>NC_087357.1:36043966-36702129 GCF_030014295.1 Loxodonta africana
AAAAAAGAGAGATACCCACAGAGGATGAGAGGTCAAGGGTGGGATTTTAGGGGGTAAGAAATACTAGAATGTGTTTGGAAACTATCAAAAATGATCCGTGGAGAGTGAGAAATTGCTCCTCAGTGTTTTGAGTTTTAAAATAATGATGTGAACTTAAAGTTGTGTAACTCTTCACGGTTTACCAAGTGTTATCACATACACTGTCTCACTTCATTCTCACAGCCACCCTGTGAGGTATGTAGCAGCCCAAGTTACCGATGAGGAAACTTGAATTAAGCATCAAGCTCAAGGTCAGAGTCGGGAAGTGGTGGGTCAGGAGGCCCCCCCACCAGGTTGCTCTCAATCTAACCCCAAGGCCTCCTTCCTGTCCACAGCGGTCCTGTACGGTGGACTGGTACCCGACCTGGCCAGCCCTGGGACATGTATCACCATGGTGTCTCTCAGGCACGTTTTACAATGTCCTCCAACACAATCACCTTTGTCCACTGGCCCATCCTTTGATACTATGAAGTCACAGCAGCTTTTCAGAGATATGGAACCCTGTCCCACATCCTGGCTCTGTCTAACTAAATTTCACAGAGTTCTTCTGCTCCTGAATTTCTAGAAGTGCCTAGCAATCTCTGGCAGGTGTCTGAGAGAGGGAAGTATAACCCCATGGACTGCACATCCAGCTCCCCAGGCCATCACTGTGCCTGGGATTGAACACAGATGCCACGGAGTGGCCGTGGGCAAGTCCCCTAGCCTCTCTGCCTGTTGGTCTCCATATCTGTAAAATGGGGATGTTAATAGGACCTAATTCCTAGGATGAAATGAGATAATGGGTGTAAAGTGCTTAGAGTAGTCCTTGGCACATGGTGAGTGCTCTATTAATGCTACCCAGGGTTGTTTTTCTACCACCCGTCTGTCAGTTTGTTGTACTATGGTGGCTTGTGTGTTGCTGTGATGCTGGAGGCTATGCTACTGATATGTCAGATACCAGCAGGGTCACTCGTGGTAGACAGGTTTCAGTGGCGCCTACAGACTAACACAGACTAGGAAGAAAACCATGGCAATCTGCTTCCAAAAATTAGCCAGTGAAGACTTTATGGCTCACAACAGCATAATGTCTGATATAGTGCTGGAAGATGAGCCTCCTAAGTGGGAAAGCACTATGCAAGGCCACAACAATGGACTTGAACATCCAGTGATCATGAAGGTGGTGCAGAGCCAGGCCACATTTTGTTATGTTGGATGTAGGGTCACTATGAGTTGGAGCCAATTCATGGCAACTAATGACAGCAACATGATTATTTTTATTCGTTTATTCATTCACTCACTAATTCTTGCATTAGATGTAAATGCAAGACAGCGGTTGAACACCAACTCTGTGCCAAGCATTGCTGTAGGCACAGCAAATATGGAGGTGCATCCACATGCTTCCTGGGCCCCAGAAGCATATTTGTTAATGAGGGAAGTGATGCTGGGACACAAACAATTCTGCTCTCGGCAGGAGGAAGAGAGATATAAAGCCCTGTGGGCTTTCAGAGAGAAGGTCACATCTGACTGGGGCAGTCAGTGCAGACTTTGTGGGTAGGCAGGAGGGTGGTTAGTGGGCCAAGATTGCAAGTGGGAAGAGCCTTCCCCAGGGGTGGGCGGCTGCAGCTGAGCAAAGTCACAGAAGCCAAAAAAGGCCAAGGCATAGTCAGGATGGTGAGGAATCAGATGGGAAGGGGGGATTAAGGCTGATTATCCTGGGGGAAAGTGTGAGAGTCTCCAGATGTCAGGCCTGCAAACCCTGTGTAGGACAGCATGGTGGAAGGAAGGGGTGGCAGCCCTGTGCACTGCCCACTGGCCCTCTATCCCTGACCTTGCGCCACAGGTCGTCAAGAGGTCTGATGGAGGAGCCGTCGGTCTGGCTTCATGTCTGTAGGATCTGAGGGGAGGGACAACAGGTTCAGGGTTCATCCCAGGCTGCCATATAGGTTTGGGGCAGCCCCTATGGCACTACTCACTCTATGACAGATGGCAGAATTTGACCCAGCCTAGGAAACTCACCCCCTATTCCCCTTAGGGGACCTTGGAGCCCGCACTCCCCCCCCCACCCCAGTTCATCAAGAAAGGCCATCCAGAGCCTCCTGATCCCCCAGGGCCACCACCCATGGGAACAGGGACATTGTGTACCCCACTCTACCGGTCCAGGGTGAACAAGAAGGTTCAGGGTGAAATGACTGGCCTTTAAGATGTAGGGAGGCCACAATCCCTCACCTCCCACTGGGAGCCAGCTCCAGGGAGTGTTACAGACGTTCCCGGGAGTTCCCAGGGGTGTGGGAGGGGTCCAATGCTGGACTTTATTTGGTGGCTCCTCAGCTATGAGGGGGAGGAGATGCCTACTCTGTCCATCCCAGAAGGTCAGAGTTAGACTCATGGGCCCAGAGACAGAGACCAAGAGGGGCTCTCACAGAGCTGCTCATCCAGTGGCTTTAAACTTTGTCTCTGGAAGAGCTTGTGCAAACATTTTTTGGAATGTGATGCGTCAAATCAAATATATCAGTGTAGACATGCTGTGGTTGAAACTGAGAGGGGAGGGCCCAGAGGCCTCCCTCCACAACCACACCTGGTCCACACCTTTGCAACCCTCTGATTTAGTCCAACTCTCTCACTTTACTGAGGAGAAACAGCGCCTAGAGAAGGGAACTGGCCAGCCCATAGTCACAAAACTAATCTCTGATAGAACCAAGACCCGTAAGAAACAAATGAGATCAAAGATGAAAAAGTGCTTTGTCAACTGTGAAGTGCTGTGGACACGTAGGGTTATCATTATCTCTGCCGATTACATGAAGTTTCAGGCATTTCTCACAGTTGGTACTTTGGGGAAGGCTGCTAGAAACTAATACATAGGACTAAGAGGGTGCTGACATCCTAGGCTGCAGGGAAAGAACACCAGGTTTGGATCCTGGCAATGTGGTTAGAGACCCAGAGCACCACTTCTGAGCTGTGTGACCTTGGACAGCTTGCTTTGCTTCTCTGACCCTCAGTTTCCTTTTCTAGAAAAAACACCTTACCTACCTTCTCTCTGGAATTATGTGGGGCTCAAGTGAGACAATGTATAAGAAAGTGCTTTTAACATGGCACACACTCTACGAATATAGAATCCAAACCCCATATTATAGGGCTGTCGTGATGGTAGTAAACAGAAGACCCGGAGGATTTCAGGACTAGTATTGGGTACTCAGAGGTACTTCCTGTCCCTAAGGGCTAAAGCCAGCTGCTGACAGTGCTGAACCCAGGTCTTCTGTCTCTACTGCCTCAACGCATCTCCACAGGTCACGCCACACTCTCAACACACAGCCCTCAGACACTCTTTGTCAAGGGGTCTAAAGCATGACCTTCCATCACTGGGTGGCTAACTCAGTCTCAGTGATTGCCCATCTTCGCTTTCACACACTGTGGGTGCCAGGAGGCACCCGGCCAGTTGCTCAGCATCCCCTAAACTTCACTGGCTCTGCATCTTGGTGACAGAAGAGAGGGCCAAGTTGGATCTGTTTCAGGAAAGCAAGAAGTGATTTCTCTCAAAGACCTTGGAGAGCTCTTTCCAACCTCCCCCAAGTGTTCTCAGCTGGGCACTCGAGAGGCCAGCAGCAGAACTTCGCTTGGGATATTCGCACCCAGGTCAAGACAAGGGCTGGGGACTCAGTAAAGGGGGTTTAACTGGGTTCCTTGGAGAGCCTGGCAGGCTGGTGGACCCAGGATGGAGAGGAAGCCTTCAGACATTCAGGCTATGCTGTTGGGGGTGACCTGGGGTGCATGGCTTTCCTGTGGGGCCTTCAGGGTGGGAAAGGTGATGGGAAGAAATTGATAGTGGGACACGTAAGCCCCTATGACCCAGACATGACTTCTGAGGCGTCATTCATTCAGTTATTCAACAAATATTTACTGAGAACCTAGTGTGTGCAGACACTGTTCTAGGCACTGGGGAACAGAATAGACAAAAGACTCTACCCTTGTGGAGCTGGCATTCTAGTGGAATCAGACAGACAATGAACAGATAATAAGATAGAGGATTGAACCCTGGTGGTAAAAGCTGCAGAGAGACAGCGGGAATGATGGATGAGGTGTACAGGGTGGTGGTGGTGGTGGTATGTGCCACGGAGTCAGCTCCAACTCATGGTGACCCCATGTACAACAGAGCAAAACATTGCCTGGTCCTGCACCATCATCGCAATCGTTGGTATACTCAAGTCTGTTGTTGTGGCCGCTGTGTGTAATATTTTGAGTACCCTCCAACCTAGAGGGCTCATCTTCCAGCACTATATCAGACAATATTCTGTTGTGATATATAGGGTTTTCATTGGCTAATTTTTAGAAGTGGATCACCAGGCCTTTTTTTCTAGTCTGACTTAGTCTGGAAGTTCTGCTGAAACCTGTCCACCAGAGATGGCATTTAAGTATCTGTGGCATAGCTTCCAGCATCATTGCAACGTGCAAGCCACCACAGTATGACAAACTAACAAACGGGTAGTAGGCAGGGTAGCGGCAGTTGCAAATTTTGGGAGTGTGGGCAGGGAAGTCTTCACTGAGAAGGAACAATTGAGCAGGGCCTGAAGGTCTGGCTGTCTGGACGAACAGCATCCTAAGCAAAGAGAACAGTAAACACAAAGTCCCTGAGACAAGAACAGGCTCCAGGGCTTCAATGAAGCAAGAAGGCCACTGTGGCTGGAAGGGGTGAGAAAAGGGGAGAGTGGTGGGCGATAAGGATTGGCGAGTGTTTTAATCTTTTCTTTTGAGCTTCTTAGAGGGAAGAGGCAAAAAAAATCCAGTAGGTCCACTTGATAACTTTAGCTATGTTCATATTTTCCCGCCTGAGTTCCTAATTTCATACCAACCCGTTAACTGCTGGAACTTTCTATCAGAAGAAGGTCCTTCCAGACCTCAGCAACTAAGGCTTCTGCTCCTCCAGGGCTCCTTCATGCATGGTCTTTTGGGAGAGTGAAAAAGGCCTGAGTTCAAATCCCAGCACATGACAATTACTACTGTATGACCTTGGGAAGGAGACTGTAAGCCTGTTTTCTTGATAAACCTCATCCGTTACTTCAGCTGTAAAATGGGTTGATGATAATACTGTCTCCTACATGAGGGAATTTTTTGCTTTTTTCGGTGAAATCTGTGTAAGGGAGTTGTCTCAGGCTGCCACTCCTCTCCACCACGCCACACCTTATATTGTATCCCATGTGGCCTGGTTGACTTTCACTCTGGGTGGCGTGGATCAGATTCAGGGACACCTATCACACACCCAGAGAGCCCCAAGGTGAGACAGGCAAGGGTCCTCTCAGACAGCTCTGGGGCTGAATTGCCCGTGGTATGTGTGGTAGGACTTGGAGCCCATTGCTCTGGTCGGCTGGCCTCCCCAACATACCCTCCCTCTCCTCCTCCAGGTACAATGGCCCCAACCTGGTTCTGAAGTACGACCGGACCCTGAAGCGGCTGGTGAACATCGCCGTAGATGAGCGCAGCTCACCCTACTATGCACTGCGGGACCGGCAGGGGAACGCCATCGGGGTCACTGCCTGCGACATCGACGGGGATGGCCGAGAGGAGATCTACTTCCTCAACACCAACAATGCCTTCTCGGGTAAGGACCCAGCCTCCGGCCCTCCTCTCGCACCTTTCGCCTTCCTCCTCCCACACCAACAACTGAGGGCAGGACCTTTGGGGACCTGGCCTTGCTCAGACCGTCCCCAGGCAGAGACCCCTGCTGCCTCCAGGACCTCCCGGTCCCCAGCAGATGAGCCCTTTCTTCTCTCGTGCATGAAGCTTGTAGCTCTCATCTCCCAGACCCTGAGCCTGGAGGTGAAGGACGTGGACAGAGGAGACCATTCTCCCCTTAGACTGTGTCCTCTTAGCCCCCAGTCCTCCTAGCCCCACCCCTCCTCTCCATCTGCCTGCTCCTGCCCTGGTTCAAGCACTCGCCACCTCCCACCTGGGTCACTACCAGAGCCCACAGACCAGCCTCAGGATCACCCTCTATGCTGCTTCTAGGGAGGCCTTTCTAACGTGCACTGAAATCTTCCAGTGGCCCCCACACTTACAGGATTTCACCCAAGCTCCTGAGCTGAACTCATTAATTCATTCCCCAAAGTCTTGCTGAGCACCTAGTCTACACCAGACCCTGGGTGAGGTGCTGGGGATACATCTTTGAAGAAGACAGTCCTTGAGTTCATGGAGCCTTCCCTAGACCAGCACTTCTCAAACTGACATGTGCCTAGCAGTCACCTGGGGGCCTTGGTAAATGCAGAGTCTGACTCAGTAGGTCTGGGTGGAGCCCCAGAGCCTGCATTTCTAACCAGCTCCCCGGCTATGATGATGATGCTGGTTTAGGGACCACACTTTGAGTAGTAAGACCCTACTCCCTAAGGAAGGGGTGAGGGAAATGATGCTCAAAAGGCTACATTATAGCAACAATACTAGCCAATACTTAAGTGGCACCTACTATGTGCCAGGCCCTGATCTAAGCACTTGACATTAATTGCCTCATTCAAGTCTCACAACAGCTCTGTTAGGCATGTGCTGGTATATCTCCCTTATAAAAAAAAAAAAAAAAAAATTTTCTCCCTTATAGTTAAGGAAAAAAAAGAAAAACTGAGGCACAAAGAGGTTAAGTAGCTTGCCCAAGGCCACACAGCTTGAATGTCCCAGGATCCAAACCCAGGGGTCTGACTCCAGATCCCTCCTTTTAATCAAGACATTCTATGACCTTTTCAGCGTGGTGTCCCCCGGGCTCGTGGAGAGCCTGGCAGCAAAAGAGGACTCAGTGTTTCTCAATTTGGGGGGCTGTGTTCTTGGGGCTGCAGTTGGAGGTGTGTCCCTGCCCTGGCTCTTCCCATTCCCTCAGGCCTGACCACAACCCACTAGAATGAAGTCCACTTCTGGGTGGGTGGAGGGGGGGTGCTGTAACATCTGTGGGGAGCTCCCAGGCCACAGCATCCACCTAGAGGATACAGGGTCTAATGTCCCTGTAGGGCCAGATTGGATGCGCTCTGGACTTCCCCAGATGGCAGCAGCCTCTTGGGTTGACCCTGGATGAGACCCTGTGGTTCAGACCTGTGCATTCATCATCCTGAGCCCTCTCATCTTCCTGGAGGCAGGTGGTTGCCTAGCTATGGGGACCACCCTCCCCTCCCCACCCCTGCTCCCATGCACTGGCTCTCCCCTGGACCCATAATGTTGTCCCTGCTGGTTGTCAAGATCAAGCCAGGACCCAGCCCCTGGACTGTCCCTGCCAGTTGCATGGATGGGAGGGGAAGAGGTTGGGGCCTGTGCCAGGGGCAGGAGGGGGCAGTGCCACCTGGCTAGCTGCCAGCCTTGTGCAGCCAAGAAACAATGAGCCACAGCCCCGAGTGATGTTTTATGGGTTTTCATCTCATCTTGCCACCAAGTGAGGCCTGAGAGATAGTAATTATCCCTACACAAATATCAGGGCATGATTACCCAGCTGGATTTACTGCCTTCTCCAACCAAGCCGAGATTGGACTAGGACACAATTAATTGATGGGCTGATCAACTCTTTAATGTGGGACAAGGTCAGGAAGGGAGCAGCATCGAGGGATGGCTGTGGAAGGGGTGAGCCCCAAGGAAGATGCTGGAGGTCAGGCAAGCAGCAATGAGGAAAACTGGAGCAGGAGGGTGTTCAAGGTAGGCTTGGCAGGCAAGGTGCCAGAGGAAAGGAACAGACTCCACCCCCCACCCAACTCACCAAGCACAGAGCACTTGGGATGGGTGTCTCTGATGCAGCAGCCCCTCTCACAATCTTTGAGTAGAATGTTCCATTGTGAATTCCAGAGCAGTGGTTCTCAGCCCAGGCTGTGCATTATAATCACCTGGGGAGCCTTGAGTAATCCCCATTCCCGGCCCAATTCAATTAGAATCTCTGGGGACAGGTCCCAGTCATCAGATTTGAAAGCTCCTCAGGGGATTCCCACATACAGTCAAGGTTGAGGGTCACCACCACCACCACAGAGTATGTTAGCTCTGTAGTCAACCCAACTACAGACCCATTCACTGGACAGATATTTATTGAGCACCTACTATATGCCAGTAGGCACTGAGTTTATCTCCGTGAATTAAAGACAAAAATCTTGCCCTCATGAAGCTTATACTCAACATAACCTTGTATTTCTCTAGGCATTTGACTCCCTGTGGGCAAAGTTCCCCCACTGGTCATTTTTAACCCCGCTCTGGCCTCAGCCAGACCTTGAACATGCCAAGAGCTCACTTAGAACTTGCTAAATCAACCCCAGGAAGAAGAGCCATCAGGCCTTCTTGCCAGTAGAGAGAAGACAGGGGAAGCAGGCAAAACGGAGCCCCAGGCAGGGGCTTTGGCTTCCTGAATGGAGGGCACAGTATTTGTCTGGGAGAGGCTGGGGTGAGAACAACACGCCTGGCAGCCTTGGCCCCAGGCCTGCAGCTCCCTGTGACCTTCTATGGGTTTGAGGAATGTCTGTAGGTCTGAGTTAATTTTTCGGTCGAGTGATCCAATTGATTCATCAACGGTGGACGGATGTGAAGCCAAGACAGTTGTGCTGTGTCAGCACTTCCCGTGGGCCAGCTGGCACAGCCGTTGCCACCCTGCCCACCTTGGGGAACCTAAGAGTCTCTCTAGGAGTGGCCAGCCAGCCCAGGCCTGCCCATGGCATTTGGCTGGGCCTCATTTAGCTTGTGCTGAGGTGTTGGAAGGATCTATGGAAAGGCAGCCCTCTCCTCTCCCCCAGCCAGCCTTTGGGATGTAAGCATTGGCATCCCGGGAAGGGGGCTGAAACCCTGCATCCAGAGAAAGATTAACCAATTATCAAGGTACACACAGGCTTAATTGTACTTACTTAATCTGTAGTGCACAATTTCACCTGGTTTTTACCACGTCAAAGATGTGGTGAAACCTATCTGAAGTTATGCACTAAAGATTAGTAAGTAAGCACAATTAAGCCGGTGCATACCTTGCTTACTATAAACTGGTACATACTATGCTTACTGGCTAATCTGCTCCTGCCTGCAGCCTGACAGCTTCCCGTGGGAGTCAGCTTCTATAATCCTGGGGTGCCTTGGGCAAGATTCTTGGCCTTTCTCAATCTCAACTCCCTCGTTGGTAGAACAGTAACAATCACATCAGCTTCATGAACTCAACCCTCCAGTTGCTCCTTAGAGGATGTTCCAAGTTTTCCGTCGCCTGTAGCACCCTTCCTGATGTGAGCCAGGCTGCCTTTCTGACCTCGTTTCTTTCACTCTTTCTCTTGCTTACTATATTCCCACCAGAGGCCTTCATATTTGCCGTTCCCTCTGCCTGAAATGCTTTTCCCACCAATGCTTTCAGGGCTCATTCCTTCCCTTTATTCAGGCTCCTCTTCAGATGAGATCTTCCCTGAAGACCTTACCTAAAATTGTACCCCATCACTCCCTATGGCCTTAACTTGCTTCATTTTTCTTCATAGTACTTGCCACTGTTGGCCGGTATATGTTCATTTATTTGCTCTTCATCTCTTTTACTAGAATCTAAGCTCCATGAAGGTAAAACTTTGTCTTGTCCACAGTTGTATGTCCAGGACCCACAGCATTGCTTGTCACCTCGGAAGCATTTAATAAATACATTTCAGAATGAACAACTGAGATCATGGATAAATACTTATTATGATACCTAGAACGTAATAAGCACTATAGCTGTTGTCATTCTATGGCTAGGAAGAAAGACAGAGCCTTTAGGGTCCTGGGTAGAAGGAACCCAGGCCTCCTCCCAGGCCGTGGGAAAGAGAGACACTAGAAGCAGAAGTTAAACAGTAGCGTGAACAAGACAGCAGCACCCAGTTGGGGTCACCAATCAGGCATGGGCCAGGTATTAAGAACTGTGATTGTTGTTAGTAGCCATTGAGTTGGCTCCAACTAGCGACGACCGTATGTATAACAGAACAAAACATTGCGCAGCCCCAAGCCATCTTTATCATCACTAGCATGTTTGAGTCCATCGTTGTGGCCATTGCATAGCGCCTTCCAAACTAAGGGGCTCATCTTCTACCACTATGTCGGACAGTATTTTGTTGTGATCCATAAGGTTTTTGTTGGCTAATTTTTGAAAGTAGATTGCGAGGCCTTACTTCCTAGCCTATGTTAGTCTGGAAGCTCCACTGACACCTGTCCACCATGGGCGACCCTGCTGGTATTTAAAATACCAGTGCCATAGCTTCCAGCATCACAGCAACACGCAAGTCACCTCGGTACAGCAAACTGATAGACAGGTGGTGGATCAAGGATTGAAAAGTAGGTAAGAAAGAGGGAAAGGAGGAAGATTTACCACAATTCTAAGAAGGCCTGGACCAGAAACCAGCTTATAGCTTAAATGGCCTGGAAAAATACAAGACAGTGTATTTCATGCCACTTAGAGAAAACCAGGTGGGAGAATATGAAGGGCCAAGGGGAGCAAGAGGCAGGTCCTGGCACCTCCCCCCACATCCAGGAACCCAGGACCTTCTGCAGCTTCTGGGCAGAGCCTATCACCCCAAGGGTCCTCCACTGGGCCACCCCTCCTGCTTCCTAGCATGACTCTGAGCTCTCCTGTCCATGGGACCTGGCCTGAGGTACCTACCAGGAGCATGGGTACTGTGAGCCCCACCATCGACCTTGTTTTTATTTCATTTAACTCAATCAAATGATCACGGAAGATCAGTTATGTGCTGGCGCTATTCAAAGAACACTTATGCCTCCCTCCTTCTCTACAAACAGTAGCATACTCTACTCACGATTCTGCTCCTTGCTTTTTTCATTTAACAATAAATTTTGAATATTATTTCATGGTAGAATATAGAGAGCTTTGTCATTCTTTTTATGGCTGTATGATACTCCATTGTATAGATTCGCCATTAATTTAATTGGTTCCCTGTTGGTGAACATTTAGATTGCTTACAATCATTTGATATTATAAACAGTGCCACAAAATTAATAACCTTGTACCACTGGGTTTATCTGTAAGATAAGTTCATAGAAGTGAAATTGCTGCATTGAAGGAATATATATGGGTGGAAAAGTAAAATGGTGCAGCCACTATAGAAAAGTTTGGCAGTTCCTCAAAAAGTTAAATGTAGAACTCCCGTATGACCCAGCAATTCTGCTCCTAGGGATATAGCCAAAAGAATTGAAAGCAGGAACTTAAACAAATACCTGTACATTAATGTTCCTTGCAGCATTATTCACAATTGCCAGAGGTGGAAATAACCAAAGTGTCCATCAACATATGAATGGAAAAACAAAAGAAGGTATATAAATATGATGGAATATTATTCAGCCATAAAGAGAAATGAAATTCTGCTACATGGGTGAACCTTGAAAAATTGTGCTGCATGAAATAAGTCGGCCATAAAAGGACAAATATTGTATGATCTCATACAATATTTATATGAAATATCCATAGAGACCAAAGTTTATTAGTGGTTACCAAGGGCGGGTAGGAGGAGGAGGTGGGGAGGGTATCACTTAAAGGGTACGGAGATTTTAAGGGTGATTTAAAAAAATGGAAATGGATAGTGGTGATGGTTTTACAACATGATGAATGTGATTAATGTCACTGAATTATACACATAAAAATGGTTGAAATGTTTTGTTACATATTTCACCACCATAAAAAGTTTTTAAAAAGCACTGGAAAACTAGAAAAAAAAAAAAGTGCAGTTTTGATACCAAACCAAAACCAAATCCATTGCCGTCAAGTCAATTCCAACTCACAGAAACCCTATAAAACAAGAGTAGAACGGCCCCATAGAGCCTCCAAGGAGCACCTGGTGGATTCAAACTGCTGACATTTTGGTTAGCAGCCGTAGCACTTAACCACTACGCCACCAGGCTTTCCGTGGTTTTAATAAGCATTGCCAACTTGCCTTCATAGGGACGGTACTCATTACTATCGGTCAGCATATACGTGAGGGTGCCTTTCCCAACACTCCGATCAACACAATGAATCCTCGATTGTTTTTTAAATATTTGCCAATCGGATAGGTAAAAAAAAAAAAAATTGACTTGTAAGTATAGTTTTCATTTTCATTTGTTTTTAATGAGCAAGCCTGAGCATATTTTTACGTATTTGAGCCTCTTGTCTGTTCATAGCCTTTGCCCATTTTTCCATTGATTACTGTTTTTTTTATTGATTTGTAGCACCTCTTTATAAATTTGGGAAATTAGCCCTTTGTAATACAAGTCGCAAGTAGTTTTTCCCTTGTTTGTCATTTTTCTTTTGTCTTTGCTCATAGTGGCAATTGCAATGCAGAAAATTTTTATTTTTATGAACTCGAACGTATCAGTCTTTTCTTTAAGGCCTCTGGGCTCAGCCTTGCTCGTTATAAACAGGGGCTTTTGTAACCTCTCAGAGAGGAGGTGCCAGTCCTGTGCCGGAGAGAAGGATGGGGGCTCAGGGCCCACACAGCTAATGAACCATCTGCCCTGGAGAGGAGCACCACTTGTCCAACAGCGCCTTCACCCAGGCCTAGTCCGACTGCACCCAGATACTCTAGATCTCGCCACCCCAGGCGTAATCTGCAGACCACAGCTTTGGCATCAGCTGGGAGCTCGTTAATATGCAGAATCTCAGGCCCCACCTCAGACCTACCGGACCAGAGTCTGCATTTTAACAGGACCTCCAGGAGCTTCCTGTGTCTATAAAGACTGTCCTGAGTCTTGACCCTCTTTTCTGGGTCCCCTAGACCCTAAAGTGGATGCTAGGGTCTCCTAATCCCCCCACAATATTTCCCTTGGATGCGAAGCCCTAATTTTCAGCTCACTCGGTGTGGCTCCATTTGGAGAGATGCGCTCGGGAGCTGCTCAGGCTTCCTGGCCCTCATGAAGAGCAAGGATGGGGCAAGGCTGCCAAAGCAGCAGCATAAAGGGTATGGGGCCCTAGAGGCCATTTCCTCAGTCCTAACACAGCATGGGGGGCAGTGGTGGTTGAGTGGTAGAGTTCTCACCTTCCACGTGGAAGCCCTGGATTTGATTCCTTGCCAGTGCACCTCAGACACAAGCTTGCATGTTGCTATGATGCTGAGGAGGTTCCAGTGGAGCTTCCCGACTAAGATGGACTAGAAAGAAAGGCCTGGCAATCTACTTCCAAAAATCAGCTAATGAAAACCCTATCGGTCACAATGGTCCCATCCACAACCCATCATGGGGATAGTGGAGAACTGGGCAGTGTTCTGTTCCGTTGTGCACGGGGCTGCTATGAGTCAGAAGCCGACTCAATAGCAGCTAATGACAGTAACACAGCACCAGGGTCCTTGGGAGCCCAGGGCTGCTCCCCCTGGCCCCCGCCTCTGCTCTTTAATGCCATGGGAGGAGCTTTGCAGTCAGACAGACCTCAGTTGAAAGCTCAGCTTTTCTGCTTAACGACAGCTGTGCAACCTTAGGGAAATGATTAACCCTTTGAGCTCCAATTTCTCTGTAAACTGAAGAATCTAGCCTCTCGACAAGGCCATGGAGAGGAATAAATGAGCCGATGTGTGTGCAGCACCAGGCAGATGCTAATGGAATTCCCTCTCCACCCGGGACGGAGGAAGGAAGGCTGGGGTCAGGAAGTGAGGGGCAGGGGGAACCTGGGTTCATTCTTTTTAAAAATGTCCTTTGCCTGAACTGGTTCTTTCTTCCCCTGGGATCATGACTGCTTGCTGGTCTTCCACAAGCTAAGTCTTGTAAAGCATATTATACTTAATGTCACACCTGCCTCCTGGGATGTAGCTCTCTGAGGACCTATTGCCTTGCTCTGCAATTCCCTGTCTGCTGCTGCTGCTGCTGCTGTTGATGATGATGATGATGATGTTATTTATTGAACTTATCAAGGGCCAGGCATTGTCCTAAACACTTTTATATACATTATATACATTCATTCAGTCTTCACAACAATCCAATGGATACGTGGCTGTTCTCATTATTCCATTTTACAGATAAGAAAAAGGAAGGTTTGTGACTTGCCCAGGGTCATACCAAGAGGAAGGGATGTTGCTGGCTACCTCCCCAACCCTGCTGCTTGGCAGTAACCTCCTTGCCTTAGGAATGAGGTGGAGGCTGAGCCCTTCACCCCACCTCACACACCAGCTCACCCTTGTCTTTGCCACCAATCCCAGACCACAAGTCAGGTGATACCTTGGGATGGGGCATGCCCTGGAGGAGGAGGCGGCATTCAGGCCCATGACCCTTAGGAAGAGCCCTCAACAACCCAGACTGGTCCTCCCAGTGACTCCAAGGGCCCTCTGGGGGCAGAGCCAGTATGGGGGGATGATGGAATGGTAAAGTGAAGACCATAGTGCAAACAGTTAATTCTGTTAACCAAAAAGGTTGAAGGTTCAAGTCTACCCCGAGGTGCCTCAGAAGAAAGGCCTGGCAACCTACTCAAAAAAATCAGCCATTGAAAACCCTATGGAGCACAGTTCTACTCTGATACATATGGGGTCGCCACGGGTCAGAGTCAGCTCAGCAGCATCCGGTGTACTTGATCGACACTGCTGCCCTCGAAGCTCTAATCTGCGTTGACTCAGGACCTTCACGTTTTCTATTTCTTGGATGATTCCTCCTTCTCTACTCCTTCCTCCTGTACTCCAAATATGGCTGCTCGCCAGCCTCAGTTTCTGGGCCTGGTCTTTTCCCTCTCTCCCCACTTTGCAAGCTGCCACCCTGTGTGGCCAGTAACCTCACAGACATGCTGTCCTGGCCACCTTGCAACTGACTCAAATGCAAACTGCTGAAGCCAAGCTCCCACTGCCTGCTGCCAGCCAGCCCAGTGCCCTGCTTTGGTCACTGTCCCCATGTTGTGGACCACTCCCTTGCTTGGGCTCTCCCCCACACTGCCAGGCCCCCTGCAGTTCCTGCTGCAGCCTCTTGCACCTTCGCTTCCTCCCCACTCCCTGTTGCCACCCTCCATCAAGCCTGCGCTACTACAGCAGGGGCTGCCCACTCCATTTCTCCGTCACTAACCCACCCCTCACTCCACTGCCAGTTAATCTGGGAACACTGTCTTCCCTCCCTGTCATTCCCCATGAGAAGCCACCAATGGCGGCTTCACCCCCAGTCCTGGAATTCCAAGGTCTCTCCACACCGACCCTACTCCCTGCCCTCCCATGTTGGTCCTCTTCCACCTGCGCAAACCCTCCTCTCTACGCAAATGGCACTGCCTGTCTGTGCCATTCTTCCTGCCTGGAGCAGCACCCCTTCCTCTCTGCCAGACTAGGCCATAGGGCTCTGAAGTCAGAACAACCTGAGTTTGAATCTGTCTCTACCATTTACTAGGTCAGTCACCTTGAGCAATTGACTTAGCCTCTCCGACCCTCAGTTTCTCCATCTGTAAAATGGGGCTACACCACCTCTCCAGTGGCAATGGGGAGAATCCCAAGATGATAGTTGTAAAAAAAAAAAAAAAAAAAAGGGCTTCACACAGAGCCTAGCCATGCTAAGTACTCCATAGATAGAAGCCATTGCTATGGCTAGTCTGACCCTTCAAGTCCAGGTACCTCCTCCTTCATGAAGCCCTCCCTGACCACTGCGGCCTCTGTGAGCTCTTCCATCCTGATTTCATGGCATTTCCTGGATGCACATCCTGTCCTGCCCTGCTGGGCTCTGCTTCCTGTGGGATCTTAGGCAAGTCCCTTTATCTCTTGTCCTTTAAGTGCCTCATCTGTAAAATGGGCATGAAATTAGTACCACCTTGTGGGGTCATGGTGAGGACTAACGAGTGAATATATGTGAAGTGCCTGGCACATAGAAAATGCTATAAAAGTGTCGGCTCTAATTAATTTTAATACTAGCCCATGACATCTCCTCTACCGGCTCCTGTGTTGTCAAATGGACTGTAAGCTCCCTGAGTCAGGGTCCGCGACTCCTGCTTCCCTGTGGCCTCCCACAGCACCACGCACAGTGCCTGGCACCCAGCAGGGGCGTGGGGGACACCTGAGCCTCACCCACTGGGCCTTCCATTCTGGCCACCGGGCAGCAGCTAGCATTGGACTCTGACACCTTTGAGGCTCCTTGAATGCCAATATTAAACCATCATCTCGGGGTTCACCCCACAGCCACCCAGTAGCCCCGTTTTACAGATGGAGGAATTGAGGTTCAGACAATTGCTCAAGAAATGGGAGTCCACAGACATACCTATCATAGGGGAAGTGACCTCCAGAGCCTCCCCTCCCCCCCCCCCCGCCCCAATCTCCTTCCTATTCCTCCCAGGCCTCCGCCCTCTAGGACTCTCTCGCAATGACTCAGCCCTCCCTTCTGTTCCTAACAGCCTCTCCTCTCCCCAGGCAGCCGCCCCGACTCAGTGAGGTGCCCCAGGGCAGAGTGCGCTACAAGGAGCCCGAAGGCGGGATCAGGCGCTGACATGGGCCAGGGGCCGGTGCTGGGTGTTCCTTGCCTGTGCTATCAACCCACATAGCTAGCTGTTGACCTGTCTTCCTGACACACCTAGTTACCCAGGTTGCGGCTGCCAGAGCGTTTGCACTTCCTAAGTCACGGGCTCCCATCCCTCCTCTCGCCCGGCCCCGGGCCTCTGCCTGCAGAAGGGCTGCCATTGATTTTACCGTTCCTGTTTCTGATCTACAAGGCTCTGCACCACTGTTGCACATCTCACCTTAATTAGTTTATTCTTCTAGGCAGCCCTGGTCCGCTGGAAGCCTGGAGGCTGGAGGTGGGGAGAGGCCAACAACGTACCACGCCCTAACCCCTCTGGCAGCAAAACCCAGAGCCAGACAGGACCTTTCCACCCTAGGACAGTGCTACCTTTACGGGAAGCTAATAGGTGATCTGCAAAAAGGGCTTCCATGGCTAAGTAAGTTTGGGAAAGGCTGGGCTAAATAAAATTGTTGTTGTTATTAGTTGCCATCAAGTAGGTTCTTACTCGTGGTGACCCCATGTGTTCAGAGTAGAATTGCTCCATAGGGTTTTTAAGGCTGTGACCTTTCAGAAGCAAATCACTGGGCCTGTCTTCCAAAGCACTTCTGGGTGGGTTCAAACCACCAACCTTTTGGCTAGTAGTTGGGTGCTTAACCGTTTACATCACCCAGGGCCTAAATAAAATTAAACCCCGTAAAAAACCCATTGCCATCAAGTCAATTCTGACTCATAGCGACCCTATAGGACAGAGTAGGACTGTCCCATAGGGTTTCCAAGGAGCGGTTGGTAGATTTGAATTGCCAGCCTTTTGGTTAGCAGCTGAGCCCTTAACCACTGCACCACCAGGGCTCCAAATAAAATTATGCAGGTAATTTACTGGAAGACATTTCAAAGCTTTTAATCCTTCGAGAATCCCCATGAGGGAGAAAGTGTGTGCAGTCTTTCTCCAGGCAGCTCACAGAGAGCGGGTCCCACAGAGCACACTTTGTGAAATGCTGCCCTGGGTGAGCAAGAGGAATTGGAGGTGATGAGGTGAGCAGAGGTGTGTAGAGTCATCTGGGCCTGTTTTCTTCCCTTGTCTAATTGAGGCAGGAGCTCAGGGACTTGAGAAGTTTCCCCTGCAGAATCCGAAGGGGCCACCAGATCTCTGCAGAAAACAGGGAAAGCAGCTGCTTTCTTGACCTGGCCCAAGCTTTGGTGGAGTTTAACCGAGGCATTTAAGAAAGGGCCTGGGTTAGCTGGAGTGCAGAATCTAAAGGAGCCCTGGTTTGACAGAGAAGGGCAAGGGTCTCTGTTGGTGAAGGCTGGAGATCTAGAAGTATGTGGGGGCCAAGGGTGCCCTCAGAGACCCTCCAGGCTCCAGGAAACAATGACATGGCAGCCACTTCTCTCCAGTCGCAGCAGCCATCTTGAACAGTGGTAATGATGGTGGCCCCTTCTCTGCAGCCCTGAAATCCAAAAGGCTCTCAGAGCCTCAAGTGCAGTTTTTAAGTTTGTGAGAAACTCAGTTGATGGGAAAACCTGTCCTGAAGCTGACGTGAGCTATTTATAGGCCTTATTTGTACCACTTCGTGTGAATATTCATGTTTCCCTGCAGAAATATTAATGTGTTTAATTACGGGGTGCTGCCCCCACTTCCTGCTGGGGTGTTATGTAATAAACGGTGTGTGCATGGTGTTACCTTTCTTAACTATGAAGGGGAAAAATCTAAATTTCCAAACACATCTGGCCCCGAGGGGCTCAGGTGAGGGCTGCGGGCAGGGGTGGTGTGGAGTGGTGGCAAGCCCTGGGGAGGGTGGGCCTGGCCTGTGGCCGGCTTCATTTGCATCCTCTCACTTAGTTCCCACACAGCACTGGAGGGAGCACAGTTGTTATTCTGGGCTTTCAGATGAGGAAACCAAGGCTTGAGGATAGAGGATAAGTACTAGCAGGAGGCCGCGTGGCTAGCAGGAGTCAGATCTGGGAGAGAGCTGGGCCGTCTGAGTGGGTGCGGTGCTGTGATCCAGGGAGCCTTTTTCTCAGTTTCTCCAGGGAGTGGGACTGCCCCCCATCCCCTGCCGGAGGCACAGCAGCTCAGTGAGGACTCCCTGCTCCTCACGGGCCTGAGCGAAAACCCACCCACACAGACGCCCTGCAGGTCCCTCTTGATTCATGAAGGGCCTTTCCCTCCTGGCCGGGGCCTCTGCTACCCCCAGGAACCCCAGGCAAGGACAGATCTGGCAAGCATCCCCGGGGCCAACTCCAGACAGCCAGGTGATGCCTCTGCCCCCGGGGGTCCCAGTCTCAGGAAGTCCCAGCATGATCAAGCTCATCGGAGACCCTTTTGTCCCCTCCTGGGTATAGCCACCTGAGGGATGGTTTGTACACTGCCCTCACCTCCACACACTCACTTTCACACACACACACTCATTCACTTGTTCACATACTCACTCTTACTTTTACTCACATACTCTCATTTGTACACACTCTTAAGCACGCTGTCACATAGTCACACACTTGCGTTCATGTACTCACACTAACACACAACCTCGCTCTCCTCACACACTCTCATTCCCACATACTCTTTTCACACATTCAAACACACTCACTCTCACACACTCACACACTGTCTCTCACACACAGTCTCTGACACTCACCAAGCCCCTGTAGTGCAGAGCTGATGTCTCTAAAAGGACCTTAGCCAGTATCTCATCTATAAAATGGGAGTAATCATTTTTATCTAATAATAGTTGCCACTTTTGCAGGCTTAATGTATGCCTGGTGCTCTGCTAACCATTTAAAGTGCATCATCTCATTTATTTTTCACAGTAAACTTGAATGTGGTTATTATTTTCACCCCCATTTTACCAATAAGAAAACTGAAGCACAGAAATGCTAAGTAATGTGCCCAAAATCAAACAGCTAGACCCTAGCACTAGAATCTAAATAGAACCTAAATTGGGACTCGGGCTTGTTTTACTCTAAACCCTGCATCCTTAACCACTTTGCCGTGCTGTCTTCCTTCAGTCTAAGCAAGTTGCGTCTCCCCTAGGCCAGCAGAGGGTCAGGTTCAAGGGTTCTGTCCCCAGGTCCACTCCCCTTCAAGCTCACCCTCATCTCCATTTATTTCCTGTGCTGGGCCCTGATGGTAGAGCATGGCCCCTCCTGAAACAGAACACTCTGGATCTCAAGTTAAGAAGAAGTAAACTAAAGGTGAGGGCAGAGGGACTGCTCTGCCTCAGTGGCCACTAGGAAGGCCTTGAGCCCCAGCCGCCAGCCATTCTCCCCCATTTCCCCAGAACAAGACTTCTTAGCCATGGATGAGCTTCAGAAGCCCCAGCCCTCCTGAAGTTACATCTGGCATGTGATATGGTGCAGATGTGCGTCTCCCTGAGCCAAGGGCTCCTTAGCCTCCATCCCATTCTCGAAGAGTCAGGAATCCAAAGGAGGCGGAGACCACCACTTCTCCTGAGAGCAGGAGTCCCCCTGCGCTGCCTGAACCCCTCATCATGCTTCAGGCAAAACAACCCCTGATTCCACCTGAGGGCTGACCCTGCTGCCCTCTCGTTCCCCTGGGAGTGGAAGTGACAGACCTCCTACAGCTCAACTTCCAGCCCCTTCATTGGCCTGGACATAGAGACCTGCCCACCACCCAGGACCATTTGTTCTGAGATCCAAATCAGGCCCTGGGGTCCAGCAGAGAATTTAGGGGGGAGCTGCCTGGGGAAAGAGGCATCCTGGGTTGAGTTTGGATGCGGAAATACTGGCAATCCCAGGATTCTGGGGATTATTTGATTTTGAATTCCAGCTTTTGAGGGTCATCCCAGACATGATAGCAGTAGCATTCTTCCCTAGTTCCTGAAGTCTGGACTGGCCACTTTCCTAAACCTCAGAGTCTCTTCTCTCAACTGAAAACATTTCAGTGCTCCCAGAGAGGACTCTCACCTGGTCTTGAGGTCTTTCTGCAGCAGATGACCCATCCATCTCTGGCCACAGCCACAGGCCCAGCCACCTTGCAGCAGGTAGCACCAGGCATAGCCAGAGGCCGGACATGTGCCCCGGCCCCTGATCCACCAGGCCTCCCTTTCCTCCCCTCTCCAGGAGTGGCCACATACTCTGACAAGCTGTTCAAGTTCCGCAATAACCGGTGGGAAGACATCCTGAGTGATGAGGTCAACGTGGCCCGTGGCGTGGCCAGCCTCTTTGCCGGACGCTCTGTGGCCTGTGTGGACAGGACGGTGAGTGCAGGGGGATCTGGCTGCCTGGGGAGAAGTGGAGGGCGCGCAGCGACGTGAGAGACAGGAGCGGAGCCACCAGACAGACATTCCCTGACAGTGGAGGCTCTCAAGGGCAGAGCTGAAGGCTGCATTGTCTCAGCAGCTTCCATAGTGTCTTACATATAAAACGAAACCAAACCCACTGTCTTCGAGTCAACTCCAACTCACAGCAACCCTATGAGACAGAGTAGAACTGCCCCATAGTGCTTCTAAAGCTGTAAGTCTTTACAAAAGGAAACTGCCACATCTTTCTCCCGAAGAGTGGCTGGCAGGTTCGAACCACCAACCTTATGGTTAGCAGCCAAGTGCTTTAACCACGATGACACCAGGGCTCCTTATCTTGCACACAAACCAAACCCATTGCCGTGGAGTCAATTCCAACTCACAGCGACCCTATAGGACAGAGTAGAACTGTCCCATAGGGTTTCCAAGGAGCCCCTGGTGGATTTGAACTGCCAACCTTTTGGTTAGCAGCTGAGCTCTTAACCACTACACCACCAGGGTTTCCCATCTTGCACGTAGTAGGTACTAAATTCTAACAACCAAGACTTGCAGGATGAGTTACAATATACCAAGCCCTTACACATTTTTCCTTCCATGCGACCCTCCCAACAACCAGTGAGGAAGCAGGCCAGTTGTTGTCATCATTGCATCCATTGGACAGATGAGGGGACTGAGGCCCAACTTGGAGCAGTGACTTACCTGAGGATTAATGGTGTACCTAGGACGTGAATCAGAATCTTCTAGCTCTAAATCCTGTGCACATTCATTCACTTGTTCAACTAACACTTATGTTCTAGGCATTGAGCCATGTGGCCTTCCATAAACGTATATAGAACAAATGAAGGCAATCAAAGGGGTCTGTGGGTGGGTGGGTAGAGGGTGGCCAGACTGTACTCTAGCCCATCAATAGCTTCATCGAATGGTGCCCTACTAGATTACCCTGCACAAGGGTGGCCACCAAAGGGGGGGGGGGCAGGAGAAAGTGGTGTGGGGTGAGAGCAGCTGCAGCCATCTGCCTGAGGGACCGCCGCCCAGGCCCCATCTCAGCAGGCCCAGTCAGAGCCAGGAAGGCTTGCTGGAGAGGTGATTTATCCCTCCTGTCACCTGCTCCCCTGCCACCCACCTCCTTGGCTTTACAAACAGTCATCACTAAATCAGGGACCCAGCTGCTGCCCAGCTTCCAAGGGAGCATCCCTGGGCCCCATTCTAGGGGCAGGGGCAAGGGGGCTGGCTCACTTCAGACTGAGATGGCACCGAGGGGATTGGGGATTCAGCGTGAATCTTCACAACAGGGACCTCCAGGCCTTCAGAGAAGGCAGGTGGCAGGTATAAATATTTATTTCTTAACAAGCTGGTGCTGGGAAGAGAAGCCAAGCTGGGCTGTGAAGCCACATTTAGCCCTGACCTGAATCTGTGCCACCTGGACTCCAGCCTGGTGGGAGGGGATGGGGAGGTGGCTGTGAACAGCCCCAGAAAGCGGGGAGGATCTGGGGGGAACCAGGCCGAGGTCATGGCAGGGGGCCTTTCCTGTCTCCTTCCAACTTCCTGTTTCACTTGTTCAGGACCAAGGTGTCCTACACTCTGCTCAGGTGAGAACTTCCTCTGAGAGCTGGTGGGAGGTGCATGAAGGTTAATCAAAAGGAGACCCGCTTTTTATCCTAGCAAGATCATCTGCACACCCACACGTTTAACCACAGGACAAAGGCACTATGTAAAATCCAAAAAAACAAAAGACAATTTGGCACTACAGCACAGTAGGCAGGCACTTAGCAGCTTGCTCTCGCCCGCCCAGTCCCAGACCTCAGTCTCCTAAGCCTCAGGGAACCAGAAAGAACCCCTACAGTCCATCTGCCACCAGGAGAGGGCTTGCTTTCTGAGTCTAGCCTCCACTTGGCCCTCCCTGGGGCCTGCGAATTGTGGAGGGCAGGGGGCATTCTGGGGTAGGAGCCGGGGAGGTCAAGGCCAGCCCGGAAGTTGAGAGACAGGAATGAATTGTGGTGTAGGAAACAACAGTAGTAACAATAATAACAGCTAACACTTTTTAAACTAACAACATGCCAAGCAATGTGCTAAATGGTTTACATGCATTATTTTACTGAATGACTAATTACCTCATAATAAGTCTATGAGGTAGATGCTATTGTTTCCCCCATTTTACAGATGTGACAATTAAGGCTTTGAGCAGTTAACAACTTGACCTTGGTCATGCAATAAGTGGTAGGCTATAGCCAGGAATTGATCGCAGCCTGCCTGAAAATGAAGCAGAAGCCTTTACCCCTTTGCTACCCTGCCTCTGGGTGAAACGGTATCAGACACAAATTTCTAACAAGTTCTACTACGGCATTCACTCTATTGATCCTCAGCCTCACAGCTCCTACCTGGGGCCTTTCAGTCTGTCTGGTCAGTGGTTCTCAAAGTGTGGTCCCCAGACCGGAAATCATCAGCCTTGTCAGAAATGCAGATTCTCAGACTCCATTCCAGAATGACTGAGTCAGAAACTCTGGGAGTGGGGCCCAGCACCCTGCACTGCAGCAAGCCCTGCAGGTACTTCTGATGCACCCAAAGTTTGAGAGCCACTGCACCAGGTAAATTTCTCCACCCCAGCCACCGCCCATGTGCTCTTCTCCCCCTCTTCCCTTCCAGCCGCTCAGCCTCTGCCCCAGACCTGGAACACCCGCTGCCCTTTACCTTCCGCCGCCTCATCACTCACCCACCTTTCTGGATCCAGCTCAAAGCTGATCTCTTACAAGAAGCGTTCCCTGATCAATAATGATTATACCTCATGTTTGTATAGCATTTTTATCTTTTCAAAGACCTTTCACATATGCTGTTTCATTACATCTTCTCAACAACCCTGCCAGGAAGCAGGGAAAACATGATACCCATTTAACATGTGAGGAGAGGCAGCCTGGAAAGGCTGAGGAACCTGCCCAAGGACAGAGCCAGGTAGGGGCGGAGCCTGGCCTATCACTCGCACTAATACCGCTAGACCAGACGTCCTCAAAGCGTGGTCACCAGACCGGCAGCATCGATTCTCAGGGTCCACCCTAGACCTACTGACACAGAAACTCAGGGAGCAGGGCCCGGCATTTGTGTGTTAATAAGCCCTCCAGGTGATGCTTTGGATGCACAATAAAGTGTGAGAGCTACTGCCCTGGACCCAAAGCTTCAGAAACACCTCCCTTCTGGAATCATCTCACCCTCCCAGAATTATCGTGGTCAAGTTCATATGTGAATATATGCAGTCTTCTACAACTGTAACGTGTTATGTTTGTCAGTTTTATCACCCCCAATAAATTGAAGTAAGGAATTAGGTAGGATGGAATTTTGTAAATATGCTAATTTCCAGCAGAGTGCATTTCAGTCCATTTGGGCTTAATTGCCCATTTGTTGATAAGATTGCTAACAGCTGGTAGGGTCGTGCGTGGTTACAGAGACGGTGCACCTTCCCCTTTGGCCCCATTCATTTGCTTTTCATCCAGTCATTCCACACAATATGCTGAGCTCCTGTGATGGGCAAGAACCTTGCAAAGTCCCCCCACTCCCCAGTCAAGAAGCCGTGTTGTAAAGCAGGGCTTCTCAAACTTTCATTTTGCAGAGGAATCATGTGGGGGCTTCCTGTTAAAATGCAGATTCTGATTCAGTAGCTATGGAGTGGGGCCTGAAATTCTTATTTCTAACATGCTCCAGGTGACGCCAATGCTGCTGGTCCAGGGACCACTTTGAGTAAAGCACAGGTAGCAGGATAGAGTCTCAGACAACCAAAAATGAAGGGATGCAGAACTGGGCTTCAAACCAGTTTGAAACGGTTCAGTCATGGCTGACAAAGCAAAACTGGAAGAGACCTGAATTTTTACAATTTGGGTGATCTGGAACCATAACTGGAATGGGAAATTTTACGGGTCAAAGCCCTGGAATGTGAGACCTGGAAGAGGCATAGTGAGCCCTTTCAGTAGCCTGATGTGTGAGACTGGATTACTGGCAGGACTGTAGAGAGGGACATACATTCAAAGAAGCACAGTCAGCCGCCATCTTTGAGCAGGACATCGCTATTTCCAACTTTACACAAAATCCTAGGGGCAAGAGATTTGGTTGCTATTCAACACGTGTGCTGCCCTTGTTTTCTAAGAAGGAGATTAAGTTTCTACTGTAATTTCTCCCGCTCTGATTGTGGCTCTGGTTCAGCCAAATCTTTAAAATTTGGGTCTGTTCTGGAGTTGCTTCCTTGGCCAGAATTGAATCGTGAAGAACCAGTTCAAAGCCCTGCTACAGGAGCCTTTAGGGAACAGCTCTGCTGCCTCCTCCAGCTTCACCCCTTGACCCTCCCTGTCTTACACTTTACATTCTAGCAACATTGAGTGAACTGGCTGTGGTTTCCCTGTTGTTGTTGTTGTTAGCTGCCATCAAGTTGGCCGCTGACTCATGGCAACCCCATGTACAATGGGATTGGACCATTGTGATCCGTAAGGTTTTCATTGGCTAATTCTCGGAAGTAGATCAGCAAGGCCTTCTTCCTAGTCTGTCTTAGTCCGGAAGCTCCACTGAAACCTGTTCAGCATCACAGCAACATGCAGGCCTCCGCTGACAGATGGGCGGTGGCTCTGCACGAGGTGCATTGGTTGGAAATCCAACCCAGATCTCCTACATGTAAGGCAAGAATTTTACCACTTAACCACCACTGCCCCCATACACCGTTCTGTTTCTCATTTCTGCCTAGAATGTTCTCTCCCCTCTACTTCACCTGCCTGAGAAAAGCTGTTTCTGAACTTGCCATGATTAGAAGCCTCTCTTCTGTGCACCCAGGACATCCTGTACATATTCTCTCCTGTATTTTTTATTGTACTTTAGATGGTTTACAGGACAAACCAGTTTCTCATCTAACACTTAGTACACACATTGTTCTGACATTGGTTAACAACCCCATGACATGTCAGCACTCTCCCTTCTCAACCCTGGGTTCTTCTCTGCCATATTATTGTAGGATTGTTGATGTGTCTGCATCCCCCAGGAGACCCTGAGCTCCCTCTTCCTTGACCTCATCCACCAGACAGGCAGTCTAAAAAAATCAAACCAAATTCATTGCTGGCAAGTCAATTCCAACTCATAGCAACCCCGCAGGAGAGAGTAGAACTGCTCCATAGGGTTTCCAAGGCTGTAACCTTTCTGGAAGCTGACAGCCACATCTTACTCCCGTGGAGCAGCTTGTGAGTTCTCTTTCGGTTAGCAGCCAAGCACTTATCCACTTTGCCACCACCCACCAGGGCTCCTTTGACAGACTCAAGTGACTCTTAATCAGCTTCCACAAAGAAAATATAATAAAGTCAGTGGCCAGGTGGGGCCATTGAATAAGAAACAGAAGCAAACAAAGAGGGCCAAGAAGGAGGGGTGACAGAGCACACTTGTCTTGAGCTCAGCTGTTTCTCTTGCATCGTGTTGTAGTTATGGCTTGCCGGTCGCACTAGACTATAAGCAACCTGTAGACAGGGGATCTGCCCTAAGTGCATTTCTAGCAGAGTGCCATGCACATAGAGCTTAAGAAATATTTACTGTCTGCTTAATTGGAAGGAAGAGAGTAAAAGGATGCAAAGAGCTAGAAAACTGATGTAGAAATTGAGTGAATCTCCTGGGAAAGAGGAGGCATCCATTGAAGAAGTAACACCATTATGATAACAGGCAGAAAAGAATCTTTCATCAGCAGCGTTTTGGACTCGAGAAGAGAACGACCACAGCAAAGAGGAGCTAGTGCCTAGGGCTTCTCTCAGATGCAAAGGGAAAAAAAATACTTGAGACAGTGGTATAAAGGCAGAAGCAATATAATATTTCTTTCTGGGGTTAAGGGAGAAAGAAGTGAATGAAAGGGGGAAGGAAAACCCCTGTGAACCTGTGCCTTCTGTGCTTCCAGAGTAAAGGAATGAAGTGTAGAATGGGAAGGGGGTGGTGGCTCAGGAATTCGCTTGTCATCTTGGCTGGATTGAGCTTGAATGGGAGACAGAGAGACTGAGAATAATGGGAATTGGTAGATCAATCAATCAGCAAATATTTATTGAGCAGCTACCCTGGCTGGCAGCTGGAGAGAGCTCAGCTGGAGGGAGGCACATTAGAAAATTGTCTATAAAAGGATGGTGGTGGGGAGAGGGAGCGATGTGTTCTTCTGGAACAGGATGGAAGGAGAAGCAGGCCTGCTTTGTTGTACAATTCCAGGGAGCATCATTCACATTGTAGCCTTTGTGAAAGCACCTCTGGAGTTAAGCCTGGGAGAAGAACCCAACCCCGTGAAAGAGCTGTGGTCCTGAGACAGGAGGGGGAAGACCAGGACAGACCAGTAAGGAGCCTGCTCACTCACCTCCTTCCCTTCCTCCTCAGGGCTCTGGACGCTACTCTATCTACATCGCCAATTACGCCTATGGTAACGTGGGCCCTGACGCTCTCATTGAAATGGACCCTGAGGCCAGTGACCTTTCCAGGGGCATTCTGGCACTCAGAGACGTGGCTGCTGAGGCTGGGGTCAGCAAATATACAGGTATGCATAGTGGCGCGAGAGGCTGTGAGCTGGAGGGTCTGGGACCCTGCAAGTCCAAGTGTAATCCATCAGAGGCCGCAAGGAGAGGATGGCTTGTGTCCCCAGGGAAGGGAAGAGGTTGATGTTATTCTATCCCATCACCCACAGGAAGCTTCTCCAATGCTGCCTTTCCAAGGGTTGGCAGGTGTGGCCTTGGGGGCCTCAGAAGGGACCATAGGACATAGGGGCCTGCTGGCAAATGGCGTGAGAACCCACACCACCATCTTCTCCCTGGAACCTCTTGCCTCGTTCCCTGCTATAAAACCCAGATGATGGGTGAATAGGTTCTGTAGGAGAAAAGTGACAGGTCACAAAAGCCGAGATTTAAAGCATGCTTTATTGCTAAACAGCAGATGAAATTATTTACTTACACGTAAGTAGCCAGGAATTGAGTCCTAAATCCCTAAGCTTCAGCTGGGCCCTGTCTCAGATAACTGAGCTCAAAGAATTGTGTTCTTGTTCCAAAAGCTCTCCAGCACTTTTTTTGAAGGCACGCTACCCCCAGCGCCCCTCCATACCTTTCTGGATGGAGGACCTATTGTCTGAATCTCTGAGAGGGAGATCTTTCCGGGGAAGGCTGTTTTTCTAATTCCAGCAAGGCTGCTGACTAAACCCTGATAATCTGCCAGTAGACTGCTGATGGCAGAGCAATCCAGTTCCTGTCTGGGGTGCCGGGAACCAGGAAGCTGGAGCCCTGCACAGCAGCTTCTCAAGTGAGCTTCGGCCTAATTCACAACCTACCTGCACTGGGGACAGGTAGATCTCTTGTAGGTTGACCTTTCCAATGTATCCATTCCAACTTGTACTACAGACTTCTAAAGTGGCAGCCAGACCCTCAGGCTGAGAGGACACTTGAAGGGTCATCCCCCTGCCTCTAGACACCTGGGTGGTGGCACATTCTCAAAGTCCTATCCAGAAAGGGTTGTCACTGCCTTCCCTGAGTTTATGCTGCTGTTCAAGAGCCAGCTCTCCACCTCGGTGAAAGGGGGAGATTAATGCTGACCTGTCTGACAGAGTTTGTGGGGATAAATGACTAGACAATAAAATAGTTTGCACAGTTCAAGCCCCATCAAAGTCCTCGAGAGCCAGGCACATGAATGTGCAGCAGAAAGGCTGAGTGTCGGTAATAAACCACGTTTCCCCGGGAAAAGGAGTAAACACTCAGGAGCTTCAGCCTAGATTTGTACAGTCAATTTTTCTGAATAGTTCCCAGTCCTGTGCACGGGGCTGACTTGGCAATTAAGTTCCTTGATCTGCAGGAAAAGGGAGGTGGGCTGGGAGGGATGAAGCACTTGAAAATGCTGAGATGGAAGGGAGGCAAGGGCTGGAGAGAGGGTTATCCACAGAATAGAAGAATTCAGAAGGTTGCGGCTGGGTTTGAGCATGAGCTGGCTATGCTGGCAGAGAGGCTGGCACAGAACTGAGGAGAGGACCAAGAGGAGGCAGCTGAGGAGCACGGATGGGGGTGGGAGCACCAGCCAACTGGGCTGGGCTGTGCTGGAAGGACCGGGCAGCTCAAGAAAGGGACAGCAGCTTCTGTGGAAGCATGGAGACAGGCCGGGGCAGCTGGCATGCCCAGAGGACACATTAGAGCAGCTTTGCAGGTTTCCAGAAGCCGTTTGGCTGACAAGAACCTATTTGGCCCACCAAGTTTACTGTTCTCTCTGCCCGCCTTCTCCAGCCTATCCTCTCCCTACCCACCAAGCCCCCCAACGCTACTCTGCAGCCCCCCTTGTCACTCAGCTAACAACACATGGACATCTGGCTGGAAAACAAGCCGAGTGCGCCCTGAGCCCCAAGAATGGACCCTAAGTGTAAGAGCCACCACACTGAGCCCAGGCTGATTGCTGAGGCTCTGGGCACATGGCCAGTGCTCAGTGCCAGGCCAGTGCCACAGTGCCTGGGAAGAGGGAAGGGAAACAGACAGGGTGAGCTGGCCCTGAGCAGACTGAGAGGAAGCAAGCCATGGCCAGGTGTGCAGTCAGGGATCTGGGGGTCCCCAGGGCTGAGTCACCTACCCACTAGACCAGTAGTCTTTATATAACCCAAGGCTCCCATGTTACACAGGAACAAACTGAGGTCCAGAGAGAAGGGACTTGCCCAAGGTCACACAGGAGGTTTGTAGAGAAACTAGAACTTAGAGCCCCGCGTCCTGATGCCTAAACTGCCACAACCAGCTGACCTTTCTGATGACCTTCAGCTTGAGAATCCTGCTCTGTTCCAGCCTGCAAGACAGGGAGGAGCTGTTGAAGGAGGAAGGGACACGCTGGAAGGCAGCTCCATACATTTGCACCAGGACTTTAATTGCAGTCCTAGATTTTGTGGCTGAAGCAGCTGCTTGGCCCAGGGTGATCAGGGCAGCAGGGGCAGCCCTGGTGACAGCGGAGCAATGGCGCTGGCCTCCGCACGGGCTGTCCGGCTCTGTGGGAGGAGGAGGGGAGTCCGCCTCTCCAGACACTATTGAGTCTGATGGCTGCAGCTGCTCTGCTGGGTCACAGTGCCATCTAGCGGCCAATGCACCCGCTCTCAGGGGACACAAGGGCCCCTGGAGGCATCAGAGCCTCTGGCGCTGAGTTGGGGTAGTGGGAAAACCACTCCCTATCCCCTTGTTCATAAGCATCCTGAGCCCCAGCTTCCCCAGCTGCCCCTCAGCATCTTGGAGGCAGGGTGGCACAGGGAGCAGCCCTGCCTGGAAGTCCTGAGAACTGGGTTCTCGCCCCACAGAGGGTCTGGCATGGAACCCAAGGAGGGGGAATGTGGGACCAATAGGCATGCACTGCCTCTGTGGACCGGGTAGCCCTGGGCACATCTCTCTGCCTCTCTGGGCCCCTTGAACTAGCCGTCCAGCAGAGCAGCTAAGAGTGCAGGGTCTGGAGCCAGACTGCCCAGTGCAGATCCTACCTCCACCAAGCTGTGCCAAAAACCCATTGCCACTGAATTGATTCTGACTCATGGTGACCCCGTGTGTGTCAGAGTAGGACTGTGCTCCGTAGAGTTTTCAATGGCTGTGATCTTATGGAAATAGATTGCCAGGACTTTCTTCCATGGTGCCACTCGGTGGATTCGAACTACCAACCTTTAGGTTAGCAGCCAAGCACAAACTGTTTGCAGCACCTAAGGACCTCTGGTCTGTGCCCCAGTGGGCAATCACTTAACCTCTCTCAGCTTCGGTTTTCTTACCATTAAAATGGGGTGATTTTGAGAATGAAAGGAGATAAACATGTGACATAACTGGCATAGGGCCTGGCATACAGGAAGTGCCCACTGGGTTTAGCAAACATCAACGTGCTGCTCCTCTGAGGCTCTGACAGAGAGGGATAGAGGACCCTCTGCTGGGCACCTGCTGGATGCAGGAGCACTGTGCTCGGACAGGAGGAAGCCCAAAGCAAGCGGAGCCAGCTGTGCCCTGGGGCGTTCTCATGTGTCCAGGCCTGTCCCCATCCCCCCCAGAACCCATCTCACTTCCCTCCTCCTGTCTGACTCTGCCTTCCACCCCTCCCCAGCAACGCTGCATTTGGGCCTCACCCTTTAAGGGAGCATCTGTCCAGGCTGCAAGGTGATGATTAAAGAAGCCTTAAAAGAAATTTAGAAAGAAAATGAAGGTGGATTTATGATGTCGGATGGGGAGTTTTGCTGTTGGCTGGGAGCAGTGTGGAACAAAGCGGAGGGCAGATCTGATTTATAGGAAGTCATTATCGGAGGAGACGGAGATGCTGAAAGCCCAGCTGAGGCCTTCTGGCGGATCCCCACAAGCAGGCTCAGGAGAGGTGACCAGGGGGCGCAGAGTGCGGGCTGTGGAGCCTCCCAGGGTTTGAGGGGGCGCTGGCCTTTTGGTGGGAGCACAGCCAGGTCTGGCAGCTGGGGAGGCTGGAATGACAGACCCTTCAGCCCGGGGCCCAGGACCCCCAGGGAGTGCTTCCACAGGCCTGCCAGGGGCCCCCAAAGCCCCAGCGCAAACAGTGGCATTTTCCTGGGGTGTCAGACACATAAGATGAGTGTCAGGAAGGGACATAATTTTTCTGTTAAAACCAATGCAGATATGTTACAGAATAGGATTGCAATTCTTATGTGCATATTTTTTAGCTAAAATAAGAGATTTTATAGAAGTTCCAAGCCTGTGGCTGGCCACTCTGGGCTACACCCCCAGCCTCTGCCAAGAGGAAACACTGGTAGAAATGTTGAGCAGTGTGCTATGGAGATGGCACTGGCTCTGGTTTGAATTGTGACTGCCACCACCTGCTGGCTGTGATTGCTCTCCCCAAGCCTCAGTTTCCTCACCTAGAAAGTATTGGCGGTAGAGCACATCTTAAGAGTGGTTCTGAGAATGAAATGGGAAGACACATGGGTGATACCTGGTACCCAGGAATGAACAGTTGTTAGCCAGGGGGTCATTCCTGCCTCCTGAAACAGCTTCTGCCAGCCCCTCACAGCTAGAGGTAGGCTTTTAAAGGGCGCCTTCCTTCCTGCACGCCCTCCAGGTGGCCCAGGTTGGAAATCTCCCACCCAGTGAACAATGCAGGAGACTGTCCTCCTACTCACCTCCCCCCACCCCACGCCCTGCAGAGAGGAGGTAGGCAGGCTGGGGGCAGGAATGCCCTTGTCTAACACCTTCCACCCAGGCATTCAGAATCCTGCGCAGCATCTGGACGGTGCCCAGAGGGCTCGGGAGTGGCAACACCAGCACCAACACAATGTGATTCTGTTTAATATTTTTCTGGAAATTTGGGAAGAGACACCCTTTATTCTCAGCAACCCCTTTACCAACATTCACGTGTATACACACACTCACACACAGCCCCCTCCTCTGCCCCCTGTGTCTTCTATCACCTTTGCCCTACTCATTTACAATACCTTGGATGTTCTCGGCAGCCTGCAGGCCTTGGCATTCACCAGAATCCTATTTCTCTCAAGGTCTCAGCAGATTAATCCCATAGGTCCAAGCTCCTCCTTGGCTGATGGGCCTCACCTCAGAGCCTTCCTTGGGTGCAGTGTCGATGGCCCAGGAACCGGCCCCCAAACACGCTTATCCTGTGGTCACCGTGGCGGAGGCACTGAGAGGGAGAGCTGGAAGGAGCCTTGGAGATCTCCTCATTCTCCCACCCATTTTACAGGGAAGGAGACTGAGGCCTGAAGAGAGGCACAAGCCAGGCAGGAAACTAGAGGCTTTTCCTTAGCACCGTGAATCCCTGTGCCTCTTTGTCCGGGGGGCCCTCATTTTGGGGCAGTTCAGCAGCACACCTTTCCCCCGCAATCTCCCTCTCCCTTCTCTCCTCTCCTGCCCCCACTCACCCCCAAGTGTTGGCCTAGACTCTGCCTGGGAGACAGATACCTGTATCTGAACTGGACTTGAGTCTGCACTGCTGAGGTGCCAGGGTTCCGAGGTCTAGGGGTACAGTTCTGGAGAGCAAGTGGGACTGCCCCATAGGGCTGGGACCCAACAGACAGAGAAACCCTGGGTCCAGGCAGGTTGTAAGAGGGAGCACCGGAATGTGGCAGGAGGAAGTGGGGACCCTGGGGAGAAAGGGCATTTTCCCCTGTAATTCCACCTTCCCACCAGCCTGGTGGGCAGAATGAGCCATCTGGGAGGGACAGGCTGGGAGGGGCATTCACACCCCAACAGCAGAACAAGGAGGCCTTTGAAGTTTGAAAGTGCTGGGGAAAAATAAAGGGATATTATTCACCCAGCAGGTGGTAAATAGTCCCAGCTAATGAGTATGTGGCACCTGACATTTTCCAAGGTACCTTCCGAAAACCAGCTCACTTAATATTTACGACAGCCCTGGGAAGGAGGTATTGTTATCATCAGTCTCATGCAATAGGTGAGAAAAGAGAAGCCCAGAAAGGTTTGGTGATGTGCCCAAGGTCACACAGCTTAAACTTGGACATTCTGCTCCCTAGGCCCATGGTCTTTTCCATTCCCAGGGCTGCCCCTCCAGCCTCAACTGGGGAACTGTTCAACTCCAAAAGGAGGTGCTGGCCTCAAAGAGAAAGTCATTAATTGATGCACAGTGTCCCTGTTGGGACAGCCTTCTCCAAGGCTAAAGATGTTCCTAGCTGCCCGCTCCTACCCCCATGTTGTTGTTGTTGGATGCCGTTGAGTCAATTTCAAGTCATAGTGAGTCCATGTGCCAGAATAGAACTGCCCCATAGTGTTTTCTTGGCTCTAATCGTTACAGAATCAGATTGCCAGACCTTTCTCCTGCAGAGCTGCTAGGTAGATTCAAATTGCCAGTCTTTCGGTTAGCAGCCGAGTGCTTCACAGTCACGCCACCAGGGCTCCTTATGATGTGTGCTTAGGAGATGGAGGAGAGGGTAGATGAGATGGAGGAGGACTAGGAGGAGGGTGAAGAGCAGAGGGAGGTAAAGAGCAGAAGGAAGCAGGGAAAGGTCCTGGTAGAAAGTCCTTGCTGAATAACGGGCCTTTGTCCTTGACTGGGAAGGGCGTGGGAGTGTCAGGCTACATTGACGATGGATGGATTTTATTGGTTTCAAGAGGACTTACATGTTCCACGTGGGATCAGAGTATCCCTGGCAGCATCAGTGAAGTGTGCAGACACGTGACTGCCCACCTCAGACCCTAAGTTAGCCCCACATCCTGAGGCTTCAAGGGCCCGTGCTCAAGAGGCCAGCTCCCCGAACGTCAGCACACCTGCTCCCCAACTGTGTAGCAAACTTGCCAAGAAGGAGTTGTGGGTAACATCTCTGTTATGGTCCGGTTTCCATGGCAATAAATTGTCACTAATTAGTAGTGTGGTTACCATGGCAATTTTCTAGTAATTACAGGTTACAAATGGTGCAAGGCTTCAACCCAACCCAATTAGTTAATTAGAAAGATTTAGAAATTTGTCCAAAAGGGAAATAACCTGCTTTGTAGAAAATGAAGGGAATGTGTCACAGCTTGGGGGCCAGAGGCAGAAAGGAAATTGGAGGATGCCGGAGCGGGGGAAAAAGGATGGAGTTGAGTGGCGGCAAGTCCCTGAGCCCCAGTTGGGATTTCCGGGGGCCCAGGCAAGACCAAGGGCTCCTCACTGAGGCCGGCTCCTGGGCTAGTGTCTGGCAGGACCAGGCAGGACAGCTGCCAGCAGCCACTGAGTGGCTCCTTTCTTAATGGGCAGGGGCGGTACCCAGGTTATGGCCCAGCACCCTTCCCTGCTGGCTTTAGGAGTGGCATCTGAAGTCTCCCTGTGACTGTCATAATGAAAAGCAGATGCTGTGTCTTGGATAACACTCCCCAGGAGCCATGAGAGTTCAGTGGCTCCATTTTCACATGGCTTGAACTCTTCTTAAGACCTAATTAGATTATCTGGGAGGAATCTGGGAGGCGTGGGGTCCAGATTGTGTTAACATGGTGCTCAACCAGGAGAGCAATAAGGGTGGTGATGCCAGCTGCCCCCACCCCGTCCCCCCAGCCCTGAACACCAGCTCTGGTGGGCAGACTCCATTTGCTCAGGTGAGAAAGGCCCCATGACCTCCTCCAGGGGCATCTCTCAGACGTCTGCCTGGAGGAGCCTGGTGACCAAAAGAACCGTTCTCAAATTAGCAGAATAGCTTTGGGGAACCTTTGTCCCATCCAGGAGAGCTTGGCCCAACACCAGTCGGGTCTGCAGGCTGCCTGAGCTCTCATTTTCAAACAAATCCAGCTCTTCTGGGGTGCTCTGGTAACTACTCTCATATTGAACAGCACTTTAGAGTAATCCTTTTCAAACTAGATGTGTGTACAAACCACCCAGGAGTCTTCCTATAATGCAGATTCTGATTCAGTAGGGGCCAGAGAGTCTGCATTTCTCACAGCTCCTGCATTTTGTCCACAGACCTGACTTTGAGTAGCAAAGTTGTAGCGTTCGCAAAACCCTTTCACCTCATTTGTTCCTCTGAAAAACTCTGAGGTGGAGGAGGCAGGTCAGATTATCCTCATTGTTCAGATCAGAAAACTGAGGCTCAGAAGGGTAACATAAATTGCCCAAGGACACACAGATTGTAAAAAGCTAAGCTGAGACTAACATCCATGTCCTGGACCTGGTCAAGCTGTTTCCTGCACTGTATTTCCAACGTTTGGGGGTGTGGCCAGGCAAGGCTTTCATGCAGGTTTGTTTTCCTGGGGGTGGGAGGTGGGACCTAGCAAGCAGAGAGGCTTTATTTGAAACCCACCGGCTGGAGGTGGTTTGTTCAAGACATCTTAAGGTTAGACTTCTTGACATGGGTAGCTCCTATTTGCTCTTGGAGACTTCAAGCCCTAATGTAGAAAATGTAGAGCTGGCTTAATTTTGTTCTTTCTTTTTTAAATATACACTTTATTGGATTTTTTTCTTTCAAGCTATAGAAGCAATTCTTGTTGCAACCAACCAAACAATACAAAGACATTCAAAGAAAAGGCCAACCACCACCCCTCCTTCCTGCCCCAAATCCTACCCATCAAGGTAGCCAGTGTTCACAGCAGGGGGTGTGGACTTTCTCACTTTTCTCCAAGCTCGTACAAGCGTGCATAAATATGTATATTCAGAAATATGTATTTTCCTATTTTTTCTAATAAAAAATAGGGTTACATAATGCCATTACTTGGCGAATTGTTTTTTCATTTAGCAGCATGTCACGGGCACTCCTCCCAGTCAATACATATGGATCTGTGCGGTCTTTTTAGTAGCTGCAGAGTGGTCCATCGTATGGATGTACCACAATCCATTCAGCAGCCCACTGTTGATGGACATGCAGGGTGTTCCCAATTGTGTACGACATCAAACAAAGTAAGCAGCCTTGTACCAAGAGTGGTGCTTTTACTCCAGTAGGTCTTTAAAGCAGGAACATCCGCAGTGGTTTTGACCAGCATGTGTGTGACTGGGGCGGGGAGGGGGTGTCAGGGAATCTGCGACATGAACAAAATGGTGTGGGGTGGGTAGAGCTGGGTTGAGGGTTACTGTAATTCAGCCACTTTTCTTAGAGGGGAGGGAAGGCATCTGTGTGGTATCCTCTGAGCCCTCGGGCTTGCTTCGTGCATGGAATCATCGAAGCGTTCCTTGGGCACATGGTGATTTGGTCCTGCTCCTCGCCTGCCTCATCATCAGTATTGACACCCTCCACACAAGTTTATAGAGAATGTGGGCCCAGACTGAGGCTCAGGGAAGCATCAGGAAGGTCGAATTTCTCCCCGAGGCTCTTTGGAAATGTCCCCAGTGCAGCTTCTCCTAGGCCTCAGGGGCAGCCCCAATCTCGGGACAGCCAGGGCTTTGCTTCTGCCCTCACAGTGGATCTGTGTCCTCTTCTAGGGGGCCGGGGAGTCAGTGTGGGCCCCATCCTCAGCAGCAGTGCCTCGGATATCTTCTGTGACAACGAGAATGGGCCCAACTTCCTCTTCCACAATCGTGGTGACGGCACCTTCGTGGATGCCGCGGCCAGTGCTGGTGAGTGAACCTAGCCACTGCCCTGTGCCCTCACACCTGACCCACTGCAGAGGCCAAGAGCTGGCCCTGTCCAGCTCCCCCAGCACGGTCACCCAGGTCATTGCCTGTACCACACAGAGAAGCATTGTTGACTCCCCAAGTTCCACTTCCCCTGTGACTCTAGCCAGGCCACGGGGGATGTTTGCTGCGGTGGGGCAGGGGGGCCTGCAATTCCTGATCATTATCTATTTTCCAGCAACTAGAACTGGCACATATTCCTCTGAGTCCTGCCTACCGTGCTCTCTCAGCATCAATTTCCCCTCCAAGCTGCCTCTCCTTATCTTGGCCCCCCTCCCACATTTACCTAAAACATTCAGTTCAATTCAATAACCATTTGTTGAGCCCCTGCTAAATGCCCGACTGCTGTTTGGAGCTGAGGATGCTGACCTGAATAAGGCCAAGACCCCGCACATAAGGCACTGGCATTCCAGAAGGGGAACAGACATATAAACAAATAGCTATAATAGGAAGTAGGATAAAATCCATGCAAGATAGTGCCCCCAGGCTCTCAGCTCTGCCTCTCCTTCTCCCTTTGTGCTCATCCCTCATCTGCCTCAGGGCCTTTGCACCTGCCATTCCCTCCGCCTGCTCTATCTGCAGACCTTCTACTTACCTTTCATCACTCAGCTCAAGTGTCACCTCTGTACAGCCTCTCCTGATTCACCCTCTGTACGGGCTGGCTGAGCCTGGACTTCCTTCTCCTTGTTCCCACTGCCCCTTACGTGTATGTATGTCTCACTCAGGCTTCTACATTGACAAAACGACTTACCCGTGAGCTCCACAGAGCCGAGGGCCTGTTCTATTCATTCTTAACACAATGCTCAGCACGCAGGGCTCACCCAGTAGTTCTGCTACATTTTCTTAAAGTGTGTAAATGTAATCAAACTATTGATCAGGCTGCCTTCCAACCGCTTCTCCCTACCCATTTCCTCCCCGTCTTGCCAACGAATGGAAGGTTTGATTTTACCTCCTCCTTGGAGGCATTGGGAGGGGCTCTGAGCTCCAGAAGAATAGGTGAGTGGGACCTGGACTCAGATTAAGGTTCTAAAAGCTCGTGCTGACAGGTACCATCGAATCCCTAAGCATATGCCAATCCATTCTCTTTGGTGTAAGAGCACTTACTCCCCTAGCTTTCTGCTCTGGAGTCCCTACTTTGGTGAACCCCTGGCCCAGGACCCCCAGCCAGCACCCATTCCTTGTTTACCCTCTTTACCTTCCCCGGCAAAGCCAAGGTTGGAGGCAGCTCCCCTGTCTGTCCTCCCACTGACTCATCTCCTACTGCTATACTCTGGCCGCAAATTTTCTTACTGCTGAAAAATCATAAAGCGAGGAGAGGGTAGGAAACCTAGAGGATCTGATAAGGTGTTAAAGAGATAGAAGCAGAGGCGAGTGAACAAGTTGGAGCCGGAGAAAGTACCAGGCGGGAGGAGAGAGGAAAGGTGCTAGGCCCGTAATTGAAAGTCAGAATGATTGCAGGGGTTTAACAAGACATGTCAAGAGGGCATTCATCACCCAAACAGGTGCTGCTGTGAAATGCAGCTTGGCACCGATTATTCCTGAGAAAGGGAACCAGCTCCTTGTCAAGGTGCCTCATAGATCGGAGAGAAATGGGCCAACACAGAAGGCCACCGACATTCGGGCTGAGGGGCTCGCTGAGAATGAGCGGGGTATTAATCCTGGAGGTTGCAGGCTGCCCCCCCTGCTTTGCAACCCCTTTCTCTCAATCCTGGGTCTGACTGCATCTTCTCTGCTGCACATTCCTAGATCCTTCCCTCCCCCTAGAGGATGCTCAGCCTCTGAGGTTCTTATAGGCCACGCCTTCTCCCACTCGCACCCTCAGGATACCCATGTGTGCAGCTGGTAAGAGCTCCCTGTGCCCCAGTGTCTGATCCCCACTCTTAATGTATTGTCCTATCACTCACCAGCTCTTAGGGCCTGACAACCAACAGCAGTTTGTCGTCATAAAGAGTCAATGAGGAGCAAGGGGATTTAGAGCCAGTCTCCGCGCCTCTCAGCTCTGTGCTTGGCCTGAGGGAGCATGTCTGCCTGGGGTAGCTGGGGGCACAGGCCATTGCTCTAGGCAGAGCCATCCCCACTTGCCCCCAGGATGGGCTCAGTCCCGGGACACTGGCAGGTGCAGGGATGGCATAGGTGTTACATCAGTCACACAAGCTTCCTCCTGGACCTCAAAAGGCACACTGCTGGTTTCCCTGTCACAGCTGCACTGTTTCCTCTGCCATCACCGACGTCCTCAGTTTGCTTCTGTCAAATTATTTGTGTCTGTTAGTGAGAACTGCGAGGTGACAGCAGACCCTGAGACAGAAGTTGAGTGGACACGGGTGAACACAATGACCAGGCCTGACCTCATAGAGTATAAGGTCTGGTGAGAAAATCTGGCCCTAAACAAGGAAACCACAGGGAACAGAATTGCACTTTGTCATAAAGGCTATGGAGGAAAAGGACAGGAGGCTATCAAGGTGCGGTGAGGCTGTTTGAGCTGAGAACAGAATAACTCACAGCCAGCTAAACAGGAGCTGGGGAGGAACATTCCAGGTGGAGAAAGACCAGTGTGACGAAGGAAAGAGCTTGGTTCATTTGAGGAATGAAAGGGACATTGGGTGACCAGAACACAGTGAGTAAGGAGGAAGGGTGCTGGGTAATGGAGAGGTAAGCTGGGGTGCCATCAGACAAGGCCCATGATCCCCAGTCAGGAATTTGAATTTGTCTCAAGAAAAGAGCACTGGGGGGCCATTGGTCAATTTAAGCAAAAGAATGGCACCATCCAATTAACATCTCCCTAGTGGCAGACAAGGGTGGCTGAAAAGGGCTTTAAAACCTAAAACCGAACCCATTGCCCTCAATTCCGACTCATAGCATGTAGGACAGAGTAGAACTGCCCCATAGGGTTTCCAAGGAGCACCTGGTGAATTCAAACTGCTGACCTTTTCATTAACAGCCAAGCTCTTAACCACTGTGTCACTAGGGCTCTGCAAAGAGTTTTAATCCTCCTGAATTTGTACCAGTTTCCTTCCCCCCACCATGCTACCCCAAAACCTAGCAAAAAACATTGTGGTTGCTGGGCAAACACAGTTAGAGGACAGTCTCTGGTCCCATTTGTGACCAGATGGCCGCTCCCCCTTATACCCTATGGAGAAATGCTGAGACCCTGGCTGCGTCTCCCTCATCTACTCCCAGGAGGGCAGGGACAGTAAAGGGCCACCCTCCACTGTTGCTCTTTGTGGAGCTTGAGCAAGGTGAGTGTTGGTGGAGAGTGCAGGGGACAGTGCCCTGAGGGCTCCTGCTGTTACCTGCAGGTGTGGACGACCCCCACCAGCACGGGCGAGGCGTTGCCCTGGCCGACTTCAACCGTGACGGCAAAGTGGACATCGTCTATGGCAACTGGAACGGCCCCCACCGCCTGTACCTGCAGATGAATGTCCATGGGAAGGTCCGCTTTCGGGTAAGAAGGAGCATCACCCTTTTTCCCTTCCCACACCCAGCTGCTCTCACCCCAGCCCTGCGCCTCCCACCAGGCTGAGAATGGGCTTGTGGCTCTCCAGGGCCCCAGGGGCAGGTAGAGGGTATGTGACAATGAAGGTAACCTCATGGGAGGTGGCAGACTTCACGTGGTCTGCTATAGTGCCTCTAGTGCGTGGAGCAGAAAGAGCCAGTGAGCACAGCAGGGAGACCCTCTCCCACGGTGGGCGGGAGCAGGGTCCTGTGAGGCCTGGGCTTTATCCACTGGATCAAGAGCATCCTTCCTGATGGCTCCTGGAAATCCTGATGCTGTAACCCTGGCCAGAGCTTTCCAAATTGAGGTTCAGGCCAAGGGCATGGTGGTGAGAGAACAAAGGAGCTTGAAGCCACAGAGCTCCCAGCAGCTGTCCTTAAGGCCAAACAGATGGTAGGCAAGGGGCTTTGACCTCAAACCCCTCTCAGTGCCCACTCCCTGAGTTGTCAGTGGGATATAATGCCAACAATCTTTCAGCAAGGCTGTTTGGTGGCAGTAATGGAGGGGTTCAGTATGATGAGCTTGATTTTGGGCTTTCTCAGTGGAGGGCAATGCAGGGCATGGGGCCATTGAAGTTGACCTCAGGGAGTCAAGTGGTTCTGGAAGTACCTAGGTTTTGCCAAAACCCCCTGAGGGATTAAGAAAGCTCCAGCCTTTGCTATTTGGCCTGTGTGACCATGGAGACACCACCGCTATGAGCTCCCTCCCTGGGAGGCAGCCACTTTGGGGTGCTCAGGCCCGGCACTCCCTCCCCATCTCTGGAGCGGGAGGTGCATCTGAGCTCAGGGCAGTGGATCCTGGATGACTTCCATCTTTCTGTGCCTTTTTATTTTAACTTTGTGGTTCTCAGCCAGGGGCAATTTTGCACACACACACACCCCACCAGGGAATATTTGATAATGTCTGGAGACATTTTTGGTTGTCACACAGGGGTAGGGGATCTACCGGCATGTAGTGGGTAAAAACCAGGGATGCTGCTAAACATCCTACAATGCACAGGACAGTCCCACACAACACAGACTTATCCAGCCCAAAATGTCAATAGGAGGGAGGTTGAGGAGCCCTGTTAATCCCCCGAGGGCCCACCCCAGAGCTCACAGGAACAATAATCATAATCATAGATGCCTCATTTATCAAGTGCCTTCCATGTGCCAGGAACCGCGCTAAGTGCCATCCATATATTATCTGGGAAGCCCAGGCATCCAGTGAGGTGACCCCAGGGAGCTCTGTAGGTTTCCATTTTTATAGGATCAATAGAATAGGAACGAGTTAGAGATCCTGAGGTCTCTTTGTTCCCCAGCTCTTAAGGCCCAGCTCAGGCTAGCCAACTGATCAGGCTCTTAATCGGCTTTATTACTGCCCTGATGGGGACAGCCTCTCCCTGGCTCCCCCAGAACAGGCAGCCCACCAGCCATCCAGGGCCAGCCCATTCCTGCAGCAGGAGGCCCAGGGGCAGGGCCAGGCCAAGGGGCAGGAAGGCCCACCCAGAGACACTGACTGTCCCCTTCTCAGCCCTCCGCATGTGGGCCACGGGATTTGGACAGGCTCCTGGGGTCTTTAAGGGACAAGCTCACCTATAATGGGGATATTCTCAGAAAGGACACCCTGCACAGCTCTCCTTTTGTTTTAAAGGCAAACCCCACACCTGGGGTCCTTTGCTGGGTCTGCCCAAAGCCCTGCCAGCACTTTGGGGTCCCAGCTGGGCTATTGTGGGTCCCCTGGACAGGTACATCTGATACTCCAACCTCCCAAAGCAAATGTCTCAAAAAGTAGTGGGCGGAGGCTCCTATAAAAGAACGTAAGGTAACAGAGACAGCAAAAACCACAGCTAAAGGCAGCCATCATCATTTCTAGATTGCCAGATTGCTCAGGTTGCAATAGAAATCTACGTAGCCCCCATCAGTGCCAAGAGTTTTACATATATCACCCCATGCCATCCTCACAGGCTATTATTATCCCCATGTTACTGATGAGGAAAGTGAGATTCCAGTGGCAGAGTAACTGGCCTAAGATCACAGCCAGCCAAATGAGGAGCCTAGATTCAAATGCATAGCACCTGTGCCCCACCAGGCTTCCTGCTCTCAGGGCCCCACTTGTTCGCTATGACAATGGACAATCCCCCTCCCTCTCGAGGACTCAGTTACCTCACCTGTAAAATGGGAACCCTAACGTCTGCCCTACCTCACAGGACTGATGGAAGGGTTAAGTGATTAGGACTAGTGAAGGGCAAAGAACTTCACACTGATGTGATTTGTGACAGTTACACTTACCTCTTTGTTCTCCTACAAGCAGCCTGAGGTACATGTGGTCCTAAACACACCCACCCCAGGCCCCTTGCCATGAGGTGAGAGAGGAGGTGCTGGGTGGGCTCTATGTTTTATCTCTGAGCACACCCCTGTTCCCGGTAGAGGGGACTCCACCCCTTGCTCACACCACTCTCCTCCACGTCCATCCACTGACCAGCAGCCCTCTCTCCCGCCAGGACATCGCCTCACCCAAGTTCTCCATGCCCTCCCCGGTCCGCACAGTCATCGCCGCTGACTTTGACAACGACCAGGAGCTGGAGGTCTTCTTCAATAACATCGCCTACCGCAGCTCCTCAGCCAACCGCCTCTTCCGGTAGATGTTCAGCCTGGCTCCTGCTGTTGTTAACTTTGGCAGCTGGGGGAGGTCGGGGAGGAAGGGTTAGGAATCCAAAGAGGAGGGTTCCAGGGGCCAGGGAGTCAGTACTGAGGTGGAAGGAGGTCCCCTGATGGAGGAACAGAAAGGAGAGGGAGGAGCAGAGACTGGGCTGCAGGGGCACGGAGGGAGAGTCCTGGACAAGGAGCTGGCCTCCTGCTGGGGCAGGGAAACAGGGAAGGAAACATGGTCTGAAGCGCGCCCAGAAGCCAAGATCCACAGGCCATAAATCCACTGCAAACGGGATTACAGTGCCAAATCTGTTTAGGTAAACCCAAATTACGCAAAGTTAAACAGGTTTATTTACTGTGCAACTTCTCAGAACCTTTAAAATGCCCATGAGTATTTTTACCTTCCAAAAGGAAGACAGAGTATTGCAAATGGATTGGATCACAGGACACTTCTTTCAACGATTGTCTCTTGGGATTGACGTTCTGCAAAATATCCTTTGGGGACCACTGGATGAGACAGTGCAGTGATAGACAAGGAAAAGGGCGATATAGAAATGGAAGTCATCTGCAAGCAACTACTGCATCCAGGGAGGAAGGGCTGGGTTTTCTGAGGCAACACTGCATCAGAATCACCCCAAGTGCTTATGCCAAATGCAGAGTCCCAGGGCCCACCTGGGATTTCCTGAACCAGACTGTCAGGGGTCAGGACCAGGAATCTGTGTTTTTAACAAATGCACTAGGCACCAGGTGATTTTTATCTCACTGGTTTGAGAACCTCTGTTGGGGAAAAAACCTCAGGGCCCATGTGGCTTAAGACTTCCCTGTCCCTGGCCTACAACATGCTGATGGGATGGTTTGAGACCAGGTGGGGAGAGGAGGGTGGAGCAGGCACTTTGGAGCCAGGAAATGGGCCTGCTCACCTGCTCAGCTCCCTAAGGCCCCCGCCCCTATTAATAAACTGCGAGAGCTGTGACTCAGTGTGTTTTAAAATATAATTATTAACAGAGCATCAATCCTGACTGGATGTAATCACCCCCTGAAGGCACCAGATTTACTAATTAGGTGCCTTGCAAAAAGCTTATTCACAACTTCCAGATTAATTGCGGAAGATCAATTGCTCGTTAACAGAGACACTGCTTTCCTTCTCTGGCTGATAAAGTGTCACTCGCCAGGACCCCAAGCACCAAGGAGTCTAGTGCTCTTGCCTCTGCATCCTGAGCCCCAGGCACTGCTCCGGCCTCCTTCTACTCAGACACTGCCCACGGTCCCTGGAGCAGGCCTGTTTATAACCTTCGGTCGCCACAGTGTGGGCTGAGAGGACAGGTTCACCACGTGGTTAGTGTGTTGACTTATACACAGCGATGCAGAAGCCACTTCCCAAGTACGTGCTCTGCCCCAAGTCCCTGTGGCAGATGGCTGGGTCCTGGGCAAGTGGTAGAAAGTGAGACAGTGGTCACAGCTGGGGCTGCCACTCCGCTGCAGCTCTAGAAGCCATAACTCCACCTGCCCCACACGGCAAGGGCTTTGCACCTATTGCTGAACAGAACCTCGTGGACTCCTTGGTCCTGGTGCTCCTGGGGCACCCCAAGCACTAGGGACTCAAAGCCTTCATGTGCTTGTGTCTGTAAATCTTTTAATGACACCTAGGGTAACCAGGGAGTCCTAGGATGGTGCAAACGGTAAACACACTCAGCTGCCAACCCAGTGGTTGGAGGTTCCAGTCCATCCAGAGGCACCTTGGAAGAAGAACCTGGTGATCTACTTCTAAAAAATCAGCCTTGAAACCCCTATGAAACACAGTTCTACCCTGACATACATGGGGTCACCATAAGTCGAGGTCAACTCAATGGCAACTAGTTAGGGTAACCAGAGAATTCGTCACCCAAACCAGGACACTTAGGAGAGGGAAAGGGGGCCTATTAATAATAACAGCAGGACAGCAGGCATGAATGGACACCGTCCCAGGCCAACCAGGATGTGGACAGTCACCCCACTTACGCATCTAAACTTCTTCTGATCTGTTCTCATCTCCCCACCTTGTACGCTCCCGATTCCTGCACCCTGGAAAGGTCTCCTGTCTCCCGTACTGCAGAAAAAAAACTAAAAAAGAGTTTGTTTTTTTTTTCAGCAGAGCCAGCTGCTAAACATGCAAATCTGGCTGGCCACACCCTTCTCTCACTTAAAACTCTTTAAAGCTTCCCATAGCCTTCAGATTAAGCCCAAACTCCTTTACATGACCCACAAAAAACAGTTGTCTTCGAGTCAGTCCAGACTCATGGGGACCCCATGTGTGTCAGAGTAGAACTGTGCTCCACGGGGTTTTCCATGGCGGATTTTTCAGCGGTAGATTGCTAGGCCTTTCTTCCAAGGCACCTCTGGGTAGACTTGAACCTCCAACCTTTCAGTTAGCAGCAAAGCAAGTTAACTGCTTATGCCACCCAGGGCCTCCACAAGGCCCTGCTATTGTTCCAGCCTCATCACTCTCCACTTCCCCCTCTACATCTAAGCACCAGACATACTGAACTGCTTTCAGTTCCGGCTGCAGGGCCTGGACCTCACACTGCCCACACTCTCTACCCCTTCATCTGAGGAACTCAGACTCACTCATCATTCTGGCCTCAGTTTAACTGGCCGTTCCTCTCAGAAGCCTTTCCTAATTGCCCAAATCTGGATGAGCCCCCCAGTTCCGTGCTCCCCTCCTGCCCACTCTCCCTGTTGGCCATTAGCACTCTGCGTTGTGATCCCCTGTGAACCTGGCAGCAGCCTTCCAGGACTCTGAGCCCATCCTCCTTGGTGCGCACCATACCACAGGCCCAGCACAGCGCCCAGCACCCAGTATTTGTTGCATAACAAATTACCAGTACCAGTTACCATCAAGTTGATTCTGACTCATGGCAGCCCTGTGGCATCAGAATAGAACCGTGCTCCATAGGGTTTTCAATGGCTGATTTTTTGAGAGTAGGTTTTTTTTTTAGGTCACTAGGCCTTTCTTCCAAAGTGCCTCTGGGTGGACTTGAACCACTAACCTTTCAGTTAGCGGCCGAGCATGTTAACCATTTGCACCACCCAGGGACTCCTGGGTTTTGTCCTTCAGAACTCAAGACTCTCATAACTGCATTGTCACCTGAACCAAGAGGTGTCTCTGCCCAGCTGTGGCAGAGTCTGCAGGACAGGCATGGTCAAAGGAACTGTGGATGTTAGAAGGCCTAGGCTTGCACACCTGCAGCAGGTGTGTGCACACGCAGGCACACTGTCCCAGCTGTACACATGGATATGCTCAGCATAGATGTCCCACATGGACAGAAGACACACTCATGGGCATCAGCTAAACCCTACAGACACCCTGAAGTTCTGCAGTGCTCTCTGCCCTCAAGCCACTGGGACTTCCAGCTCAGGGGATCCCAGCTCAGGGGAACCCAGCCCCATCCTGCAAAGCACTGGCCACATCACAGCCATCTGGTGGTTCTCTACGATTGGAATGTACAACAGCAACCTGCAAAGATGGTAGGGAGCTCCATCACAGCTCCATACATCCAGGGCAGAGCACCCGAGGCTGTGAGAGGATAATGAGAGGGGAAAAGTTAGCGGAGGGGAAGCAGACTCACCACATCATTATCATTAAGCTTGGCATGGAGAAAAGCAGGACTTTTCTGGTGGACTTTTCTGAAGCAAATATTACACAGATTCAGAGTTCAAAACAGACAGGACCCCTGCAACCCAGAGGGATCCCTTACCTCCCTTTTGCCTCTGGAATCCATCCATGCATCCCACAGACATATGATACGCTTGGAGCTTCGGAGAGCCAGGCACTGTGTTAGATGCTGTGGGTGATGCAAAAATGAATAATGCATGGTCGCAGCCTGCAACGAGCTCACAGTCCACCCGGGGAGATAAGAGGCATTCATACAGAGTTTTAACACAAGGTAGAAAGTGATAAAGGCAGAGCAGGAGGGATTGCTTCTAGCAGGACAATGAGAGAGGGCTTGGAGGAAGTGGCATTTGAGCAGAGTTTGAACCCTGGGTAGGACTCAGAACTAGGAAACCTGGGGCCACTTGGAGGAAAGTGAAGGTCAGTTGAAAGGAGTTCTGTCCCCACCCCTTCTCCATCCATCAGCTGCCGTGGCCCAGGCTGTCTATAATTCATCCATTAAAAAAAAAAAAAAAAAAAAAAATTTTTTTTTTAATCCATTAGAGAAGGAAAAATCAATATCCACCAACATAAATTAAAACCTGGGAAGGGAATGATCAGGGGGTAGGCAGGGTCTGTGAGCAGAGTGGCTCCATGGGCATTCAGGAGGCAACCTGGGCACAGCGGGGCCTGAGAATGCTCAGGGGACAGAGGATGGAGCAAGTGGGCCTCCAGGTCCGGGGTGCACTGGAGCCTGGCCGGCATGCTAAGAATCCATGAACAGCCTTGTCTCCTCTCCCGCAGTGTCATTCGCAGGGAACACGGAGACCCCCTTATCGAGGAGCTTAACCCCGGTGACGCCTTGGAGCCTGAGGGCCGGGGCACAGGTGAGGGCTGGGGGCTCTGGCCTGTGCTCCCCCTGCCTCAGCGCTGTCCATGCCCTGGGGTGAGGGTGGGAGGAGTGGGGCGGCCACCCTCACTCCTTCTCCTGTCCCTGCCACCCTGAGGGATAAGGGTAAGAACAGAGATGGGGTCCTCTGAGGGGCTGCTGGGGGCATGGGGACCCATGGGCTTAGCTCTCTGGTGATGCCTTGACAGTGAGGTGGACAGGGGTAGAATGGCTCCTTCTGCTCCCAGGCAGGAAGCCCTGCTGTCTGACCCTTCCATCTGGGCACTCAGCTTGGTGTCAGAGAAAGAGCACTGGACCAGGAGTCACAAGACCCAGTTCTGGCATTGCCTCACTTCCTGGTCTTGGAAAAGTGACTTCATTTTCTGGGCCTTGCTCTCCACATCCATAAAATGGGGATAATTATATCTGCCCTCCTCAGCTCCCTGGGTTGTAGTGAGGCCCAAAAGGAGACCATGTATTTTCAAGCATTTGATAAATTAACAAAAGCTGTGCATATATAACTAAACCCACTGCCGTCAAGTTGATTCTGACTCATAGCAACCCCATAGGGTTTCAAAGGCTGTAAATCTCCATGGAAGCAGACTGCCACATCTTTCTCCCACAGAGCCGCTGGTGGTTTCAAACCTCCAGCCTTTCAGTTAGCAGTCGATTGCTTTAACCACTGTGCCACCAGGGCTCCTTGTGCAAATATAAACCAAAAAAAAAACCAAACCCAGTGCCGTCGAGTCAATTCCAACTCATAGCGACCCTACAGGACAGAGTAGAACTGCCCCATAGAGTTTCCAAGGAGTACCTGGCTGATTCGAACTGCTGACCCTTTGGTTAGCAGTCATAGCACTTAACCACTACACCACCAGGTTTCCATGCAAATATAAGGGGTGGTTTATTATTCAAACCATAATAGAAGGACCAGAAATCTCATGGTCTGATCATTTGCCCCCACCCTCCCTGTGCAAAAGCCTAGGAGGAGGGAAGGGAACTCCTCTTGCAGGCATTCCTGTTAGGAGCCAGAATCAACGAGTACTTGCCAGCTCATTTCATGCTCACAGAGGTTCTAAGAGGTAGGTGATGTTCAGGCATGGAAACTGAGGCACAGAGACTAAGTTTAGTGACTTACCTGAACTCACACAGTTGGAAAGGAGACAGACAGGCTTCCAGCCCCAGGCTCCCTACCCCCACCCCCCAGCACCATCCTGTTTCTCTCAGCCCACCTACCACACTCAGGGCTGTGGACACTGCACCTGGCCAGGAGCCCCCTGTGCCTGTGGGTTTCCTGGCCCGTGGCAGGACTGAAATCCATGTTGTTGCAGGGGGCGTGGTGACAGACTTTGATGGAGACGGGATGCTGGACCTCATCTTGTCACATGGAGAGTCCATGGCTCAGCCGCTGTCCGTCTTCCGGGGGAATCAGGTGTGCTGTCCTAGCCGGAGGTGGATGAGGCAATGGAAATCCCAGGGGATGTGGAAGTGAATAAACTCCCAGAGCACAGGAAAGCTCCGAGAAGGCTGCCTTCCAGGAGGAGCCCTTCACCCCTCTGTCCTTCACTGCCACGTCTCCAAAAACTGGTTTTCCTGAGTCTAGCAACTTTTCCACCCTCCTTTCCCAGGGCCTTGCTTTCCCTCCAGCCCATCTGTCTTTGCTTAGCTCACTTCCCTGCCTGGCTTCCTCTTCCTCTGTCTTTCCTCTGCCCTTCTCTCTTCTTTCTCCTTCGCTCCCTCCTTCCACCACCCCCCCCAGCTCTCCCTCCCTTCCCTCCCCACCTTCCTTGTCCCTACGCTGATGCCGTGTCTACATTTCCCCTCCCTACAGGGCTTCAGCAACAACTGGCTGCGAGTGGTGCCTCGGACCCGGTTTGGGGCCTTCGCCAGGGGGGCTAAGGTCGTGCTCTACACCAAGAGGAGTGGGGCCCACTTGAGGATCATCGACGGGGGCTCCGGCTACCTGTGCGAGATGGAGCCTGTGGCACACTTTGGCTTGGGTGAGTTGGGGGTCTTGGGGGGCAGGGAACTGTTATGGCAACAGGGGTCCTGAAACTGCGTCCACAGTGCTGAGTGGTTCAGGGAGCCGTAGCCTGAGCATCTTCCAAAAAAAAAAAAACCAAACACATTGCCGTCAAGTCGATTCCAACTCATAGCGACCCTATAGGACAGAGTAGAACAGCCCTATAGGGTTTCCAAGGAGCGCCTGGTGGATTCGAACTGCCAATCTTGGTTAGCAGCCGTAGCACTTAACCACTACGTGACCAGGGTTTCCGAGCATCTTCCAGGGACCACTTCATGTGGACACCCACGGCCAACACCAGCAAGCCACTCCCTGCTCTGAGGTAAACCTGAGCTCAAAGTGAGAAAACCAGTTGCCATCGAGTCGACCCTGACTTGTGGCGACCCCATGCTTGTCAGAACAGAACTGTGCTTCACAGGGCTGTCAGTGGCTGATTTTTCAGTAGATCACCAGACCTTTCTTCCAGGGTGCCTCTGGGTGGACTCAAACCTCCAACATTTGGGTTAGCAGCTGAACACATTACCTATTTTTACCACCCAGGGACTCAAGCTCAGTTGTTAAATTAAAGTGTCTCACCAAACCCCTGCTGTTTTCCCTTGGACAGAAAGTTGGGGAAGCCATGTGTTCTCAACGAGAGTGATGTCACCCCCAAGGGGGCAAAACTGACTCTTGGGTGGGGAATGAAAAAATCTTACTCTTTTGTTAATATGTGTAAAAGCACAGATATACATACAGTACATAAACAGATCCACAGTATATCTGTGGTATTAACCACTACACACTTATTAAACCAGACCAAACCAACCCCACTGCTGTCAAGTCGATTCCAACTCATAGTGACCCTATAGGGTTTCCAAGGCTGTAAATCTTTATGGAAGCAGACAGCCACATCTTTCTCCTGCAGAGCAGCTGGTGGCTTTGAACCACTGACCGTTTTGAAGAACAAGAACCTGTAAAGATTATAGCAGTCAGTCACTTTACGCACACACTTATTAGAACAGCTAAAATAGTGACAATAGCAAAATGCCAGCAGGATATGGAGAAACTGGGTCGCTCATACCTTGCTGGTAGGAATGTAAAATGATACAGCCATTCTGGAAAACAGTTTGACAGTTTCTTTAAAAAACAAAAACAAAACTAAACATACAACTGCCATGTGACCCAGCAAATGCACTCCTGAACATTTGTTCTTGTTGCTATTAAGCACCGTCGAGTTGATTGCAACTCATAGCAACTCAGCGTGTCAGAGTGGAACTGCCCCATGGAGTCTTCTAGGCTGTAATCCTTACAGAAACAAATTGCCAGGTCTTTCCTCCCACTGAGCTGCTGGTGGGTTCAAACCACCAACCTTTTAGTTAGCAGACAAGCACTTAACCATTGCACCAGCAGGGCTCCTTCCTAGGTATTTATCTCAGACAAATGAAACTTACGTCCACACAAAAAGCCCTGTACACAAATTGTCATATGTTCATATCAGCTTCATTTTTAATAGCCAGAAACTGAAAACAATGAAAATGCCCCTCGGTAGATGAACAGTTAAACAAACTGTGGTGCCTCCATACCACTGAATAGTACTCAGCAATAAAAAGGAACGAACTATTGGTACACACAACAACTTGGGTGGATCTCAAGGGCATTATGGGTGAAAAAGCCAATGGTGAGGCTGGTGCTGGGGCTGCGTTCTCCTCCCCCACTTCCCATGGGCTGCCCCTGCTATTTTAAGGTGTGCATTATGGTCCTTACTGGGTCCCCTCTCTGGTCAAAATCTGCCTCTGGCAGGAGAACAGATCTGCTTCCTCAACTGGGCAGCTCGCTGGATCACTTGGTGGGACAAGGGCCTCCAGAGCTTCTGCGCCCTGGAGCCTGCCTGCCTCCCATGCTCTGGGTTATGGACGCTGCCCCTGGTTGGGAGCCCCTCATGACTGCCAGTCTCATTGTTTTGCAAAGCCACCAGATTTGTTCTTGATCTGAACGCTGGCTCAGACTGCTCCAAGGGGCCCCCTGCGAGATCCACTCCCAGAAAGGCCCTCCGAAAGCTACTCTTGGAGACAGGCCCTGCGGGTCAGCATGAGCGCCAGGCCTAGGCAGCTCAGCGGATGGCAGGGTCAGCACGCCTGGGACACAGCAAGGGGTGCGTGGGCGCCATTCCTGCAGCTCCAAGGCCTCTTGCAATCCCCAAGTATTCCCTTCACGGAGGGAGCGTGGCACAGGCCTCCCTGATTGGTGGAGAAGCCTGCAGTGGAGCAGGCAGGGACAGAGATGCAGGGATGGAAGGAAAGATTGATCAGAGAAAGCAGGCAGGGAGATAGACAGAGGGAGACAAAGAAAGCCAGAGAGATGTGGGAGAGAATACAGATGGGATGGAGAAGAAATGCTGCCACGCCCCCAGTCTCACAGTCCAGTGAAGGAGGCAGGTCCACATAGTAACTCTGACACAGGCAGATTTGGAGGCCTCACCATCCTGGCCCAGTGGCCATGAGAGGATAAGGTGGGAGAAGTTTCCCCAGGAAATGGGACTACAGCTAGGCCTGGGAAACCAAACCAAAACCAAGACTGTTGCCGTCAAGTCGATTCCGACTCATAGTGACCCTGTAGGACAGAGTAGAACTGCCCCACAGAGTTTCCAAGGAGCGCCTGGTAAATTCAAACTGCCAGCCTTTTAGGTAAGCAGCCATAGCTTTTAACCACTATGCCACCAGGATTTGGAGGAAGGTAGGAATTTAGAAGGCATGGGAGGGAGCTAGGGAGAGCTATATTCAGTGGACCAAGGAATGGAAATGGCCTGGTGGGAGCAGGCCTGAAAAGGAGGCCAGGAACAAGCTGTCCAGGCCTTCAGAGCCAGGCTGGAGAGGGCAGGCGGAACTGAGAGGGGAAGGGGGTTTTGGAGGAAGCCCGGAAGCCACCAGCCGGGGCTGTGCCCTGGAGGGAGGGCAGCATTTGTGATTGTCTTCAGAAGCCCTTATTTTTCTTCTGATTGCAAGAGTAGTACATATTGTTTATAGAAAAATAAGAAAATATAACAGAAATATAAAAAAAGCAAGTAAAAATTGCCCACAGTCTCACCACTGTGTTTGGAATATTAAATACAGAGTAAATATGTCTCCCTTCTCCCTCCCCCCCAACACCATTGATTCATTTATTCAGTATATATTTACTGAGCACCTACTATGTGCTAAACACTAACTAGTCAAAGAGCTTTGCCACTGGTGATCGTACATTCTAGGGGGAAGAGGAGAAACATGTAATACGTCATCACATGGCAAGTAGGTAAATATATCAAATGTTAGAAGGTGGTAAGTGCTATGGAAAAAGCAGGGTAAGGGGATTAGGAACATGGCAGGGAAGGGGCAGGCAGCAATTTAAATACAGGTAGTCCTGACACGCACTGGGTTCTGTCCTACAACACCATCCCAAGTCAGCTCTGACATAAGTCAGTTTTCATTATTATTGCCCTTTATTATCAGTATCTTTATAAATCATAACATTGAACATCTTTGAGTGAACATCCGATAAGGATAACATCAGCAAATGACTTGCCGCGACATTGTATGCAGTACATATTACTAATGATAAGGAAAAAACAAAAAAAACACGGTCATAAGTACACATCAGGGTAACTCAAATACACCGTAAATCGCGGACTACCTGTACAGTGATCTGGGTTGGCCTGTTCCCAGTTCCGTGCTTTTTAATATGCTTTTATTACCTGCATGTATACTCAGGAATACATTTAGATGTATACTATTTGGGATATTTCTTAACCAAAAGTGATTATACTCTTCCTGTCGTTCGGAAACTTGCTTTGTTCTCTTAAAAATACACCCGGGTCACCACTGGCTCTCATTTTTAGTGCTGCACAGTATTGCATTGGGTGGCTGCATTCTCTAGCCTGTTTAGCAAGTCCTCTATCCATGGGCAGTTAGATTGTTTCCAAGTCTGAGCAGTTTGTTTTGTATGTCGGGGTGGGGAAGTGGGGCGTCGGAACATGAACCCTAGACAGGCATGCCAGAGGTTCAGCAGGACTGAGAGGTCAGGTGAGGCCCCGGCCGCCCTGGGCACTCCCGGTCCCCACTGCGGCCTCGTGGCTGCTCCCTATCTCCCTCCCAGAGCCACTCCCTGCCGCCTCCCGACTTTGCAGCAAGGTGTGGTAAGCGTGCACCCATACATGGACACCTACCTGTGTGAGTGTGAACGCGTGTGCCTCTCGGCACACATCACCCTCAGCCTGGCCTTTCCCCACACACACCGCGTCAGGCTCATCCCTGCACCTGCTCGAGAACGCCTCCTAGCGGTGCCTCTGAGCACGCCAACCCTTGTTGGGTCAGCACAATCAGACCCAGAAGGTTCAGACCCCATCCCTCGGGTAGCAGAGCATCCGGCTGCATCGAATCACACAATTAAAACTCAGGGACCTTGAGGGTGCCTTGTCTTCTGGAGGCTTCCTGAGGGCCCCACTATCTTGTGCAGAGCATCTCACCTCCGCCCTGGGCCAGGTTCCTCAGCCCCTGTCCACCTGCCCTGGCCTTTCCCTACTCCCCCGGGGCTGCCCAACCCCCAGGCTCACACATAAACATTTCTGCTTATAGCCCTTGCTGAGGGCCCCCTGCCCCACGACCCCAGTCCCTGCACACCCACCGTTCATCCTGGCTCTCCTTTTCCTAACTGGTTGCAGACTGAGGGAGCTCACTATCAAACCCAGCAAATAAAATCAAGCACCAATAATCTACAGTAATCTACTTGCTCGGCCAGCCGACCCAGGTCTTGACAGCCACCCCCCTTGGCCCCCACCTTCCTTTCAGCTCACTCGTTGCCAGCGACTCAGCTGCCTCCAACCCGGCTTGTGCTCATTTAGGGAAGGAAAATTCAGTGGCCCACATAAAAATTGCTTTATTAAAGTGCAAAAATATTCCACCAACTGGATTCTCACCATCTGTTTTTCTTGTAATTCTTCTGAAAAGCGCAATTCTCTGTGCCTCCTTGGCCTTTGTCCTTTAAAAGCTGCCAGAGCAGACTCGCTACTGCTCTTGACCTCCTGTCTCTGCTGGTTAATATGGGGGTGGGGGCTCCTCTCTTCGAGCCTCCCCCTCCCGCACAGACTTGGCAGATGAGCCAATTTAAAGGCTGCCATCGTACAGTGTCTGGGAGCATATCTTACAGGCAGCCTGGGACAGAGGGAACAGCCGGGCTTGAGAACAAGCAGACCTACTTCCAGTCCTAGCTCAGACATTTTCGAGTCACTTCACCTCACCAAGCCTCAATGTCTGCATCTGGAGAATGGGGATAAAACACCCACCTCGTAGAGTCGTTGCAAGGATTAGAGTCTGCCACACATGTGAAGGCTGCAGAGTACCTCCCCAGTCTCCTCTCCCACCCCCCACCTAATATACCTTCTCATACTCTGCTTCCCCCACTTTCAACTTCTCCTTGATCTTCAAACACACGGTTCATTTCACATACCTCTGACCCTGGGTGTCACAAACAGTTAAGCACTCAACTATTAACTGAAAGGTTGTAGTTCAAACCCACCCAGAGGCACCTTAGAAGAAAGGCCTGGCAGTGTGCTTCCAAAAGGTCACAGCCTTGAAAACCCTGTGGAGCACAGCTCTGCTTTGTAACACATGGGGTCGCCATGAATTGGAATCTACTCAACGGAAGCTGGTTTAGTTTGGTAGCGTGCTGTACTGCCCACCTGGGATGCTCTTTTCTCCCCGTCTCTGCCTCACAGACTCTTATTCCACCTGCAACACCCAAATGAAATGCAATTTTAGCACCCTTCTCTCTCACCAAGTGGTTCCAATGCTATTGCGTGTCTCCAGCTTACGGTAATATGATCGCTTGGTTCATTGCCCCCATGGAACTCAGTTCTTACAGGCTGGGAGGGGATGTCCCATTCACTGCTGAATCCCAGACCCCAGCCCAGTGCTTGGCCTGTGGTAAGGCTGAACATTTGGGCAGGGGTGGGCAGTATAACACAGGGGTATAGCAGATGTGAGCTTTGGGATCAGACAGAACCTCACTGGGTAAAGGTGGGCCTTCACTTCACCTCTCCAGTCTCAGCTTTCTCATCTCTAAAATGGAAATTATAAAAATAGTGCCTTCCTCATAGAGGTGTTGTAAGGATTCAGTGGGCTAACACCTTAAAGCACTAGGTACAGTTTGGGACACATAGTATTCACTAAATGGTCATTATTATTACCAAGGACAGAAAGCCCTTTGAGAACTGCAAGGTGCCTCCATGTCTAAGAGATGCTGGAGGCGGGATGCTGGTGACAATGAGCCAGCTGGTACAGGGCTCACATTCTGGTGAAGACCGGCTGCCCTCCCCAGGATCGTTAGATGTCTAGGCCAACACCTCCATTCTACAGATGAAGAAACCGAGGCCCAGAGGAGTCAGCCAGCTAATCAGTGGCAGAGGACAGACCATCTCCTCTTGAGATGTACTTTCCGGGCTTATTTAGCTAACAACCCTGACAGCTCCCTGGGTCTGGAGGAGGGGAGGAAACAGGACTTGGAATAACAGAGCCTCAAGTGCAGGATGTAAATTTATGATTGTCTATGAATATTCGGCGACTCTTTTGAGTTATTTGTGGCACTTTAGTCAGACTGGAAAATGTATTCATGCAACTGTTCTGTTGGCCTAGGTGAGAAACATTTGCTTTCTTTGTCTCTCTCTTTTTTTTTTTTTTTTCTTTTATGGGATGTTTACTGAATGCGGGCACTGTATACTTTAAAAATGCCAGATTTCTTGGCCCTCATGATACTACTTCCAAAGGGAAAAAAAAATCCATAATTGACACCCTCAGCCCCATCTCTACCCTCCTTTCTCAAAAGGAATTATTGTGGATTGTTGGAGTGGGGCATAGGAATTTAGGAGAAATGTGGCTTATTAAAGCACTATCCAGAAGCAGTGAGACTGCGCCTGGAGGCGAACGTCTGCGTGGGAAGAGCAACTGAACCTGTGTCTCCACCCACCCTCGGAGCCTCTCCCCATTACTGCCCACCACCCCCCAGATCCACAGGGCCAGGGTCTGCTCCCCCTTGAAACTTCCAAGTGTGGCAGCTGGTCCCTGCCTCATTAGCTCACAGCACAGCAGCAGCAAGTCTGGCACGTTCAAACAATGTTTCTCTGGGTGTCAGGAGAGGAAAGCAAAGGGGAGGCAGACACAGCCAGGAACGTGGAGCTGGACAGTGCGCTCACAAGGTGTGACTTCTCTGCAAGCCCCACACTGACATCCTGGGGCTTGGAAAGAAAAGGGAAGCAACAGGGTCCTTCCCAGCACCCTGGCTCCCTCCCCACCAGGCCATCTTAGCCCCCACCCCCAGAGTGGAGCTGTCTACACAGAGAAGTAGGAACCGTCTACACATCCTCCTCTAAATCCAGGAGTGGTTTCCACCTGTCCTAGTCTCCCAGTGCTGCTGTAACACAAATACCACAAGTGGGCAGATTTAAAGGACAGAAATTTATTTTCTCACAGTTCTGGCAGCTAAAAGTCCAAATCAAGATCTCGGCGGTATTGATTCCTTCTTTACTGGTTGCCCTGTGTTCCTCCATTCCTTGGCAATCTGCATGTGGCATCTACCTTCCCCACTCTGTGCTTGCTGTGCTTCACCTTATAACTCAGAGCGATTAGGTTTAGGACACGCCCTCCACTGGTCCTTCACTGATAGGGCTTCGTTAACATAACAGAGAAAACCCTATTCCACACAGGATTACACCCACAGGTATAGGAGTTAGGACTCCAGCACTTATTTTAGGGAGAACACAATTCATTCCATAACCCCAACCCTTTTCTAAAATACGAGAATCCCTTTTTATACATCAAAATAGTTCAGACTACACTCCGCATTAGATAGTAGCTACCATTGTAAACCACTGGTTGATAATAATGACCCCAAAAAACAAAAAACAAACCCATTGCCATGGAGTTGATTCCAACTCATAGCAACCCTGTAAGACAGAGTAGAGCTGCCCCATGGCGTTTCCAAGAAGCGGCTCGTGGATTCGAGCTGCTGACATTTTGGTTAGCAGCTGAACATTTAACCTCCGCTCCATCAGTACCCAAAAGCTAGTATAAATTCAACAGCACTTTAAAGCTTGATTTGTTTTCTAACAGTATCTACGTACATTAGGGAAAAAATAGTACTTACAGGTGGGTGGCATATCCTTTATTCATCCCACGAATGGTGCTCAGGAGTATATGGATCTGTGGACCCTCCTCAGGACCCTGTGCCTGCAGAGCACCAGGCCCATCATGCCCCCAGGGGGTGATAAAGAGGAGGCTGCACCCTCCCATCCCCCTGCACTGAGACCGAGGTCCCAGGCAGAGCACTGACCTGCTTCCCAGGTGACTGCCTGGGAGAATGGTATCTCCCAGCAGGTGAGCCCCCCTCAATCCATCACCATTAGCCTGACCTTGCACAGTGACAGGCCCTGTTTCCTGACGCAGGAGCTGGGGCAGGCTTTGACAATGCCTAAACACCTGACAAATCTTTCCAGCCAGCTTTCTGTCAATGGTGCACACGCTGCTTTAGGAGGACGTACCAATGGATTCACCGCGAACGTTCTCTGAGCGGCTCCAGCATCTGTCGTAAACATCTGAGCTTTGTAGAATGGTCTTTCACCTATGTCCTCCATCTTCCAGTCCTTTGTCACCCCAAGTTTTTATTTAGAGCTCAGCTTCAAGCCTCCTCCTCAGAGATGCTGTTCCTGACCACTTGAATGAACAAGGCCCCCAGAAACCCCACTTCCTCTTTATTTCATGACCCTACTTTTGGTTTCTTTTCAGAGCTTGTCAGTATCTGACTTTCCTAATTTGTTCATCAGCTTGTCTGCCACCCCCCACAAGAGTGGAAGCTCCATGAGAACAGAGACATTCCCAGTGACAAAAGAGAGCCTGGCCCCTAGCAGGGTCTCAGTAAATATGAGTGACATGCCCAAGAGTACACAGCAAGTCAACCACAGGGCTGAAATTTATCCCCAGTACCACCCCCCACCCCACAAAAGCCCTCACGGCACAGTAGTCAAGAGCTACACCAAGCTATGGCTGCTAACCTAAAGGTTGGCAGTTGTAATCCACTACCGCTTCTTGGAAACTCTTTGGGGCAGTTCTGCTCTGTCCTATAAGGTCACTGACTCGACAGCAACAGGTATGCGGTATACCACCCCCACCATGTTTTTTCCAACATATCAGGTAAGTGGCAGAGCCAAGATTTGAACCCAGTACTCCAAAGTAAACCTACTTACCACCAGGCCTTGCCGCCTCCCCCAAATATAGCCTCGTGCTGGTTGGCCTGTCGACTTAGAATGTAAGTTCCAGAGCTGCACTGTCCAAAAAGGTAGCCACTAGTCACATGTGTGGTTAGTTAAATATAAATGAATTAAAATTAAATAAAATTTAAAATTATGTTCCTCACTCACACTAGTCACATTTCAAGTGCTCAGTAGGCCCATGCGGCTAGTGGCTACCGTGTTGGACAGTGCAGATACAGAATATCTCTTCATTGCAGAAAGTTCTGTTGGACACTGCTGCTCTAAAGGGCAAGGACCTTGTCTGTCGTGTTCACCATTTCCCTAGCACTTAGAGCAGCACTCAGTATATTTTATTAAATGGATGACCAAATGAATGACGGTCACTTAGCTGAGAGGCACCTGCTTCTTCTCTGATGCTCACCCTTTCTCCTCCCTCCCACAGGGAAGGATGAAGCCAGCAGTGTGGAGGTAACGTGGCCAGACGGCAAGATGGTGAGCAGGAGTGTGGCCAGTGGGGAAATGAACTCTGTGCTGGAGATCCCCTACCCCCGGGACGAGGACAAATTTCAGGACCCAGCCCCACTGGAGGTGAGGAAAGGCCTCATATCCCTAAAAGCCAGCACTGCCCAGGGCCCCATGGGCTGAAGGTTCCAGGCTCTGCACAGTTAGCCTTTAGAACAATGGAAATCTTAGCAAAGGGCAGGCCTCATAATGATCCCTCCAACACTATCATCCCGCATCTCTTCATTTCCTCACAGAAACCCTAAGGTATTATCGGAAGGGCAAGTTATTTTTGTACCCATTTCACAGAGGAGGAAGCCAAGGCCAAAAAGGGAGCCCACCAAGGCCTGCCAAGGTTGCACAGCCAGTATGAGCAGAGTCAAGAAGTGACCCGAGCCTCCTGCTACCCTCCTGGTTCTTTCCAAGGCCTCCTGTTCCACCGAGGATGGGGCTCAGACCCCATGGCAGGACTTCTGGGGGCTCTCTGAGGAGTGGCTCTGGACCAATATCTGGAGCGTCCTTCTAACTGTGACTTGGTTGGAAATAATAGGAACCCATACAGAAAGAGGAGACTTATAAGCAGGCTGCTAGCATAGCTCACAAATCGCAAGGGAAAGGGCGAGTGAGCTCAAAGGGCAAGGACCTTGTCTGTCATGTTCCCCATTTCCCTAGCACTTAGAGCAGCACTCAGTATATTTTATTAAATGGATGACCAAATGAATGACCTCAGGAGCTCAAGGACCTTTACTGTAGTGCATCAGTGCAGTGGCTGGTGGGGTGGGGGGAACCCTTCCCCAGTGATCATCAGCCCTTCTCATTCATTTCTATGGACAGTTGACTTTTTTGTCTTGTATAAAATGTTATGCTCTAAGTCCTCCAACCTGCCACCAGCCTGCCATCTCTGAGACCCCCATATAGACATTATAGAGCCCCCATAGTATTGGGGTTACCAGGCTCCCAACTCTGTCTCGGCATCAGTGAGTTCAAATCCCAGCCATCAAGCCTTTGTCTCAATCCTCTGTTTGGATGTCCACCCCTTGTCCCAGGAGCCCTGGCCGGAGAGCTGGGTCACAGTGTGGCTTGCAGGGGCCCACCCTGTGAATAGGGTATGGGTAGTGAGCAGACGCCTCAAGCATCCCCTGACCCTCATCACACTTTGCCCGGACTGAGACCCAGCCTCAGCCCCAGGGCCCGGCTACAGGAGAGACAGGCTCTGTTAGGTGTCCCAGCTCTGGCAAGTGGATCCCATGTGCAGGGAAGTGGGCAGGAGTTTGAACCACATCCGTTCTTGGCTTTCCCCAGTCTCCTGTTCTCAGTACAAGGGTAGGGGTCCTGGAAGCGAGGGAGCTCCCCCCAGGCCCAGAGCTAAGAGTACCCCTTATTCTGGGGTCAGGGTGATAGCCGCTCTGTGGCTGTGACTAGGAGGGGATCTTCTCAACTCACAAGTGTCTCTGCTTCTGCCCACCTTGCAGTGTGGCCAAGGATTCTCCCAGCAGGAAAATGGCCATTGCATGGGTAAGTTACCTGCAGGCACCAGGGGCTGGGACAGAGGCCAGGATCTCCTTGGGGAGTGTCAGCTAGAGCCTTGGCAAGGCCCAGGTTGCAGACAAGGGGGTGGAAAGGTGGGAGGGGAGCATGCTGTTTTGTCCCTGGGGCTCCAGATGCCAAGACAGCCACCATGTGACTCAGCAAGGTAGGAGTGATGTTAGCAACCAGCGGGCTGATTCATCACCATCCTGGGCTTGGCAGTGCTTCCTTGTCATGAATGCAGAGAGAATGAGTGTGGCAAGAGGACAGTGCGTACAGGGGGACCTGGCTATTGGGCCTGCCGTCACAGGATGGGCACGCACCCCCACAGAGAGCTGGCGGTTTCAGCCTGGCCAACAGTGGAGCAGCAAGCACAGGGCTGGCAGGCAAGGTTGGATGTCACCAAGGGGCATATGGGTGAAACAGGAAGTGGCATATGGTCACAGTACAGAAGGGAGATCGCAGCCTTGTGCAGTGGACAGAGGGAGCCCGGGGTGGGGTGGAGTGGGGTGCTGCAGTACTACCAGGACAGCAGCTCTGTGAGGGCCCAGTGACCTTCTGGAAGTCCCTAAGGACCTGGGAAGGGAAAGAGCAGCCTTGGAGAGACTCAGCATCCAGGAGACCTTCAGCCGAACGGCTTTCATCCCAGTGACCAGCAGGGAGGGGGCAGGGCAAGGACATCTGCCTTCCTTTAGACCCTCCGGCTCTAGACAGATGGTCAGGGGAGCTTCTGAGGAGTGGCCCTTAGAGCTGAGATCTGAAGGAGGAGAAGGACCCAGGCATGCAGGAACTGAGGGAAGAGCTTTGCTGGCAGAGGGAAGAGCAGGTGCAGGAAAAGGCCTGGTGTGTTAAAGGAGCAGGAAGGAGGCCGTGTCCCTGGAGAGGAGGGAGAAGGGGGCCAGGCCAAGTCCAGGAGGGTCTTGCTGGTGCCAGTAAGAGTCCAGATTCTATTCTTCGGAACATTAGAAGCAAGAGACTGACATGATGTGATTCACATTTTTAAAAGCTCACTCTGACTGCTGAATTACAGAGTGGATTGGAGGGAAGAGTGGAAACCAAGAGACCAGGCAGGAGGCTGCTGCAGCAGTCACTAGGTTTGGTGTCATCCAGTGCAGTAACTCATGGTGTCACCCTCCTCATGAACCTCCTTCTGTACCAGGCCATACAGAATCCTTAATAATATTTATTATCAATTTTAATCATAGAATAATACGTGATATGGTTATAAACAGTTTAAATGTAATACTACTTAGATTATCTGAATACTAACAAGAAAATCGTTTTTGTGAAGTCTTTCTACATTGAATTACATTATTTGTTACATTATTAGTAACTAAGTGAAAGCCTTTATTTTTCTCCTCCTTTTCCTTTAATTACTACGTCGTTCTCAAGAAAAGTTATTGATATAGGTTCACAAATACTAATTACTATAATTTGTAGCTAAAACACCAGAAAGTTTGATGAAATCAGCAACTATAAAAATACTGGCAGCAAGGAAAACAACAATGCATGCTTGTAACGCGTGCAGATAAAACCACTGGATTGGAAGTGTCACTGTAATTGGGTAATAATGACAGCTCTGACAGAGAGCATCAGAAGGTTCAAAAGGTAAATTAGCATAGAGTTTTAGCTTTGTAGGTGTATTGATACATGTAAAGTGGGCTTATGAAAAACGTTTTTGTTCTTATCACTAACTACAGGGATATTTTCATTAAAAATAATAAATTTCTGCTGAAACACTGCACAAAAATTTTATAGACAGTCATTTTGGTGTTATCCCCTCTGACAGTGTCACCTGGTGCAGTCCACACCCCCTGAATTCCGTTAGTGACACCATCGCACTGCAGAAATCCAGGCACGAGAGGGTGATGGCCTGGAATAGGGTTGTGGCCAAGGGGTAAGAAGTGGACAGACCAGAGGTGTACTTCGGAGAGAATTGACAGGACCTGTTGTTTCATTGCATATGGGTTTAAGGAAAGCACAGGACTCAAGGATACCTGGATTTCTGGCTTGAGCAGCTACGTGGATCAAGGTGTCATTCGTTGAGTTAGGGAAGACGGGGGCAGGGGATGGAAGAAGGTTGAGGGCTGTGGGGAGATCCATTTTGGACGAATTAGTTTGAGATACATATTAGACATCCAAGTAGAACTGTCAAGTAAGCCGTTGGATAGACAAGTCTTTGTGGCTGGCAACATGAAGTTTGGAATCATCTGTGTATATCGAATCACCTAGAGAAAGTGTGGTAAAGAGAGAAGACCAATACCAAGCCTGAGGTTCCCAGCATGTAGAGGTCAAGTCTAGGAGGAGCCAACAGAGGGGACTGAAGTGAAGAAACTGAGGCCCAGAGAGATGGGACATGCCCAAGGTCACAGTGTAGGTGGCGCCAGCAGAACCCGAGCTAGAACCCACTGTCCCACCCTCCAGCCTAGTTTGGCGCCCCTGGTGAGTGGCTCCCTCGCCTTTCAGACACCAACGAATGCATCCAGTTCCCATTTGTATGCCCTCGGGACAAGCCTGTGTGTGTCAACACCTATGGAAGCTACAGGTGCCGAACCAACAAGCGGTGCAGTCAGGGCTACGAGCCCAACGAGGACGGCACGGCCTGTGTGGGTGAGTAAGACCCCAGCCACAGTCCAGCAGCAAAGGGAAGTTGCCTTCCATTTTCCATTGGTGAGCCCCAGGTGGGCCCCAGATCCCCAGCCCCGGCCTTTTCCTGGCTGGCTGGGGTCTCCTTAGGCCCACCCTGGGTCTCCAGGGAAGACCATGGCCGAGGCTTGGAGAAGCCCCACCACCACTACCACCACCTGAAGGGCCCCCAGGATACTGAGTCCTGGCCTTAGGCTCCCCCTCTTCTCATTTCTCCCCTTCCCACATTTCCTAAAATAAATGCTACCTAAGGGCAGCCTGTCTTTTTCTACCTGGGATATCGGCTAACTCCTGGTTGTCTGAATTTCTGAATTGGTATTTGTCTTCTTCCTCCCAAACTCCTTCCTCCACCCTAACCTCCCACCCCTTTCTCCTTTTCCCATTTTTTATCTCCCTCCCCCATCCTCTTTGCAGCTCAAGTGGCCTTTTTAGGTGGGTATCCCTCTGCCGCCTTTAGACTCTCTGAACCTCTCTCTCGGGCCTCATATCTTTTTTTAGGCCTTGGACTTTGCCTTCAATTATATGCACTTTAAATCCCATCAATAAAAGAAAAAAAAAAAAAAAAACTAATGACCTTTGTGAAAAACTAAATCTCTGTCCGGTTGCCTGTCTCCAAGCCCGGTAGATCCTGCTGCGTACTCCCTCTGAATGGACAGCAGGGGTGGCCATCTTTGAAAAGGGAAGTTTGGGAGATACTGACTCTTAGTTATTTGTGAAACCATTCTTTGCATGTTTTTTTGAGAAAACAGAAAAGGAAAGTCTCCCCTAAACCCCATCCAGCCTCCTTCACCCCTTCAGAAGAATCAAGATAGACCTGTCTTTTCTGAATCCTCCAGTGTCGTGAGCGTCTTATTTTGCCCTTAACAAAGATGGCTCCCAGGTGGCGCTTGCTCGGTTGATTTAACGATGTATCATGTGCCTGCTAGTTTGGCCTGTGCTGTTTTGCTTTGTGCACCCTCACTCCTTGTGCCAGAGAAAGCCCTATGTGGGTTGGTGATGATGCTGCGAGGGGAAAAGGGTGGCCCTTTGGGACTCATGATAAAAATGTTAAAGTTTGAACTTGCTAAGTCTTCCAGCCTCTTTCCTGGAGAAATTATGCCAATAAACTCTCTGCTGGATATGAGTGCCTAGCTGATGAAAACAAATGCGTCTGGGGCAAGGAGATACTGGTTGGAACACCGCATTAGCTGTGGCTCTTCCACCACGTGGCACTTAGAAAGCAAATCATTATACAGGGAAAATACCAGCCCTGCGCGTGAGCAGTGGTTCGGGTGTAAGTGGCGATGTTCACGTGTGGGGAACCAGGATTTGGATCGGTGAGGGGCATGGGGCGAGCAAGGGGCAGACATGGAGGGAATAGTCTTGGCCTTTTACCTGATAGAGGTCAATTCTCCACTCTGGGCCTCAGTTTCCCTAATCTAAATAATAAGAGAGGTGGGCTGGCTTACCCTAGGAAGGGTCCTCTCCTTTCTAAGTCCCCTTAATATGTGGCTGGACGTAGGCATGGCCAGTCTCACATTACCCAGATTTTTATAAAGAACCTTGCAACTTGGTCTCCCCTGCAATATGCTCGGAAACCTGGAGCCAGCGCACCCTTCGGGAATAATGTAACACCATAGAATACTTTCAAGACCAGCCTTGGTATTTAAAGTTCCCACCTTTGTTATAAATTACAGATCTATTCTTCACGGGGGAAAAAGTTGCCCCAAGATATAATAAAATCACATTTAAGAATGCAGCTAGCCTTTTAAAAACGTATTTAACAACAACAACAAAAAAAAAAAACCTTCCACTTTCTGATGCAATAATAATACTCTAAATAAATCACAAAATATGAATTCATCATAGCGAGTGCTGCTTTTACACTGGGAACAGGAGCCTAAATGAAAAGTTCTAAAATAAAAACAGCTACAATTTCACTGAAAAGCATCGACCAGCTAAAAAATCACTCTACTCTGGGAAGCCCATTCCTGTGTGTCAACGTAGAATTAAAGATCTGAAAGGGCCCCAGGAGTGAGGCTCAGAAAGATGAAGTGATTTGCCCAAGGTCACAGAGCCAGCTGGTCCCCAGGCCGGGGCTGGAACCCTTTGCCACCACACTGTCTTGTCTCTTTTCAGCTGGGTAATAGGCAGCTCTGTCACCATTCAGACTCTAGACACTTGTCATTCTGGAAGCTGCTGTTTTTTTAGAAGTCAGCAATTGGATCTAAGATAGTGAGATAGTAAAACCCCAAACCCACAGAGGCAATGGTTTCAAACACAGCAGTAAAGGATAAGATAACAGTGTCCATTGGTGGGCTACCCACAACAGTACAAGAAATCTGTGGCTGGGACAACTAGTGAGATACCCTGCTGAGACATCAGGAAACTCAATATGACAGCAAACTTCGGAGGATGCCTTATAAGTAATAACCATAAATCCCTGTACATTGAGATTCTTATAACAGGGTATGTGTGTGTCAGTTTATTTGGTGGGTGGGCAAAGTTACAAAGAGGCGTTCAAAATGCCCCCAACTGTGAAGAACACACTATAATTTCCAACTCGAGGGTAAGAAGGCTTTCTATTAGTTTCAGTCATTCATTCGACAAATATTGGTTGAGCACCTACTATGTGCCAGGTACTGAGCCAGGCTCTGGGCATACAATGGTAAGTGAAGGCAACATGGCTGCCACCCCCACTGCCTTCCCTCCAGCCAGATGATGGAGCCAAGAGCGTGGGATGAGAGTGAAATGACGGAGGGGCTTTCTGAAAAGTCTAGCTAAATTCTTGGGCTGCCATCCTAGAATGTAAGCTCTTTGCATTCCTTCATTCATTCATTTATTAAGCAAGCAAGTATTTATTAAGAGTCTACTGTGTGCCAAGCACTAGGTCCCTCCCATGAAGAAGTCAAGTTCTCTGGTCCCAAGATACTTGTGTTGGACGAAATGCAAGCCTACAAGATATAAGGGCAGACAGGCACTGAACCAACTCAACATTGTTGTTGTCATTCTTAGTTGCCATCTAGTGAGCTCTGACTCATGGTGACCCCCACCTACAACAGAACGAAACACTGCCCAGTCCTGTGCCGTTCCCATAATCAGTTACAAATCGGACCACTGTGATTCATAGGATTTTCTTTGGCTGATCTTCAGAAGTAGATTGCCAGGCCTTTCTAGCCTATCTTAGTCTGGAAGACTTTGCTAAAACACCACTGACATGCAGGTGGTGGCTGCAGGTGAGGGGTTTTTGGCCAAGAATCAAACCTAAGTCTTCTGCATGAAAGGCAAGAATTCTAACCACTAAACCACCACTGCCTTCGTAACTCAACGTTGTTGTTGTTAGTTGCTATCGAATCAATTCTGACTCTCGGCGACCCCACATGTGCAGAGTAGAACTGCTCCACAGGGTTTTCAAGTTTGTGACCTTTCGGAAGCAGATTGTCAGGCTGTCTTCTAAGGCCAACCTTTCAGTTAGGAGTCGAGCTCTTAACATTTGCGCCACCCAGGGACTCCAACTCAACATTGCTTGCCTCAATAACAGGGCCTCCCCAGTGGATAAGGAAGTCCAGGCTTTCTGAGCCAAATCCCTCAAGTTCAGCCCACTTATTGGTTTGTCCTATATGAATCGGAATCAATTGGACGGCAGTGGGTATGGTTTTTGGTTTATACCAGCCCACAGATGGGAGGGAACAGAGCTGCACCTGAGCTAGCCAGCCTCGAGATTCAGAACCAAGAAGTGGCTTTCCATCCCCATCTTCTAATACCTTTTCCTCTGATGCCCACAGGGGCTCCAACCTCGTTTTCCCAACCCTTGCCCTCCGTTCTGAGCACAGACAAGTTGGTCTTTTCTGTGTCCTCCAACCCCACTTGGGCACCTGCATCTTTGTTCATTTATACTCAGCTTGAATCTATAACAGAAACAGCAAGTGCCTTCTTGAAAGGGCAAATAATGCAAAAGAATGGAAGGGTTTATGTAAATGGGGGGGCTGGTGCCCCAAATGAAGGGGCAGCCGGTACTCACTACAGCCAAGCAGCAGCGTGGGTCAGTGTTGCCAGAACTTCCTATTCTTTCAGTAAAAGCCAAATAAGAATAATATTGTTTTTATTCTGCACAGGAATACACACTGTTCCCAGGAATGTACCCCTTAAAATGACAATATTAGCTTACATTTGGTGAGGTTGCCATGCCTGGGTGAGAGCTGAGCTCTTAACAAGAATTAATTCACTTAATCCTCACAGCAATCCCAAGAGGAAAGTGCTACAATTATCCCAATTTTGCAGATAGGTTAAGTGGTTTGTCCAAGGTAACACAGCTGGGAAAGATAAAGGCAGGATTCGATCCCCAGCAACTGGGCTCCCCAGCCTCTGCCCTTGACCACGCTCCTTCCTTCTTCATTCGGGGTGAAGCCACAATCTCACGCTACAGAGTCAAGGACTCGGTGTGGTAAGAGAGAAGCAGCACTACCTAGAGGGCCAGGGAGCTGAGGCCACCTCCCCAGGATCATGTTCTAGCCTACAAGAGATGGCAGCTCCGCAGATGCAGAATTGTGACTCACCCACTCAACCTGTTGGAGCATCTACTCCTGTTGTCAGCCCTGCTCTGGGAAGGTGCCATTCTGAGGGCCAGGAGTTTGATTATGTGTCACTCTGGCTGCTATGGCCCCCTCCCAGGGTCTGGGCATCACACCTAGACCAGCGCCACAGGCTGCAGCCCAAGCAAGGACTCCGCTCCAACCTCCCAACAGAGAAGCTGCTCGTCCCTCCAGAACCACCCTGAGAAAGGAGGCTGAACACTCAATTTTCTCAGGCAGCAAGCTGAGTTTTTCCAGCAGATTCGGGACTGATACCCCTGCCCAGAGCCCAGGAGGCAAGCTGAGTCCCTCATGTTCTCTCCCTCCCCAGGGTCATGCATGCTCTCTTTCTTTCTGTGTAGGCCAGACCCCAGCCACAGCCTGTCAATGGCTGATGTTGCATCTCCTTAGCAACTAGCTCATCCCGGAAAGAGGAAGAAGGAGGGCAGAAGAGCGTGGCTGGTTCAGCCCACAGATAATGCCAATCGCTTCCTTCAGCGGCTTGTTCTGTTAAGGAACTGCTGTTGAACAGTGAATTGGTCAAAGGGTAGGCCATCAGAGGGAAAATGAGAAGCAAGAAGAGAAAAAAAACATTGTCTGGGGAAGGAGCTAACATTTATGGAGGTGCTACCATATGCCAAGAACTTGACGTAAGTGTCTCCATTAATCCTCATACCCACCATGTGAGATAAATGTTACTAGTCAGTTTTACTACCAAAGAAACTGAGGCTCAGGAAGAATAAGTTACCCAAGGCCGCATAGCTAGTTAAGTGGCAAAGCTGTAATTCAAACCCGTAACTCTCTGGCTCCAAGGCCTGTGTTCTCCAGCATGGTACTCTGTAATCTCTGGGTTATGGACACTTGGACAAATTATTTAACCGGTTGTTCACTCGGCATACACTGATTGGACACCTACTATGTGCTGGGCACTGTTCTAGTAGCCTAGGATATATATCAGCGGACAACACAGGCAGAGATTCCTGCCCTGGTAACACAAGGCAGGCACTAAACCGTAATCATAATAAGTACGGTGTGTATGTTAAAAGGTAATACAAGCTATGTGAGGAAAGAGCAAATTGGGAGTGCTGGGATGGGGGTAGGATGTCATTTTAAATAGGGGAATTCAGAGTGGGACTCGCTGAGAAAGAGGCATTTGAGCAAAGATTCAAAGTAGGTGAGGCATCCTTGAGTCTCAGTTTCCTTAACTGTAAAATGGGGATACCACCTACCTAACTAAGTTATTGTGAGCATTAAATACGATCATTACAACATTAACATGGTGCCTGGCACATAGTACCAAACCAAACCAATTGCCACCGATTTTGACTCATGGAGACCCCATGTGTTACAGAGAACAGCTACATAGAGTTTTTGTTTGTTTTGGCTGCAATCTTCGTGGAAGCAGATCACCAGGCCTTTCTTCCAGGGTGCCACTAGGTGGATTCAAACTGCTAACCTTTAGATTAGTAGTTGAGTGCAAACTGTTTGCACCACTCAGGGACCTTGGTACATAAAAAAAAAAAACATAGTAACCAAAAAACCAAACCCGTTGCCATCTAGTAGATTCCGACTCATAGCAACACTACAGGGTAGAGTAGAACTGACCTGTAGCATTTCCAAGGAGCAGCTGGTGGATTCGAACTGCCCACCTTTTGGTTAGCAGCTGAGCTCTTAACCATTACAGCACCAAGCGCCCAATAAATTAGAATTATTATTATTACTAGGTAGCAAAGTTCAGGATGGAGCCCGGATCTATTCATTGTGGAAGTTCACATGTGCCCCAACACACCCTGCTGCTGTCTGACAAGCCCAGGACACCGGGGAGTCCCCCAGTGTGGGAGATGTGGGGTACGCCAGCCCTACAGGGAGCTCAAAGCTCAGCAGAGAGGAGGTGGCAAGACCACAAGTGGCCATAAGGGGGCAGAGCGAACCTTCCTGGAGCCTGTCTGTGCTGATGTGTTCAGCTTGGTTCTCTGACACAGTGCGGTTCCCAAAGAGAATAATCCTGAAGTAAAAGGGTCAGCAAGTGAGGGGATGAGGTCAGCAAGTGGGGGACAGAAGGAGAAGTCGGTACCACCTCTTCCCAGGAAATGCCCACCCAGAACCTGCCAAAAGCAGAGCAGCCTGGTTGTTGTTAATTACCATCGAGTCATAACGACCCCATGTGAAAGAGTAGAACTGCTCTATAGCGTTTTCTAGGCTGTAATCTTTATGGAAGGAAATTGCCAGGTCTTTCCCCCCAGGAGTCACTGGGTAGGTTCAAACTGCAAACAGCTGAGTGCTTAACCATTGCACTACCAGGGCTTCTCGAGTTGTCTGGGGGCCCAGAAATAATGCCTATAAAGGTAGCTCATTCTCCTTCATGGCCAGCCCCTGGGCATCTATGAAGAATTTTATTCCCTAGAATCATTTAATGCATCCCCTCCCCCCACCACAAAAATATGTAAGGGCCAACTTTCCTCCCTCCACCCTGCATCTGGTTGCAGAGCTCCTTGGGAAGGAGAGGCGCACAGGCAAGTTCCCCAACTTCTTGTGGAGACTGTGGCAGACAGACAAGTTTCGGCCAAAGGGACAATGAACCCAGTACAGTCTGCAATTTCAGGCCTCAAACTCAAGATTTACAACCCGAAGGCAGACTCAGAGAGGAACAGGGAGAAGGGAACCTGGGGCTGTGTTCAGTGTACCAGGCCCTGGAAAGGTCTCAGTGCCTTACCCTGCTGCAGAAGGTGTCTGACGTATTCCAAATGCCACCTTCTTTCTTAGAGAGCTGGTGCAAAATCCCTACAACCCTCCCATCTCCCTTCCTTCCATCCATCTTAAAATTCTCTCTTCACCTTGAGTCTCTGAGACCAAGCAGAGCCAGGCTTGAATCCCAGACATGCCATCAGCCCCCTCTCTAAGTGACCTTGAACAAGTCATTTCATCTCTCTGAGCCTTAGTTTCTTTGTCTACAAAATCAAGGAAGTGATAGCCACCTCCTAGAGTTTTTGTCCACAATCAATGGCCACGGAAGCAGCAGTTAAGAAATCAAATGATGCATTGCATTGGGTAAATGTGCTGCAAAAGACCTCTTTAAAGTGCCCAAAAGCAAAGGTGTCACCTTACGGACTAAGGTGTGCCTGACCCAAGCCATGGTATTTTCAATCACATCATATGCATGTGAAAGCTGAACAGTGAATAAGGAAAACCAAAGAAGAAATGATGCCTTTGAATTATGGTGTTGGTGAAGAATATTGAATATACCAGGGACTTCCAGAAGAATGAACAAATCTGTCTTGGAAGAAGTACAGCCAGAATCCTCCTTAAAAGTGAGGGTGGCGAGACTTCGTCTCACATACTTTGGACATGTTATCAGAAGAGACCAGTCCCTGGAGGACATCATGCTTGGTAGAGTAGAGGGTCAGTGAAAAAGAGGAAGACCCTCAACGAGATGGATTGACACAGCGGCTGCAACAATGGGCTCAAGCATAACAACGATTGTAGGATGGCGCAGGACTGGGCAGTGTTTTATTCTGTTGTACGTAGAGTCGCTATGAGTCGTAGCTGACTCGAGAGCACCTAACAACAACAGAGGTGTTGTTCAGAAGAAAGGCCTGGCTTCCAAAGTCACCACTTTGAAAATCCTGTGGAGTGCAGTTCTACTCTGCAATGCCTAGGGTGGCCTTGAGTCAGAATTGACTACACGGCAATTCGTTAGAGATATTTTAAGGATTAGTCGAGAAAAAAGCATGTAAAGCGCTCAGCTCAGTGCCCAGATGAATAAAATGCAGGTATTGTTATTAAAACTTGCTCCAGGGCCTTCAACTTCCTGCTTTCACTTCTAGCAGTGCCTGATTTTACAACAATCCATAAGTCATTAACTAGGGCCATACTAGACCTCTAAGAATCCTTCCCAACAAGACACATACATCACTCAGAGTTACAAATGTGGAGTTCATTTGGGGACTGGATGAACACAGCCTCTTCTCTTTGAAGAGCTCCAGCCCTGTATTTAGATCTGCACTGGGGAGAACAGGGCCGATCCGAACCCATCCATTCACCTGCCTCTCCAGGGTCTATGAGCATTCATCTCAAGCCAGGCAGCTCTCTTGCTCAACTCCGACCCATCGATCATCTTCTGCACCCATCTCCTCTTTATCCATCCATCCATCCACTGTGGCACTTTACCCACCAGGGTCCTCAGGTCCAGACTTGCCAGGCAAAGTACCCAGCCCCAGAAGGGTTTACCTGCATCACAATAATAGGGCTGAGCTGGGTGGAGAAGCACGCTTCCTCCCTCCTCCCCAGGACAGGCAGAGATGGTGAGCAGAGCCATAGGACACAGCCAGGCAACATTGCCGACAGCTGCTGCCCAGCACAGGGGTCACCTAGGGTCACTGCCTTTACTCTTTAATTTAGTTATTTAGTGAGCACTTGCCCGTCTAAGTCTGCCTAAGCTGCTTCTCAGTGGCACGTTGCCCCAGGGACCTGAGGATCTCATATTTCCAACTCTTCCCGCCAACCTATGGTCAGCTACGTTTCCTATTCACCGGCCAAGCCCAAGGCACGTGGGGTAGAGGAAGGGAGGTGGGGGAGTGAGTAAGACAAGATCTCCAACCTCAAAGAGCTTCTGGATTAATCGGGGCCAGCAGGGACCAGGACAGTGCCCATAATGTGAGGTCGTGTAGGCCCTGTGTAACATTTCCTGTTTCCCAAGGCTCACTCAGTCCTGTGCTCAGGTGGTAGCTAGTCCCCAGTCACTTTTCCATTACAGAAATCAATAACTTGAATTACTCCAAAATAACTAGCACCTTCATGCCCCTGAGAGCTAATTTTTCTGTATCTGCATCTGCCCACATGCTCTCTCTGGGTCTGGAATCTGTCTTTATGAGTCAATCCAGGTAGAACGGAGTCTTTGTCTGACTGTAACCTATGGTGGCAGAAGGAGAGCAGGGTTTGGAGTCAGAGACTTCGGCTCAAGCCTTTGCTCTGACACTGGCCGTGGGCCCTTGTCAAGCTGCCTTACCACCTGGAACCTCACTTTCCTCACCCACAAAATAAGAATTCAAACATAACCACCCAACAGGTGTTAGAGGACGAAATGGGGTAATAATGCACAGTACTGTTCCTGGCATACATCAGGGAGCCAGTGAACCCTCGGCTAACTATCCGTTTATTCTGCACGAGAATCTGAAACCTGCTGTAAATCCGTGTCGTGAGGCCACTATATAATGAGGTCCTAGTGTAACTTCAGAGTCCCTGGGTGGTGCAAACGGTTAACGTGCTCAGCTTTAACCAAAAGTTTGCAGTTCAAGTCCGCTCAGAGGCACCTTGGAAGAAAGGCCTGGCAATCTACTTCCGAAAAATCAGCAATCGAAAACCCCATTGAGCACAGTTCTACCCTGACATATTCGGGATCACCGTGAGTCAGAATTGACTCAGTGGCAACTGGTTTAGTGTAACTTCAGCAAAAAACGACAATACCGTACATTGGATATCTTACAAACAGAGAGATTATCATTCACAAAGATGCATTATTCCCACAATGCTCTCATTCTACAAATGACAAAGGTGAGGTTCAGAGAGTTTAAGTGAGTCGCTGGGGATCCCCAGCTGCTGCAGCCCTTCACACTCTTGCACCTCCTCCATCATCCCTGATTCGCCGTGGCTCCAGGGGAGCTGCTGCCAGCTCAGCTCTGCCGTCCAGCAGATGCAGAAATGGCAGGCTGTTTGAATGACCTCTTAGAGGAAGAACTGTGAGCCCGGCACAGTCTGCCTTTCACGCTACCAGGAGAATAAATTCTCCTAGAAGTCACCTGAGAAGGGTCACATGGAAACCCCCGAAAGCTGGACTCTGGAAAGGAAGGGACAAAACTGACCCTACCGAGCCCCTATTTCATGCCAGGCACAGTCACAGACAGCTTCTCACTGACTCCTCAAAACGAGTTGTTCTTAACCTTTTGGGGAGGGGGGTCACATACCCCTTTGAGAATCTCCTGAAGGCTGTGGACTCACTTCCCCAGATAAAGGCCGATCGTTTTCCATACAAGTGCAGGGGTTCAAGATTAAGAATTCCTCATGTAAACCTGGGTAGTTCTAAGACTTTCTTAGGCCCCAGGGAGACTCTCTTCTGGAGGTCCCACCCCTCATCATGCCAGACATACTCAAATACATCCACAACCCCCACTAAGTATCATACATACGTATCTATCTACATACAAACCGAGTTGAATTGCAGTTGACTGTGTGACGTAAATGTTACATTTTATACATCTTTAATAAAACATTCATTTCAATTTGTGCTTTCTTTTCCTGTTTTGGAGCCAATAAACTTTTCTGTAAATTCTATTGCAGTGACATCGTACGTACAGAAAAAGACACAAATCATAAGTGCTACAGCTCAATGAATTCTCATGAAGTAAGCCTGCTTGTGTGACCAGCACTCTGATCAAGAAAAAGAACAGTATGGCCCCACAGAAGCCCCCCAGATCCCGTTCCAGGCAGTACCTCCCCCCTCCCAGCCAGGGTATCCGTTATCCTGACTTCTAACGTAATAGATTACTTTTGCCTATCTTTGAACCTGTTATAAATGGAATCATACAGTTTGCACTCATTTTGTGTCTGGCTGCTTTCATGAAACCAATTAGCTTTTTATCCAGGACTCAAACATTTTCAGACGCCTGTGGAAATCTCATTGGCACTTGTTATTTGCTGTCAAGTTGCCTCCAACTCATGGTGACTTTGTAACAAAAGGAAAGGTTGCCTGGTCCTGCACCATCTTCATGATCCTTGGTACATTTTAGCCCATTGTTGCAGCTATTGTACCAACCCATCTCGATGAGGGTTTCCCTCACTTTCATGGACCTTCTGCTTTACCAAACATCGTGTGCTTTTCTAGCAACTGGTCTTTCCTGATGACACATCCAGTTGAAGTCTCATCATCCTCATTTCTAAGGAACATTCTGGTTGTATTTTTTTCTAAGACTGACTTGTTCTTTTGGCTGTCCACGGTGCATCCAATATTCTTTGCCATCAACACAGTTCAATCACATCAAATGTTTTTCTGTCTTCTCCTTGGCGCTGTGGTGGTGCATTGGCTCTAGGTACTGCTAAACCAGGGGTTCTCAACCTTGCCTTCACATTAAATCACCAAGGGAATTTTAAAAAATCCTGATGCCCAGGCCTTACCCAGACCAGTTAAATCAAAGTATCTGGGAAGAGGACCGGAGATTTATAATGTTCCCAGGTGGTACCAACTGAAGCCGAAGTTGAGAGCAGCTGATCTAAACAAAGTGGGTATTATTACTCTTATAGCTGAGGTAACTGAGTCTCCAGGAGTCTCCATTATGCGCTAATGCCTTGAAGATGTTGTTGTTGTTGTTAGGCGCTGTCGAGTTGGTTTCGACTCATGGCCACCCTCTGTACAACAGAACGAAACACTGCCCAGTCCTGCACTATCCTCACAATCATTGCTATGTGTGAGCCCATTGTTTTAGTCACTGTGTCCATCTATCTCATTGAGGGTCTCCCTCTTTTTTGCTGACCCTCTGCTTTACCAAGCATGATGTCCTTCTCCAGGGACTGGTCCCTGCTGACAACATGTCCAGATACATGAGATGAAGTCTCGCCATCCTCACTTCTGAGGAGCATTCTGGCTATACTTCTTCTAAGACAGATTTTTTTTCATTCTTCTGAAAGTCCATGGTGTATTCAATATTCTTCACCAACACCATAATTCAAAGGCATCAATTCTTCTTCGATCTTCCTTATTCATTGTCCAGCTTTCACATGCACATGAGGCAACTGAAAATACCATAGCTTGGGGCTGGGCGCACTTTAGTCCTCATAGTGACTTCTTTGCTTTTTTTAACACCTTAAAGAGGTATTTTGCAGTAGATTTGCCCAATGCAATACAAAAATGTCATGAAGGGGGAGCTCAAATTCAGGTCTGACTTGGAGTCATGTTCGCATTGCCTTCACCCTGGGGGAAGCAGAAAAAAATAAAAACCAAACCCATTGCCTTTTAGTTGATTCTGACTCATGGTGACCCTATAGGACAGAGTAGTATAGGACTGCCCTATAAGGTTTCATCTTTCTCCCACAAAGTGGCTGGTGAGTTCAAACCACCAACTTTTCAGTAAGCAGGCAAGCTCTTTAACCGTTACACCACCAGGGCTTCTTGGAGAAGCAATAGTAAAGCCAAAGCCAAGTGGGGATACCTCTAGCCAGGCAGGACCCTAATTATTTTAAGTGCTTCCAGGGATTTGGAGAAGGGAGGTGGGGAGACCCCTAGAGAAAGGCTGTCGCCTAGAAGGCAGCACCCCAAGGGCTTGCTGCAGGGGAAAAGAGTCAACACCATTGGACGCCACCTTCTCCCTGTGCTCCTGGAAGCCACAGAAAATCTCTTGCTAGTTGGGAGCAGCTGCTGACTTGGGGTGATGGGGGAAGCTTCACCAACAGCCAAGTAGCTCTGCCCGGGTTTTCTAATTCCAGGTGCAGTGCATGATTCCACCACTCCGCGGCGCCTCGAGCTTCTGTAAACCCTCTGGTTTCACACATACCCTGACTTTGACCAGAAACTGGAGTGCTGGTGGCAGTGAAGGAGAAGGGCCACTGAGGGCTGCCTGGGGGATGCCTGGCTGGCTGGAGCCTTCAGGCGGAAGCTGGGGGGACAGCAGGCCAAGGCAGGGGCAGGGTTCCTCTGCTCCCCGGGCCTGATGGGGCCTGTGCCAGGCTGGCAAGGGGGATGCAGGACATGGCTGTAAGCAGAGAGAAGCCACAAATAACCTGGCCTGCAGCGAGTTTGGTTTCTCCCCATCACCCTTCACCAGGCTGTCCTCGTGGGCCCCGCACACCCAAGCAGAGCCCACCCACATTCCCGTGATGCTCTGGGTTTGGAGATACCAGCCCTGCGATGGAGCCCAGACACGGCTCTATGTCCTTCCTGAGAATCTGCCAAATCTTAACCCTCAGATGGCTGAGGACCTCAAGCTGCTGATAGGGGTCTCTAAAGCTGAATCTATCATATTCCTTGCAGTTTGGAGTCAGACTACCTAGGTTCAAAGCCAAGCTCTGCCACTTTCTTAGTCGTGTGGCCTGGGGCAAGTTACTTCCGTGAGACTCAGTTTCCTCATCTGTAAAATGGAAATATTAGCCCACACCACAGAGGGCTGTTGTGAGGGTTAAATGATGTTATACATAGAGCCTAAACCTAGTGCCTACCACAGAGCAAATGCTATGTATTTGAAACTAGGCTGTTATTTGAAACTAGGAGGATTGAATGCCTCCCAACCCGGTAGCATTCCAAGTTGGCTTTACCAGTGTGGAAGTCCTCAGCCTTCACCAGAACCTCCTCTCCAGGACACGTGGGCTGGGATTCAAGTCTGGCTTGGGGACAGAACATATTTGCTACCCCAAACAGGTCAGACATGTTAGACAAGAACCTCCCTGTACGAGCCCCAGGTTTGAGCAGAAGCAGTCGAGCCCAGGCTGCACCCATGGCTCAGGCAAAGCCCTAGCTATCCCCAGGAGGCAGAAAGCACCCATGTCAGTGCCACCCAGAGAGGACCTCCTAGTCCCCACTCAGGCTGAGTGGTTGTTCCTACAGTCTGGTGAGAGCCTCTCCAGGAACAGACCCTTGGCCCACTGACCCGAGTGTGTGTCCCTGGCCACCCTGCAGCCTTAGGCAACTTCCCATCTGGGTGCCATGCTCATGGTGTCACAGAGTACGTACTCAGTGAGGAGACCTCAGCTCTAAGTCTGGCCCTGTCATCCTCAACCAGCTGTGTGACCTGGGGCAAGTGACTCACCCTCTCTGGGCCTGTTCCACCTCTATAAAATGAGAGAACTCAGAGGATCTTTCAGTTCCCTTCCACCTCTAGCATAGGGTTTTAGCAGTCTCTGGCACACAGCAGGTGCTCAATAAATGTTATCTTATAAAATCCAAGCCACAACTCGGCTGGGTTCTAACACCTACCCATCTTCTAGTCCTCAGTGCTGACTGACCCATGTGGTCCAGCCCCTAAGAGGACTCGATCCAGAGTACAAGCTCAAGAAATAGGTAATTGCTTTTGACCTGGCCTTCAGACCAGCTCGTTCCCCTACCCAAGGCTGTAAGTACCCCATAGAGTCCAGATTAGGGGGTCTGGAATATCTGCCTTCCCACACTAGAATGTAAGCTGGGAACAGAGTCATCTGATTCCCCTGTGCCCAGTTCTCTGGCTCATAAAGAGCACAGTGGCTGGCTCAGCCCCATCGCCCACTGCATGAGGTGGTCCTGGACATGGACACCACCCCATCGCCATGGGGAGCAAAAGCAGAACAGAGCCTCGAGCTGGGCAGTCCTTTTATTGGAAAAAAATAATAAAAGGCCATCCCGTTGCCTGCGCCCAGCCACCCCTCCACCCCGGGGTGATACACTGGTCAGACACAATGCCCAGCCACACAGTGGGGCCAGGGCCAGCACAGGCCAGGGCCAGGGGTCAAGGGCTGCAGTAGCTCCAGGGAAATCCTTGGACCAAGAACTCCCTGGGGCCTCAGGGGTTGGGCCAACCATCTCCAGCTCTCTGGGTTGGCACCTTATTCTCACACGCTGCTCACATGTCCAGAAGAAAGTTAGGCCCCTCTTTGGTTCCAGAAAACCACCTGCAGTAGCTGGGCTTTCAGGTCCAGTTATAGCACCTCCTGCTGGCTGAGGTAGGCAGCCTTTCTGCCCATCTTCAGGGCACCAGGGCCAGGGCTGCTCCCTTCCAGTCAGGCCTCCCTTCCCAGCCTGAAGCCAGAGCATGCTCGGCTAGATGGCCCTTCTTCCCTTGGGAGCGAGTTTGCCTTTCCCCTGTAGGTTGCAGGCTCTCTCACACAGCCTTAAAGAACCCTGGAGGCTGGGGGCGGGGGGGGCCCTGAAAATGCAGCAGCTGTGGCCCCACTGCCCTATTGGGGGCTGGGAGAGGGGCACAGAAGGCCCTGGAAGCTCGGCTCTGCCCTCTAAGAACCCCAACTTCTCTTCTGCAGAATACACACAGTAGAGTCTGAAGGTGAGGCATGGGGGAACCCCGAGGGAAAGGGAAGGCCAGGAAGAAGTGCCAAGCTGGCAGCCGCAGGAAGAGCAGTGAGGGGCCCTAGTACATTTATTTACAGGGGCCAGGCTGGACCCACAAGGGAAGAAGCCACAAACCCATTGCGTAGCTAAAACAAGGCAGAATGCAGAGAGAGGCAGTACTAGCCTAGCAACCAAGAGGAACACACACATGCACTGACGCACACACATATTCACATACGTGCACTGACACACACACTCACACATTCACACAAATAGACTCACAGACACAGATTCACACTGACATGAACTCATACAAACATGGACTTACACTCATACATGCACTTACACTCATACTCACACACATGTCCACACACACAGTCATTCTCACGTATAGGCAGGCTCTAATCCCAGGAAGATGGCCCCGGCTCAGGAGGTTCAAGGTTCCCAGGCCACATCTTGCCATGAAGAGTTCCTCCAGACCCCCCACATGATCTCCCAGAGCCCCAGTCTGTGTCCCACGACCAGAGCCTGGTGGCCTGCAAAGGCCCAGGACTTGGACACTTCTTCGCAAGGCCAGATAGCCCCAGACTCAGGGAGGAGGACAGGGAAGTCCCAGGACCACCACGGTGTTCATAAGCTGACCACTCCCATCTCCCCAGGCCTCAAATTGAGTGGAGGCAGGGTCACAGACAGGCAGAGGCCAGAGGCGGCATAGAAAGGCCAGCTGCTGCGAGACAGGCATGGGGAGCAAGGTGCTGGAGAGAGAGTCCCCTCAGCCAGGCCTGGTGGAGTGGGGTTTGGGATGAGGAGTCATGCATGAAGGGAATTCTCTAGGTGACAGGCCTGGCCCCCCTGCTCTGGGGTGACGAAAGAGGAGCTGCCAAGGAAAAGAGGCTTTCCGGACTGGGTCCTCCCCACCCCAGCCTACCCTAGGAGGGCCTGGCTCCACATGACCCAGACCCGCCTTACGGGGAACGAGCCAGTCAGGAAGTGGACCAATCCTGCTGTGAGTGGCAGGGAGCAGGGAGGGGCAGGGGCATGGGTCAGAGGGCCGTAGGAAACACAGGCCAGCCACCCTCCCTCCCACTCTTGGCAGTAGGGTGGACCCAGAGAATGACTCAGAAGCGGGTGCTCTGGTAGCGCAGCCGTCGCAGGTCTGAGAGGCCCTCGCTCCGGCCATACGCCTCCCTGCAGGGACTTTCGGCCAGTCACCGGGTCGCCGCTCCACCACCCCCACCACTGCTGCTGCCGCTGCCGCTGCTGCTGCCGCTGCTGGAGCTGCCACTGCTGCACCGGTCCTCGTAGATGGAGATCTCGATCTGGGCAGCGGTTAAGGGAGCTGCACGGCTGCCTGCGCAGGGCTCGACCCAAGAGCAGGGCTCTACCGGAACCGGTCGGTGGAGGCCGGCAGGGGAGGCGGGCGGGAAGCTGAGCCTGTGGGCCTTCCTAGACAGTAAGGCTGCGGGAGGCCTGAAAAGGGGGACCACCCAGTCGCCAGCCTCCCCCTCTCTCAGCTACAGGTGATGGAGACTTTGCTGTCCTGAGTTCAAATCCTGGCATGCCCACTCACAAACTGTAACCTTAGACAAATCACTTAACTTGTTAATCATCAATTATCACTACTATAAAGTACAGGTAATAGAAATCTTGCAGCTATTGTGAGGATTAAAAGAAATAATGTGTGTAAAGCACTAAACACAAAGCCCAGCACATAATAAAGGCTCAGTAAAAGGAAGCGCCTCCCATTGGGCTTTGTAAAACATGTGATTCTGGGAGTCTGTTTTTTACAGAGTTTTCCAGTTTAAAAAACAAAAAAAATAGCAATTCTGCTCTGGTTGCTGTGAGTAAGGAGGAGCGGTGTGTGTGCAGCTTGACTGCACTATCCCGGGTGGAAGGAGTGGATCTATGAGCCCCCTGACCCAGCCTGGCACCAGGATGGAAACTTTGGGAGTTGCCTCATCCTAGACCTCAATTCCCTCATCTGCAAAAGGGGGGTCATGGTATCTCCCTCACGGAATTAAATGAGGACTATAAGAGATGGCGGACATATAAACACATGGTAGATTTGCATACTCCTTGAGGGACAATACTGCCTCAAGGTTAGGGCTGAGCCTGAGCCCAAGTCCTGGCTCTGACCCTCACCAGCTAGGTGACCTGAGCCAGTGATTTCACCCCAGTGTCCTCACCTATAAAGGGGATAAGAAGAGTCACCCACCTCACCGAGTCGTTATGACAATCAAGTGAATTCAGATTTCCAAAGCACTTAGCATGATCTCTGGCATATATTAAACACTGATTAAATGTAGCTCCATAAATGCAAACCCTGAAGCTCACAAACAGGAAGGATAACTTAATGGGGGCAGGGGGGGAGGATGGCCAGCGATGTGAGGAACCCTGGGGAACCCTGAGTGAAGGCCCCTGGGGTGGTCCCCATTTCCTGGCAGCCTCACACACAGGCAGACAGACTGCCCCAGAGACCCCACTGGTTGGCTGCTCTAAGCCCTCACACAGAACAGCCAGAAAGGATACAACCCTCATGCCACGCTCCACGGGGTCGGTGAGCAGGAGACCTCGAGGGGCAAAGACCTTCTCATTCTGCTCCTGGATGTAACGGGAGATCTTTTTGAGAACCTGCAAGGAGAGGGGTCAGTTGAGGGTGAGCATGCAGGCTGGAAGCCCGGAGAGAGGGCGCACAGGGCAGGCCAGGGAGGGAGCCCACCTTCTCATAGTGGGTCTCCATGCAGAGGAAGATGAAGTAGGCTGTGGCACAGGCCAGGCAGCCCTCGAGGTAGGAGCTGCCCCCAATCTTCTCGGCCTCCGCATAGAAGCTGTTGAGGGTCTTCACAGTCTCCTCAAAGAGCTGCCGCTCGATCTGAAGGGAGAGAGGGAACAGGGAGCCAGGCTGAGATTTTACCTTCCAGAGAGCAGTCACAGGAGTCACAGAGGTAGGGCTGTGGGAGCACTGGCAGGGACGCCATGGGGTGGCGGGAGACACCTGGGTTCACAGGCCAGACCAGAGAGGCTGCAGGTGCAGGTGGAGCAGAAGGAGCACTGAATTGAGAGTCAGGAAACCTGGGTTCCAGACCAGACTTGAACATCAACTCGCTGTGTGACCTTGGACTAATGGCTTAACCACTCTGGGACTCGATTTGCTCATCTGTAAGATGGGAATAAGAATAACTGTTTGGACTCCTTCAAAGACAGGAAGCTCACATGACATCCTAGGTGGGAGTGCTTTCTGCAGAAGATCAGACAAGACTTCTGGGGACTTTGTTACCCCTCCTTCTTGATGACAGCAAAAGGGCTCAGTACTGAGTCAGTGGGACTCCAGTTGCATGAAGCTAGGGGGATGAGACCTCAGGAGTGTCTCTAGGAGGGGGCATTTCTTCCTAGCTAAGAGGTCACCCACAACATTACAACACTGTGTGTTTGGACAGCTGAGAAGCTGACCTGTTTGCATCCATGGTAAAAATAATAAAATTTATTATGTACTTTCTATGCGCCAGGTGCTTTTTATCCATTATTTCATTTAACCCTCATAGCAGTCCTATCAGAAAAGCACTACTATCGTCCCCATCTGCAAGTGAGGAAACTGACCCTACAGCCGCACTATGGTCCAAGCCACCCTCCCCTGTGGCCTCTCAGCTGGTCTCCCTGCTCCCAGCCTGTCCCCTGCCTGAGTGGAAAACGTATATCAGATCCTGTCACACCTCTGACCAAGAGCTTCCAAAGTCTTCCCATCTCTTCCAGTAAAAGCCAAGAAGTCCTTCTAGTGGTCTGCTCGGCCCTAAATGGCCTTGCCCTTCTGCCCCTCTGAGCCCATCTTGTGCTCTCTTCCTCACTCAGCTCCTCTCCAGCCACACTGGCCTCTCCACTGCTTCTCAAAAGTGCCAAGTGTGCCTGTGGCCTCAGCTGGAACTCTCCTCCCCCAGGCATCCCCATGGCCCATCCCTTTCTTCTCTCAGGTCTCACCTTATGCAAGAGGCTTTTCCCAACCATCCACTTTCCCCAGTTCTCCCTCTCCCCCGGCCTCCCCCTTAGTCTTCTCCGTAATATTTGTCACCACCTGAGCTACTACACATGGACTTGCTCGTTGGCTCCTTTTCTGTACCCGCTAACAGAAAATAAATTCCATGAGGGTCTGTTCCTCCTATATCCTCAGGGCCTAATACATAGTAAGTGCTTAATAAATACTTGCTGGAATGCTGAGTGGACTTGTCCAAGTTTACACAGCTCTGACCCCAGAGTCTACGCTCTTTACCACATAGCCCTACCCCAGACAGCCTAAAGGTCATGTTCCAAACTCAGCAGATGTCAAAGTGTCTGTGGACCCGTCCACATTCTTCAGAGCACCCCCTCCCCAGCCACACTCCCATAGGACCAGAACTGGCCATCATGCAGGTTAGGGGCCTCCCATGCCTGTCTAGGGCAAAAGCTCTCCCCAGGAACAGTCAGAAGCTTTGGAGTTCCGAGCCTCTGCCCCTACACAGATCCGGAGGAAACACAGAGAAAATTCTGTCCACCTGGTCTATGGTTCAAGCCCTGCTACTCTGCCCCAGGGATCACCCCATCCCAAAGGATGGGCATAATAAGAGAAGAAGAAGACCCACACTGCTCCCCAAAAGCTGGTTGGGGTCAGGTCAGCCAAGCCCAGGTCTGCCTGCCTGGGCTGTTGAACGGAAGGATCAGAGTCTTTCCTTTACCCTCCCCCAACTCTGGATCAGTTCTAAGGCGGCCTGGAAGGAGGGCTGCGTACACCAAAAAACACAGTAGGAGCTGACTCCCTGCAAGAGGTCTCTAGATCAGGAAGCACCCAGGTAGCTGAGTCTAGAGCCCTTCACACAAGGTTTTATCCACTGCTTTTGATGCCACCACCAGACTCTAGCACGGAGCATCGGGCTCCCCCTGTGCCCAAAGCAGGGGGAAGGGGGGAAGAGCAGCCGCCAGCCACACCCTCTAGGTCTCTAAGTTTCCCTGCCACAGAGGCATCCAGTTTCATCCCTACTTACCAAGGATGCAATTGCGTCAGTAAGAAAATATGAGCCCTAGGCAAAAGCCAAGATCCGGGGCACTGAGGCCCTTCTGCCACTGTTGCTAGCTTGCTTTAGACCATGAGTAGGTCACTCTCCCTTCCTGGCCCTCAGTTTCCTCTGTTAAATGAGAGGGGTAGACTAGTGCAGTGCTTCTCAAATGAATGTGTACACGAATTACCTAAAGGTCTTGTGAAAATGCAGGTTCTGATTCAGTAGATCCAGGCAGAGGCCTGAGACTGTGCATTTCTAACGAGCTCCCAGGTGATGCTGATAATGCCAGTCCACAGACCACAATTTTATTAAGAAAAGCTTAGTGGTTCTGGACTCCAGCTGCAGACTCTGGCTGCACACTAAGCCACCTGAGCAGCCTTTAACACCAGCATATGCCCAAGTCTCACTCCCAAGAGATTCTGATGTAGATGGGGAGGGGTTATAAGGACAGCAAAGGCCACGTCTGCCCTACCCTACCCAAATGGACTCCTTGCAAAGTAAGTTTTTAAAAAAGCTTCCCAGGTGATCGGAATGTGCAGCCAAGCCTGAGAAGACGCATGTACTAGAAGACCTGTGATTCTCAAACAGTGATCTCTGAATCACCTGACTCCAAATCACCTGGAGATTCTGCACTAAAAACCGAAGTCCTCTGTGCTGGCTTCACATTGGAATTGCCTAGGGAGATTTAAAACAATACTGATGCCTGGGCTCCAGGCCCAGAGATTCTGATTTCATTGGTCTGGGATGCAGCCTGGACATCAAGATTTTTTAAAGCTCCCCAGGGAATTTTGATGTGCAGGCAGTCAAGGTTGAGAACTGCTGCTTAAAAAATAGACATTCCTAGATCCCAGGCCACCGGCTGAGTCAGCATGGAACCTCACTGCCATTGAGCCCATTCTGACTCATAGCGACCCTATAGGGCAGTGTAGAACTGTCCCATAGGGTTTCCAAGGCTGTAAGTCTTTACGATGAATGCTGCCACATCTTTCTCCCATGAAGTGGCTGGTGGGTTAGAACTGCCAGCCTTTCAGTTAGCAGCCAAGCACTTTAACTACTGGGCCACCAGGGCTCCTTGGGCATGGACTAGGGCTCAGGGATTGACATTGTAAATCAGGCTCTTCAGGAGATTCTCATGCAACTGAAATTTGAGAGCTGCTGGCCTAGAAGATCTCTGAGGTTTCGTGAGCTCTAACTTTCTATGAAGAGACACCAAGACAGCGTTAAGGATATTTTTTATTCTTCCACGTGAAGTGGCTGACCCTGTTCTGTGTCTTATATTACTTTTATCTTGGAAAAAAAATACCTTCAAGTAAGCCCCTCAGTTCTATCCTGGCCTGTGTTCCAAGTATAGAGAGAGATTTCTTACCCGGCTGTCCAGCTCTGGGGGGAATTTGGTCTGGAACTGACAGATGGTGCCTTCGCTGTAGTCTCTCTGGATAAAGACCTTGGTGGCCAGGGAAGCACTTCGTCGGAGTTCCTGCAGGTTGTGGACCTGAGGAGACATAAAGGAGGTACATGCTAAGGGTGACTATTCCTCTCCGATTGCCTGGGACTGAGGGGTTTCCCAGACATGGGACTTTCAGTGCTAAAAACCAGCAAAGTGCCAGGCAAACTGGGACAGGAGTTGGTCACCCTGCATGTGCTCCAGGAAGGCTGGGGGAAGGAGAACTGTGGAGATTATCCAAGATAAGATGCCTTGAGCTATCCCAGAAAGTTCTAGAAAAAGCCTGAAGCAGGGCCAAAGCTGAACCAAAATAAGAGGTTCAATACAACTAGAAATGAGCTCTAGCAAGAGGAACAGGACATTTTGGTGCCCAGTCTAGACCCTTTCTCCCCCCTCCCCGCCCCCTTTCATTCATTCAGCAAATATTGAGTGTTTACAACTTGTCAGGCCCTGCCTTTGATGAACAAGACTGAAGCCTCAGGCCCTGCTGATTAGAACTTGCAGTAGGGTTGGGGTGGGGTTTGGGAGGTGGGGAACAGGTGGAACAAAGGAGTACCTGATATGCCCATGACCTCAGGGGGAGATTCAGGTTCAGGCCAAGTTATGGCTCAGGCCAGAGAGAACCACAGATGGTTTCTATGTCCAGCACACGTCACCGTAGGAAAGCAGGGGTCCATAAGTGTCCGAAATCCCCCAGAGAAGATTGTGGATTAAGTGAACTGAGGCCAGAAACTGAAGAGCTACTCTGCCCTGGTAGGAAGGAGTGGGGCAATTCCTGTCCCTTGTGCCCACCTGTGGACTTGACATTGACACAAACTCCAGTGTTTGAGGAGAGTAGGCTCGACTTTGCAAGGGAACAGGCCTCTTTGTTCCACTTTTCCAGTCTTAGTCACCCACATTTGAGACAAGCATCCCACTGGGTGAAAGATGCTAAACACTGGAACCACAGTGGAGACTGAGCCTCAAAGGCACAGTGAACAGTTCATTCTTTGTAATTAAGATGAATGTGTAATTAAGGTGAATCCATTCCATCACTCAGCTGTCATTTATTGAGTCCCTACCATTGCCAGGTTCTGGGGACACTGAGCAAAAGACAGTCTGTGAGCTCCAGGGAGGAAGACAAGTAAATATATAATTAATTAGACTGTGATAAATGCTACAAAGAAGTAACATCTTGCCCAGAAACACTTACTCAGAAGATGCTTCCTGAAGCCCGTGTTAAGTCATAAAGGTAGGCCAGGAGTTACCAGTGGCAGAAGATAGACAGGAGATGGGGAAAGGGAAGAAAAGGCAACCCAGACAAAGGGAGAAGCTTGTGCAAAGTAATGATAGCAGAGAACATGCTCCAATGGCTGGAGGCAGATTTCAGTGAGACTGGAGTTGGTTTGCGGATTAGCTGACAACAGTGAGAGACGAGAGGTTAGAGGAGACAAATGATAGATCACAAAGAGCTAGGATGGGTTTCTTCTGGGGCCAAGATTTAAGACGGAAGGTACTTGAACTTGCTTAAAAGCTAGGGGAAATAATAAATAGAGGAAAGACTGTCGATGTAGTAGAAAGAGCAGATACTTGGTGGATCAAGGTGGTAAAAGAATGGGAAGCAGGGGAGCACAATATGAGACTTTCCTAATGCAGGCGAACCTTGTTTTTTTGTTTTTTTTAATTAACTTTTATTGAGCTTCAAGTGAACGTTTACAAATCAAGTCAGACTGTCACATATAAGTTAATATACATCTTACTCCTTACTCCCACTTGCTCTCCCCCTAATAAGTCAGCCCTTCCAGTCTCTCCTTTCGTGACAATTTTGCCAGCCTCCAACTCTCTCTATCCTCCCATCCCCCCTCCAGACAGGAGATGCCAACACAGTCTCAAGTGTCCACCTGATATAATTAGCTCACTCTTCATCAGCATCTCTCTCCCACCCACTGTCCAGTCCCTTTCATGTCTGATGAATTGTCTTCGGGGATGGTTCCTGTCCTTTGCCAACAGAAGGTTTGGGGACCATGACCGCCGGGATTCCTCTAGTCACGGCCAGACCATTAAGTATGGTCTTTTTATGAGAATTTGGGGTCTGCATCCCACTGATCTCCTGCTCCCGCGAACCTTGTTTTATGTAAGAAATGTGATTCCAAATATTGTGACTGGATTAAATAATCTATAAATGTTCTTTTAGTCTTAATATTCCTTGATTCCTCTAATCAGGGTTTTAATTGAAGTCCTATTGACATCTACTAGGATCCCATGATAACTGAAAAATAAAGAATCCTTTGGTAATATAAATAAATCACTTTTTAATGTATCTGCTGTCTGCTTAAGGTTTCATTAATTTTGTGTTTTCAAAAGAAAAGGATCTGTTAGCCCAAGACAGGAAACATTCCCAAAGCCAACTCTTCAGGCAGGGATTGGACTGGACTGTAAGATAGAAAATGATATTGGTGAGGAGCGAGCTTCTTGGCTCAAGTAGACACATGAGACTATGTGGGCAGCTCCTGTCTGGAGGGGAGATGTGAAGGCAGAGGGGGACAGGAGCTGGCTGAATGGACACAGGGAATACAGGGTGGAGAGAAGAAGTGTGCTGTCTCATTAGGGGGAGAGCAACTAGGAGTACCTAGCAAGGTGTATATAAGTTTTTGTACGAGAGACTGACTTGATTTGTAAACTTTCACTTAAAGCACAATAAAAATTAAAAAGAAAGAAAAGGAATGGGCTACGGCCTCACTCCACTTTTCTAAAACCAGCTTACAAGAGCCAGTTGATTTTGAGGATGAACATTCATGGCCCTAGAAAGATCATTCTGGCTGCTTCGTGGGGGGTAGATGGGAAGTGGGCAAGACCGGGTCAGGGGTTCAGTTGAAGGGATGAGTATCTTTGTAGTTGCTGTCGTTGGTTGCTGTCAAGTTGATTCTGACTCTGAGTGGGTCTAAACCAGGAAAAGTAGTGGTGAAACAGAAAGAGATGAACAATGCTTTAGCCATTCTAACATAGACACAGCTTCCTCCCTCCAACAGCTTCAAGTCTCTGCCTGAACACACACATGCACCTATGCGTACACACACATGCATGTGTGCTTCCGTGAAGGGATGGGTGTCTAGAGACTCCCTGGCTGTTCACAGCCATTTCTTCTTCCCCCAGGCACACAGCTAGATTAATTCCCAGCACCCTTTGTCATTAGATGCAGCCATGGGACTGAGTAGAATAATGTCAATGAAGCAATCAATGTCACATATAGGCTTGACTCACAAAAATCTGCCACTTCTCTGTGCTCTTTCCCCCTCAATGGGAAGAGGAAGCCATGTGTTGAAGATGGTGAAACCATAAGATGCAAAGAGCCCGGGTCCCTGAATCACTGCCTGGAGAACCACCTCTGATCAGGAACACCTGCCTGGGACCTTGCTGAGCAGAAAATAAACTTCTATTGTATTAAGCCATTAAGATTTGAGCCCTGGTGGCACAGTGCTTAAGCGCTTGGCTACTAAATGAAAGGTTGGTGGTTTGAGCCCAAAGATGTGGCAGGTTGCTTGCATAAACACTTATAGCCTTGGAAACCCTATGGGGCAGTTCTACTTTGTCCTACAGGATTGGTATGAGTCAAAATCAACTCGATGGCAACGGTTCACCTAAATAATACAGTCCCATTTCCTCTTGGCCTTGTTTGATCCATGGGTTCTAAAGTAGCCAGAGTGGGAGGGGCCAACATCTTTCCCCACCCCAACCATGTCCTTACTTAGAACACTGTCCTGGCTCTGGGTGACTAGGGATCTGCTTCTCTCCCTGAAGAGTGTTTGTGAGGTCTTGATGAGTTGCTAGAGTATGGTATCAGACACATTTTATATGCCAGAGCCTTGGTCTCCCAGGTCTACATAGAGCACACATATCACAGACCCATCTGTAGTTAGTGAAGAGCTGGACTTAAGACAAGGCTGGCTCTCCTTACCCTCTCAATCTATGGCACAGTTGTGAAGTGCAATGAGCCCTGATGCAAGACTTGGGAGCAGGAGACCTGGCTGCTAGTCCAGGCTACGTGATTCTGGAAAACTCTTCCCTTCTCTGGGCTCCGTTTCCTCAACTGTATAATGAGAAGTTGGAACTATGTAATCTCTGAAGCCCCTTCCCAGCTCTGACATTCTAGAGGCCTTGTCAGGGATTATGAATGCAAATGTTTACAGGTGCTAAGGAGTAAGTGGGCCAGGCGGGGACTGCAGCTAACTAGAGAACTCATGCCCTGTCTTGAAAAGGCAGCCGATCATTGTCACGTGAGAATGTGAACCCAGGTTGCCAGCACTTCTGGTTTTTCAAGAGAAGCTATAAATCCAGGTTGTCCTCATGTGAAATGTCTTGATTTTTACATGTATCAAATAAATGTTTAAAATTTGTAAGCACTAAGAAGACAAAAGAAGGCATGCTTGTGGACAGGATTCAGCCCTAGAGCTGCCAGTTTAGGACCTCCAAATAAGGAATCTCGTGGCAGGAGCCCTTGGGCCAGAGCTCGAGCCAGGCTCCAGGCCCCCTGCCAGCTATTTAGCTTTCGAGAAGATCCCAGAACATGGGCACACCTCTCTCGGAGGCTTCAGTTCCCCCTGAGCCTCTCCCCAAGGGTTTCTTAACTGACCCAGAGACCTGGGCTTCTCTTTCACATCTCACCTTCCTCAAGCCTGCCCCAATCTTCCATCACCATCTGCTGACCTATTGGCTGCTGTGTAAGGACAGGACCAAGAGGCATTTCATGAGGAAAAAAGAGAAAATCAGAGGTGAGATCTGCTGGCACCACCTTTCAAACTCCAGTATGGCAGGGAGGGGGAGGCTGCCTGGATGACAAGTACTCCCTGTCAGACATGTAGACCCATGCACTCCACAGAGTCAACCTGGCAGGGGTGGGGAGGAGCAAGCACTGGAGTGCAATGAGTATTCCCAGGCCAGTATGCCCAAGACATACAGGAAGTCACATCTGGGCCCACACCATCTCCATTCTCATTAAAAACCACCTAATTCCACAGGATGCATTTGAGGCTCAATTCAAGAAACAGATTCAGTTGAAGAGCCCACCATGACCCCCTGCCTGGGGCGTGGAGGAACAGTAAGGCTCACGAGTCACAGGTAACCAGACCAGAACTAAGGATAGAAAGCCTGGCAGAGCCTCCCTTCTCTGCCTAAACCAGGAGCCAAGCCTGACCCATTGTCGGCTGGCTGTTCGTTCCACACCTGAGATCAAGCCTCCAAGTGTCCTGCTGGGATAATGCTGCTTGGGTGCGTTTAGAAATCTCTTAGGGGCCAAACTCCACCACTCAGAAAGCCCCTCCCAGACAGGCACTTCCCAGTCATTCTTGGCCATCTGGACTGCTTCCTGGGGAGGCCCCTGCTCCCAGTGACACACATTCACACAGGCTTGCCACTCAGGAAATGGGCTTATTGAAGCCTTCCAAATGAGGTCAGTGTATCACTCAAGAGGCCTTGTCCCTCCTTTGAGTTCCTCACACACACTCTCCCCTAATGCTAATTCCTAAACAGAAATTTAAAAAACCGTTGCTCTCGATTCCAACTCATAGATTCTGACTCATAGCAACTCTACAGAACGGAGTAGAACTACACCTGTAGGGTTTCCAAGAAGCAGTTGGTGGATTTGAACTGCCAACCTTTTGGTTAGCAGCCGAGCTCTTAACCACTATGCCACCAGGGCCCCAAACGAAATTAGGGAGTAGAAAAGATCCAGTGTTCATGCCTCACATACAAGGATTTTTTTTCATCCATTCTCTCTCTCCTCCCATCAATACACCTTCTACTGGAGCTGAGGACTTTCCATTCAGAATTCTAAAGGAATAGCCACAGGAGTCTGGAGTAAGGGTTTGCTTCCCCTAACAGGTGTTTCCTGGTAATTTTAACCCAGTTCTAATAGTAAAAACAGGCCAGGAGAATGATTCAAAACAGCCCAGGGAGAATGATTCACCCCATAGCCCAGATAATGTAAATGTCCTGTGCCTTGGCAGGGCTAAGGCTTCCTTCCCCGAGACTGCCATCAGTGTCCACCCAAGGCCAAATTCCAAAACAGGCAATGCTTTTCCTTAGTGCCCATTCCTTCTGGGCCTCTGAACCATGACCTCAAGCTGATCCAACCAGGCCAGTCGGGGGGCCCGAGTCCCCACACTCCAGCCCTTCTGCCCTGACCTCCTTTGCATCCCTTCCCCTGTGAAAGTCCCATGTCAAGACCCCTAGCACCATCCTCTCTATTAGGCAATACAATTGCCTAATTGAATACACTAACCCTGGGTGCAAGGGGAAAAAATTACAAAGTACTGTCCAGGGAAGCAGAAGACTCAAGTTCCAGTCCTGGCCCTACCACAATTTAGCCATATTTTCTTGAGTAAGTCTCTAGGCCCCAGCTGTATCATCTGTAAAATGGGATAATGATGCCTTCCTTGGCTCCTTCACAGGACTCGGGCAAGCTTCTGAGTCTCGGTAGTCTCATCTGATAACTGGGGGTAATAATACCATCCTTGCCCACTTTACAGGATTGCACTAAGCCTCAAAGGAGATCACACGTGTGATAGCGCTTTGTACGCAGGAAAGTGCTGTATCCACATTGGTGTTACGAACAGAGCCTCTCCCAGGGGAAAGTTATGCACGCCTAACAGCAGCCTCCTGGAAACAATGCCTCGACCTAGAGACGTGAGCCTAATGGTTGGAATCTGTGGACCATAGCGGTCCCAAGAGGGAGATATGCTGGAACAGATGGGCCTCTTGCAATCTGTCAGATCACATCACAGAGGGAGCTGCCTTCTCTGCCCACGCTGCTGGCCCAGCCATGTCTGTGTGACTGAAGTTTCTCCTTCCTGTCCAACACCAGCAGCCTCTGCTGCAGTCTGGCAGCCTTATCTGGAAGGTGACCAGCTCCTTGGCCATTTCTCTTTGTTCTTCCTGCTCATCTCAGTATCTTTGGCACTTTCTGGGCATTCTGCATTCCTCCACCCTAGAATCCAAGCTCCATGGGTCTCTGGGGGTCAGCGCCCTCACAGGGTCTGGGGGTGAACTGTCCTCCTAGCTAACCCACCTTTTAAGGAAGCACAGTGATGCCAAGAAACTGCACCTTGTTCTGTGGTGACGGCAGCAGAATAATAACAGTAACATTTGGCATTAATGTCACACTGCTCACCAGGATGCCCAGAGCCACTCCATAGAATTGTTGAAAAGCCTTTACTCTTCCTCTGTCTTGAGTTTCAGATGGGTTGGAAATGGGGAAGGCCACAAAGGAGATCCACATCAAAACTGGGGAGACCCGGTGCCCTGGGTTTCACTCCAGAAATAAAAGAAACTTTCAGTTCTGTTGCTGACATGCTGTGTGAGCATCAAAGAGGTCCTCCCCTTCTCCACAGGTTAGTTTTACCACTCATAAAATGGGGACATAAAGAATTCCCACCTCCCTCACAAAATGAGGTGGTGATATTGACTAGACCAACCATAGGGGCAGAGAGGGAATTCTGCTCTCACCTAACAGGTTCCTTGGTTTGATCATCAAGTCCTTTGAAGGTGACACACTCGTAGGCACAACCTGAAGAAGGTAGCACCTCCCATCAGACACAGGGGAAAAGTGGACACCCTGGGACAAGAGATTCAAATGGGGTGAAAAAGCAAGAAAGGGGGATGTGCAAAAGTGGGGGTCACTGCAGGCAGCCTATTAAAACCAGTCATTTGGTTCTTGGGCTGAAGACATCTTTTTCCCCAGAAGGAAATGCAGATGTAGAGGTAGGTCTCTCATCACTTAGCCAAGCTTTTGGGTTCAGAAGCTGGATGACTGCACCGCACAGCAACAGTGGCTGGCCCGCCTTCCCTTTCCTTTCCCATCCCCAGCCCTCTAGGGAATCAGTTCAGGACTTGCAGTCCAGGGACAAGGGGAAATCTCAGCCTGGGGCCCTAGAGGAACCTTGGCTCTAGTGCCAACAAGTGGCACGGGCCACTCTAGGGCTCAGGTGGGGCATGGAGAAGAAGGTTGACGCACCGCGGTCAGAGAGAAGCCCTCACGAGGAGCCCCTGCCACTATACCCCCCACCCTCTCCCTCCGGATCCAACCCAGGGAACCGCCCCATTCCACCCTCCCCACCCCCGCCTTCCTCTCCTGCTCAGTTCTCCCGGTTTGCCCCTAGCGGGGATTTGTTCCCGCGGTAGTCAGCACTGCCTGCGGGCCAGGTGCTCACCCCCTACCTCGGTGGCCATGTTCTGGCTCGCAGCCTGCGGCCGGCTTGCCGAGGGGGGCTGTCCGTGGTGCTGACTCTGGGAGCCGGTGGGCTGGCGGCGGCCAGGTGGGGCCCGGGCGCTGCCCGCGGTGCTGATGCGAGTGCCGCGTGCCAGGGCTTAGGTGGACTGGTGGGCTGTAGGGAGGCTAAGTCCTGGGGAGGCGCGCTGTGCTGTCCGCGGTGCTGACAACGGGCTGGGGAGGCGAGGCCGCACCCGAGGCTCTTCACGGCCCGATCGCCCACTGCTGCTGCTCCTGCAGGCAACGGCCCGGTTTATCTTTGACAGCAGCGACAGGGGTGGGGGCGGAGAAGGGGCCAGGCGCCTCCGCGGGTGGAGAGGGGGAAGCCGCGGCCCCCAGACTCCGGCGCCCCGCCGGAGAGGAGCCCCGCCCGCGGCCGGAGGCTGAGCTCCCGCCCCGCCCGGAGGCCCCGCCTCTCCCGCCTGCCCTTCCCCCTAATAAGAGCACCAGGAGTTCTGCTTTCTCTACCAGGGCCTCCAGCCTCCGGGGAATTCTCGCTCGGACGTGAGAAAAGCTGGGAAGTTCTGGGACAAGATACTCAAACCTGTGGGGCTGATGGGTCCCCGACCCGATCACAAGCCCCAGGTGCAGCCTGTTTACCTCTTGCCCCTCCCCCACCCTACCCTGGGGCTTCCTTTTTTTCTCTTCCCGTTTCTGTGTACACCCCTCCACACACACACACACACACACACACACACACACACACACACACACACACACTGCCTTGAGCCCCGTGAGCTAGAAAAGGATGCTGCAGACCTGAGAAAATAATTTTCTTCAAATATATGCCTGCATTTCAGCCGCAGTAATACTCTGGGGTCCCTTCTCAGGGAGCTCCAGAATTGAAGCTGTTCTCTCCTTGCTGTGCCTTCTAGCCTTGCCCCCACACTTTTTTTCCTCCCTCTGTCCTTGAAATCCAAGAGTTTACACACACACACACACACACACACACAGCAGCAGCAGCAGCAGCAGCAGCAGCAGCAGCAGCAGCAGCACCACTGCCACTCAAAACCACAAGCAGGTGGTGCCAAACCGGTATGCTTACTTTCAGTGATGGAGGTCTGGCCTTGGTTGTCAATGGCCTGAGGAAGTTGCTTCCTTCATATTTTTGACATTATACCTTCCATCCAGGTTACCTATTTGCTTAATAAACAATAGGAAATCCCAACACGAGTTCCTTTTTACATATCCAGAATACCCCTTTGTCTCTTTGTGGGGAAGCCATGTGTGTTCCTCTGCAGCTCACTGGTATCCAGGGGTCACCAGCACCAATCCACACAAGGGAGACATGGAGAGCCAGGACCCTGGCTTCTCACTCTGGCTTCTGCAGCCACATGACTCAGGCAAACATCTCACCTCTGGGCTTCACCGTCCTCTTCTATAAGAAAGAGCACTGGACTTCACCAGACTATTTCTATGGTCCCCTCTTTTTTTCCTTCAACCTTTTATTTTTTTAATTCTCATACATACAGAAAGTTGAAAGAATAGTACAATAAACACCCTTATACTATCTACCTAGCTTCAAAAATTATTAGCATTTCACCATACTTGTTTTATCAATAGATGAAAAAAGTCAATAATTTTAAAAATAAATTTTCATCTAATCTAATATTCTAGGGTTGTTTGTTGCCCCTCAAAACAGTTTAATAGCAATGACTCTTTCAAACTTCCCCCATAATTTTTAATTTTTAATAGCTAACATTTATTGAGCATTTTTATGTGCCAGGGGTATGCTACACATTTTATTTGTATTATCTTAGGTATCCTCACAATTACTCTTTGAGCTAAATGCTATTATCCTTTTAGTATTCCCATTTTATAGACAAGGAAATATTAAGCTGCCCTAGGTCACATGGCTTCTGAGAAATGGAGGCACCATTCAAAACCAAGCAGTCAGGTTCCAGAGCCCGTGTGGTTGATTCTCCTAACTATACAGACTCCCTCCAGCATTTTACAGACCATAAGCTGGCAGAGCAGTGACCAACTCTCCAACTGTCTATTTCACAGATGAGCACACTGAGACCCAGAAAGGATAATTGGCATGCCAAAGAAGTTGAAGGCAGATGTTTTGTTCCACCTCACAGTTCAGCAAATGACCTGGCATCAAGGAACAAACTGAAAATATCTGTGAGTCCCACGATGGTCACTGGTAATAAATGAATGCATAACCTGAAAGATCACAAGCACACCATACACCGTCCCTCCAACTTGATTTTGATCATATTATTTAGACAATCATCTGAAAACCACTTTCTTCACCTGATGACTAGAGACCTGAATGAGTCAATTTGATAAATTCATTCATTCAACATATATTTGTTAACACCTGCTATGTGCCAGGCACTATTCTTGGAATTTGGGATACAGCGACGAGCAAATATACAAAGGCCCTGTTCTTATGGAGCTTACATACTAATGGAAAAAAATGGAAGGTGTCATGAATTGAACTGCATCACCCCAAAATGTTTTGATACTTTGGCTAGGCCCTGCTTCCTAGTATTGTGTGATTGTCTACCCTTTTGTCATCTGATGTGATTTTCCTACCCCACCCCAACGCTGTCAAGTCAATTCCGACTCATAGTGACCCTGTAGGACAGAGTAGAACTGCCCCATAGAGTCTGCAAGGAGAGCCTGGTGGATTCGAGCTGCCAACCTTCAGTTAGCAGCAGTAGCACTTAACCACTACACCACCAGGGTTTCCATGATTTTCCTATGTGTTGTAAAATCTCTCTCTATGATGCTGATGAGGTAGGATTAGGGGCAGTTATGTTAATGAGACAGGACTCAATCTACAAGATTAGGTTGTGTTTTAATCCAATCTATTTTGAGATATAAAAGAAGCAAGCAGAGAGACAGGAGGATCTCATACCACCAAGAAAAAAGCACCAAGAGTATAGAACATCCCTGTGCTGAGAAGGAAGATTGATGACAAAGGCCTTCCTCCACAGCCAACAGAGAGAAAGCCATGCCCTGGAGCTGGCACCCTGAATTTGAATTTCTAGCATCCTAGGCTACAAGGAAATAAACTTCTCTTTGTTAAAGCCATCCACTTGTGTTATTTCTGTTTATAGCAGCACTAGATAGATAAAACAGGGGGTAACAACCAATAACAAATAAACAAAAAAGTATAAAATGTGTAGGCTTGTGATCATTGCTAAGAAGAAAAGTGTGGTAAGGAAATAAGAGAGTGGCTGTGGATGGGGCTATTTTAGAAAGAATATTCAGGAAAAACTTTTTGATAAGGTGAAATTTGGGTAGAGGCCTGAAGAAAGTGAGAGCGCGAGACACACAGATACCTGGGGAAAGAGAGATCAGGCAGAGAGGACAGAGCGCATGAGGGCCCTGAGGCAGGAGTGGGCTTGGTATGTTCAAAGAATAGCAGAGAGACCAGTGTAGTTAGATTGGAGTGAGCAAATGAAAGAAAGAGGGCAGCTGAGATAAGATGGGTAGCAGGAGCCAGGACTTGTCAGGCCTCGTAGGCCCTGATAAGGTCTTTGGATTCTTTTCAGAAAGTGAGATGGCAAAACTTAGAAGGTTTAGAGTAGAAGTTGCAGTTTTTTTAAAGATTATTCTGGCTGCTAAGGGTGGGGAGTACGCAAGGCTAGAAGCAGGGAGACCAATCAGGAGGCTTCTAGAGTAGTCCAGGTAAGAGATGGTGGGGACTTAGACTAGGATGGTAGCAGCGGAGGTGATGAGAAGTGGCTGGTTGCTGGGAATGATTTGAAGGTAATGCTGACAGGATCTACTGATGGATTTGATGAGTGGTATGAAAGAAGAATCAAAGATGAGTCCAAGTTTTGAGCCATTTACTGAAAGGGAAGACTGAGGGCTGAGCAGGCCTGGAGGCATGGAGAACACGGTGTTTTGGATGTGTTTAGTTAATTTTGGTTGAAGTTTGATGAGTATATTATACATGTAAGTGGAATAGGCAGTTGGGGTTCAGGGAAGAGATAGGGGTTGGAGATATCTCAGAAGTCATCATATATAAGTGGTATTTAAAACCATGGAACTGGATGAGATCATCTAGGGAATGGGTGTAGCTTGAAAAGTTGCTCAAGGACTGAGCCTGAGCACTTCATCACTTACAGGCTGGGACTACAAAGAGACTGAGAAGAGTGGCCAGTGAAGTAGGAGACCTGAGAGAGTGACGTCCTGAAGACAAGCAAAGAAAATGTTTCAAGGAAGAAAGCATTACCAGATATGTTGAATGCTGCTTACAGTTAAAGTATGATGAGCAAGATGAGGACTGAGAGATGACCTTGGCCTTGGCAGGAAGAAAATGGCCTAAGAGCTGTTTTAGTGAAGTACGGGAATGAGATTACTGATTAAAGTGAGTTTAGAGTTAGGATGGAAAGAAAGGAAGTAGAGATACTGAGAGTGCAGACAACTCTTTTGAGGCAGTTTGCTATAAAGGGAAGCAAAGTGTAGGGTGGTGGCTTGAGGGGGAAATTCAAGAAAGAGAAGGTCTTGTCAAGGTGGGAGATATTTACAGCTTGTTTGTAAATGATAGGAATAATCTAGTAGAAAGGGAAAAGTTGACGGTTCAGGAAGGAGGGGTTAATTGCAGGAATGAGTCCTAAAAAGTTGAGCAGGAGATGAGATCCAGCAGAAACATGGAGGAGATGACCTTGGAGAGGAGCACAGACAATCTTCCACCACAGTAACAGAAGAAGCAAAGTAAGTGGCCACAAATGTGAGTAGGTTAAGGAGAATTCATAGTAGAAGCAAAGACCTGAGCTCTACTCCTTGCGCTTCAAGTAGCCAGTACCATTCACATATCATGATCCATCTCAACAAGCACATTCAATCAGTATATACAGAAAGCTTGCTATGTACCAGGCATAGTCTGGCACTTTCCTGTGTAGCCCAGAGAGAGTCTTGCTTCTCATTGACATTACAGGTCTAGGACATGACAGAGGGCTTTGAGATCATCCACATAAGGATGAATGGTCCATTTCAATGTCCAGCTCTTCTGCCAGGAGGGAGACTTTAATAATCTCAGCCTTTCATCACTACATTACCTCCAGGGTTGTTGTAACAACCTTGACAGACCTCAAGGATTGGAGGCACCAAAGTAGAGGACATGGAGAGGGATCTACATTCGGAGTGGGAGGAGTTTCGCACTGTGCCGACTCAGGCTGTAATGGGGTGTTATAACATGGGATGTCCTCACCCTCCAAACACATGGACTTTTAACTCTTGAGGCAGCAAGGACTTGGAGATTTAATCTAACTAATGATTATTATCCAACTGCCTAAGGACAACCCAGTCCTATGCAAGAGCCTAGCCCTTTGATGTTTTTGTCATAAATTAATGAGTTTGCCCACAAAATGACATCAAAGAAAATCCACTAACTAATTCACTGTTATCATCCCCCAATCTGCGGCTGCATTGGAACGTTTCAAAAAAAAAAATAAAAAGACCACAGCTGGAAAAAGAAACCAACTAAAAGATTTAGAAATCGTGATATCTGGAAAGAGATGACAGAAAAATGAACTCCTGCAGACTGCAGAGGAGACAGTTAGTAAACCTCAGGGAAATGAAGAAACAGCAAGGGTGACAAGGAGATTTTCAGCACTTGGGTCTGGAAGAAAAACAATTGCTTGAGGGGAAATTGTGGTCTGGACAGCTTTAAACAGTGTCATCTCACAGCACTTTGCAGAGACTATGAGGCAGCCTGTGGTAGGAAACAGTATCCTTGGAGTCAGGTGACATGAGTTTGAACCTCAGCCCTCCTACTTTCTATGTGATCGTAAGTATCTCGATGAGCCTCAGTTCTCTGATCTGTAAAATGGTGGCAATAATTCCCCCCAAAATACAGGGTCCATCCAAGTATAGAAGGCTTTTTCTAGATGTTACCTGACTCACTCAGATCTGATCTTTCAAGAGGAAAGCAGGACCAGATTTATAGAGCTGCTTCTCTGGAGATATTCCCATGGTGACATTTTTTCCAGGCCCAGCAAGATTTCCTAAGTTATGGAGAAGATGTCAGCAAACACACTCCATTTATCTCAGTGAGCAGTTATTGAACACCCACTGTATGTCCTAAAGATAACTATGAGGTATTTCTACCTCCCCCTCCCACAAGGACATCAAAATCTAATTAAGTGATGACCAGGCTCAGTGATAGTTGCTAGGGTTAACACAGGTTCCTCAGAGTTAAGAGTCCAGGAAAGGTTTTCCAAACAAAATGACATTTGAGCTGGGGCTTCAGGGACAACTGTCAGTTTCCCTGTCAGGGGATGAAGGACCAGGGTGTACAAAGGCAAGAAGGCATGAAGGGGGCCTGGAGATCAGAAGCTCTGGAACCTCAAACTCAAGAAAGCAGCTGCCAGGCAAAAACAAGAGACATCTGCAAAGCCCTCAGAAACATGGAGGGGACCTACCCTGAAAATAGTACTGTAGCAGGCAGACCATGACATATGTCTGAAAGTGGCATCACTGGGAGGTGACTAAGCTAACGATGGGGGAAGGGGTGCCTCCTTTTCTTAACATCATTCATAGTCTCTCTCTCCTCTCCCTCTCCCCATCTCTCCATCTCTCTCCTCCACTATGATAGTAGAGTTAAGAGGCAAGGTTCTGTAAGTGAAATTCACAGCTGTCCAGGAGAAATGACAGAGGCTGTGATGATATCAGGTGACTATTGGCCAAAATGTTTGTCTGGCATTACAATGGCCACTATGCCAAGGACCCCTGTCCTAATAGAGGCTCCAGAGAGGACCCACTGAGTGATTGACTGTGGAATCTCACTTCCATAGCAAGCAAACTGGCAATAAATTCACCAATCACTTCAAACCATAGCCAACTGGGAGACATGGGCAAGGCTTGTGAATACATTATGGAAATTCTTAGAGGAAGTAAATAAGCAAGAGCATAAAGAGTGACAGGTGTTTATAAAGCATAATTATGACCGCCAAAATGGATCATGGAGTTCAAACCAATTTCAGCTGCAGAACCCTTTGTTCAAATAAAATCTTGCATGAAAGCCAAGATACATAAAACAGATGAAAGGGGGTAGGCTTGGATGAGGGGTGCAGAACTTGCCGGTTGTATCAGCCCCTCATTCCTTGAAGAAGCCCCCAAGGCTCCCTCCCATGGACTCCCTAGGGCTATGTTTTATCAAACCACCGAAGTAACACATGATGATTTTTTTAAATCCAAATGTACAGAAAGGCTTGTAATAATAGGTGAGCATCCCTTTGCCTACTCTATCCTGTGCCTTCCCACCCTCAGTCATTTCTTTTCCCCTAGAAGAAACGGCTTTTCACTCTTTTAGCTGTTTGCTTTAAATTCTTCTAATAGTTATCTTTACACCATTAAATGATCTGCCTGTACTTCTATTTCTTGATTTATTACCTTTAGGAGCCTTGTCCTGTCATCTGCAGTGACAAAAGAGAACTTGGTTCACACTGCCACCCTCACCTCCCAATCTAGTTATGTCACTATTTTAATTTTTATCAAAGTAATACAAGTGATTAGTTGATAATTCCAACCAGGAGCAAAAGGTTTATAACAAGAAACAGGACTCCTGTCCTATCTCTTCCATGCTCCCCATTCTCCTTCCTTCTCCTCAGGTAGGTGAGCTTATGAATATTAGAAAGGTTGGAGATTCAAGTCCACTCAGAGACACCTTGGAAGAAAGGCCTGGTGATTTACTTCCAAAAATTTAGCCATCGAAAACCCTTATGGAGCACAGTTCTACTCTGACACTACACATGGGGTCGCCATTAGCTGGAGTCAACGGGCAGCAGCTGGTTACTGGTTTGGTTTATTGTTTGTATGGCCTGCAAACTGTAAGCTTACACAGGGATCTTGGCTGTGTTCACTGACGCAGTGAAACCAGTGAGAGCCAGAACTCGATGGAACTGCCTTATTTTTCCGGGTCTTGCAAGTCTTCCGCCTTTGACAGGGTACAGTTGTACCACTGTTCTCTCTCTCCTTTTAGTAGAAAATGTTTGAGTTTTCTTTCTCTGACAGGTTTCTGCCTTACACAAAACCTCCTGACTTTTGCAGGTTTTACTGTTTATCCCAGATGCCTAGAATAAGGTCTGGTTCAATAAACATTTGTTGAGTTAATTAAAGTAAAATTCTGAGGAAAAGGGAGAGAAAAAAGTGGGGTTCCTTTGAGGTTGTGTTAGAACCAATCCTTTTACATCTAATTTGTTCCATGAAAAAGAGCGTAAATGAACTTTTCAGTCTGTAGGTGATACAAAATTCTTCTGGACACTGAGAGATATGATATAGTGGGTAAAGACCTCATTTCAAACTCCACTTATTGGCTTTGCATGTTTGGGCAAGTTGGCCCAATTGCCTTGGAAAGAAAGTATCTGTTTGCTCAGGTTGGTAGAGACTGAGTGGGAAGTGCGTGTAGATGAAGGGACCTTTGCCAATCCCACTCTCCCAAGGACAGCTCCTGCTGTGGAAATGGGAGGCAGGGGTGCTTCCTCCAGGGGCAACTGGTCCACCATGGGTCCCAGAGCTAAAGGCCGTTAGCCAAGAGCTGGGTGCTGGTGGGAAGGAAAGACACTGTCCTAAGCCCACCCACCCCAGCACTATGAGTTCCACCTCCCAGATGCATCTCAAAGTCCATCAGTTCCAGGAAGTCTTTCTTGAACCATCCCACTCCAAAACAGAGGACTTTGTAGGAACTTCCCTTATGGCCTTTATCTTACCATGCTTTTCCTGGTAAATTCCATCAGGCTCCTGGAATTCCTGACCATTGTCCAAGTCACAGGGCAGGTTCCAGTGTTCGGAATGTTTCCATGGTATTTGGAGCTCTACCAGCCATTGCACCATTCCCTGCCTTCATATCACCTATTCCTCCTCCTGGGCTCCCCAATATTTCCCTGTACCTACAGCCAGAGTGCTCCTTGGAAGCAAGGATGGTAAAACTTCATCTCACGTACTTTGGACACGGACATGTTATCGGGAGTGACCAGTCCCTGGAGAAGGACATCATGCATGGTAAGGTAGAAGGTCAGTGGAAAAAACGAAGACCCTTGACAAGACGAATTGCCACAATGGCTGCAACAATGGGCTCAAACACAGCAACAACCAAGGGTGGCGCAGAACTGAGCAAGGTTTCATCCTGTGTACATAGGGTCTGTATGAGTCAGAACTGACTCAATGGCACCTAACAACAACAACACAGCTACCTTGGCTAAGAAGTGTCACCCCCTCCTCCCCAGGCCATAATACCCAGAGCCCCTATTTTTCCTGGGTTCATCCCATCTGGCAACTGCTTATCCCTCCCAACACTTGCCTTCCCCCCACTTCTCTCCCTCACACTCTACATGCCAGCTGCAGCCATATTGGACTCTTTTTTTGTCCAGTTTCTCAAATGTGCTATGCCGTTTCCCACTTTTGAGCCTTCACATATGCTGTGCCTGGAACATTCTCTGCCCTCCTCTTCACCCGGCTAAATCTTTTCAGGTCTCAAAGTTTACATCCTTGGGGAAGCCTTCCTTGACACTTTAGCCTAGGTTAAGTGCCCTTTTTATGAGCACCCTATACTCACCCTGTAATAATAATCATACTTCCTTAAATACATGTGTCATTTCCCCCATTAGACCACAATCGTCTTAAGGGCAAGAACTTTGTCTTCTCAGCTGCATTGCTAGTACCTATAATAGTACCTGGAACATAGTAGGTAATTAGGCAATATTTGTATATGAGGGTAGGTTGACTTACGGGTGTGCGAATACCCCCATTCAGTTCCCCAGTATTGAGCCCCATGTAGGGAGAGAAGTATGGTTTAATCTTAAATGACTTTATAGTCTTGTGGTAGAAACCAGGCTTGGACACCAGGACCCAGTGAGCAACTGACAGGTGCTACAGTGACTGTAGGAACAGCAAGTGCTGAAGGAAAGCTGGGGAGGATGCGATCTCAGTGGTCTGGTGACTAGAGTCTTTCCCTAGCCCAAGGGACTGGAGGTGGGTTCTGAAAGACAAGGTGTTCTACACTTAGAAGAAGAGGCTAGGCAGGGTAGGGTGGGTGGGCATCTGGAAGTTAATGAAGGCCTCACTGAAAACAGCAGACCATGCTGGCCAATTCAAACTATTCTACAGAGAAACAAGGCTGGGACCAGGTAACGAAGAGCCATCATAGCCAGGACTTGGTTGCACAGGCGATAAGGAGCTGTGAGAGAGCCAAAGCAGTGAATAGCATGAGAAAAGCAACGTATTGGAATGTTCATCCGGGAGCAGTTTGAGGGATGGATAGAAGGAGAAGGGCCAAAGTTATTGTGATAGTCCAGGTGGGGGGCATGGGTCATTGCCTAGAAATGAGGGCAAAGGGACAGATTCAAAAAACATTTAAAATGGAGGTGCCAGGGGCTGCTGCTTCTGATGGGGCATATGAGATTGAAAAATAAGGAGAGCTAGACAAAGAGGATGCAAGGTCATGCATCCATCTCCATGGCTGGGAGGTGCCATGATTAGAAAGCATAAAGGCAGAAGATTAGCTTAACTCTATACAGGCCAGACGTAAGGGGTTAGGAGAAGGTGTCAGCGATTTTTCAGGACTAAGGGGACAGTGCAAGGCTATAGGTAAAAACTTGGGAGATCTCTCTAGAAACGTAATGGTTGATGCCATGAGAATGAGTCACTTGACACTGACCCTGGGAGAGAGGTAAAGAGAGATGAGAAAGGGACTGATTTATCCTTGGTTAAGATGTCATAATTCAAATCGAAGATACTGTCCCTTACTAACTCAGTGGCCTTGGACAAGGAACATAACCTTTGTAAGTCTTAGGTTCTACATCTATAAAATGGGGATAATAACACCAAGGGCACAAGATTTTTGTAAGAAGCAAATAAAATGACTTTCGTAAAAAGCCAAGCTCAGCTCCTGGTCCATGGCAGGTGTTCAGCAAGTTGTTAGCTCATGGTTAGAAGGAGTCAGTGTAAGGAAAAGAGAAGGAAGGCAGATGGAGATCTATGATCCTGAAGCATCACGGAATCCCAGGGAGAAGTCCTCCAGAAGGATGGATGAACTTGTCAAGTATTGTAGAAAGTTCAAGAGAAACTGGATTGGAGAGAAATTATATTACGTAGTCTTGGAGAGCACAATTTGGATGAATAGTACTAAACGGACCAGTGAACAGAATAAAAGAAAAATTGAGAGAGAAGTTATCACAAATGTACTTCTATCAGTCAGGATATTTGGCTGCAAATAACAGATGACCCTACTAACATGGTCTGAGTGATTTAAAAAAAAAGTTGCTGCCAAGTCTATTCCAACTCATGGTGACCCTATCTGTTGTACAGTAGAACTGTGCTCCATAGGGTTTTCATGCCTGTGATCCTTCAAAAGCAGATTGCCAGGACTTTCTTCCAAGTCATCTTTTAGTGGGTTCAAACTGCAAACCTGCAAATTTGAGCAATAAAGACATTTAATTAACAAAACAAGAAGTCTGGAAGGTGGCAGCTCCAGGACTAGCTCAGTGACTCAACAGTGCCCCCAAGATCCTAGGTTTTTTCCATCCTTCCCTGTAACAACCTAAGCATATTAGCTTCTCAGCCTCAGACTTATTGCCTCATGGTTGCAAGATGGCTGCCACAGCTCTGAACATCATATTCTCATAGATAAACAACCATGGCAGGAAGGAAGAGAGAGAGCTTATTTCCCTTTCTCAAGGAGATAAATTTTTCCCAGAAGCCACCTAGCTGATTTCCTCTTATCTCTCATTGGCCAGAACTGGGTCATATGGCCACTTGTAGATGCAAGAGAAGCTAGGAAAGTGTCTGGCATTGCCAGACTCTACAGAGGGAAGAAGACAAGGAAGAAGTTGAAAATAGCCAGAGGTTGAGTGTACAGCCAACATTGTCTGCCACACTACTCATTTACAAAGTCTGCGGATAAAACGGACAAAGAGACAACAGGGTCAGTATTTATAAGGATATAGGGAAAGAGCTTATAAAGAGGGGGACACTGTAGATGACAAAGGAGAGAAGGAGTAGGATCCTAAGGAGAGAAAAAAGGGCTCAGGCTTGGGAGAGGAGAAAGGTGGTGTCCTTCTCTGCCATAGTAAGACCGGTGGGAGGTGGGCACGGAAACAAGAGTCCGGAGATAGTAATAGGGCCTTTAACCACAGCAAAGCCAAAAATGGCCACTTTGGAGAATACACTAGAAAATCCAGGGGAGCACAAGGAGATACCACCCTTCAGATTAGCAGGTATTAAAAAGGCTCACAAAGCAGGCATCAGAAAGGCTGTGGAGTAACGCGAATACTTCCACACTGCTGACAGGAGTTATCAGTAGGTTACATCCACTTTGAAAAACAAGTTAGCATTATTGCATAGCCCGGCAACCCTACTCCTAGATTTACACCACTGCATATGTGTTTCCAGCTATGAACAGGAACATTCATAGTAGCACTATTTATAAAAGAGAAAGCTGGAAACAACCCAAACATCCTTGGACTGGAGAATGAAGAATTAAATGGCAATATAGTCCTATGATGAAATGCTCTACAGCAGCACCACCACCAGGAATCCCAGAAAAATCATGTTGAACAAAAAAGCAAATGGCAGAAGAACGTACACAGCATGGCTCCGTCTACATGAAGTTCCCAAATATGCAACTAAAACAATATTTTACTTAGATGTAGAAACATAGGTGGGAAAACTATAAGGAAAACCAAAAAGTGATAAACGCAAACTTTGAGAAAGTGGTTAGCTCTAGGGGCACAGGATGCAGGCGACTTCAAATGGAAATGCGATGTTCTTATTTCAAACTGAGCAGTAGGTACACAGATGTTTGTTGTGTTCTCATTCTTTATACTTTACACATATCCAGAAATACTCTTTGGTACCTACTGAATATAATGAAAACAATTTTAAAAGAAGAGAATTAAGGGAGATGAACACATGCCTGCCAGCCCACAGAAGACCCACCATTTCATCATTACTTGGAGCCTGCAAAGCCCAGACAAACCAAAAACCAAACCATTGCCATGGAGTCGATTCTGACTCACAGCGACCCTATAGGACAGAGTAGAACTGCCTCATACAGTTTCCAAGGAGCACCTGGTGGATTCGAACTGCCGACGGCTAGCAGCTGTAGCACTTAACCACTATGCCACACCCAAAACTTGCTATGGGTGAAGTCTCACCAGCTCTGGGAGTCAGTTGGGAGAGGGAGAGCCCTACCTTGGAAGGAAGTGTGTATTGAGTGCAGGGGTGGGGTGGAGAGGGCATCAAGATTTCAGGATGTTGTTCTTTGAAGAACTAGGAACGATAATAAAAATAATGTTGAATAAGAATAGTAATTAACAAGAAGAAGAATTGTTCCCTTTATGGAGGTCTCGCCATGTGCCTGCAAATGGTTAAATGCTCAGCTGCTAACTGAAAGGTTGGAGGTTTGAGTTCGCCCATAGGCATCTCAGAAGAAAGTGCTCGCAATCTGCTGCCGAAAAACTGGCCATTGACAACCCTGTGGAGCACAGTCCTACCCTGACATGCATGGGGTCGCCCTGAGTCAGAGTGGACTTGGTAGTGGTAGTGGTAGTGGTATCAGATGCCAGGCACAAGTGTCTTACATAGATCACATTTAAGCATCCTGACAAGCTTATGAAGGAGAAATTATCTCCATTTCACGGAAGAGATGACAGAGGCTTAAATTAGGTCATAGAGTGAGTTGAGTCCAAAAAAAGCCAGGCACTTAGAATAATCCAGAAACTCACCCACCATGCCCTGAAGGTCCCACACCATCTGGGCTCGCCTCCCCCTCCAACCTGTCTCACACCCAGGGATGACTCATCCAATCAGCCTAGTATGCACAGGCTTACTTGTGCTTACTTACTAATCTGTAGTGCACAATTTCATCTGTTTGTCAACCCATGTGAAAGTGTGCACTACAGGTTAGTAAGTAAACACAATTAAGCCCGTGCATACCTTCTTACTGGTTAATCCACCCCTGCTCACACCTGATGGCTTCACTCCAGCCACACTGACCTTCCCTCCAAGTCTTTCCTGGTCAGAGCCTTGCCCATTCTGTCCCCTCTCCCAGGAACCCACTTCCCCACATCTTTCCCTGCAGGCTCCTTCCCCCACCCTCCAGGTTTCAGCTTCTGTGCCAGCTGCTCAGAGAAGCCATCCTTACTACCCCAGGTGGGGCTCTGTCCCTTGACCTCATTGCACTTCAGCTGCTCACATTACTCTGTTGCTTTGCCTGTTTGCTGTCTTTCTCACACACTAGAACATAAGCTCCCTGAGGGCAGGGACTATGTGACTGCTGTTCACCACAGTATCCCAGGGCCTAGATCTAGGCCTGGCATGCAGCAAGTGCTCAATAAATGTTTGTTGAATTACTAAAATGATGGGCCAGGGTAATTAGAGGCAGCTGTGCCAGAAGCATGCAGATTTAAACCTCACACTTGCTCAGAGAAGTCTTCATCTGCTCCTCTACCCAGGAGGGCATTTGGTGTGGCCCACTGCCTCCCAGACAGGGTCTGGGCAGCCCTGGGCATCTGGGAAGGGAGGAGGTTAAGACCTTCTAGATGGCCCTGCTATTGGCAGCCTAGACATGACTCTGCCCAGTGGGGATGCTCCCTCCCTCCCTATCTGCTCCTAATGAGATCTTTCCTGATGGCGGCATTGGGTTCTTGGCAACCACCGTTCCAGAAAGATACCCTGAAATTGGAGGATGTTCAGAGACAAAATATCTGAAACAATGAGGGAACAGAGGAAATGGGATAATTAGAACAGATGAAAAGACCCACACTCCGGGCTTTGCCAAGTTGAACGGAATAGGATAATTGCGTGCAAGGCTCTAAGGGGTGTTGACGCCCACGAGGGATGGGAAGTGTTGGAGCTGACATGAGAGGTATAATTATGTGAAATGGAAGAAGATGAATCCCTGGGAATTTTAGGCTTAGTGGCAGGAGCCATTGCCTCCCAGAGAAAGCTCTCAGGTTGGGCAACAGTTTCCTAACACAAGTGGGGTACCACCCCTAATGGCATTTAAGCCGAACTTAAACCAAGCCCAGGAGACTCTACACTTATGGTAGCCTCGTTCTAGAAGGCTGAGATCAGGTGTTAGAGGGGCAGAGGTAATCTGATGGCAGTGTGGTGCAATGGTCACTTATGCAAGCTGCACAGCCCGAGAGCTGGCTTCCAGTCTCAGCTGTCACCTTTCTAGCATTATGAGCTTGGCCATATCTCTCCATGTCTCAGAGTTCCCGCACCTTTGAACAGCATCCCCAGTATTAGCAGGTTATTGTGAAGATTAAATACAATATACATAAGCTGCTGTCTCAGTGCAGAGTAAATAAAGAATATAGTTAAGTGTCAACTCAAAGTCCTCTGTGGAGAGGCTCATGGGATCTTGCTGGGATATCTGGTCCATGCTGGGGGAGAATAACTGTCAGACCCCTGGAATTCCCGGCTGTGATAGGCTCTGAGGTGCAACTTCACACAGGAACCAGGTGGGAAGTGTTGCTGTGAAGCTAGAAGCAGGCTGTAAAGCAGATATCCTAGTCCTTGGCAGTGTGAGATGTCTGAGAGCTGGAAAGCTTGGTTAGGCAGGTTCAACAGCGGAAACCAACCAAATGCCAGCATTTTGTAGGCACATTGGGCTCCAGGCCCTCAGGCCTTGGGACCTCTTGCCACTGCAGAGGCGAGGGCTTGTTTTAGATGGTCTGACAGAACAGGTTTAGAGAAACAGCCAGTCCCTGTTAAAAACTATGTGTTAAGATTTCAGAGATGGACGAGATCTTCCCCAGCAGGTTGGGACAAAGGTGAGAGTTTGGCTGAGTAGGATGGCAAAATGTGGGAGGAAGCCAAGCCTACCAGGCCAGCAGTGAGGTCAGGCCCCAGGCTGGCAGTCAGGACATAGATGACACCTGGTTCCCTCTCTGTGAGTCTGAAACCAACTTGGCTCCCAAATGTCTTGGAATGAAAGGAAGGCAGTAGCCTTGGTGGGGACTGGGACTGGGGTTATTGCATATCTTAGAGATGTCAGAGAGGCTCGGTTATTGTCTGCCGTCAAGTCGATTCCGACTCATAGGGACTCTACAGGATAGAGTAGAACTGCCCCACAGGGTTTCCTAGGCTGTAATCTTTACGGAAGCAGATCACCAAGGCTTTCTCCCAAGGAGCCGCTCAGTGGGTTCGAACCAGGTTTCTCTTAGCAGCCGTGCTTATCTGTTGTGCCTCCAGGGCTCCTGAGAAAGGCTCTAGAAGGTCCTAAAACAGGGCTGTTTTTTCAAGAACTTTGCCAGGGAGGAAACCCTTGTGGCATAGTGGTTAAGTGCTGCAGCTGCTAACCAAAAGGTAGCAGTTCGAATCAACCAGGTGCTCCTTGGAAACTCTAGGGGAAAGTTCTACTCTGTCCTATAGGGTTGCTATGAGTCAGAATTGACTGGAGGGCAACAGGTTCGGGGTTTTGTTTTTGTTTTGTTTTTTTTGGCCAGGGGAGGAAACTAGCCCAGAGGAGTGACCAAATGACTAAGATACCTCACTCTCATGTGTGGAGTCAGCCCAGTGGTAGACAAAGCAGCTCCCTGGGGCAGGGATATACAAAGCCAGGAAGGCTTTGGAGAGAGGGCCTGGGAACAGATCTAGCTGAATGGGAGGGCATCAGCTGGGACCCTGCTCCCAGGATCTAAGTCAGGCCACACAGGCTCCAGGGATCCCAGGCGTGGGGCTGCTGTGGGAACCAGGGAACTTCTATGGAATGAGACTGCCAACAGGCTGCCTGCCATCCTTCCCCAGTGCTCACTGGGTTTCCCAGCAAGGAGGTCTGCCCCACCCCCAGGCAGGCTGAGGGGGTCGTGTGTGGAAATAAACGGGGATGCCTGCAGGGAAGGACTGGTCTGTCAGCTAAAAGCCTGCAGCTCCTGGGTTTCTGCTGCAGAGACAGGAGGCACTGGAGGAAATGTCTTCGTGAAGAAGCAAGGTGAGCTCCAGCTCAGAGGGCCCTGGTCACACCCAGCAGGGGAAAGCTGACCCAACCTGTCCTCCACAACCCAGAGATAAGAACATAAAAATCACAGATTTTGAGCATCAACTGTGAGCTCCCTGGGAGCTGGGGATACAGCAACAGAACACAGAAAAGAAGTCTCTACCCTGACGGGGGCTTCTATTCTAATGGAAATGACAAGTAATAAACAATGCAAACATGTAGTATGTTAGAAGGTGATAAGTACTGAGAAGAGGTAAAGAGGGGAAGGGAGATGGGGAATCCTGGGGGAAGTGGGGAAGGCCTCACTGAGGACGTGGCATTTGAGTAATGACCCGAAGGAGGCGGGGTGGGAAGCTGTGTGGATACCTGGGGAAGAGCACTCCAGGCAAAGGGAACAGAAAGTACAAATGCCCTGAGGCAGGAGTTCCAGGAATGGCAAAGAGGCCAGTGTGGCTGGAGTACAGTGATGGAAGGCAAGTGAGTGGGACACACAGTGAGAACGGTTAGGGAAATTCAGGTCATGCAGGGCCATGAAGGCAATGCGAGGACTGTGGTTTTGACCACGAGTGAGATGGAAGCCCTGGAGGCTGTGAGCGGAGGAGGACTTGATTTGCCATGTGTTTTCACAAAACCACTTTGCTGCTGTGTTGAGAATAAAGGGGAATTAGGAAGCCCAGTTATTATTGTTACCATCATCATTGTCACCAACAACTATAATAGCAACCACCAGGCTCTGAACTGCCCCATTTTCACCAGCTAGCTTCAGTCTCACAACAACCCTGTACAGAGGGCCTTATTTTCCTCATTTTACAGCTGAGGAAACTGAGGCTCAGCCAAAGTCAGAAAATCACACAGATCCCCTATCCAGCCCTGCTCACCTGTCCAGTCCCCAATCTCTTCCCACTCATGCTTCTCACCTGCCCAGGTCACTACTCACAATTTCCTCCCTTCCACACATCCATTCAGACCTCTGAGCTTTTTTTGTATGCTGTTCTGGCTGCCTAGAACTCTCTTCCCAGTAGTCCTTTGAGAGATAGCTCCAGCTCTGCCTTTTCAGGGGGCCCTCCCTGATAGCTGATAGCCTCCAGCACAGCATTCAGCCCTCCTCCCGGGAACAGGAGCGTCACAATGATCTACAGCGGAGCCCGGAGCCCGCACAGGCAGGGCACCAGCTCAAGGCCAGGGGCTAGAGTGTACATGCCTCTGTTTCCCCAGCAACCCATTTTGGAACCAGATAGGCCTCAGATTCAAACCCTGCTGATGACGTAGTGAGTTATCCTAGAATATTTCAAATTTCTCCAGTGAGATTTTAATTTCCATTTCCTTCATACATGTTCATTTATGTGTATATACACGTGACCTAGAATCCCTGGTGGCACAGTGGTTTTAAGTGCTCGGCTGCTAACCAGCCACTCCACAGGAGAAAGATGTGGCAGCGTGCTTCCGTAAAGATTTACTGCCTATGGGGCAGCTCTACTCTGTCCTATAGGGTCACTATAAGTTGGAATCAATTCCACTGGCAATGGTTTTTGTTTTGGTTTACACCTGATCTTGGACAGTTATCACATGCAGAGTTTTGGGCTGATGGGTGAGATCACACTTCAGGAGAATGATGCTGCTCATAACAGAAGGGAAATGCATGATAGAGAGGGAGCCATGTGGGCCTTAGAACCAGCCAGACGTGAGTTCAAATCCTGCTCTGCCTCTCACCAGCTGTGTGGCCATAACTTATTTAACCTGGGCCTTACTATCTCCATCCGTAAACTACGACAGGTGGTACGTACCTTCCCTCATGGGTTCTGTAAGACTGAGAAATAGTGAGTGCAGAGACTGGCACTACGTGTCCCTCAGGAGATGCCCACACTCTAACCCAGTCCTGTCCTCAGAGTGTCCTGTACAGTCACCTTGACCACTACACTCTTAGGAAGCCTCATACTCCTCAGGGACCATAGCAATAATTAACTCGAAATCCCGGGGCCTAGTTCTGAGGTGGGGCCTGCCACTTCTTGACAGGGCTTCCCCTGCCCTGGGGTACCTCACTTCAGCTCCCTACCTTGCAGTGGGCCAATACCATCACCTGAGGGCACAGCAGACATCCACATGCTCACGCCCCCCTCTCCGCCCATGACCCTGGGTCCTTGCTATGAGGTCCTCCCACCTGATGGTCCAAGCCAGCCACACGTCCAGCAGAAAATGGGAAGTAAAAGAGGGGGAGGGCACCATGACCCCAGAGGAGACTCCACTGCAACAAAATGGGCCAGAACATTTGACGCTAGAAACTAGGTGTTAGGGGTTAAATTTTGCCAGCCCCCACCCCCTCCCAAAATATGCACTGGAATTCTAACCCCTATACCTGTGGATGTAATCCTGTTTGGAAATAGGGTTTTCTTTGTTGTGTTAATTAATGCATACCCCAGTAGGGTGAGCTCTAAATCTAATCACTTCTGAGTTGTAAAAAGAACAGACTAGACACAGAGACAGGCACACACTGGGGAAGATAGATGCCATGTGAGAAGATCACCAAGGAACCAAGAAATATCCTGGCCTACTGACAAGGAAAGAATCAACACGCTTGGGACCCTGGTTGGGACTTTTCACCTTTAGACCTGTGAGAAAATTAATTTCTGTTTTTTAAAACCACCCCCTTGTGGTATTCGTGTGACAGAGCACTAAGAAACTAAGACACCAGGCAAATATCCCAGCTTCTGGTCTTTCAAAGAATTAACATGCAGGCCAGGGAGACACAAAGGTCCAATTCTCTCACTTTAAAAATGAGAAGCCCAGAGAGGGGAGGGGACTAGGTCAAGGTCAAAAAGCAAGCGAGGAGAGGCAGGGAATCAGATTTGGGCTGCAGACTTGCCAGTGATCACTGCTCCCCTGGGCTCCAGGCTCCCCTCAGCAAGGCCTAAGCCTGAACTGCACTAGCCAGCAGGAGCAGAGCAGCTTGTTGAGGACCCTCTAGTTCTCTTGCTTCAAGAGATACCAAAACCCTCTCAGCACAGTGGTCCCAAGAAGCATGGTGCCTATCCCAGTTTCTTCAGTGACCTCCAAGGAAGCCATTTGTCCAGGCTTTGTGGTGGCTGCCAAGGCAATTGATTACCCTTCATAACCACAGTCTCCTGAGGCAGTTGTTTGTTCTTGTCTATTGATTGTTACTATGTCAGTAGTTACAAAGTGCTTGAAGCCTCAACAGTGATGTGACGCAGGGGGTGAGGGTAAGGGAAGCTGGGATGTATTTAGCCCCCAGCATCTTGGGGTCCTGGTGGCCTAGTGGTTAAGAGCTACAGCTGCTAACCAAAAGGTTGGCAGTTCAGATCCACCAGGCACTCTTTGGAAACCATATGGGGCAGTTCTACTCTGTCCTATAAGGTCGCTATGAGTCGGAATTGACTCCATGACAATGTTTTTTTTTTTTTTTTTTTTAATTCTGAGGTCAGCACCACAGAATCACGGAAGCTAGGGCCACATGAAACACGGAGGCCACAGAGCTGAGACATTTGCAGCCCTGCCCCCAAGAGTTCCATCCAGGGAGGATGTGGGGGGAGACTTGGCAATCTGTATAACAAACTCCTCGAGGGATTCAGAGGCACTAGCACACACTGGAATGACCAATCTATGCAGCCCTCCACTGGACAAGGAGTCCCACCCACCACCTCCTTACCAGGTCATTCCTTCAGGGACAGGGAGCTCACTTCCTCACAAGTTACAAATGTTCTAGCAGTAAAGAGCACAGGCTATGGCAAGCTGAAAACAGCCTCCCAGGTCCTGGTCCACCTTCTATGACTTGTTGGTGGGTGCTGCGGTGTCGACTCCAACTCCTAGCAACCCCATGTGACAGAGCAGAACTGCCCCATAGCGTTTTCTTGGCTATAAATCTTAATGGGAGCAGATGGCCAGGTCTTTCTCTTGCAGAGCCACTGGGCGGTTCAAACCACCAACCTTTAAGTTAGCAGCTCAGCACTTAACACTTATGCCACCAGGACTCCTTCTGTGACTAAAAAAAAACAAAAAAAACTAAACCCAATTGCTGTTGAGTCAATTCCAAGTCACAGGGGCCCTGTAGGGCAGAGTAGAACTGCCCCATAGGATTTCCAAGGCTTTAATGTTTACCAGGGCCCCTTCGCTCCAGGCTAAGGGCAGGGAATTCAGACACCTCTGCTAACTACACAAGTCAAATGCCTCTTCTTCCTCAGCAACACCCTTCCGGCCCTACCCGAGCATACCCTTCAGACCTTCTGGCCTCCTAGTCCTCGCCCTGGGGACTCTCAGGGTCTACCTGGCCCTAACTAGTGAGAGTTTTCTTGTCCAGCACGCTGGGCTCGCGTGTGGTTAACAGCTGCTCCTCCTCCTGCACCCCTCAACACTCACCTTGTGGTTGTGGGAACACCTAGCTACTCATTCACATGATGTGCCAGGCCCTGAGCTGAGTGGCAGGGGGACAACCTCCTCCCCCAGCCTGAGATCAGGTCCTAATTAGAAGCAAGCAGGGCCCTGCTGTCCTTGCCCAGTGCCATGTGGCTTCTGAAGCCATCTTGCCAACTTTAGCTCTTTCTGACAAGTTCCAGGCGACGCTAATGCCGTTGTTGGTTAGGGACCAATTCTGAGAACCATAGTAGAACAGTGGGTCTCAAATTTTATTATACATAAGAATCACCTGAGGATCTTGTTAGACTGTAGATTCTGATTCAGTATATCTGGGGTAGAAATGCATATTCTCAGCAGGGGTTTGAACAGAAACCAACCAGTTGAAAGCTCTGTTCCAAACAGAGAGAAATAATGATCTCTCCTCCCAAGGAGACATCAGAACACCTGAGTTCTCATTTGGGCTTCACACACTTCCCAGCTGTGTGACCGTGGGCAAGTGACTGGGCCCATATGGTGAGTTTGAGTTGCTTGGGGAAAAGTGAAGCAAGCATCACAACTCACAAGCCTTTACCATCAGCGCTGGGCTGTTTTCCACCTTGGTCCTGGCCCCTTCCCACACTCCCTTCTCTGGTCCTTTGGCCAGCTGGCACACACAGCTGTGGCCCTGGCACAGGACCCTGACATGGCCTGACCAGCACTGGCCCCTAACCGATGAGCTATCTAACCAGCAGCAGACTTACCTAATTTTTTTTTGGCATGGGAGTGCTTTGCAGTGTCAGGTACACGGGTGCTCAACGTTATCAGTGGTGTCTGATTTAGGAATGCCAACATACACCCACCAAGTAGAATCAAAAATGTAAGCACCACAATCAAATATCACTTCATACTCACTAGGATGGCTGTCATCAAAAACAGAAAACAAGTGAGGATATGGAGAAATTGGAGTCCTCATACATTGCTGGAGGGAATGTAAAATGGGTGGCCGCTGTGGAAAACAGTTTGGCAGTTCCTTAAAAAGTTAAATATAGAATTATCAGATGACCCAGCAATTCCACTCCTAGGTACATACTCAAAAGAACTGAAAACAGGACTCAGATACTTGTACACCAAATTCATTGCAGCGTTAATCAAAATAGCCAAAATTTGTAAGCCACACAAATGTCCATCAACAGATAAAATGTGGTATATACATACTTTGTGGATTGAATTTTATCCCCCAAGAATGGGTGTCAACTTGGCTAGGCCATGATTCCCAGTAATGTGTCACTGTCCACCATTTTGTCATCTGATGTGATTTTCCTATGTGTTGTAATTCCTCCCTCTATGATGTTAATGAGGCAGAATTAAAGGCAGTTATGTTAATGAGGCAGGACTCAATCTACAAAATTAGGTTGTGTCCTGAGTCAATCTCTTTTGAGATATAAAAGAGAATCAAGCAGAGAGACAGGGGGACCTCATTACCACCAAGCAAGAATAGCCAGAGCACTGTCCTTCGAACCCAGGGACCCTGCGCTGAGAAGCTCCTAGACCAAGGGACAACGGATGACAAGACCTTTCCCCAGAGACGGCAGAGAGAGAAAGCCTTCCCCTGGAGCTGGTACCCTGAATTCAGACTTCCAGACTCTTAGACTGTGAGAATAAATTTCTCTTTGTTAAAGCCATCCACTTGTGGTGTTTCTGTTACAGCAGCACTAGATGACTAAAACATACAAAGAAATATTCAGCCATAAAGAGAAATGAATTTCTGATACATGCTATAACATGAACTATGAAAACATCATGTTAAATGAAATAAGCCAGACACAAAAGGCCACATAGTATATGATCCTATGTATATAAAATGTCTAGAAGAGGCAAATCCGTAGAGACAAAGTAGATCAGAGGTCGCCAGACTGGCAGAAGGGAGGAGGGGTAGTTATTGCTTAATGAGTATGAAGTTGTTCGGGGTGATGAAAACGTTTGAAATAATTAGTGGTGATGGTTGTACCATACTGTGAATATAATTAATGCCACCGAAATCGTACACTTAAAAAGGCAAATTGTATGTTTTATATATTTTAGCACAATAAAAAGAAAAATGTAAACATTGGACAGGACCTGAGCACTCAACCCCATTTTACTGAGGAGGGTCCTGAAACCCAGAGAGGAAACGGGACTTCTCCAGGGTCACACAAGTGAGTTCAGCCAATATTGGCTCAATTTGCCTGGTCAAAAATCCCTGAGGCTTCCCCAGAAGGCCAGGGCACTGACATCATGGCTAAGAGGAGGCCCCCTCAGTGCCCCAGAACCTCCGCCGAGTCAATCACTCAAGCTTGACAACACCTCCTCCCAGCATCCCTGGCCCTAGCTCCTGACCAGCAGGTAGGAGCATCTGCCCTGGACATCTAGGAAGCTCTCAGGCCCTCGGTGCCCACCCCCTGCTCGCAGAGCATGGGGAACGTGGGAGCGGACAGCCTACTTCCCTCCACCAGGTTATTTATAAAGCGTTCCTGGATGAGTCAGGAGTGGAGCTGCCCAGCGCTGGCAGGGGCTGTTCCTGTGGAAATGCTGGAAATGATCCTAGGCACTAGACTCCCACCCCAGACCCCTAATGGCCTGTGCTTCGTGCAAAGGTGGAGGCAGGAAGCTGGGACTGGCAGCGTCTGTGGTGCTGTTGTGATGCACCTCACTAGTGGTCTGAGCCCCGAGCCCTGGCAGGCCAGTTTGTGAGGGCAAATGGGGGAGTCCCAGGGAGGGTGAGAAAGAAGGGCCTCAGCCAGACACCCTCCCAGCCACAGACCACATGCCCAGTCCCCACCAGTCCCAGCTCCCCTTCACCTTCCCAAACCAGACTGACAGACAAGCAGAAGAGGATGGCCCCCACCCGCACACCCCCAGGCACTGGCTGCTCCCACCTCCATTCCTGTGTGTACTGCACGCCACTTCCGCCAACAAACCCACCAGCTATTTATATCTCTCTGGAACAGGCAGGGCACCAGAGCCTCCCAGCCTCTCCCCACTTCCTGCGTCTGGCAGCACTAATTACTTCCTCAGCTGGGTGCTGCCTGCCTCAGCCCCCTGGCCAGGCCACCATAAATAAATGCACCTGTGTTCAGACTCAGCTTCCAGGGTGCCCCAGAGCCAGAAGCCCTGCAGGGAACATGCTGCCCAGGGCCTGGCCTCAGGACCTGGATGCCCCAAACTACGCAAGCCCTTTTGTAAGCCTGAGCTAAGGCACTGAGAGTCTTTGTGACCCACTCTACCCAGGGGCCACAGCCACAGCTCTGGAGGGGCTACTTGTTTGTTCACAAACCTTCAGTGTGCCTGGTGAGGGCTGGCTCTGCATGGCGGGGACTGGGGAGGGCCAGGAGGTGGATAAGAGCTGTCTGCCCTCAAGGGAGGCAAACATGTAAACAACTCCTTGTGCAAAAAGGAGGAGTGAAGTAAGTGCTAAATTAAGACACAGGCTGTGCCTGGGCCTGCAGGCCCTCAATTATTCTTGCCTGAGGGGCTTTCTATTATTATAAAAGTGATTCATAATCATTTTACAAAAATTTGTAAATGCAAATAAGAAAAACGACAATACATTCATGGTCCAACCACCCAGGGACAGCTCTGTCTATACCTGAGGGGCAGACTTCCAGACACTTTTTAAACAAAGCAGGGTCAGGCCTCAGATCTGAGGGTCCTCCTCCAGAGACCCTCAGCCTGGCCCTGGAACAGTCTCTGCACCCATCAAAATTCACAAGAAATAGAGAGGAAGATTTCACAGCAAGATGATGCTGATAGTATGATCTGTTGTGTTTTTTTAAAAAAACTCAAGAACTGTGTAAGTGCCTGGGAGATGTCTGGAAAGATACACACCAAAAAGTTAACGTTGGTCAGCCACAGGGAAGGGTGTGTAGGATGGGAGTGGGGGGAGCAAATGAAAGGAGATTTTTTTTCTTCCAGAAATTTCTTTATTTGAATTGTTAACAACAAGCATGTATTTATATCTAATTTTTAAAAGTTACTTTTAAATTTTTTTTAATTACTTCAATAATTTCCACATTGTCTATGGTATTGCATTATCTTTGCACCGAGAATAATATAATATTAAAACTAAAGGGACCCCCCCCAAAAAAATAACTACAGGGACCCACCAAAGTCAGTCTCACTCAGCCCTCAGGCCTCCCCCACACGAGGCCCTACCCCCTGACCACCAGCACCTCCTTGAAGGGTCATGAAGCAGAATCCCTGTACCTGCCCCATGCCAGAGCAGAGCCACCGGCTCCAAGGACGCCACGAAGAGGCGGGAAAGAGTATGAGGGGAGAATATATCAGAGTGAGAAAGGGGACATACAGGGACGGGAGTTGGAGCAGGGCAGAAAAGAAGGACAGAAGTGATTCCGCCTCATATGTCAGCACTTCGTTGAGAACTGCCTCACTCTCATTATCCCATTCTCCAGATGAGAAAACCAAGGTTCAGTGGGACTCGGAGGCATGGCAGGGACTGAAACCCAGACCTCCTGCCTCCAACGACCAGACACTGAGGATGATGGTCAGGGGGACCTGATGCAGCCCCCAGGTCTCCCCAGTCTGCTCCCCAGCACTGCCCAGAGCCAGCTCCTTCCAGCTGGCTGGTCCCCAGGGGGTGTAAGGACACCCTGCCTGGGATGGAGAGTGAAGGAACTTGTCCTACCTCAACCCCTCTCCTTCACTTCTAGATGGTGCACTCTGGCTGGCTGAGGCCCTTCCCTGTTCCTCACTTTGAGGTTAGGGTGTGTTTAGGACTCCGGCTCTGGCCTAGACTTGTGAGCTCAAACCATGACTCAGTCGTGTGATAGCTCTGTAACGCTAGGCTTCCATTTCCTTGTCTGTCCCAATTGAATAAAACAAAGAAATGAGACAGCGTTCAGAAAGAACTTCACACAGTAACTGCTCAGCATGTTGCCTTTATTTTTAGCTAAGCATCTGCTGGGATTACCACAGCTCCTAGTTCATGGGATTGAGGCTCAGTCAGCCCTGTTTCTCCTCCAGCAGCTGAGGGAAAGCCCCCTTGTTACTGTCGATTCTGCAGAACTGGCCAAGTCTAGGAAGCGCCAGCCTGTTGTGCTGGTGTGTCTGGGCCCCGGCTACTCCAGCTAGCCCTGCCCTGCCTTCCTCAGAGCCCGTCTGCATTTCCTTTTCTTCCTTGACAACTAAAAAGTTTAAAAACCCTGCTGCCCAGCTCTTTGTAAGGGTTCAATGGACCTGTTGTTGTCATTGCTTTTAGTTGCCATCAAGTTGATTCTGACTCATAGTGACCCCATGTGTATGGACTAGAACAGCTCCATAGGGTTTTCAAGGCTATGCCCTTTCAGAAACAGATTTCCAGGCCTTTCTTCCAAAGTGCCTCTGGGTGGGTTCAAACTGCCAACATTTTGGGCAGTAGTCAAGTGCTCAACTGTGCCACCCAGGGACTCCTATTCAAACAGCCCGACTTCTAATAATTAAAGTTCACTTATACCTGTACCATGTTTTACAGTCTACGCAAAGCACTTTCCCAGGTATTACCTCACTTGGTCCTTACCAAAATCTGATGAGGCAAGCATCGTTGTTTCACAGATGATATAGATTACAGATATAGATATCTCCCTGGTAATATTCTTTGTTCTGAAGCCTACTTTGTCTGATAGCAACAAAGCAAATCCAGGTTTCTCATGACCAGCATTAGCATGGTGTATCTTTTCCCATTCTTTCACTTTTAACCTATTTGTGTCTCTGTATTTAAAGTGTGTTTCTTGTAGGCAGCGTATAATTGAGTCTTGCTATTTTTGTTATCCAATGTCACAATCTCTAATGGTGTTTAGACCATTTACATTTAATGTGATTATTGTTGTGGTTAGGTTTGTGCCTATCACCTTGCTCCTTGTTTTCTATTTGTTTGATCTTTTATTTTTTTTTTTTTGCTCCCTTCTTCCTCTTTTTCTGCCTTCTTGTGGATTCTTTTTCGTGATTCCATTTTATTTCCTTTGTTGGCTTATTAGTTACAACTCTGTCATTTCAGGTTGCTTTAGAGTTTATGAGGCCGCTTGAGTTGGAACCGACTCAACAGCAAGGGTGTTTTTTGGATTTTTAGAGTTTATAGTGTACATCTTGAACTTATCGTAGTCTTCCTTCAGGTGATAGTGTGCCACTTCACATAGAGTATAAGAAACTTACTATAGTATCCTTTTCCCCTCCCAGACTCAGTTTCCCTCCCTGTACCACAGCCTGCATGGAAATCCTGGTGGCGTAGCAGTTAAGAGCTACGGTTGCTACCCAAAGGGTCAGCTTGTTCAAATCCACCAGGTGCTCCTTGGAAACTCTATGGGGCAGTTCTACTCTGCCCTGTAGGGTCGCTATGAGTCAGAATCAACTCAACAGGTTTGGTTGGTTGTCTGTTTTTTGTTCCCATAGCCTGGAAACTCTCTAAAAGCAGTAAGCAGGGACAGTCGATTTGGCATCTCAGAACTTTGGTGCCTGCTGCCCAGTGTCTTGAAAACTACTAATTCATATATTTTGTCTGGTTTTTTGTTTGTTTGGGGGTGTTTTTGTTTTGTTTTGTTGCTCTTTCAAGGGAGAGAGTGTCTTAGTTATGTATTGTTTCTATAACAGAGATACCACAAGCGGGAGGCGTTAACAAACAAAAATTTATTTTCTTACAGCTTAGGAGGCTAGAAGTCCAAACTCAAGGAACCAGCTCTAGGGGAAGGTTTCCTCTCTCTTTTGGCTCGGGGGGAAGGCCCTTGTCTCTTTTCAGCTCTGTTTCTTGGTTCCTCGGAGATCTCATGTGGTATGGCATCTGTCTTCCCCCATCTGCTCTTTTATATCTCAAAAGAGATTGACTTAGAACACACCCTACACCAATACTACCTAATTAACATAATAAAGAAAACCCTATTACCAAATGAGATTATAACTACAGGTGGAGCCCTGGTGGCACAGTGGTTAAGAGCTAAACTGTTAATCAAAAGGTCAGCAGTTCTAATCCACTAGCCACTCCTTGGAAACCCTATGGGGCAGTTCTACTCTGTCTTATAGGGTTGATGTGAGTAGGAATCAACTTGATGGGAATGGGTTTTTTGTTTTTTTTTTTTAATAGTAGGATTTACAACATATTTCTGTGGGACACAATTCAATTCATAATAGAGGGCAAATTCAATCCCTGTTATTCCATCTTGGCCAGGAACAGAAGTCTCCAATATATACATGAGGAAACCAGAACTGAGGGGCTAAGCCCTGTCCCCAGGGTGCTGTAGCCAGCAAGTGGCCAGAGAAGGCCTCAGCCAGGTCTTCCAAACCCCAGGCCTGGTGCTGTCTTCCCTGGGCCCCTGCTCCTTCCTGACCCATCCTGAGAAAGCAGAAAAAGCTGTCAGCAGAGCAAAGCAGACTTTTGCCACCACTGCAAAAAGCTGCTCACAGCATTGTCACCTGCCTTGGAAGCCAGCGTGACAATTATTTTGCATAAAGCTACCCAGCAAGTAGCAACTTTCAGCATCTTTCAAGTCTCCGTTTAAATGCTTCTTCTGCATCTTCAGAAGCTTTGGTGGCATGTTCCTGCAGTGGCTGCTGTCTACCAGGATGCCAGGACCTGCCAAGGATGCTGGGATCCTTCCCCACGAAATTATGAAGTAATCTACAACATGACATGACTGACTCAACAGTCTCCCCCATTTACCCTTCATGAGTATTTTCTTCTTGAATCTAATATCCAATTGGTAGAATTGCAGCAACTCTGTGTAAGTATTGAGTGTGTGTGTGTGCATGTGCACACACACATGAAGGGGGTGGTTTGGGGGCAGGCAGGGTGCCCCTCTTTTTATCACACAATTCTGTTTCAGGTCCAGAGATCTGTTTGGCTTAGAGGAGAGATAGCAGAGACTTTCCTTAAAAATCCCTTAGGACGACTAGCTCTAGCCAGGCTCCAGAGAGATGGGGGAGAGGAAACCAGAATAGTCTTTGCTTCTTCCCATCGTCTCTCCTGCAGGCAGAGAGGAGTTGGGGGCTGGATTCTTCCCAAGACCTCTCCTCTACCAGCTGACCCCAGAAATATTTTGGGGGGGCGGGGGGGAATCAGTCTGAAAGCCACCAGCTGCTTATCACATGTCAATTTCATTTAAGACCACCATCCCTTGACCCCCCCACCCCCCCACCCCCACCCCCCCCCCATCAAAAATCTGGCTCTGCTATTCCACAGCTGTGGGGTGCAGGCAACGGCCTTAACGTGGCCAAGACTCAAGTTCCTCACCTGTAAACTAAGCCTAATGCTATTGACCTCCCAGGGTTGTTGATTGTTAAATAATCTTGCACCGATTGGAAGCTTGAATGTTAGGCTTCTTTCCATTATCCCCATATCCCATCTCCTTTGCTGTGGGTTTTCTCTTATTACCATAGAAGTCTGTTATGCTTGTTAGCCTGTTGCTCTCAACTGAAACCTATAAAAGGAAAACCAGTAAGCAGAACCACATCCTGCACCAAGGTTTTCCAACCTTTAGCTGCACGCTAGACTCACCAGCGGAATTTATAAATCCCAACGCCCAGGCTGCATCCCAGACCAATGAAATCAGACTCTGGGGCTGGGGCTCAGGTGTTACCATTTTTAGAGTTCTTCAGGGGCTTCCAATGTGTAGCAAAGCTGAGAACTGGTGATCTTTCCAAAAAGGTCCCTACATGTTCTCAAAGTCCCATTCTCTCCTCCTTTGCCTACAATGCCAGCACCATCTCTCAGGCTCCCTGAGGTGCAGTAACCAGCGGTGCAGGGCTGGAACTAAGGTTAGGGGAGTGAGGCAGGGTGGGCTCAGCACCTTGTTAAACTATGTTTCCATCATAAAAGCTTATAAGTAGCCATCTAAGATACATCTATTGGTCCCATCCTACTCCGAGTAAAGGAGAATGAGGAAAATCAAAGGCACAAGGAAAATACTAGCCCAGAGGACTAAAGGACCAAATGAACCAGAAACTCCACCAGCCTGAGACCAGAAGAACTAGATGGTGCCCGGCTACCACCAATGACTGCCCTGACCAGGAAACAACAGAGAGTCCCGGACAGAGCAGTAGAAAAATGCAGAACAGAATTCAAATTCACATAAAAAAAAACAGACTTAAAGGTCTGATAGAGACTGGAGGAACTCCTGAAATTATGGCCCCCAGATGCTCTGTTAACCCAGAACTGAAAGCATTCCCAAAGCCCACTTTTCAGACAAAGATTAGACAGGACTACAAAACATAAATTAATACACATGAGGAACAGGCTTCTTAGTCCAATCAGATATACGAGACCGAATGGGCAGCTCCTGTCCAAAAGCAGGATGAGAAGGCAGGAAGGGACAGGAGATGGTGGAATGGACACAGGAAACCTGGGGTGGAAAGGAATGTGCTGTCACATCGTGGGAATTGCAACCAATGTCACAAAACAATGTGTATAATTTTTTGCATGAGAAATTTACTTGAGCTATAACTTTCGCCTAAAGCACAATTAAAAAAAAAAAAAAAAACTGTGTTCCCCAGGCACCTCTCTCTTAAGGAGGCCCTCACCTGCCCACCCTTCACCTGCAAGAACCCAAGAAGTGCCTCCTTACTGAGCCATCTCACCCTAGTCCCAAAGATGAAGGTTCCAAAGGGAAAGGGAGTCCAAGAGCCCCAACGCCCACCCCACACACACCACTACTCAGGGAGGCACCTTTACCTTGGAACAAACCAACAAGTCCTCCTCTTACCCTACACAGGGACGTGGTTCCATTCCCCTGGCCAGAGCCCAGTAACTGTCAGGCCACCTGGCTAAGGAGGAAGCAAACCGATTAAAGGAAAGGGGAGACAAGGTGGCCCTTAGCTGCCACCCAGGCACTGTCCCACTCCCTGAAACTGGCCCCCTGCCTGGGTGACAGTTCAAAGATTCTGGGAAATGACAAGGCTTGGCAAAGGCAAACCCGACCTTTCTTCCAGGTGCAGGGGCAAGGGCGGGAAAGTTGGAGAAGATGTTTCTTGTGCCCTAAGCCTGGCGGGGGCCTAAGCTGTGCCCGAGCTAAGAACAAGGCTCTACCGGGGGACTGGAAGGGGGGTCAAGACCTGGCCTTGCCCTAGAAAACATGACTGGCCTGACCCCACTACCCCCCAAGCCCCAGGCTCTTCTCCTTTGTAGTTCTTAAGCTTGAGTAAGCATGACAATCACCTGGGGGAACTTTTCTGCAGCTTCTGCTGCAGTAGGCCTGTGTTTTGGACCAGCACTCCCAGGTGATTCTGATCCAGGTGGTCCATACCGTGAGAACCACTTCCATGCGGTTTAGTGGTATCATCTCAGCATCTGGATAGCCCACTCATTCCCCCAGCCTACATGGTAAGTCTTTTTTCAGTAGAGGATTTGAAGAACTCATTCACTTTGAGGAGTAAGGGACTGAGAAGACCTTGGGAAAGGATACACTCTAAAAAGAAATTAAGCCTCATTGCTCTCCTCTGTGAAGCCTTCACCAATTCCTCCTGCCCAAATTAGCCTGAATGTCTTCTGGGCAGCCAGGCAGGTAAGAACTGAGTGAAGAGGACTAGGCGTAATGCCATAGGGAGTAGTGGGGACTGTGGCAAACTGGAGAAAGCATGCCCCATCTGGGAGGGAGGCGGTCAGGGTTCAGCTCCAGCCAGATGCTGCCAGGCAGGAATGCAGGCGGGGCTGCCAGATCTTCCCATTTGTCAAGAGAAGCCAGAAATCGAATTTTTATGGGCAATTTCCAGATTTTTAGACTATGGGAGCCCAAGGAAGCACATCTGAGAGCCAAATCGGGCCTGTGGCCATTGTTTGCACCTGGTCTAGATCGGGAACCCTGGGGATGACAGAGCTTGTATTCATCCCTGCACCCGCAGGGCTAAGCCAGGGCTTTGAACTGGTTCAGTCCGGTTCAACCCCCTGCTGAGAATGTGTATTTTCATCCCAGATATACTGAATCAGAATCCACATTTTAACGAGATCCCCCAGGTGATTCGGGATCTTGTTAAAATGTAGATTCTGATTTAGTGTATCTGGGGTGGAAATGCACATTTTCAGCAGGAAGTCAAGCCAGTTCGAATCCATGGGACTAACATACTGCCTAGCACAGTCTATAGCCTCCCAGGGGATGTTTGCAATACGAGCAAATAAATGAAAATATAGTGCTGGTGGTCAGGAGAAGGGATATGTGCGTGGAGAAGGGGGACTTCCTGCCCCACCACTCCTAAAGTCAGCCTTGTCATGAGTCAGCGGTGTGAAGCAGCGTCTCCGGTGGCCCTGTCCACCCTCCTCTTGCTCTCAGAGGAGGCTCAGTCTAATGCCTAATTCACCCACCCCTGGTAACCGCGGCTTCCAGCATCCCTAGACGGTCCATGATCATCATTCCCTGTGGGTCCTCTAGGGTTTTCAGCTTTATCTACTCCCTCCCTACAGCCTCCAGCTCTCCTGCTACCACCAGGGCCAGGGCCCAGCCCTCCAGGCCCATCTTCTAGAACCTTCCAGCTTGTCTCACCTCAGACCCTTCTCAGAAAATTTTGTTCAGGACACCAGTCCCTAGCCCTGCAATGCAAGAGCTAGTGAAGTCTCCCAGCTGCCCCAGGGAAAGGGTGAAGGGTGGAAGCCCTGCAGAGCCAGCCTGGGTGGCACTAAGGTATCCAAATGTCCCATGACATCCCCCGCTGGAGGAGCCCTTCCAAGGGGTCTGCACACCTCAGGAGAAGAAGGCAGACTGCCACGGTGATTTGACAGAAGGGAGGAGCGCCACCATCAGGAAGAGTGGCTGAAGGGCTGCCTAAAACTGATCTTTAGAAGAAGAATAAAAGAAGTGAAGGAGGAGAAAATGTGAAGTACGCAGTGTATAATGCCACTTCATATGAAGTTCAAGAACAGTTATGACTGAAGTAAGGAGAAACTGGGTTGACGGTGGAGGGGAGAACTGATAGGGAGTGGGGTGAGGAAGCCTTCTGAGTGATGGAAAGATTACATATCTTAATCTGGCTGGTGCTTACACAAACGCATGCTTATGGAAAAATACAGAAACTATTTTGTTGTAGTCAGCTCCAACTCGTGACAACCTTGTGTATAACAGAATGAAATACTGCCCACTCCTGCACCACCTTCATAATGGTGGATATGTTTGAGTCCATTGTCGCGGCTATTGTGTCATCTCGTTGACTATACAGTACATTTAAAGATCTGTGGACCTTACTGTATGTAAAATTTATCTCAATAACAAAAGAAAAAAAAAATAACAATGTAAGAAAGGGGAGGAAAGGCCTCTCACAGATACAAATCAAGAAGTTGGACACCTGCTACCAGCTCTTTGGGAAAGTTTGGAAAGAGCACAAAGGCCAATAAGATATAAGAATCTTGCTCCCACATGGACCATGGTCCTGATTTCTAACACAGAAAGTCAGCCACATGTGGCCAAGTTCAAGTGCAAATACATAATCGAAAATCTGCTCACAGGAGAAGCCTTGAAGGCAGGAAGTAATGAACACAATTTACAGCATACAGCCTTCCCCATTTAAAGTCCTTCCACCTCAGCTGTCGGTGTTTATCCTCACAGCGACCCTGCAGTGGCTAATAAACCAAAAAAAAAAAAACCAAACCCAGTGCTGTCAAGTCAATTCTGACTCATAGAGACCCTATAGGACAGAGTAGAACTGCCCTATAGAGTTTCCAAGGAGCGCCTGGCAGACTCGAACTGCAGACCCTTTGGTTAGCAGCCGTAGCACTTAACCACTATGTCACCATGTGGCTAATATGTTTCCCATTTTAGGGCCAGGGAAGTTGAAGGACTAATCCAGGTCACCCTGACAGTTTCAGCAATGAGTCTGTGCCCTCGCTTCTGCCTGCAGAGGAAAGTGTGCCCCTCCTAGGCCATCCTTCTTTTGAAAGTAATTCAGGAATGTGAAATTATTTGCCTATAACAATAGTCAATTACTGGGACAGTCATTTTACCCAAATTTGATTTGGGGGTTAATTTTGTGTGAGGGCTGATAGTCAGCCTTTTCTTCAGAAAATCTCTGTTCTCATGAGACAGCAGTCTTGAAGCTCTGTTGAGGCGAGCACTGTCTCTCTCATTCATTTCTTTCATCGGTACCTTGTACAGACCTGGCACAGAGAACAGCTCTATGAGATTTGTTGAAAGAGTGCATCTCTTCCCTTTGACAGATTTTATAGCAAAGCTCAAATCGGGCATTAATGGCTATTAAGGAGGGCGTAACAATGCAGGGGGTGTTCTACCCCTTTGTCAGGACCTGAGGTCTCCACGTGGGGTGGACCCAACAGTGCCATGCCAGCAGATCCGTGGTGACAACAGGAGACAGAGAGACAATGGGAGACACTGTTAGTGCCTACCTTAAAGCCATTTCCCTCCTTCCTTGCTACAGAACCTGGTTTTGTTCTAGCCTCAGAAGACGAATCATAATTGGGCTAAGGCTAACACAGCTATATCACCTGCTTTTTTCAAATTCTCACTTTCCCAGCTTCTCTTCCAATTGGGATGCAGCTCTAGACGATAAGACATAAGGACAAATCTGCTGAAGGGCTTCTTGCTTCCCAATAAAGGAGATAGGTGCTTAATGGAAGGAAACCCTGTTCCCTCTCCTTCCTGATTTGAATGTGGTTGTATGATGGCTAGAGCTACGGCAGCCATTTTGCCATCAAAAGGTAGCAAACTTAAGAAAAGCAATGACAGTGAGAATGGCTGAGCAGAGATCAAAACAGCCTACGGCCTTGTTGACATTTTCCAGATGTTCATCAACTCTGATCAGTCTATCTCCAGACTTCTTACTGAGGTAATTCAGTGTCACTGTGACTGAAGCCATTGTCCATTGGGTCTTCTGGTAACCTGCATCCTACCTGACACAAAGGGCGGGGGCATACAGACACAAGGCTGCAGGATTCAAGTCACATGACAGGGACTAGGTAGGGGGTAGGGACAGGCCACTTGAAGACATGAAGGGAAGCAGGAGACAAAGCCCTGTAGCATCACCAAGCCAAGGAGCGCTTGCTTGGCATTTTCTTGGCTATCTGGTCTACCAAGAAAAGCCTGACCATGCTACACTGGTCTGCCTTCTTTGGTGGTATTCGAGGTATCACTTATTGATGATTTCCCAGTGCTAGCTCAAAATGAACTGTTGACCTTTATAGACACAGAGTTAATGAACCTGGGTTTTTGACATATTGTAACCACGGACAGAGAAGAAAAGCTATTGGGCTAGGTAAAGTGACCTCTTTTCACTTCACCCCAATACTACAAAATGGCTAGATACATTGCAGCTGCAGTCCATGCCTTAATCAGTAGGCCAATGATGAAAGTTCTTTAATGACCTGATAAAGTCAGGAAGTAAGCTGCAAAATTCACATGAATTAAAGATCAGGCATGAGGCTTCAAATACATTTCTCACTTGTGGCAGACTTGAGCAGTGTTCACACTTCTCTGTTGTCAGGGGTGGTTTGGGAGAGAAGTTGGAGAAGCACCAATCCACAGCAGGCTGTGAGCCAATTTATCAGCAGAGAGGTTTTATCCTCAGAGCATCTAACTAGATAGGTCAGATAGGGCACCTCAAGACCTGCAAGACAAGGGAGTCCAAGCATTAATGGTCAGAAAAAAAGGCACAGGTCTTGGGACCAAGTCAGGGTCAATAAAAAAAATGAAACAAACCCATAGCTGTCAAGTCAATTCCAACTCATGGTGATCCCAAGTGCTATAGAGTAGAACTGAGCTCCATCGGGTTTCCTTGGCTATGATCTTTTTACACAAGCAGGTCGTCAGGCCTTTCTTTCACAGCACCACTGAGTGGGTTCACACCGTCAACCTTTCAGTTGGTAGCCGAGTGCAAACCATTTGAGCCACCCATGGATCTTCAGGATCAATGTTGTTGTTGTTAGGTGCTGTCAAGCCAGTTCCAACTCATAGTAACCCTGTGTACAATAGGATGAAACACTGCCCGGTCCTGCGCCATCCTCACAATCATTGTTATACTTAAGTCCATTGTTGCAGCCACTGTGTCAATCCATCTCATTGAGGGTCTTCCTCTTCCTCATTGACTCCCTACTTTACCAAGCATGACGTCCTTCTCCAGGGACTGATCCCTCCTGAAAACATGTCCAAAGCATGTGAGACATAGTCTCACCATCTTTGCTTCTACAAGCATTCTGGTTATACTTCTTCCACCTTAATGACATGGATGGTGTCAGGCTTTCAGGATCAATACAAAAAAAAAACCCATTGCTGTCAAGTCGATTCCAACTCATAGTTACCCTATAGAACAGAGTAGAACTGCCCCATAGAGTATCCAAGGAGTGCCTGGTGAGTTTGAACTGCCGACCTCTTGGTTAGCAGCCATAGCTCTTAACCACTATGCCACCAGAGTTTCCTCAGGATCAGTAGGAAGAGTGAAATCTGGGCTCAGATAGAGCTGAGTCCTGAAATTCAGGACCATATAGAGTAAGACCATAGCACAAACAAGAAACAGAAGCATCCCTAGAGAAAGGTCTGCTTGCCAGGGAGTTTCTTTATCCCACCTGCAGCAGGTAAGCCTGGATCTGCAGAAAGGAAAGCACTTCAGCTGGTTAAGGGCAAGGTGGCAGGAGAGTGGCCCAGGCAGGGTTCTCACAGTGGTTCACGCCTCAGGAAACAGTCGTCACAATGGCTTTTATTTGAGGACTTGCTATGTGCCAGGCACCATGCTAAATGTCTTTTCAAATCTTCACAAAGCCCCATGAGCTAGGCATTATTACTATCCCCACTTAACAGATAAGGAAACTAAGGTCAAGAGAGGCTAAGTCAGTTTCCCAAGGTCTCACTGCTTGTTAGGGTAGGAGCAGGTTTCAAAACCCAAGCTCTGAAATACTGCCATAATCCCAAATCCACCCATTCTTCAAGGCCCCATATAATCCCCTCCTCCTTCTCCAGGAGCTCTTCCCAAACTTGACAGCTCTCACAAATTCTGCTCTTCTCTCCCAGTATGTAGTGCCTGCAACAGTGTGGCTAATACTGAGTTATTTATTGTTGCCATGTGGTTACTTAATGATACCTGAGTGTGCACATCATCTTTCCAGTAACACTGTAAGCTCTTTAGGAACCATGACAGCTAGGAATGCATTCAGCTGCAAGTAAAAGAACACCCAATTAAAAATAACTTTTGTAATAGGGGGAGTCCCTGGGCAGTGCAAACTGTTAACTTGCACAACTGTTAACCAAAAGGTGGTGGTTCAAGTCCACCCAGAGGTGATTCTAACGTCCAGTCAGGGGTGGGGAAGACTGGCTTGGACAAATTAACGCTTGGTCTTTGGAGCTGGGGAAGGGATCAAGAAGCATATATCTAAGCAAAATCTGGATGCAGTCGGCAAGGAAGGGGGCTTGGCTGTGAGTGGACAACCACAGGATGTGATCCAGGGGTCCTCACTTGTGGGTGTGTGACAGGTGCTCAATGAACACCAGTGGTATTGAATGGCACCAGTAACCTCCAAGGGTGGTTTGAAACACCCTCTCCACTCCCAAGTAACAGTGATTTCAGTTACAGTATTTGAAGTTGAAAAATGTATTCCCTTTTATATAATCTGGTTACATTTCTTCATAAATACATATATAAGTCATATTAGGTAAGAGCAGTGTCAAACTCAAAGAATAACATCAATGACCATATTAACCAACATTTCTTTTGGCTGCTTATTAAATGGGAAGGCAGTATTTGGCATAATGGCTAGGAACGCAGGCTCTGGGGTCATATCCCAGCTCTACCACTGCTGTTGTGTGTGCCTTAGGTAGGTCTTAAACTTCTCTAAGTCTTGGTTTCCCCATCTGCAAAATGATGTTGTAGCCAGCCTTAGGTTCAAATCCCAGCTCTGGTACAAACTAGCCATACAACCTTAGGAAAGTCTCTTCACTTTTTGGGCCTGCTTTTTCCTCAACTGTACAACGTGGCTAATAAAGTGAAACTTACCAGAATGTGGCGAGGATTAGATGAGAACATACATAAAGTTTATAGCACAAAATCATCATTCAAGAAGCACCCAGAATGGCAAAGTGTCCAGAAATCATAATAAAGACTGCTCAAAAGATTCAAGGAACTTGACGTGGCAGTTGTCTTCAGATGTCTGAGGGCTGTCGCCTGGAAGAGGCCTTAGGCTGGCTTGGGGTGACTCCAGGGAGCAGAGCCAGAGCCAGGGGGTAGAAATCCCAGGGAAGGAGGTTTTGCTTCAAGTAAGAAAGAGTCCCAGTCCTCAACCAGGAGCAACAGCCTCCTGGGTAGTTAACTCTGGAGCCCTGGACACCACCAGGCAGAGAGAAGCCAGCTGAGCCAAAAGCCTGCTACCTCTCGGTGCTAAATGCATGAAATCCAATTAGGAAGCCCTGGCACCAGCTCCCAGTAATGTCAAGTATCTTCTCTCTTATACTGTCCTTCAACTTCTGCATGCCTAAGAACCACTTGGGGAGCATGCCCGAAAAGCCAACTCCAGTCCCCACTCCTAGAGATTCAAATTCAGTATATCGGAGGTGGAGGTCTGCATTTTCAACAGGCTTATGCAGGCTCACACGGTCCAAGGAGCAACCTTTGAGGACCCCTGCCCTGAACACCCACCTGCTGTTTTTTCTGAGGCCCCAGATTGGGCTGAGCCCACAATTAGAGGCACTGTATACAAGGAGCCCTGGTGGCACAGCAGCTAAGAGCTCAGCTGCTAACCAAAAGGTCAGCAGTTCAAATCCACCAGCCGTTCCTTGGAAGCCCTATGGGGCAGTTCTACTCTGTCCTATAGGGTCACTATGAGTCAAAATCAAGTCGACAGCAACGGATTTTATGGGTACACACAGAACCTCTTTGAGCTGAAAAGACAGGCCTAGGGGAGTCATCCCCACCCTTGATGGTGCCCAGAGAGAGAACAAGGCAGGTGATAATGAATTCTGGTCCTAAATCGGGAGGTGCTGCACGCAGGCACCTGGTAAGGAGAGAAGTTATTCAATGTGATCTCTAGAAAGGTCAGGGATGAGACAGTGTGTCAGGGTGCGCTCTAACAGCACCCACAGAGCCAGCCTCCAGGGACTCCACGAACTCAGCCCGAGGGAAGAGTGGCAGGACGCAACCCTGTGAAGCCTTTGTGAATGGTGCCCCCTAGGGTTGCTCAACGTAGGATCCCTGAAAATAAGGCAAAAAAAACAGTTGCCTAAGATCTAACTCTGACTCATGGCGCTCCAGGCAAGCCCCCCTCCAAGTGCCTTGACAATTCCTACACAACATCCAAACCGAAAAACCAAACCTGTTGCCGTCGAGTCGATTCCAACTCATAGTGACCCTATAGGACAGAGTAGAGCTGGCCCATAGAGTTTCCAAGGAGAGCCTGGTGGATACAAGCCACTGACCTTTCGGTTAGCAGCCATAAAACAACATCAAGACCCTGTCAAATGCCTCATCTCTGGTGCACACTTTCCCAGTGCCTGGGACACACACAGACATCTGTCTTCCTGCTCCTGGACCCCTACATCCCTGCTTGGCATTCAGGGGAGAACTTACACCACAAGGTAGCATCACGAGGGCAGGGGCTTTGTCCATTTTGCTCACTGGTGTACCCCGAGTGCCTAGAACAGTGCCTGGAACACAGGAGGTGCTACATGAACAGCTGTTGGATGGATGAGTGAGCTTGGCACAACAGCAGCTGCCAGCCACTCCAACCAGGTGAGCCAGCGAGTCACCCTGGGGCCGATATTCTTAGCTAGAGGAAGAGACCCCAGGGACCCCTCGTTGCTATGCAAAGGAGAGGCAAGTAGACAATCATTGCCCAGAACCTGATGGCCTGACAAAGATCAGGCTCCCGAGCTCCTTCATACACAGAAGTAATTACAAGGGAGTAGGTGGGCAGATCTGCAAAGAGTCCAAAGAGTTTACTGGAAGGATGCTCTGCCCAACTCCTGCCTCCTCAAAGATGGACGTGGTAGGACCGTCTCTAGTGAAGCGATTCGATGGTGACAGAGATCAACTTGCTAGAAATCACACCAACAGGCTCCAAAGGGAGCAGGTATATGGGTGTCCTGGGTCTAGTACCAGTATCAGCTATCAATCATCAAGTCAATTCCAACTCATCGAGGCCCCATGCATTGTTGAGCAGAAGTGCTCTATAGGGTTTTCAATGGCTATGACCTTCCAGAAGTACACTGCCAGGCTTTTCTTCCAAGGCACCTCTGGGTAGATTCAAACCACCAACCTTTTAGTTAGTAGCCATGTGTTTAACTGTTTGTGCCACCCAGGGACTCCTTGTCCTGGGTCTAGTCCTGGTCTACTCCCAGGCTGTGAAGTTTCGGGGATGAGTCATGTCTTGGGAGCCTAGCTGACTGCCTTTTAGACCCCTGGGGCACTGAATGAGCATATGCACTAATAAACCCAGACTTTCGGGAGCCCGAGGATGGGGTGGCCCTGCAGCCTGCATGATAACCAGGCCAGAGCATCGTTGGGCAATGGGTGAGGAGGTGCAGGACCACACAGGACTGCTTCCAACAGTCACAGACCCTGAAAACTGGGCCCCACGAGTGGACCGGGCACTCCTCCAGACATCTTCCATCCTGGCATTTCAAATCATAACTGCACCTTTCGGACTCAATAAGCACCACGGATTCTTGGGTCTTTTCGGGTCAGAGAGGATGCCTCATTACTGAGATACCAGCATTCTTGCCAATGCAACGAATGGATTTTTTTTTTTTTTGCATGATTAAGTAGAAAAATAAGAGCCACAATTGCGCTTTGGCAAGCTAATAATTTAGCACCCATTCAAACCATTGTTTTTAATTATTTATGCAACATGTATTTAGCGAGGATGAGGAGAAACTGGTTTTCCCTTATAAAACTTGAATACCTTTCTTTAGGTTCAAAATCATGAATTTATTACGTGCATTTATTACAGGCAATTTTCTAAACCAGACAGCTTCCTGGGAAGCACAGACACCGTTTAAAATTTAGATGCTAAAACAGATCACTTGTTCCTGGTAAACAGCACCGTGACGGCATTCATTGTCTTCACCGGCTCACCTGACGGGGCTGCCGGCTTCGGTGACCTGCGGAGGGTGGGTCTCAGGGAGGGTGGTATGACAGGCTGCATCGTGTCAGCAGTGCGTTCTCGCCAAACAAAACCACCTCTGCCAACGCAGGTCAGTGCTTCTGCGGCTGAGGGGACTTGTTTTGTTTTGCTGCTTTATTCCCACTCCAGGACCCCGTCCTCTTCCGTTGAAGCAGAACCAATTAATTCAGGCCAGGGATTGGCAAACTTTTTCTGTAAAGGCCAGACAGTAAATATTTTCAGCTTTGTGAGCTGAGAGGCAAAATCGAGTGACTGTTCTTGCCAAAAAGCTAAATAGCCTTTTTAAAAATGTAAAAAATATGTAAACATTCTTAGCTCTCAGGCCATACAAAACCAGGCTGGATTGGGGCTGCAGGCCATAGGTAGTTGGCCAATCCCTGATTTAGGCAGTTACAAAGGGAACGTGGAAACGGAAGTTCCCAGGCCCATGTATATTGACTTAGTAAAGTGATGTTTGGGTACCTTTATTAGGCAATTTCATGGCTGATAACTCCTTAAAGCAATTCTGAGTAAAATAACGGTAATACTGGGTGTTTGTGAGCACTTTGCAATGTCTTCCCCATCTCTATAAATGCCACCATCACCACCAAGCCAAAACAACAACGGTTGTTCTTTTCTTCTGTAATTGAGGTGAAATTCACATAACATAAAAGTAACCATTTTAAAGTGAACAGTTCAGTGGCATTTAGTCCATCCACAAGGTTGTGCAGCCACCACCTCTATCTAGTTCCAGGACACTTTCATCACCCCAAAAGGAAGCCCTGTTCCTGTTAACAAGCTGCTCCCCATCCCCCACCCAGCCCATGATAACCACCAATCTATGTTCTGTCTCTGTGGATTTACCTATTCTAAATATTTCATACAAACAGAATCTTACAGTATGTGAGGTTTCGTGACTGGCATCTTTCACTTAGCATAATGTTTTTGAGTTTCAGCCACAATGTACATTTATCAGTGTTGTTGTTACGTGCCATGGAATCGATTTTTGACTCACAGTGACTCCATGTGACAGAGTAGAACTGACCCATAGGGTTTTCTAAGCTGTAGTCTTCACAGGAGCAGACAGCCAGGTCTTTTCTCCCGCAAAGCCACTGGGTGGGTCTGAACCACAGACCTTTGGGTTAGCAGCCAAGTGATTAACTGTTGAGCTGCCGGGGTTCATTATGTATCAGTACTTCATTCCTTTCTTATGGCCAAATAATATTCCATTGTTCACCCAGGAGTTATTCTTAATTCTATTCCCATTCTTGCCGCTGACATTTATTCTATCAGCAAGTCCTGATGGTTATACTCCAAAATATATCTTGAAACTAACCACCAGCGCCATCCCCACTCCCTCCACCCTGACCCAAGTGACCATAATTTCTGGCCTCTTAACTATTCTCCTGGTATCCCCTCTTGCCCTCTACACTCCACAGAGCCACAGAAATCAGGTAACCATTCTCCTACTTACCACTCTCCAGTAGGGCCTTCCTGTTCTTCCCAGAGTGTGGGCCCCAGAACAGCAGAATCCGCATCTCCTGAGAACTTATTAGAAATGCAGAATCTCATGCCCCAGCTGGACTGCATCCTGTGCCCATTAAAGTTCGAGAAGTATTGGTACGACAGACACTGGCTGACTAATCCCCACCCACCCTCAAGCCTTATCTCTCTTTCCTGCCTCCACTGTTGGGGTCAGAAAGTTCATCACTATATTTGACTCCCTTTTCCAGCCTCCCTTGCAGCTAAAAGCAGTTCTAATTGGTGAGATGTAGGTGGGATCTACCTTGTATGTGGAGGTGATGCCTACAGCTGCAACAGCCACATACAACCAGAGGGGAAGGTCAGAAGGGGCAGAGATGTCAGCCCAAATGTCACCATGCCATTGAACCAGTGTCAATAGCCACCTGGCTCCACCAGCCTTCCTCTCCATTGAGAAAAATAAACCATTTGTTTAAGTCACTGTTGGTCTGGTTTTCCAAAACACAGATATTTCTAACTGATACAACTGGGTTCCCATTACCCTTAGAATAAAATCCAGACTCCTTGCCTTTGCCCACAAAGCTCATATGGCCTGGCCCCTAATGGACTCTATGCCTTTCTGTACCATTTTCCCCTTTACTCACTGTGCTCCAGCCACTGGTCAGTCCTCCCTCAATCTCCACTCAATCTTTCTTCAATCTTCTTGATGTCAACAGGCTTTGATCCCAGAGTCACCCATTCAGGTCGCCCCTCTCTGCCACTCATTGGAAGTAGATTGAGTCCCATCTTATATTCTTCAGAGCACTGAGAACCATCAGAAATCACTGCCCTTGTTTCTTCATGTACTTGTTTATGGTATGTCTCCCTACCCTACCCTACAGCTTAAAGTCCCAGGAGAGCTGGGGCCTTGCCTGTACTGTCCACTGTGGCATCTCCAATCCCTAGAAGAAAGCCTAACACAAAATAGGGACTAGATAAACCATTGTTGATTGAATAATGAATGAACTTACGAAGAGTTGTCTCATCTCCTATTCAATTGGTTCTGATACCCTGTGATGTAATCAGGATAAAAAAAAAAAACAAAACTAAAACCATTTTGCTGATGAGGAAAAGGCAGTCCAGAGAGGTAGAGTGGTTCACAGTTAATAACCAACTGGTATGTCCATGATGCAGAGTGTGTGGCTGACCGATGGATGGACCCACTCCTGGCCTACACCCCTTACCTGCTGTGTGACCTTGACCAAGTCACTTAAGCTCTCAAGGCTCAGTTTCCTCCTTTAAAATCTGGACTAATAGCACCTTCCTCAAGGGTTACTAGGGAAGGAGGGGGGCTAAGGGAGATAGTTCACATATAGCACTTGGCACAATTAGTAAGCACTAAAAAAAGCACTTGGTACACAATAAACACTAAAAAAATAGCCATTCTCATTATTAATTCATATTTATTATCCATTGACCTCCATATGATAGCACCATAATTTTTATGGTAGTTTATGTATTACACTCGGTGATAATGAACTGAGAACCAAGGAGGGTGCTCGGATCTTCTGACGCAGGGCCCACCACATCCACCAGAGGCCCCGCTGCCCCTCGGCCCCAATGCCTCTGCTCTCTCTCCATACCCAGTGACCAGCAAGCCAAGGGCAGGCAGGGGTGGGTGGAGAGGGATGAGAGGGGCCCCGAAAGCAGCCTTCAGCACTCAGTCCTGCCTGCCCAGCCCCAGCAGTAATCGGGTCAGGACCCGGAGCTGCTGTCTAACACAGGGGAGCCCATTCACTGTCCCCTCAAAACCTGCCCCTCCCCCACCATGGCCTCGACAGCTTCCACGAACACTTCACTTCTGGCTGGACCAACTCCTCCCTCTGCCTCTAAGACAAAGCTAAAGACAACAATCTAACTGTGCTGGCTGGCCTGAGTCTGCACCTGTGTCTGCACCAAGGTAGACAGCAGGGAGGGGACTCACTCTGAGCATCTCGACCAATGGTGGGCACAGCTGAGGGCAGCGGGCGGTAAGTGTGCACATTCTGAGGTCTGCAGGAGCTGGCACGGCTCTGCTTGCAATGTGGCCTCGGCTGGTCAATTCCCCACCCCATTCTGCCCCATCTGTCTCCAAGGACATCAGTGTTTTATGCTCCACTATTTACCCAGCCTTGGTAAACATCTGAAGCTTTCTGCACAGGAGCTGAATGGCCTGAATCCCCCTCTACTGCCCCCATCCTGTCACCCCTTCCCAAACAAACATCCCAGCCCCTCTGGGCAGAACAACCAGACCCAGGGCTGCTGCTCCCCTCCCGGGGAACCTCTCTTCACCATGGGGTGGTAGAGAGCACAAGCTTGGAGGTAGACAGCCCTGCCCATGCTGACTGTGGGACCTCAAGCAGGCTGCTCAAACCTCTAATCAGCCACACTTAGGCTCCAGAGTCTCTAGCCAGAACAAAGAGAAAGAAGGGGTTCTACTCAGAGTAGAACACCTACCAATTACCAAGTGCCTACCATATGCCAGGCACTATTCTCTATACTCTCAGCCTCACAGCAGCCCTGTGAGACATGTGCTACTATTGTCTACATTTTGCAGAAAAGAGAACAAACAAGACAGAAAAGTTGAGCAACTTGTCCAAAGTCACACAATTAAATATGTGTCAGAACCAGGTTTGGACCCAGCAGCCTGACCCTCGAGCCTCACCTGACCACTGTATCTACGGCACCATACCCTCATTTTGCCTGATCGGTGGGCTCATGCTTCCTTCCCTCTGGCTCCATCAGAATCCTCTGGGGCAAGCATACCATGATCCACCCAGTTGCCCCCCTTCCAGGGCAGGGAGCAGGGGCAAGAAGGGCCCAGACCCAGTGCCCCTCGTGGCAGCAAGCCAGCAGGAGAGGAGGCATAGTCCCTGGGCTGGGGCCAAGGTCCTGAGGCTCTTGGTCTTTGATCAGCCCAGCCAGAAGCGTCATCTGCTGCCCCAAAGGTCAGGTGGGCCCCACTGATAAGGTCCCGCCAATGGACATGGGAGCCTCTAATGAGGGCATCATGACAGATGGGGGCCTGGCATGCCAGCTTCTCAGGCGATGCTCTCCCTCCATCAGGGGCATGGTGAAGGGCCGTGGGGAGGACCACGGGCCCCCATTAGGACCAGGTGTTCTAGGTTCCTGCCTCCACTCCCTCCCATTGCTTGGGGCATTCTATCCTGGCCCATCCTTCCTTCTGATCCTTCTTCTCCGACCACCTAGAGGCCTTGACTCTAGCTGCATGGTGATTCCCTCCCCCACCAAAGCCAGGAGGGCTGAAAGAGTGGACATTTGCATTTCCATCCTCCCTCTGCCCATCTGACAGATAAAGAATTATAGAATCACAGACTCTCACAGAATGCCACTCTTAGAAGGACTTTAGAATCATCTTGCCCATTTTTTTTTTTTTTTGTCCAGTGGTTCTCAACGGGGAGTAGGATCACCCCCTAGGGGGCATTTGGAAATGTGTGGGGTTGTTTTCGTAGTCATAATCCTAGGGGTACTATCACCATTTAATAGGCAGAGCCCGGGGATGCCAAATGTCCTGCGATTTCTAGACGATTCTGCACAGTGAAGAACTGCACCACCCAAGATGCCAATAGTGCCTCCACCACAGTTTCTATAAACGAGGAAAGTGAAGCCCAAAGAGGAAAAGCGATTCAGTCACGGTCATTAGGGAAGAAAGGAAAATTAGGAAACAATTCCATTTACAATAGCACCTAAGAGAATAAAATACCTAGGAATAAATCTAACAAGGGATATGAAGGACTCATACAATGAAAACTATAAAATACTGCTGAAAGAGATTAAAGAAGACTTAAATAAATGGAAAGATATTCCATGTTCATGGATTGGAAGACTTAATATTGTTAAGATGTTAATACTACCTAAAGTGATCTTTTTTTTTAAAGTCATCTATAGATTCATTGCAATCCTGATCAAAATTCCAACAGCCTTCTTTACAGAAATAGAAAAATCAATCTTCAACTCTGTATGGAATGGCTAGAGTCTCCGAATAGCTAAAGCAATGTTGAAAGAGAAGAACAAAGTAGGAGGACTCACACTTCCTGTTTTTAAAACATACTGTACAGCTACAGTAATCAAAACAACCCGATACTGGTATAACACTAGTGACATAGACCAATGAAGTAGAATTTAGAGTTCAGAAATAAACCCACACATCTATGGTCAACTGATTTTTGACAAGGGCACTAAGCCCATTTAACGGAGAAAAAAGAGTCTCTTCAATAAATGGTGCTGGGGAAATTGGATTTCCATATGCAGAAAACTAAAACAGGATCCAGGCCTCACACCACATTCAAAAAAAATTTCAAAATAGATTATGGACCTAAATGTGCAGACTAAACCATAGAATTCTTAGAAGAAAAAGCAGAGGCAATGCTGTCAGGCCTAGCTTTTAATAATGAATTACCTAATATAATACAGAAGCACAAACAGTGAAAGATAAAATAAACAAATGAGACTTCATAAAAATTAAAAAGTTTTGTCAATCAAAAGACTTTACCAAAAAAGTGAAAAGACAAGGTACCGACTGGGAGAGTATCTTCAGAAAGCATACATCTGAAAAAAATCTAAAAACCAAAATATATATAAAACTTTGACAACTTAACAATAAAGGACAAATAACTCAATCACAAAGTGAGCAAAAGACTTGAATAGACATTTCACCAAAGAGGATATTCAAATGGCCACCAAACACATGAAAATATGCTCAATGTCATTAGCCATCAGAGAGATGCAAATCAAGGCCACAACGAGCTATCATTTCACTCCCACTACCCAGTGAACCCAGTGCCGTCAAGTCAATTCCGACTCATAGCGACCCTATAGGACAGAGTAGAACTGCCCCACAGAGTTTCCAAGGAGCTCCCACCAGGATAACTAAAATTAAAAAAACAAAAAACCCAGAAAATAACAAATTTTGGCGAGGACGTGGAGAAATTGGAACTCTTACCTATTGCTAGTGGAAATGTAAAATGGTACAGCTGTTGTGGAAAACAGTGTGGTAGTTCCTCAAAAAACTAAAAATAGAACTACCATAAAGAAAAACCATATGACCCATCAATTCCACTCCTAGGTATATACCCAGAAGTCTTGAAAGCAGAGACTCACACAGAGACTTGTACATGATTGTTCATTGCAGCACCAGTCATAACAGCCAAAATGTGGAAACAACATAAATGCTCATCAACGGATGGATAAACAAAACATGGTATATACATACAATGGAATACTACTCAGCCAGTAGGAGAAATGAAGTCTTGATAGAGGCTATAACATGGATAAAGCCGGAAGACGTTATGCTCAGTGAAATAGGTCAAGAGCGAAAAGACAAATATTGCATAACCTCACTTACATAAAAAGACAAGAAAAGGCAAATGTATAGCGACCAAAGTTTTTTAGTGGTTACCAGGGCAGGACAGAGGGGGAAAGAAGAAAGATTAATTGTGATGTAAAATATTACAATGATTAATGGTAGGGCTGCACAGCCGATTACAGTAATTGTTGTCAGTAAGTGTACACCTGTAAAAAGTTGAACTGATAAAAGAAGTATGATAGATACATTTACAACAATGACCAGGAAAAAAACAAGTAGATGCTGAGGCTGCTTATGTATAACCAAAAACCTCATAGGATTTGATTCCTTGGTTTGGAGGTTCAGGGTCATGGTTTCATGGGACATCCCAGTTAATTGGCCTAACAACATGTTTAGTGCTTCTCTTCTACCTCCTAGTTTGTTGCGTGGTGCCTGTGTTCTTAAAAGCTTGCAAGCGGCCATCCAAGGGGCAACAATTGGTTTCTATCCACATGGATCAACAGAGGAGGGAGAGTCAAGAATGGGAGGAGGATATGGAATATACGGCTAACTGCCTCCAGGAATAACTGCCTACTTTGCCATAAGACCAGAAGAACGGGATGGTGCCCAGCTACCATTACTGAACATTTGATCAAAGATTCCATAGAAGAATCCTGATCAAAAGGGGGAAATGCAGAACAGAATTTCAAATTATCGTTGAATCCATGGGGGCTGGATGAAGCCCTGAAACTATTGCCCTGAGATAATCTTTAAACCTTAAACAAAAAAATCCCTGGAAGTCTTAAAACCAAAAAATAGTTTAGCTTAACTAGTAAAAAATGTCTGCCTTGAACATTATGCTCTTTTAAGATCTATATGGGATTAAATTGACAACAGCAGCTTGAAAGATTAAATAGGAGTTTTTTTTTTTTAGGGGGCAGTGAATTCATGCTAATGGTGGAGGAACAACTCAGAAAAGGAGAGTGAGAATGATTGTACAACTCAAAGAATGTAATTAATGTCACTAAATTATAGATGTAGAAACAGTTGAATTGGTGTATGTTTTGTTGTATATATTCTCAACAACCACAACAAAATAAATAAAACTTAAAGAAAGAAAAGACCAAGCTTGGAAAATTTGTCAGGGAACTGGGAACCATAAAAAAAGTGACACAGTAGACTTGAAAAAGAACCAAATAAAAATTCTAACACTTAAAAAAATGAAATAAGGACCATATAAGCCAGATACTGCATCGGCCAGATACCAGAAAAGCTAGATGGTGTCTGGTTACAACCGATGACTGCCCTGACTGGGACTGCAACAGAGAGGCCCTGAGGGAACAGGAGAGCAGTGGGATGCAGACTCCAAATTCTCTTAAAGAGACCAGACTTAATGGTCTGACTGAGACTAGAAGGACCCTGGGAGTTATGGTCCCCAGACCGTCTGTTAGCCCAAGACAGGAATCATTCCCAAAGCCAACTGTTCAGACAGGGATTGGACTGGACTACGGGATAGAAAAAGATACTGGTGAAGAATGAGCTTCTTGGATCAAGTAGATACATCAGACCATGTTGGCATCTCCTGTCTGGAGGGGAGATGAGAGAGCATAGGGAGTCAGAAGCCAGTTGAATGGACACGAAAATAGAGAGTGGAGGAAAAGAGTGTGCCGTCTCATTAGAGGGAGAGCAATTAGAAGTATATAGTAAGGTGAGTATAAGTTTTTGTATGAGGGACTGACTTGATTTGTAAACTTTCACTTAAAGCACAACAAAGATTTTTTTAAAAGTTTAGAAAAAAATGAAATAAGGATTTCAAGGGATAGGTTTAACAGCGGATTAGGCACAGCTTAAAAGAGATCAGAAGACATATCCAGAATGCAGTACAGAGAGGTTAAAGATGGAAAATACAGAGAAGATAATAAGAGACATGGAAAATACAGAGAATAAGAGACATAGAAAACAGAGTGAGAAGATGTACCATACTTTTAGTAGAAGTCCCAAAAGGAGAAAAGAAAAAGCATATGGCAAGGGCATTCCTCACACGAATCTACCCTGTGGGGAGTCTTTTTGCCCTTAGGCAAGGCCTGTGAACATGGCCTAGTAAGAATGTGACACATTGTGGAAAGATGAAAAATACCTGGGTTCTTGGCCATGGTAGACCAAGGGTGGGGCTGCAGGAGTGGTCCACCCTAGGTGCAGGCAATAAGGGGGTACATTGTCTGTAGAAAAATTTTTAAATTGCTAAAATAGACCAAATGTTACAAAAATTGCCACTTCATGGCAATTTTAAATTATATCAGTGATAAAATACTCTTTCCTAAAAAATCTTTTGTCGGTCTAAGTTCTAAACAAGTGCTGTGGTTACTGTCAGGTTTTCGTAATATACAAATTAGCATATTTTCATTACCCTTTAATAAACATCGTATTTTACCGACAGTTAATTTGGAAAGCTCCAATTTATTTGGTCAGCTTTTGATACACACAGACTTAGCAAGACGGTATGTTTCTAGGGTAAGCAAATTCAAAATAAAAAATGATAGTCCACTGTGTGTGGGGGAAAAAAAAAAGGCCTTGAGTTACTTCAATTCTATCATTGTATGTGACCACTTGGAGGTTTGTTTTACGTTTAAAGTTGATACTTGTGATACATAGTGTGACGTGCCCTGAGATGTGGAATGCTTTTCTTCAGCAAGAACAATTTTTAATTTGTGAACAGTCTCGTTAAAATTGACATTTCTCCTTGTTTAATTGCTATTTGTTTCAAAACTAAAGAAAATTTTAAAAAATAATTATGACATGATTATTAGTGAAAATAATTTTGTCACTTGGAGAATTCTAAGATGGCCTCCAACATTCCAGCCCTCTGGTGTGTATAATCCCCTCTCTTTGAGTGTGAAGAAGACAGTGAATTTAATGGGATATTGTTTCCATTATTAAGTTACTAATCAATTCACTTTGAGTTCATCAAAAGGGATATTATCATGGGTGGGCCTGACCTAATCAGGTGATCCTTTTAAAAGAGACACATCAGCAAGTTCTCTTCAGCTGGTCTTGAAGACCTGCCTCATATGTTCTACAGGTGCAAGGAAATGACTTTTGTCAACAACCACATGAGTTTGGAAGAATACCCTGAGTCTCAGATGCAACCCCAACACCAGGGTTGCAATCTTGTGAGACCCTGGCAGAGGACCCAGCTAGCACATGTCTGGATTTCTGACCCACAAATACTGTGAGATAATAAATCTGTGTTGTTTTAAGCCACTAAGTTTGTGGTTATTTGTTACACAGCAGTAGAAAACTAATATACATGCCTCAGCCCTCACAGTTTGTAAGAGGCAGAGCAGGGGTTAGCACAGCACAGTCCTCGCACTACATAGGAACATTATCAGTGCTTTACAGGTGCTGAAACAGAGAAATGAAGTGTCCTAACCAAGGTCACACAGTTGGTAAGTGACCGAGCTAGGCTAGAACCAAAGCCTGTTCTGCTTCAGGGCTTCCAGTGGATTTGTTCATGGATGACCCTGCAGGTGTCTCTGGTGGAGTAGATGTCCTGCCTGCTGTCATTTCCCATCCTTATAATGACTTAAAAAGACCCCTGGTGACTTCTAAGTCAATTGGCAAAATAATTCTATTATGAAAACATTCTGCATCCCACTTTGAAATGTGGCGTCTGGGGTCTTAAATGCTAACAAGTGGCCATCTAAGATGCATCAATTGGTCTCAACCCACCTGGAGCAAAGGAGAATGAAGAACATCAAGGTCACATGACAACTAAGAACCCAAGAGACAGAAAGGGCCACATGAACCAGAGACCTACATCATTCTGAGACCAGAAGAACTAGTTGGTGCCCGGCCACAATCGACGACTGCCCTGACAGGAAGCACAACAGAGAACCCCTGAGGGAGCAGGAGATCCGTGGGATGCAGACCCCAAATTCACATAAAAAGACCATACTTAATGGTCTGACTGAGACTAGAGGAATCCCGGCGGCCATGGTCCCCAAACCTTCTGTTGGCAAAGGACAGGAACCATCCCCGAAGACAACTCATCAGACATGAAAGGGACTGGTCAGCGGGTGGGAGAGAGATGCTGATGAAGAGTGAGCTAATTATATCAGGTGGACACTTGAGACTGTGTTGGCATCTCCTGTCTGGAGGGGGGATGGGAGGATAGAGAGAGTTGGAGGCTGGCAAAGTTTTCACGAAAGGAGAGACTGGAAGGGCTGACTCATTAGGGGGAGAGCAAGTGGGAGTAAGGAGTAAGATGTATATTAACTTATATGTGACAGACTGACTTGATTTGTAAACGTTCACTTGAAGCTCAATAAAAGTTAATAAAAAACATTAAAAAAAAAAAAAAAGACCCCTGGTGGTGCAACCAAAAGGTTAGTGGTTCTAAGTCAGCCAGCTGCTCCTGGGGAAAAAGACCTGATGTTCTGCCCCTGTGGGGAGTGTTAGGTGTCATCGAGTCAGTTTTCAACTCATAGTGACCCCATATGACAGTGTACAAGTGCCCCATAGGGTTTTCTAGGCTGTAATCTTTACGAGAGCAGATTGCCAGGTCTTTCTCCTGTGGAGCGGCTGGGTGGGTTCTAACCATCTACCTTTCCGCCAGCAGCCAAGTGCTTACTTAACCCTTTCTGCCACCAAGGCTCCTCCCCTAAAGATTAAAACCTGTTGCCGTGCAGTCGATTCCGACTCATAGTGACCCTATAGAACAGAGTAGAACTGCCCCATAGGGCTTCCAAGGAGCTGCTGGTGGATTCAAATTGCCGACCTTTCGGTTCGCAGCCATTTAGCAGCCAAACTCTTAACCACTGCACCACCAGGACTCCTCCCTAAAGATTAAAAAAAAAAAACAAACCAAACCCAGTGCCATGGAGTCGTTACCGACCCAGTGCCATCGAGTCGATTCTGACTCATAGCGACCCTATAGGACAGAGTAGAACTGCCCCGTAGAGTTTCCAAGGAGTGCCTGGTGGATTTGAACTGCCGACCCTTTGGTTAGCAGCCGTAGCACTTAACCACTACGCCACTAGGTTTCCCCCGCTGAAGATTAAAAAAAAAAAAGTACAGCCTAGAAAATCCTACAGGTTAGTCCTACTCTGTTGCGTGGGATCGCTATGAGTTGAAATCTGCTTGGCCCCTAACCACAACATGACTTAATGGTGATTTCTGGTGACGAGAGGAGTCCGCTGCTGAGGAGATCCTGAGAGTGGCCTTCCCCATTCCCAGACTCAGTCCCACACTGGTCGCCTAGGTGAGCGAGTGAGGACGTAGGTCCCCCAGCTATCACCTCTCTCAGCCCCGTTTATTTACTTTAGACTGAAATTTGCAAAATATTCCATTTATATGTTCGTCTACTTGTCTTTTCCCAGTCTCCCCAATAGAAAAGACCAGTCTGACATGTTGTCCTCCCAGTTCTTGGCACCGGCCCTGGCACACTTCATGGAATTTGCTGAACTGATTGTTGAGCGAAAGATGTCCCTCCCACCGGAGGCAAGGCTGAATTCTGTGATCTCGGGCCCAGGAAGCGTCTCCCTTTTTCTTCCTTTCCCACACCACTCATCAGGCTTGGTCTCTAGGACTCTAGGGAGTTTAGACAAGTCCTTTTAGAGGAGGACGTGGGGATGCAGCCCCCACCCCTGCCAGCTCTGCTCCAAATCATCCCACTCCAGCTGGCCTCTGGGCTGAGGGGCTTCCAGGACAAGAGCACCCACATTCCCGCCCCGCCAGGTGACCACCTCGCCCGGAGCCTCCCGGGTTCCCAGACACGCACCTGCGCCCTCTGCTGGCAGAAGCGGTCAAGTGTACGGAGATCCATCGCGGACAAGGCAGGAGGGAGGGGCTCCCTGGAGCTCCCATCCGGAACCCCCTGACTCTAGAAGCCGCAGGGTGTGAGAGTTGCGGTGGAGTCTGTAGTTTGGCCCGAGTCTGGCCGCAGCGCGGAGCTCCTGCCCTAAGACTGGTGGGCCTAGAGCGCCCTGACTTCAATCCTATCCACAGGATGGCAAGGCAGTCACGCGCTTTGGATGCTCTGTCTTTGCTGAGTGAGGCCTGGATTGGGGTCCCCAGACAGGGGAAGGGAGCACAGCGCTTCCACCAGGAGAGCACATTACTCAGAGTGAGGGCAGGCCAGTCCTGAGCTCCTGGCCCCATCCCATAATGTTAACAGCTAACACTCCGCAAACCAAAAACGAAACCCCTTGAGGTCGAGTCGGTCGGCTCATAGCAACCCTATAGGACAGAGTAGAACTACCCCATAGGGCTTCCAAGGAGCGCCTGGTGGATTCAAACTGCCAACCTGTTGGCTAGCAGCCAAACCCTTAACAACTACACCACCAGGGCTTCCCTGCTACTTACCTCATGCAGTCCTTCCAGCAGCCCACCGCGTGGATACTACTACCTTACAGATGAGGAAACTGAAGCACAAAGTAAGTGATGGAGACAGAATTAGAGCCCAGGTCAGCCTGCCTCTTGAAAGTCCCTGGTCATCCTATCCCCTGTAATCCTACAACCAAGAAGGCCTCCTTACCCCTTACCCCAGGTGGTCACATGTGGCTTCAAAGCCAAGGCTGGTTTTGGGGGTAGCTGAAGCTGGGGGTTGCCTGGGGTGGGAAATGGCCTGCTGTGTGGGAAAGGCCAGGCCCCAGGACCAGACAGCCTATGGGCACCTCCTGGCTGGATGGCCTTGGACAATCACTTACTCTCTCTGTGTCACTGTTTTCTTATCAGTAGAAAAGGTAATTCCTGACTTAGAAGGTGGTTGCGGGGATAAGAGATAAACGTGTGTGAAGTTCCCAGCGTAGCACCTGGGCACGGGACAGCTGTTATTATTTGTGGTGGTTTTAAAATACAAACTCTTTGATACACCTCCCTTCAAAAGATGGAGTTTGTTTCCACTCACCCTGAGTGTGGGCTGGACTTAGTGACTTGCTTGTAATGAATAGAATAAAGTGGGCACAATGGTGTACAACTTTAAAGACCGGGTACTGAAAAGTGCTATTACTTTGTCCATGCTCACTTTCTCTTGGATCACTTGCTCAGGGGAAACCAGCTGCCATGTTGTGAGGCCACTCCATGACAAGGAACTAAGGCCTCCAGTCAACAGCCACATGAGTGAACTTGGAAGCAGATCTTCCAGCCCCAGTCAAGCCTTCAGATAGCTGTAGCCCTGGCCAGCATCTTGACTGCAACCTCATGAGAGCCCCTAAGCCAGAACCACCCATCTAAGCCACTGCTGAATTCTTGACCCACAAAAACTTGTCGTTTTAAGCCACTAAGTTTATTAACCAATTTGATACTAAAAATATAACTAATACATTATTATAATAGGCATCCTTGGGCCAGGACTGCTTTGGGGTTGAACTGTCCCATCTCCTCCACAGCTGTGGTCACAAAAAGTCTTCATTGAAGAGGGTCTGGGCCCTGTGGACCTGGCCAGGATAGAAATAATAATAACAATATTTACTGAGCACTTGCCATCTGCCAGGCATTGAGCTAAGCACATTTATCTTCCTAACAAAACCTCCCCCAAGATTACAAAAGGTAAATACTATTATCATACCCATTGTGTAGATGTGAAAACTGAGGTGAAATGAGGTTGAGTAACCCACCCAAGATTATACAGGGAAGTAGTGCTGAGATTTGAATCAAGCTCCACTAGATTTCAGCACTGAGTGTTTAATCCTGAAGTGCACAGTGGCTCAAGGGCCTATTCAGAATCTCTGCCTGTCCAGGCTCACACCCAGCCCCTCACATTGCCACCACTTACTTACTCTCCTATGACAGTGACTAAGACAGGCACTGGGACAAATGCCATCCAGCCCTTTGTCCCTTAGCCAAGGCAGGCGATCTCCCAGCTGTCAGGTGAGCTCACCCCTCACCTGCCTAGTGCCTCCTTGCTGAGCACCTTCAGCTGAAAGTGCTTCGCATCATCTAGTGCAGTCCCTTCCTTCCTCACCCCCTTTTTTGATATGGAAACAGAAGCCCAGAGAGGTGAAGTGGCTTATCTAAGGACACAAAGTCACGGGGAGTCCTGAGGCCAGAACCCAGGTCTCCTGGCACCTCTCAATCCGGCCTGCACCCTGCCTTTCCCAGTGCAGACTGTAGGTTCCACCCACCCCACCCCGACACCTGGGATTGGAACCTGAGGCCATACTGCCCAGGGACCTCCACTGCCCCAGCCCCTGAGGGAGCCAGGCGGAGGGAGCTTATCTCCACCTGTGAGGCTGTGTTGTCTCACCCCACCCCCACTCCCCATCCCCTCCCTGCCAGGCAGCCTTGATTAATGAGCCGGTGATATTTTATCTCCCAGCTATGGCAGTTAGGGATCAATGGGTGGTGGCAGGGCCTGAGGAGAACACATTCTGCCCCAGAGATCAACCTGAGAGCCCCAAAGATTGGCAGGGAGCAGGAGACGAGGGGGTAAAAGGAGTCTTGCTCTCTTTCGCTCCTCATTGCGATCTTCCTCTCCTGCTTGAACCGGCTTAGCCACTGTAAAGCACCAGGATGGGCCTGGCACTTAAGAGGGGCTCAATAAATGGCAGCTGTTTTTGCTGTTGCTACTGCTGTTAGCTCTAGGAGTCCTTGGGCCGGTGTCTGTCCTGAGGTTGAACTGCCCCACCTTACTAGCCAAAGTCCCGACCACTGGACAGCCCACTCCTCCCCACTCCAACCTCAGGTTCCCCATCTATAAAATGGGCACAGGTTTGTGCTTGGAAATGGGGTTGCAGGTCTGACATTATTTTATTGAGTGACCTGAGAGTGGGCTTAGGGGTCTGTCCAGCTGTGAGGTTTGGCAAATCATTCATACTCTGGGCCTCAGTTTCCTCATCTGTAAAAGGGGTATAATAATCTCTACATTGCCCTCCACACAGGGTTATCAGGATGAGATAACTCCAGTATGTCCCACACCATACTAAAGTGTGGGCTTTGGGGTCCCACAGGGAATCAGACACCGAACTCTGACCAAGGTGTTGGCATTGATGTTGTGTTGCTGCTCACAACCCCAAAATCCAGGCTCAGCTCTGAGAGAGAAAGAATGCTGAGGCACAGACCCTCCGAGGGATAGGGCTAAAGAAGAGTGGCCAAATGTCCCACTCTTCCCAGGACAGTCCCAGTTTACTCCTATTGCCCAGGCGCAATTGTTTATAGCCCCCCTTTCACTCTCCAAAGTGTCCCAGTTTGAACAATAAGTTATATGGTCCCTAGGCTGAAGGAACAACGCTCTATCCTGCCCTCAGGGGCTGTGCAACTCCATCTAACCTTGAGCAAGTGGCCAGCTTGTCTGAAGTCAGGCAGGAAACTCTGACAGGGCCTTGAAGGGGCCCAGACTCAGAACCCCATGGCTGAGCTTTAGTCCCCACTGGAGGAGCCCAGAGGACTCCCACCAACCTCTTCCCTAATTTTTTCAAGATGCATGTCTAGTTTTAAGCATGTGATCACTATGTAACCCCATTTTAAAAACCCATTGCCATCAAGTCAACTCCGACTTATAATGACCCTATAGGACAGAGCAGAACTGCCCCACAGGGTTTCCAAGGAGCAGTTGGTGGACTGGAACTGCAGACTTTTTGGTTAGCAACAAACCTCTTAACCACTGCGCCACCAGGGCTCTGTGATCACTATGTAGAGTGGAAAAATATGAAGATGAATGAGGGAGTAAGAGGGAGGGAAAGACAGAGGGAGGGACTCTTAGATGAATAAATGCAATTAAGGAAGAATGGATGAATGAAATGAGAGGGACAAAAGAAAAACAGATGGATGGATAGGAGAGTGAGTGAATGGAAGAAAGGGAGGATGGAAGGATGTTGAAAGGGAGGGATGAAAAAATGGGTGGATGGATGGATGGATGGATGGGAGGGATGAGAAGAGATGAATGTCAAAGTCTTGCTGGCCCCCATCGTCCATCCCCTGGACAGGGCAGAGCAAACAGAGAGCCCAGCAGAAGACTCCATTACCAGAAGGTCATATGAATTGACTCTTTGAGGCCCGAGAAGCCAGTCTTCCCTCCCCCACTCCACAGACCTTCCTAGGACCACTCCTTCCCCTTGGCTCTCCTTTGCCCCTGCCCACTGCCCCTTCCCAAAGGGCAAAGGGCAGCACAGCCGAGGAAAGCTATCCGCTATCAGCCTTACTTATCCCAGCTCTGTTTATTCTGAGTCTGCAATTAACAGAGTCTCTTTCCCAGATCAATTAATAGTGGGGGGCCTGGGAAGGGCACAGGGAGCCCCATCAAGCCAGGTTACTCATTGATAAACAATGGGGAATTGATAGAGGCTCTCCCTATTCCTGCTCTGAGGTCACCCCTTCCTGACTCTCAGAGGCACCCAGGTCCCAGTTTTGGGCCCAGAAAGGCTGGTGTGGGATGGAGCTGGAAAGCCCAGCCTCAAGGTGTATAGTTCTAGGCGTGTGCAGCTGAGGCCCTGGCTCCTGGGCTACCCAGTAAGTTCCTCTACAGCTCCCAGATCAGGCTGCAAAGACTGTGCATCCTGGTGGTTAAGATCATCAGCCCGAGACAGGGACCAGACCCAGGTTCACAGACCCATCTCTTCCCACTTAGCAGCTGTGTAACTTTGGGAAAGTTACTTACTCTGAGTTATTTACTCTGAGCCTCAGTCTCCCTTCTGTATAATAGAGATGATGCTAGGACAGACCTCCATCAAAGGGCTGCTGCGAGGCTTAAATGAGTGAGCATATACAATGCACGTTCGTAGTCCCACTGCCTGGTCCTTAATGAGACCTGAAACGTGGTAGGTGTGTGTCAGCCATTAGCCAGAGCTTTGGGCTCCTTCGGGGAGCCTCAGGCACTCTTCCAACCTCTTTATTCCTGCCTTCTCCTCCTTTCCCAGGGTGTCCCCTCAAGTACCAGCAGGCACTTAGAGGTCCTGCCCCCTCATTTGTCAGAAGGATGTCAGAGGTTTCTGGTTGTCCAGTACAGTAGTCACTAGCCACATGTGGCTATTAAAAATTAACTTTATATTAATTATAGTTAAATAAAATGAATATTATTCAGGCATCAAAAGGAATGAAGCACTGATTGACGTGCTACAGTGTGGATGAACCTTGAAGAATTATGCTAAGAGGCCAACACAAAACCTCACACACTGTAGGATTCCGTTTATATGAAATATCCAGAACAGGTAAACCCACAGAGACAGAACGCAGAGTGGTGGTTGCCAGGGCCTGGGGCTGGGGAGTGGGGGGACAGAACGCAGAGTGGTGGTTGCCAGGGCCTGGGGCTGGGGAATGGGGAGCAACTGCTTAACGGGAACAGGGCTTCCTTTTGGGGTGATGAAAATGTCCTGGAACTACATAGAGGTGGTGGCTACACAACCTTGTGGATGGACTAAATACCACTGAACCGTTCACTTTAAAATGGTTATGTTCATGTTATGTGAATTTCACCTCAATTAAAGAAAATTAGGAATTCCTCAGTCGCACTGGCTACGTCTCAAGGGTCCAAAGACACACGTGGCTCGTGGCAACCACATTGGAGAGCACAGACACAGGACATTCTCACCATTGCAGAGTTTTCTGTTGGACAGCACAGACAAACTTGACCCTCAGGTAATTAAATAATGACGAGAAGACCTCTCCACACACATGATCTCGCCTGACCCTCACCCCAGAATGACATTATTATTTTCCTTTAAGAGATGGGGAAATTGGGACCCAGAGAGGAGAAGTGCAACCCCAACTTTACACAGGAAGTGGCGGGCCAGGGGCTTGCACTGGGGCCTGTAGGCATCGAATCCAAGGTCTTTTCTGCCTCCCTCAAAGATGGGCTTGGGCCCAGGAAGTCACAATCAAACTCCGCTCTGGCAGGCTGGGTCTCTCGCCCAAACCTCATTACCCCATCACCCTGACTCTTGATTTCTGATCAGATCTGGTTTCTCCTACAGGGGACCTGGAACCAGTTGAAAGCAGAGAAGGGTGTGCAAGTGTGTGGTCTGGAACTTGCAAAAACTGTGGGGAAGGGAACTTATTGCCAAGTGATTTGGAATTTTAACAAAAATTCCAGGAAGCCAGAGCAGGGTGATGGGAGTTGAGGGAAAGAATGCACCTTTCCCTGACCTCAGGTTGCCTCGTCACACACGCAGGTCAACAGGGTACAGATCTCTTTGTCTTTAGTAAGCCCTGAGCTATTTGGGGAGTCCTCTAGAGTAGGCTGGGGAGGGCAAACCTCAGACCCTTTTAGTCTTTCTGACCTAGGCACGACCTGAACTTGTTGAGCACAGGAAAAAGAACAGAACGTACAGCCAGTCAGAGCTTTGTTCAGTTCCCAGCCCCATCACTTACTGCCTGGATGATCTGAGCCTCAGTTTCCTCATCTGTGAAATGGGGACTGGTTATACATGCTTCCCTCCATTGTTGTAGGGCGAAACAAGATACTAGCTATGACTCCCAAGCACCTGATAAAGACGAGTTATCCTCACCAGGACCCCAGCTACTGTCCCCATAGGGATCTCTCCACAAGCACGAACCTCTGGGAAGTCTCAAGGCTCAAGTCCTCATTATTAATGATAATCATCATCACAGCGCTGTGGCAGACTCACTGAAGGGTCATCATGAAGTCCCAGGCTGCAGGCAGGGCTGGCTGCCCTCCTTGTACTCAGTATGTGTGTGGTGGAGTCAGGCCAATCTGGGAGATTCCCAGCTGTGTAACCTTAGGCAAGTTATTTAATCACTTCAATTTCTCATCTGTAAACTGAGGAGGGTAATAATAATACTTACCCCACAGCACTGCTGAGATATTTAAATGAGATGATAAAGCACTTAGCACAGAACCTGGACGTAGACGTGTCTGCCAACACCACCGTTAATCAGAGCCAGGCCCTGGGCTGGGTAATGGGCAAGATAAGATGGCCGTGAAACCAACTAACTACATACATCCCAAGGCGGAGGCGACAGGGAGTAGGACAGAGGGGAGAATTCTGGGCTGCATGGGATTTTCAGAAAAGAAACAGTTTTTATTTCAGCCTGAAGGAGGCCCATAGGCAGGACCTTGGAGAGACTGTGGCCAGGCCAACATGAAGACTCCCGGAGGAGGAACAGGGGAGCAGGCACAGCTGCTTCCAAGGCCAATATGTCTCCTCCTGGCCCTCAGACCCCTGGGGAGTGACATATGTTGAATCGGAATCTCTGAAGGCGACAGCCCAACAATCTAGATGTATTTTAACCAGCTCCCAAGGTGACTACTCCACAGTGTAAAGTCAGGGCACCCCTCTCCTCTGCAGGCTGCAGGGGTGCCCTGGGGAAGGCCCAAGTCAGCCAGCCTTGTCAAGGGCCCCAAGCCACATCTGCTCATTATACCTCTTAATTAAAAAAAAAAAAAAAAAATCATAGGGTATATGCAGTGGTAAGAAGCCCTGGTGGCACAACAGTTAAACACTCAGATGCTAACCCAAATGTTGGTGGTTCGAACCCATCCGTCGGCTCTGCAGGAAAAAGGTCTGGGGATCTGCTGCTGTAAAGGTTAAACCAAAAACCAAACCCAGTGCCGTCGCGTCGATTCCGACTCATAGCGTCCCTATAGGACAGGGTAGAACTGTCCCATTGAGTTTCCAAGGAGCGCCTGGCGGATTCGAACCGACGTCCCTTTAGGTTAGCAGCCGTAGCGCTCACCCACTACGCCACCAGGGTTTCCCCCTGTAAAAATTATACCCTAGAAAACTCTATAGGGCAGTTCTACTCTGTCGCAAGGGGTCGCTGAGGGTTGAAAATCGGCTCCACGGCACCTAACAACAACATGCAATGGTAAGGCGTTAACAACTGGTACAGGGCAAACACTGACCAATCACAGCAGATGTCCAGCAATCAAAACAGACACTCAACCAATTAGAATAGATACCCGGCCAATCAGAACAGAGGTCTGGCCAACCAGAACACCCAGAACAGCAGAATGCTGCACCAGCAGAATAGAAGCTCTGAAAAACGCTCCAGCTGAGAGGCCCTGGACAGAGGTCACACCGGGAAATGGCCCAGGGGCTGCAGTGGGATACGAGATTGCTCCGTGGGCAGGGCTCTGGACCCCCAGCCCAGTCTTAAACACACTTGCTCCTTTTTCATCTGGTTTATTTCTTGAGTTCCCACAAGCCACAGTATTTGAAAAAAAAAAAAAGTTTGCCCTCCTTTAAAAACAACAACGTTGGGAAGCATTGATCTATCAGTGTTTCTCAACAGGGCACTGTCAGCCTTTGGGGCAGAACAATTCTGGGTTGTATGAGGCTGTGCTGGACATTGCAGGAATTTTAGCATCCCTGCCCCCTGCCTACTAAATGCCAATAGCAATCCCAGTCATCCTGCTGACCAAACACATGGCCCACCCCAGGTGGGGGGTGGACCACTGCATCCAGTTGAGGAACGCTTCTAGCTGCTCAATGCTCCTCACTGGCAGATCAAGCCAAGTGACCAGCCCGAGACCACCCAGCAGCGGGGCTAGAGTTGAGACTAGGAGAGCTACAAGAAGAGATCCAGGACACAGACAGAAACAGGTTTCCCGGAAGTGGGCAGGAGGGGAGTAGGGGCCTTCTTCAGAGAGCTTTGTGGGGACACCCATACCCCAAACCACCAGTAGGTAAGACTACAACCAGGTCACCCCAACTGTGGCCTGAACCCTCGGCAGCCAGCACAGCACAGAAGGGCCATTCTGGGGCCAGGCAAAGAGGCCGGGACCAGCTTGGTGGCCTCAAGGGCAGGCATCCAGCAGTTCCCAGGCTGAGGCCCTGGCTCCCTCCCTTCAGAGGACAATTGCTCCATTGGCTGGGATGGGGGAGAGGAGACTCAGGCAGCTGCATCCTCACGCCACTAGCTGTGGCTTTGCCCAGCTCCTCCCCATCCTGTACCCACTCCTTAATGAAGCCATTGTTTGCCCAGGGCTCCCCCAACAGCTGGCCCCACCCCTCACACTCCTGCCCTGGCTTTCGCCTCCACAATCCTGCCCCAGGGTCCTCCCCAGGAGCTCCTGACTTCCTCTCCTGCACCCAGAGCACAAAGCCCGCTAAGGCCCCTCTGACCCACTGTCCCTTTGCTGGGCAAGTCACTTCCCCCTTCTAGCCTCTGGTTTTTATATTAACCAAATATGCATAGACTGCCAACTGACGTCGGTTCATCATGAGAGGAGTTCCGTCCTGAATTCCAGCCAAAGCAAAGAATTCTGCTGCTTATATTTACAGGCAAATGAACCATTTTGCACTGGTTTAGGGAAAAGTTGAGAATAGTTTAGGAATCTTTTGTACCACCTTCACAGACCCGGGGTGGACAAGAACCACCAGAACAGAGGATAACTTTCAGCTCAAAGGTTTCATGAATCTGGGGTGCCCAGGGCCCCATTGAGCCTGGACTTACCGAGTGGAGGCTGCATGCTCCCTGCCTCCTCTGATTGCACAAAAGTCTTTGAACATTTACACTGTGGCAGTTTTAAGCACCTTCAGGTAATTCTCATTTAATCTTCCCAACAAGGAGCCCTGGTGGTGCAATGGTTAAGCACTCAGCTGCTAACTGAAAAGTTGGCGGTTCGAACCCACCAGCAGCTCCGAAGGAGGAAGACCTGGTGATCTGCTCCTGTAAAGATTACAGCCTGGAAAACCCTATGAGCCAGCTCTACTCCGTCACATAGGGTCTATATGACTTGAAATCGACTCCAGGGCACCTAACAACAGCAATCTTCCCAACAGATCTGCAAAGAACTTCCTGTCCCTGATTGGCAGATGGGGAAACCGAGGCACAGAGTAGTGTGTCTTATCCAGTGTCCACCGCCTATAAGCGGTAGGGATGAAAGCCCAATTGTTCCTTTGAATCTGTGATTAGTACCCTTCCTTCTTTCCCACAAAGAGGGAGCTCAGAGGCACCTTTCCACCCCTACCCCCCAACCAGGAAGCTCACCCTAGCTGCAGTTTTAAGCTATTTGTGTATTTATTCATCATTGGCTTCACCTCTAGACTGTGAGCCTCCTGACGGCAGCAGTCCCACCAACTGAAGTCAAACCTGCCGCAGCCTCAGGATTTGAGTCTCACTGAAGTATCTGCTCTGGTCCTACTATCCCTTCCCCTCTCCCCTCTCCCTGTGCAAAGCAGTTTGGGTCAGTGTTCAGCGGGATGGTACTCCCACCCTCAAAGAGCACTTCTCACATGTAGCCAGGAATCCACAGGCTCTGCTTTCTGGCTGTGTGACCCTGGGCAAGTTATTGAACATCTCTCAACCTCAGTTTTCTTATATAGAATGGACAAATAAAGCCTCCCTCACAGTGCTATTGGAGTAATTGAGACCATGTATGGAAAAGCACAGATCATAATGTCAGGCACCTGGGAGGCCCTAAATAAGTATTCAAGGGAGGGAGGGAGAAAACCTAGAGGGCTGGTTCATCACTCCCTTCCCCTCAGCAAGCACAACAACTGACAGACCACCCAACTTACTCCACTCAGTTCCCACCAACTCCCCCACAGTCACATCATACCTTCCTGATCTTCTATGGGCCTCCTAAGAATTCCAAGAGTCCAAAAAACGTTAAAGGAACCTGGGCTCCAGCCTGTGCCTATCTGCCTCCAAAGACCCCCCTTTCTTCTACCACCTCCTCACACCAATGGTATCCATCCTTCCATTCAGTCAATTCATGTGACATTTATTGAGCACCGACTATGTAATTGATAGCATGCTAGGAGCAAGAGAAACCAAGATGAACAAGACAGAGCTTGCCCTTGTGGAGCTCTCAGTCCAGTGGGAAGCCAGGAATTAAGCAAATAAACACATAATTATGTAATGGCCACCATGATGAAGGCTGCCTGAGAAGAATGTTCGGGGCTCTACTAGCTTGCCCAGCGAGGAGACCAGCCTACCAAGAGCCTTGGGCAGAATTTTATCCTAAGAGCAACAGAAAGCAATTGAAGGTCTTGAGCTGAAGCACGAGGCTCTCAGGTTTGCCATTCCAAAGGACCACCGGGGCTCCTGCAGAGTGGAAAACAATGAGATGAAGGGCAGGCAGAGAGGAGGTGAGGAGATGGATTTGGGAGACATTTAGCAGCTGGAAGCTATGGAATTGGACGGTGGTCTCTGTTATGGATTGAATGGTGCCCTCCAAAAAGAAATATTGAATTTCTAAGCCCTAAAAACTGGCGGCACAGTTGTTAAGAGCTATGGCTGCTAACCAGAAGGTCAGCAGTTCAAATCCACCAGCTGCTCTTTGGAAGCTCTTTGGGGGCAGTTCTACTCTGTTTTGCCTTAAAAGAGGGCCATTTCCAGAGCAGAGAAGAAGCCCATCATCACCAAGGAAGAACAGCCAGGAGCCAACACGTCCTTTGGACCCGGGATCCCTGCGCTGAGAAGCTCCTGGAAGCAGAAGACTGAGAGAAATAGTGAGCTGTAACCCTGAAGACGGTGAGAAATCATGGCAGGAGAGACCGGCAGCAGAGACCCAGCAGCAGGAGACAGCATGGTGGGCTTCCTGGCCCACAGAGGGAGAAAGCTGAGTGCCTTTGAGGAGAGGCCTCGGGCCAGGGAGAGGTGTGCCTGCGAGCATAGTTGGGAAGAGGCTGTCCTGATGGAAGAACTGTATCCTGAGTGTCCCTAAGTCTGAACTGTAACCTGTTACTTTCCTAATAAACCCCATAATTGTGAGTATGGTCTTTGAGTTCTGTGTGGCCCTTGCAATGAATTATTGAACCCAGCAGAGAGGCTGAGAGTGCTGTGTGAGGGACGGTTGGTGTCAGAATTAGTAAAGATGGCAGAGATAGGAGGCATGTCTGGCCTCCACCTCATGGGAGTCAGCCTTGTGCTGTTGATCTTGGTTTTCCTTCCCCCTTGTGGGGTTGGAGGAGGTCAGACACTGCCCTCAGTCCGTTTTCACACACCCCATCCCACTTCCGTTTACACTTCAGAGGGCCACTCTTTAAACCGGACCAAGCCCCAGGCTTGAGACAAGCCTGGCTTCTGCTTTTGCTCCCCAAGCCACATGGTATCCAGGACAACCCAGGGAGCTTGTCAGTGCCCAGACTCAGAAGGCAGGACTACCACTCACCTCCCAGCCACTTGATTCAGCCACCAATGAGCCCAGCTCAAGCCCCTCTATGTGCCCAGCGATCCTGAGGGGCCTTCCTGAACTGCTGACCAGAGCCTACACTACTCAGGCAGGCCCTGCACAGCCTGCGGCCTCGGCCCTCGGGACAGATGGTGACTTTGCAATTGACAACGCTAAAGGACTGGACCAAGGAGTCCCGGTGGTGCAGTGGTAAAGTGCTCGCTTGCTTCTCAGCTGGCAACCAAAAGGTGGGCAGTTTGAACCCACCAGCAGCTCCATGGGAGAAAAGAGCTGCTCCCATGAAGATTACAGCCTAGGAAACCCTATAGGAAAGTTCTACTCTGTCACACTGGGTCCCTGTGAGCCGGAATCAATTCGATGGCACACAACAACAAAGGACTGGAAAGTAAAACAGTGTGGTACTCACAGTAGGAAGAGCACTGGACTGGGAGTCAGAAACGCCGAGTTTAGTTCCCTCTCACAGGAAACGGTGGGGCAGGGTGGTGCGGGGGACAGCAGGTCCCTGCCAGAACTGAGACTTCCCCTGATGACACAGACCACTCACTCTGGGCTTTTTGCTGAGTACTCGATGGCAGCTGCTAGGAAGACTGGTGTCCCCGCAGGGGAGCACTGAGAGCGTACAAGGCACATCATTCCAGGAGACTCTGAAATAACGACAAGACTTAGCCTCACCACTTCACTTGTGGGTTTTTTGCAAAAAAATACTGAGAAAATTGGCATTGTTTTACATTTTTGCAAATCTGTTTAATGTCTAGCCTAATAAAAGACACCAAACTCTCACATCTACTTTTGCGTTCAATCTGTTGCAATACATTGTTTTGGTTAAAGTGTAGGAAGAAAATTTGGCTTGCACAGAAATCTAGTTGGAACAGGAAGGAGTATTTTGATAGCCTTTTCAGAGAATTGTGGATATTCTTCTTTGATATTAGCCCAAAAATTGACACACAGTAGTTTCTGAAATGTCAGTTATGGTATAGAACCTGAAACCATATCAAATAAGCTTTTCTTACTCTGTCACTTAAAATTTATTGATCTATCTTGTACTTTGAATAGATCTTTGAATAACGTACCATTTTGACCTGGTAGACCCCCTGAAAGGGTCTCAGAACCCCAGGGGAACCCTGATCACACCTTGAAAACCACTGAAGTAAACAATAAAAAAAGTAAGGAATTGTAAAATTTTATAACATAATTAACAAGTTTAATCTAAGAGGTATCTATATAGGAACTTGCTCACAAAAAAAACCCATGAATACATATGCTTTCAAACAACTGTTTTCCTCCATCAGGTGGGGGACATGTATGCCCAGACAGACTGTAGACACTGCAAGATGGACAGATGCCTGGCCCACCAGGTGTTCCACCCAGCTGCCTAGGCCCTAGGTCAGCCTCGTCGGAAAGAGGCACCACATCAGAGGAGAGAGCAGCAGTCTCCCAGCTCGGCCAGCCGCAGAGCCTGGTAGCCACCTGGCCACAGAGGGAGCAGCCCTCACTGGGCTCCATGTCTGTGAAGGGCTTCCCTCCTTGCTCTCATCATGGGTCCTATGTCAGGGAGCCTCAGGGGTCCTCAAGACAGAATGGCCAGGTAAAGACTGCCCATCCCCTTCTTCCAGCCTGGCGCCACTGCTCCGTGGAGCCCCTGGGGCTGCCAGGTACAGACTCACCCGGCTCCTGGGCTGTGTGCCCTTCTTCTACTAACCAGCAGCAGGAACAATACCCTGCTCTGTCCAGACCCTGCCCTAGGAGGCCAAGAACACACAGCTGACAAGCTGCCCAGGGAGCCAACATCTTGCACTACCACCTGGGTGGCTCCAACGCCCCCTTCCGTGCCCAAGGCCACACCTCCCCTGGAGGACAGAAGCCCTGCCAAGCCCAGGGAGGGGAACTGAGGAGGCCTGGAGTTCACGGAACAGAATTGTTGCTTAGTTCCCCAAACCCAGAGCCCTGGCTGGCCAAGACATCTGAGGGGGCTTTCAGGACATACACCCCACTTCTACCCCAAGGTCACACACCCCTTGGGGATCTAGCATCCCTAAACTAAACACCAAACCTGTTGCTGTGGAGTCCGTTCCGACTCATGGTGACCGCATGTGTTGCAGAGTAGAACTGTTCCATAGGGTTTTCTGGCTGTAACCTTTACAGAGGCAGATTGCCAGGGCTTTCTTCCATAGCCTTGCTGGATGGGTTCAAACCACCAACTTTTAGGTTAGGTGTTGTTGTTAGGTGTCATCAAGTCAATTCCAACTCATAGCTACCCCATGTGACAGAAGAGTTTTATAGGCTATAATCTTTACCGGAGCAGATCGCCAGGTCTTTTCCCGAGTGGAGCCTCTGGTTGGGTTCGAACCACCTAGCAGCCAAGCACTTAACTGTTGTGCCACCAGGACTCCTCACTTTAGGTTAGTAGTTATAAAATGTCTTGGCATTGGACCTCGCCTAAGTTCAGGGGGCGAGAGAATGGATAATCACCATCAGTGTCAGCCCAAAGCTGATTCCTATGAGGTGGAGGTCAGACATACCTCCACTCTCCAACCTTTTTTATCAATTCTAACACCAGCCATCTCTCTTACAGCACTCTCTACTTCTCTGCTGGGTTTGATAATTCGTTGCAATGGCCACACAGAACTCACAGACCATAGGGGTTTATTAGGGAAGTAACAGGTTACAATTCAGGATCAGGATCAACTTAGAAGTTAACAGGAAAGGCTCAGGATATGGTTCTTCAATCAGGACAGTTTCTCTCAGCCGTACCAGCAGACAGGCCTCTCTCTCGGCCTTTGGCCCCTGCTCTCAGGCTGGCCTCTGCCTTGCTCAGGGGCAAGTGCTACAAAGCTCTTTAGCTCCCCTGATAAGTGCCCAGAGGCATTTCACTCTGCCAGGAAGCCTCCTGCCCAAAGGCATTCAGCTCTTTACTCCATGGGTCAGTGAGCCTAGCCTGCAGGTCCCCATGCTGCTGCCATCTCATGCCATCTTCAGTGTTACAACCCTCTCTGTCTCCTGGGTCTAGGAGATTCTCAGCACAGGGACCCTGGATCCAAAGGATGCTCTCTGCTCCCAGCTCTTCTTCTCAATGGTAGTAAGGTCCCCTCCAACCTTTGGGATTGGCTGTCTTTAAGCCTAATGGGACATTAAAACTGACCAATCCCCAACAAGGGTTCCATGCACCTTATTTGCATGGTCCCACCCCCACAAGGGTTCCATGCTCCTTACTTGCATTAGCAAAACTGTCCAAGCCCCTTGGTGGGCCACATGCACCTTATTTGCATAGTCCCACCCAGTCACTTTGTGGGAGTTACAAGACCATGGCTATAAGGGCCGTATAATAGCAACCCACTGCACCACAGTCGTTGAGCAGAAGACATTTGCAGCACCCAGGGATCAACTAACATCCCCAGGTGACTATTACATGCTGGCACCATGCAGGGGACTTTCCATGCATCATTTTATTTGTCCCTCACAATATCTACTGAGGAAGTTCTATTTTACCAACAAGGAAGTTGAGGGTCAGGGTGGTTAAGTGCTTGCTCAAGGTCACACAGCTAGTAAGTTGTTGGTATTGGAGCCTGGCTTTTTCTGCCTCTTGCACCATTACTGCCCTACACTGCCTGGCCCTGACGGGGCTGGTTCTTCACCTTTCTCAGTCAGCAGCAGCAGAACCTTTTGATGCTGGGGTCTGGAGGAGGAAAAGGGGGAAGGAAAAGGCCCCAGCTTGCTCGACCATGGCCCAACTAGGTCATCCTGGACTTCAAAAGACATCCTGTCCCACCCTTGGGGCTGTAATATGCTGACTTTTCTTCTGCCTCATCTGCCATCCCTTGTGTCTAGATCACACGAAGTGGGTCTATGTCTTTTGCCTCTCTGTGTCCCATCCACACTCCACGTTGTGCCTTGCACACAGTAGGTGCTCCATAAACATGTGTTGAATATTAAGAGGAGTGGCCCTCACCTGCCTCCACTACCACTGCAAGGCCAGGCCCATGGGAAGACAGAAGCCCTGGAAACATTCAGGAGGGCTAGGGGTCAGGGGTCAGGGGACTCCTAGGAGACACCTCCCCAGGGTGCCCTCCCCACCAAATGCTGGAAGAAAAGGCCTCAGGCTAGGCTTTCAAGGAGTTCCCCTTCCCAAGCCTCTCGTCCAAGGCTCCTCCCAGGAGAAAGCCAATGGAAGATGGGCCCAGAGAGGAGGGAAAGACAATGGACATGTAGTTCCTGAAAGTCACCTCATCTCTGAGGCTTCCCTGGACACCCTCCTCACATTGTTGTCATTCATTGATGTTGAGTCAACCCCGGACTCATGGTGACCCCATACACACTGGAACAAAATGATGCCTGGTTCTGCACCATCTCCATTATTGGTTGAGGACTGGACCATTGTGATCCATAGGGTTTTCATTGGCTGATTTGCAGAAGTAGATTGCCAGGCCCCTCTTCCTAGTCTGTCTTAGTCTGGAAAATCTGCTGAAACCAGTTCAGCATCATAGCATCCCACAAGCCTCCACGGACAGACAGATGGTGGCTGTGCATGATATGCATCGGCCATGAATCAAACCCAGGTCTTCCACAGGAACAGCAAAAATTCTACCACTGAGCCACATAAAAAACCAAAACTCGTTGCCAACAAGTCGATTCTGACTCAAAGAGACCCTGTAGGATGCAGGAGAACTGCCCCATAGGGTTTCCAAGGAGCAGCTGGTGGATTCTAACTGCCAACCTTTCACTTAGCAGCCAAGCTCTTTACCACTGCGCCACCAGACGTCCACATAGACACCGGCAATTCCTTCCTCCTCCTACAGTGTTTCCTACCCTGGGTGGAATTTATCTTAAGGCAGGGTGGCTAAACCCTAGACTTTGGAGCTCAACAGCTGGATTCAAACCCTGCCTCCTTCGTTATGAGCTGTGTGACCAAGGGCCGGTTACTTCACTTCTTTGAGCCCTCCAAAGCCATTAGGCCTTTAATCTCAAAATCCATACCTCCTGGTTGTATCTGATCTTTTATTCTGGAACCAGACTATCTGGGTTCAGATCCTGGTCCTTACTTAACCTCTCTGCCTCAGTACCCTTATCTCTGTAGTGGGGATTATAATAGCTAGTACTCACCTTGCTGCATTATTTTGAGAATTAAATGAGGTGATTTGTTTGATTGACTTAGAACAGACCCTGGCACACAGTAGGCACCAAATTAGTATTAGCCGTCATTAGAAATACTAGTTAACAAGATTGTGAAGTGTGGCGCATGTCCCTGGCACACAACAAGAGCTCACTAAATAGCTATGATTATCTTCGCCCCCACCAGGTTTGCCCTCTCTAGAGGTGGATTCTGGGTCTTATCTATCTCTGATTCCCCAACAACCAGCAGGGTGCCTGGCACCAAACTCAATAAACGCTTGAGGACTGAGAGTGAAGAAATGTCTGCCTGGACTAGGACAGTGTGGGCAGCCAGAGGGAGAAGGGAAAACGGAGGTGTCAGGGAAGAGAAACCAGAGCTGAGGGGGAAAGGCCTAGGCAAAGAGATAAACCAGTGAAGTGAGTGAGAAAAGGAACAGGAGAGGCTGTGGGGAGATAAGGAGGAAGAATGGAGAAGGCGAGGGGTGAGGAAAATGGCCAGGGAGGTGAGGGAACCCCGGGGAGAGGCCTAAGGCGAGGCCAAGGCTGTGGCTGGGGAGCCGGTGTGCTGCATAGACGAGCACTACCGGGTGGTGGGCGGGACTCGCGGGAACCGGGCGGGAGGGGCTGAGGGGGCTCCACCCTGCCCCCCCTTGGGGCGGGGGCACCAGACGGCTGGAGATTGGCTGGGGCGCGCGGCGAGGCCGGGGCAGGAGCCGCGAGGTGGGAGGCGCCGGGATCACTCGGTGCGCGGGTGAGCCGACCGAAGGCTGGCCACCCACTTGGGCGACCTCAGCGGCAGCGGCTGCAGGGAAGCGTCTGCGTCGGGGCGCACTCCGCGGCACCTGGGGGCGCTGCGCACCGAGCGCCGGGGCCATGCAGGTGGCGGCTGGGAGCACGCGGGCGGCCGCGCTGGCGCTGCTGCTGGGGGCGCTGCACGCGGCGCCGGCGCGCGGCCAGGAGTACGACTACTACGGCTGGCAGGCCGAGCCGCTGCACGGCCGCTCGTACTCCAAGCCGCCGCAGTGCCTCGACATCCCCGCCGACCTGCCGCTCTGCCACACGGTGGGCTACAAGCGCATGCGGCTGCCCAACCTGCTAGAGCACGAGAGCCTGGCCGAGGTGAAGCAGCAGGCGAGCAGCTGGCTGCCGCTCCTGGCGAAGCGCTGCCACTCGGACACGCAGGTCTTCCTCTGCTCGCTCTTCGCGCCCGTCTGCCTGGACCGACCCATCTACCCCTGCCGCTCGCTGTGCGAGGCGGTGCGCGCCGGCTGCGCGCCGCTCATGGAGGCCTACGGCTTCCCCTGGCCCGAGATGCTGCACTGCCACAAGTTCCCCCTGGACAACGACCTCTGCATCGCTGTGCAGTACGGCCACCTGCCCGCCACTGCGCCTCCAGGTAGCGCCGCCGCCGCCCCCACGCGCTCCGACGGTCCTGGGCGCCTGCGAGCTGGCTCTGAGCCTTCACGCAGCCCCGGACAGATGCCGTCCCCTCTAGCCCCTTAGCGCAACTCTGTGAGCTCTGGATAGGTGCCCACCCCCTACACACACACACACACACGTCTTAGCCCAGCCCTGCGTGGCCCGAGAATTGTCCCTGCAGTCTTCCCGCGGTCCCACCTCCCCACGGACCGATACTCTAGTAGTGCCTCCCTGCGCCTCTGAACGTTCCCACTGGTTCTCCCTACTCCACCTCCGTTCCTGCAGACCCCTGACGTCCCTCGCAGCGCCCACCTCCCCAAACCGCTGGCATCCCTAGGACGCTCCTAATCTGCCTCCCTCCCCAAACCTGGGGCGTCCTGATAAATGCCTTCTCGCTTCCCTCAGCCCGACAATGTGGTGATCGCTGAACAGTGCCTTTCACCTCCCCCATACCCCGGACCAGGGCACTAAGGCAGGCATCGCCTCCACTCCAGATTGGGGGCTTTGCAGGAGGAGGGGAGGGCAGAGGAAGGCAGGAGAAGACAGAGCAAAAGACAGGGGGCTAAACATGCGCTTGGGCTATTGCTCCCCTCCGATCTCTGCGCCAGGAACTTCTCCCACCTTCTTCCCAGTTTCCTGGGCTGGGAACCCTTTGGGCAAGCCTCTGTGTGGAGAAAGAGCCAATTAGCCAGACTCTGCCCCTAACAGACTTGAGAGGAGTTGCTTAACTTTTCTGAGCCTCGGTTTCCCTATCTGTAAAATAGAAAGCCATCTAGGGTTCCCAAAACCTCAAAAATCCTGCCCTTGCCCCCAGTCCCCTTACCCCATTTCTCTCCTGTCTCAGCCTCCCTCTCTCTGGGCTCCTCCACGGGCTCCTCTGGAGCCCCAACTGGCCAGGTAAGCTCCAGACAGGACGGTAAATGGGTGCACCGAGTAGGAAAGCGTCACCTGGGCAATTAATGTGGGAGTCTAAACACTCCAATGCAGAGACTCCCCCAAGGGGCAGCACCACTCCCTCTTTTTCATATCCTCTATGCTCCCTGCTCCCCAAAAAGTAACTAGACTCAGTTGCCGATGGGTGGCCCATACCATTCACCCCCCGCCAATACCTGATCCCACCCCTCAGGGCTAAGCTAACCTCACCCATACACTCTGCCCAGGCTACCCACTTCTACCCAAGCCATGCCATCTCTGAAAGCTGCTGTTGGGTGCCAGTTCTGTGACTGGGGAGGGTTGGGACCTACTCAACCCCAACCCTCCCCAGTCGAAAATCAGAGAGGGAGGGGCAGTTGAGGCAGTGTCATCACAGTCCCCAGCAAAGATCCATGCAGGGGGCTCCATTCCAGTGGGCATGGAAATCCCACTTGACCCTGCCCTCTGCCCTCCCCAACCTCTTTGAGCCTTCCTTTCCCCAGTGATGGGGGCCCACCGGGAGGCAGAGACAAAGGAGATGCTGAGCAGAGATCAGGCAAGGTTGGGTGTGGTGGCCTGAGGACCAGAGACAGCCTGAAGAAGTGTCTGTGTGGCCAACAGATAAAACTCAAAATATATCTTGTAAGAATTAAGAATTCTGGCTTCCTTTGAAAAATCAGCAGTTCTGGCAATGCTAATCTGCCCACTTGAGGGAAGGGAGGCCCTGCCCAGCCAGCTCGACTTGTTCACCTACCTGCCTGACCTTGTCAGCATTTGTTTTCCTAGAAAGACTCTGCAGACACCCCCACCCCAGCGCCAGACCAGGAGTCCCCAGCCTGGTTCTCAAGCTTTACAGAGTTGGGTAATGACTCGGGGCCTCAGTTTCCCTTTCTCTAAAATGAGAATATAACACCTACTTGCCAGGCTGAGGACAGAATGAGATAAAATTTAGAATACAAGGCACAGGATGGTTGTGGCTGCCAGTTGCGAGTGCCCACCTGGGCAGCTTTGTCCCTGCACCACTCAGTGAGCAGGTGATGGTGGTGTTCCCATCATCCTCCTTTACTGATGAGGAAGTGAAGGACTGGGGGAGGTGGGGGTGACTGGTATGTGGGGAAGCCTGCATCCCAAGTGGACCCTTGGACTCAGGTCCCCTCAACTTCCCGAACCCACCCCGCCTTCTCTCCTCAGTGACCAAGATCTGCGCCCAGTGTGAGATGGAGCACAGTGCCGACGGCCTCATGGAGCAGATGTGCTCCAGTGACTTTGGTGAGTGTGGGCCTGAGCGGCCACCCCACACACCCAGCCCCTCCTCCTTGACACACCCAATCAGACAGTGCCCAAGTCCACCACAGTGAATCCCCACCGTTTCTGCATCATGGGCCCCTTCTAGAATCTGATGACAACCAGAAAGCTTCTCCCCAGAGAAGTGCACCTCTTTTTAAATACATATACTGTGGTAAAATGTACATAAAGTTCACCATTTTAAAGTACCATTTAGTATATTCACAGTGTTGTGCAACCACCGGCATCATCTAGTTCCAGAACATTCTTATCACTCTAAAAGGGAGTCCTGTGCCCATTAAGCAGTCACTCCCCATTTCCCCCTCACCCACCCCCTGGCACCCACTAATCTGCTTTCTGTCTGTTTTTGCTCATCATCACAGGGGCTTCAAGGGCCCCCTCAAGGCCATGGTCATAGACTTTAGAAACCACTCCCGGGCAGGGCTCCTGCAGCCGTCCCTGGGCTCTGTCTAGAGGTGCCTCGAAGCTGCTTTTGTCTCTTTAGGGGATGTAGGCTTAGCCTAGTGATGGATGGGGGCTGTCGGGGGAGAGATAGGCTCCAAGATGGAAGGTACAACATCCTCACCTCTAGCCACCTCTGCCAAGTACCTAGCACACCTCTGGCTAGGGAACTGTGGTCACCTGTCCCTAAAACTTCATCCTGGAGCTTCCTCTTCCTGGGACAGCTGAGCCAACAGTCCAATCAGGCCTGGTGTGTACATGGACCACACAGTCCAGCATGTGATCTCTGCCAAGTCAGCTCCCTGTACGGTGTCTTAGCCTTCCTGTGTATAAAAAAAGAGATACTTCAGGGTGTCTTTTATGAAGTTAGTCGGTTTGGAAAGAGAATACTGCTATTGCACGGTGTGTAGGGGTTGTGTGGAGGGTATCAGAGAGAAAGAGAAGGGAGGAGAGAGAAAGAGATTTTATGAAACTTTCCTGAGTGGGCAAAGTTATTCTGTCTTCTCCTTGGCCACTCCAGAACTGGGGCCCAGAGGCCTGAAGAAGGGGGACACTAGCCCAAGTGACTGGCTGAACCCAGAACTTCCCATCCCGAACCATACCAGGCTCTCTGCCACCACCTCAGAGTAGCCTGGACTGTGACTCTCTGGCCACAAGCCTTGCCTTCAACCACCTCCCCTCAGTACTCTCCCTACACACACATACACTCACACACTCTACACAAACCACAGACACGCTCTCCTACACACACGCACACACACACAGTCTGCATATACCACAGACATGCTCATACACACACACACTACACATACCACAGACAACACACACACACTCTACATATGCCACAGACATGCTTTCCTACACGCACATACACACTCTACACATACCACAGACATGCTGTCAAACACACACACTCTACACATACCACTGACATGCTTTCCTACACACACACCTACTCTACACATACCACAAACATGCTGTCATACACACACACTCTACACATACCATAGACATGCTTTCCTACACTCTCTACACATACTACAGACATGCTTTCCTACACACACACACACACTCTACACATACCACAGACATGCTGTCATACACACACACTCTACACATACCATAGACATGCTTTCCTACACACACTCTCTACACATACTACAGACATGCTTTCCTACACACACACACACTACACATACCACAGACATGCTGTCATACACACACACTCTACACATACCATACACATGCTTTCCTACACACACTCTACACATACCACAGACATGCTTTCCTACACACACACACTCTACACATACCACAGACATGCTGTCATACACACACACTCTACAGATACCACAGACATGCTGTCATACACACACACACTCTACACATACCACCGACATGCTTTCCTACACACACACACACACACACACACTGTACACATACCACAGACATGCTCTCATACACATACACACACACATACTCTACACATACCACAGACATGCTCTCATCCACACGTACACACAAGCACACCATACATACAGACTCTCTCACACACACACACACACTACAGTGGTGTGTTGGAGCTGGTGCACACCCACAAGAGCGGATGATGTATACCCACCTCTGTGTTCACTGAGGTGACTGGCAGTAGTGGGAGTTTTACCCCAGGGGTAAACACTATAGATTATGGCTCTCTCTGCCCTAGAGTTAGGTGTTAAACATTTACCAGCCCACCTCTGCTCAAATCAGACTCACACCACACACCCCATATGGACTCCAAACCACACACACACGCAGAGTCAGAAATCCAAGCCAAAAGCATCCCTAGACTTCGGTCCACTGCAAGCCCACAATGCAGACAGGTCACTGCCTCTCCAAACCTCACTCTCCCTCTCCTGTACATCGAGGGCAGAATGAGAGAATGCCCGTGAGAGCCCAGCACATGAGAGGAGGTGCATAAACAGTAAAATATACACTACACGCTCACCATTCCCAAGCCCCCAGAGCACAGGTCCCGCACCTGTGGTGCCAGCATCCCCAGCTTGCCCTATCCCTCCCTCCCACAGTGGTCAAAATGCGCATCAAGGAGATCAAGATAGAGAATGGGGACCGGAAGCTGATTGGAGCCCAGAAGAAGAAGAAGCTGCTCAAGCCAGGGCCCCTGAAGCGCAAGGACACCAAGCGGCTGGTGCTGCACATGAAGAACGGCGCGGGCTGCCCCTGCCCACAGCTGGACAGCCTGGCAGGCAGTTTCCTGGTCATGGGCCGCAAAGTGGAAGGACAGCTGCTGCTCATGGCCGTCTACCGCTGGGACAAGAAGAACAAAGAGATGAAGTTTGCGGTCAAATTCATGTTCTCCTACCCCTGCTCCCTCTACTACCCCTTCTTTTATGGGGCCGCAGAACCCCACTGAAGGGCACTCCTCCCTGCCCCTGCAGCCAGCTGTGCCTTGCCCTCTGCCCGCACCCCGGGATGTGCTCTGTCCTCCTCCCTCACCAGCCCTACCCCACCCCCAGGCTGATCCACAGGCCCTAAGGGGTGGGCGTGGAGCCAGGGCTCTGCTCCCTGACCAAGGTATCCCTGGGTCTTGAGTGTCTTAAGGACAGAACTTTTTCATTTGGGGGAAACTCCAGGGTCTCAGAAAGTAGACAGAGGAGAGAGTGAGAGAAGGGTGTGTGTGTGGGGGGGGCTCTGAGCAGCCTGAGGAGGAAGTTTCCAGAGAAAATGGGTGGTGTCCAGTCCCCTCTGTTGGTGGTGGGACCTTGCCTCAGAGAGGAGGGTCTTAATATTAGGCTGAGCTACTTGGGACAGTTACCCTCCCCCACTGCCGCTTTGTGTGCCTTAATAGTAGCCTTCCAAAGGAAAGGAGCTGTGGTCACAAAACCCTCCAGCCATACCCCCTGCCTTTCCCATCTCTACCCATTTCCTCACCTCGAGGCCTGGAGTTCGGTGACTCTAGATCCGGCCTCTGAGCAGACTCCCCTTTCATGGGATCGCTACTTGGATTCGTTCCTCAGCCTCTGCACCCACTCTTACCCTGATGACAAGTAAATTATTGCTACTGCTACGAGGCCATAGTACTAGACACCCGATGCAGGTGGGGGTCAGGTTTTGTTTTTTGAAATTTTTAATTAAATGGAAGAAACCAACAGTTGGTATTGACCAGGTGATTTCTTTGTCATTTGGTTTCCAAGAGGGGGGAAGAGGAAGGTTTAGAATGGACTACTAGAAAGAGGCCCTTATCTTAGCCCACCACCTGTCCACATAGACACACTTGGAGTGCCTAAGGATAGCAATGCCCCCTGGGTTTGTAGGGTTCTCAGAGAGCAGAGTGAGGGATGGAAGATTGTCCCTTTGTTCGAGGAGCTGCCAAGGAGGAATAGAGGGCCGAGTCCCTCAGCCCTCTCCCACGGTCAGACGACTGCCATGATCCTGCAGCATCTCCCACAGCTATGCACTGCCTGGTCCCAGCAGCCCAGGAAGCCTGGGCCACGGGGACTGCTCTGAAGACCCAGAGGCCTAAGCAGTGTCACTGCTACCCCCTACAGCTTTCAAACACCTCTGGGCACTGGTCCTGACCCACAGGAGATAGGATGGTGTACAGCCACGCTTCTCTAAGTGTGGTCCCTGGACCAGCAGCATTGGCATCACCTGGAGACTTGTTAGAAATGCAGCATCTTAGCCGCCACCCCAGACCCATCATATAGAATCTGCATTTTAACGTGAACAGGAGAATCATCTAGGGAGCTTTACAAAGCACTGGGCCTCACCCAAGGACAATTACACCAGAATCATTCCTAGGCAACCCCCAAACCGACCCAAACCCATTGCCGTCCAGTCAATTCTGACTGACCCACCAACCATATAGGACAGAATAAAAGTGCCCCAAAGGGTTTCCAAGGAGTGGCTGGTGGATTCTAACTGCTGACCTTAACAGCTGAGCTCTTAAACTCTGCACCACCAGGGCTCCAGAAGTCAGTATTTTCAGATGCTCCACAGTGTGACGTACAGCCAGGGTTAAGAACTACTGTCTAGATAAGCTAACAGCTGAGGCAGGAAGAGGGTGAGGGGCTTGGTCCTGCACACTGGGGGAGGGGGCTAAGATGCCTAAGGGGGGTCCTTGGGGGGAGGACTCAGAGACACTGGAAGCTGCTGCCTTGAGGTGGTGAAGCAGGGAGGGGAGAAGGCTTGCAATGGGAGCAAGAGGTTGCTACCACTCAAATGTTTGGCATTTTGGGAGGGGTGGCACCAGGAAAGAGTTTTGGAGGGGAGAGGCAGCGGATGTTAAGGGGCAGGACAGATGTACCCAGAGCAGGGGGTCAGAGCCCAGAGGGGCTGACCTCACCAGGAGGGGTGAAGCTGGGATGCCAGGGCCTGTCTGAAGGTCTGCTGCTCCTCCAAGACAAAGGAGCCTCATTCTCTTGAGGTGAGGAAAACCTTAGCCTCAGCAGCTGCCTCAGAGAATGGAGGGAGAGGGCGCCTCCAGAAAAGCCAGAGGGCCTGAATTCTTTTGTGGGGCCAGTGTGAACTGTGCTCCCCTGAGGTCTAGCTAACAGGTGGTCTGACCATCTGCCCATAAACCACCCCCTGGACAGTCAGGTGGCCTCACCACAGGTCAGGTGTGGCAGAAGACTACTTGTTCCTCCTCGACTGTGAGGAAGCTACTACCACCCACCCTCATCCAAACCCTGCCCAGCTCACCTGGCTCCCTGAATCTACTCCTTGTCTCCCAGCCTCCTACTCTGACCAAATATTTACAGACACTTCTATGGTCAACCAGGACCTGGAGTTCTTTTTCCACTGAACGCACAGGATACCAGGCCGTCTTCTGGCTCGAGTACAATGCCAATCTCTGTCAGGTGCTGGCAGCCAATAAAAGGAAGTGGGGCAGGGAGGGTGCTCCCTTTACCCATCCCATGAAGACCCAGTAAGACACTCCTTACCCACCTCACCCCCACAAAGGCGTGGGGACCCTGTTCTGTAATATCTGCTCTGACCCCTGACATCTGTCAGATCCCCCAGGAATCTCTTTCCTGGGGCCAGAAAAGAATCCTCACAAAGACCAGGGAGGCCCTGCCAGGCCTGAGCCCCACCCTTTATCTCCTTCAGTCATAAAACCCTTCTTTCCACCTCACTGCACGTGGACCTGGAGACCCGCAGCTGGTGCTGCCCAGAGAGGACACTCCAGGCTGAGTGTATCAGTAAAGGCCTACATCAGACTGCACAGACCAGAAACCCCTAATAACAGTGCGGGCTTCTCCCCATGAGAGGGCTGGAGGCGGGCTGCCCAGGGCTGCTGCAGCTCCCCCTCCAGGCCTGCCATGTCCGACACTGTCTTTCTGCTCTGTGGCTTCTGTTCTCATGGTTACAAGATGGTGTCGCTCCCAACTTCTCAGCCGCATTCCAGGCAGAAGCACACCAGCTGCCTGTGCCCCTTTTAATGAGGAAAATAGTAATTTCCCAACAAATTCCACCTGGTAGATTTCCACGTCCCTCTCACTGGCCAGAACTACATCACAGGGCCACCCCACGGTGCAAGAGAGCAGGCGAAATCAAGTTTCTTAGTTGAGTACAAAGTCAAGTTCTGCTAATTAGGAAGAGGAAGGATTTGGGGTAGCCAACTTGCACTGAGGATCAGGGTAAGAGGAGGCAGTATAGACCAGTGCTGGGTTCCAGTCCTGTGACTTAGTGACTGTGACACTGAGAACATTCCTAAACCTATGTGCCCAGCTGTAAAATGGAGTAATAACGTCTACTTCACAGGGTTTCTGAGTATTAAGCAGGAAAATGAATGAAAAGTGCCTGGAAACCACGCCTAACATGTAAAAAAAAAAAAAACATGTAGATATTCATTAAATGGCAATTAGCATTTTTATTAACCAGAGGCCTAGACCTGCCATAGTGCCGCCCACAGTGGGTGTTCAGCAAATTAATCAACTAAGAAACACTATTGGCAGGTAGGCAGGGAACAGACAGGTGCATCTTGCCTAAAAGCCAGAATCATGACATTCAGAAGAGAACCTACATTTGGGGTTTTGGCCTCAAAAAACACACCCCTAGGTGGTATGTGGAGCCCTGGTGGCGCAGTGGTTAAGAGCTATGGCTGCTAACCAAAAGGTCGGCAGTTTGAATCCACTGGTCACTCTTTGGAATCCCTACGGGGCAGTTCTACCCTGTCCTATAGGGTTTCTATGAGTTGGAATCAACTCAATGGCAACAGGTTTAGGTAGTACGTTAAGTCCATATTGGGAGAAGACATGTAATAAAAACCAATAATTACCAGGCACGTGCATTCTAACTTAAATCTTCCAATAGCCCTTTGAGGTAGACACTATTATTATCTGTTTTAATGATGAAGTGGGTGATGCTCAGAGAGGTTAAGTAACTTGCTGGTCACACAGTCTGTACGTGGTGGTTCCAGGATTTGACCCCATGCTCTTAAGCCCTACACTACTATATGCAGGGGGCAAAGCCCCGCAGGAGCAGGGGTGCAGGCAGCATGCTTCTGCCACCTTGCCTCACAGAAGACTTCTGGGAGCCAAGCTCCCATCCTACTCCAAGGGCCCAGACAGAGGCAGCGGGGCCAGCTTCCCACAGTGCCTTTTCTCCTGACCACCAGAGACAGCCCACCAGCCGCCCCACCAGCATCCAGCCTCTGGTCCTCACAAAGGAGGCTCACAACCCACAACTGTTCAGTTGGCTGTAATCCTGGCTAAAGTTCACTCTTTGGGAAATCCAACATAGGGGGTGGTTGCTGCTGGAATGTGTGTGGCTGGGACCCAGTGTCCCAGCCCAGACAGCAGGCTCTGCTGGGGCTGTGAAGAAAGCAGGCAGCCAGGGGCCTCGGGAATCCCCAGCCCCCAGCTGTGCCAGAGAATGGAATGTGCTGCTCCAGGGTGTTGAAACAGGCCCAGCCAAAGGGGGGCGGTGAGGTGGCTGGGAGCTGGGGGAGCTCCTGCCACAAGGCTGCCTCTGTTCCCCTGGAAGCTGAGCCCACTTGGCTAGGGTAGGAGGGATGGGGAGGGGCACACAGGGGAGGGAGGCTGTGCTTAGGGGCAGCCCCTCCTGTTATCTCAGTGGCTCAGAAGCTCCTGGGGCTAGTGGGGACCAGGCAGAACAGAGGGTAGGGTGACAGCCAGGACTGCTATGTTCATCCTAAATTTCTCTCATGAGGCATCTATAAGCATATGTGGCACAATTCACATCCTGGCTCCACCACTTACTAGCTATGTAACTTGGACAGGTTACTTAGTCTCCCCAAGCCTCCATTTACTCATCTGTAAAATGGAGTTAATAACAGAGCCTAGCTTTGGGGGTTGCCATGAGGTTTAAATGAGATCATGCACTCAGCATGCTGCCTGGCACAAAAAAGAGGACTAAACCTGTTGCCGTCAAGTTGATTCTGACTAATAGCGACCTTATAGGACAGAGTAGAACTGCCCCATTGGGTTTCCAAGGTGTGCCTGATGGATTCAAACTGCCGACCTTTTGGTTAGCAGCCTTAGCTCTTAACCACTGTGCCACCAGGGTTTCCAAGAGCTCAATAAATGTAGGTATCACCATTATTTTCAGGGCCACCAGCTGTAGGATGGATGCTGGAGCCAAAGCCCCTCAAAAGGGTGCCTCAAAGCTTCCCAGGAGACCAGAGGATGCAAATGGAGCTTCCTTTGGCTTCAGCCCAAGGATCAGGTGGTCAAGGGCCACAAGTCCTGAAGACCCCAAAAACCACTGCCAGGTGCATGTCCCCTGGGGCCCACAAACAGAATCAACAGAGGCCTGAGCCCCAAGCCAGGTACTCACAGCTCCAGCAGGTTCCAGGGCTGTAGCAGAACCTGCCAAAGCCATCCTCTCCCACTGGGTGCCTCAGAGCAAATGGGGCACACATCTTTTTTTTTTTTCTTTTTGCAGCAACTGTTCTTTATGCATATAGGGAGACCATTCTGAGTCTTTTTTTTTAATTGTGCTTTAAGTGAAAGTTTACAAGTCAGTCTCTCACACAAAAACTTACATACACCTTGCTACATACTCCCAATTACTCTCCCCCTAATGATAAAGCCTGCTCCCTCCCACCACTCTTTTCATGTCCATTTCCCAGCTTCTAACCCTCTCTACCCTCTCATCTCCCCTCCAGGCAGGAGATGTCAATATAGTCTCAAGTGTCCGCCTGATCCAAGCTCACCCCTCACCAGTATCCCTCTCCAACCCATTGTCCAGTCCAATCCCTGTCTGAAGAGTTGGCTTTGGGAATGGCTCCTGTCCTGGGCCAACAGAAGGTCTGGGGGCCATGACCACCGGGGTCCTTCTAGTCTCAGTTAGACCATTAAGTCTGGTCTTTTTACAAGAATTTGGGGTCTGCATCCCACTGTTCTCCTGCTCCCTCAGGGGTTCTCTGTTGTGTTTCCTGTCAGGGCGGTCATCGGTTGTAGCCAGGCACCATCTAGCTCTTCTGGTCTTAGGCTGATGTAGTCTCTGGTTTACGTGACCCTTTCTATCTTTTGGGCTCGTAATTATCTTGTGTCCTTGGTGTTCTTCATTCTCCTCTGATCCAGGTGGATTGAGACCAACTGATCCATCTTAGATGGCCGCTTGCTAGCATTTGAGATCCCAGATGCCACTCTCCAAAGTGGGATGCAGAATGTTTTCTTAATAGATTTTATTATGTCAGTTGACTCACATGTCCCCTGAAACCATGGTCCCCAAACCCCTGCCCCTGCTACGCTGGCCTCTGAAGCATTGTTTATTCAGGAAACTTCTTTGCTTTTCATTTAGTCCAGTTGTGCTGACCTTGCCTGTATTGTGTGCTATCTTTCCTGTCACCTAAAGTAGTTCTTATCTACTATCTAATTAGTGAATTTCCCTCTCCCACCCTCTCTCCCTCCCTCCTCTCATAACCATCAAAGAATATTTTCTTCTCTGTTTAAAACTATTTCTCGAACTCTTATAATAGTGGTTTTATACAATATTTGTTCTTTTGCAACTAATTTCACTCAGCATCATGCTTTCCAGATTCCTCCATGTTATGAAATGTTTCACAGATTCATCACTGTTCTTTATCGATACATAGTATTCCACTATGAATATACCATAATTTATCTATTTATCTGTTGATGAGCACCTTGGTTGCTTCCATCTTTTTGCTATTGTAAACAGTGCTGCAATAAACATGGGTGTGGGCACACATCTTTTAAGGTAGGCATTCAATTCTAGAATGGACAGTTCATCTTCCAGACCATTCCATGTTCGGGCCCTCTCTGCTGTTGACCCTGGCCACTGTGGAGGCACAATTCGACCTTGTCAATCCCTCTGTGGCTTCATTTTCCCAGGGGTACCAGCACTTTAAAGCTGGCTGCCTGCTCATACTGAGCCCCTCACATGCACATCAAGGAGAAAAGGTAGCCCTCAACTTTCCCGTCTGGGAAGCTGCTGACCCACACCCTCTGCCCCGAGTCTCATGCAGGCTGCTCCCGCTGAAGGTCTCCATCTTGTTCCATGCTCCAACACTGTGGAGAAGCTGCATCCTCAGCGGTGTCCGTGTCTCTCCCAGAGCAAGGGCTGTGCTGGGTGACCCGAGCATCCTTCCCGCTGGCCCATCATACAGGCTGCCCTCATGGAAGCCACCCTCCACAGTAACTGAGGTCACAGCGCCCCTCCCCTTCTCTAGGCAAGTTGCCATCACTGCTTTCCCCTTTATTAGAGGCCCCCAACATCCTTACTGTTCCCCTCTGAACCACCGGGCTGCCAAGGCTGCTGTGGCCCTTTTTAAAGTACGCACGATCTGTGAAACTGCAAGGATGGGTTCTGGCTGCTGCCCTGCCTCTCAGGGCCCCGTGGGGGCTACTGAGGCTTTCCCATACTAGGGAAAGTTCCTGGGCTTTGCAGAATCTCCCCTAGACCAGACCAAGACTGAGGCTTGCTCATGCTGCAAAGACACCCCAGCACCTAGTGGCCTGAATCATGACAGCACATGCATGGGGCCATGAGGACGTGGCCACCACAGGGCCTCCTCTCCTGATACAGGGCCTCCCCTCTCTCTACTGCCCCAGGCCTACAATCTGGAAGGCACCGCTCATGTCCACCCCTGGTACGCTGAGCCTTTCACAGCCACTACCTAACTTCGTTGGGCCACCTCACCTGTAAAATGGGGAGACAGTACTCACCTCACGGAGTCATTGTGAGGATTAAATGAGATAATGTGTGTAAGGAAACCCCGGTGGCGTAGTGGTTAAGTGCGACGGCTGCTAACCAAAGGGTCAGCAGTTCGAATCCACCAGGCGCTCCTTGGAAACTCTATGGGGCAGTTCTACTCTGTACTATAGCGTTGCTATGAGTTGGAATTGACTTGACGGCACTGGGTTTGGTTGTTGGTTTTAATGTGTGTAAAGTACTTACCACAGTTCCTGGCCGCCAGGAAAGGCCCAACCCACCCCAGCTCGAGGGAACTCCTTGTATTCCTCACCCTCTTTCCTGTGGCTCCCTGCCTCCTTGAGGGCTGACCCTTTCTTGCTTTCTCAGAGGGATTAGCTAAAATCTTTCCGTTCTGAAGTATTTGTCGCTTGGCATTTAGCCAGGTCGGGTCCCAGCTCCAACCCCCAGCCTTGACCCTCAAGATCTGGTCACAAGACGGTGCCTCAGGTCAATGTGACAAACATGAGCTGAGCCCTTCAAGCGTGCAAGGCACAGCCTTCCTCCTCTCAGCCCGACACACACCAGGCCAGGCTCCAGCCCCCACCCCTGCACTGACAGGGCCAAGAGACCCTGTCCTACAGCCTCAGCAGAGCTGGCAGAGATCTGGGTGTCCAGCCTCCAGGAAGAGCTAGCACAAGGACCAGGACAAAAGCATCGGAAGCTTGAGGGCTTTTTATTGACAATTGTCCATATACACAGAGGTCCTTTTCGTTCCTCTCCAGTGTAGACAAAGCACAGGACTCTAAACTCTCATCTCTTAACAGGACAAAGGAGCCCAGGAAAGGGGAAGACAAGGCCTGCCTAGTCCCCAGGGACTCACACCTCAGCTGGCCTAGAGCCAGCCCCTGGCTGCCAGGTCCCAGCTAGACCAGCTGGCCTGGTAAGAAAGCTGGCCTGGGATAGGTCCCTGCCTCCTCGGGTCCCAGTTTCTGATGTAGAAACGTCTCAGCCTCCTATGGGTTCTGGGTCCCAGACAGCCCGTGACTCCAGGGAAGAGTTCCAGGGTAGAAGCCCCCCCATCCTCTCCATTCTGTTCTTTGTGCCACAAGTTCCCAAAAACCATGAAATAAATAAATAAATACTTCAACAAGGCAGGGCAACTCCAGGGGAGGGGTGGCGCCTGAGCCAGCTCATGGCTTTGGGAGAAACACCTGAGTCCCTAAGAGTCCAGAAGTGAACATGAAATTTTGGGGAAGCGGATGGGGACCCCAAGTGGCCTTATTCCACAACTAAGATTGTCCCAGTGAGATCCTACACTTTCCAGGTCTGCAAGGGTCAAGGGCTTCAGGACCTCTGCTCTGCTTACCTGGCCTCACACTCCAGAGGGTGTGGGGAGGGCTGCCCCACGCTCTGGGCAGGTGTGATCTGAGTGCCCTGCAGCTGCCCGGCAGAGCTGAGAACAGCAGGGTCTCTGTAGGGTGGCCTGTGGTCCCTCAAACTGCTAGGGCCTCCCCAAGCTTTGCCCCATTTAATACTGAAAGACTCTTCCAGCCCCTCCTATACACGCTCTCCTCTTCGGGAACTTCAGCCCTGCTTCTCAAAGCACTTCTGGTTTCCTTAGCCCTGGCCACACCCTCTGATGGGGAAATGATCAGATCCTGATGCCTGGAAGGATATTCAAGCAGCAGCATTGTGGCATGGCACTACCAAGCCTTCCTACAGGCGCTCAGAGATCAAGGGCTTGGCGCAAGGCCCAGCAGGGAAAGAACCTCTTTTTTGATCTCAGGGTTCCCAGAATTCCCAGTTGTGGATAGAATGGCCCCGATCAACAACTATCCTAATCGAGACCAGGCTTGGCTCACTGCTGCCCTCTAGCTTATATTCCCTGCCCAGCCCTGCTTGCCCTAGAGTCCAGGAACTCAGCCCAGGGCAGAGCAGGGTAAACAGGCCGGGCCCTCCAGGGGCTCCTCTCCCCTCTGGGGTTTGAGGGCAGCCACAACCAGCCACCCACAGCGTAGAAACAGCTCCAGTACCTGGCTGGAAACAGGGGAGGACGGTGAAGCCTACCTAGCATCCAGGCCACCTTGGCCCAGCACACGCCACACAGAGCTAAGGGTGGGGAGAATGGGGATCTACTGCCAGCCCCAGGGACCAGTCCCAGCTGCACCCTGGCCTCTCTTCTCACTTGCTCAAGGTCTGGTTACACGAAGCACACACAAACACAGTCTCTCTCTGGGCTTCGGGGGCTGAAAAGGAGAAAGAGCTGGGTGAGAGGCGTGCTCGTGCCCTTCGGCTCATGGCCTCAGCTATCAGAACCACCCCCAAGCCCCACCCCTACCAACAGACCACCCGGTGCCCAGCCTACACCCTCCCTGACCCAGCTCGCCACCCTGCCCTCAGACTTCTTTCCACGGGAGCCAGGGACCACGGGGTTGACTGCAACAGCAGGCCTCTCCCAGGTGTTCTATGCATTAAAAATGATGTGGGCACCAGCAACACCTTTAAAAATGTTTTCTAAATAAAGTATCAGAAGGGAATCTTCCAAAATGTTTTAACAGTGGTTATTTCTGGATGGTAATATCACAGGCTTATTTTTTTCTTCCTTCTTTTGCTACAGTAATTTCCCAATTTTCTAAAATAAGCATGTGTTACTTTCACAATCCACGGGAGAAAGATGTGGCAGTCTGCTCCCAGAGAGATTTACAGCTTTGGAAACCCTGTGGGGCAGTTCTACTCTGTCCTACAAGGTTGCTGAGTCGGTATCAACTTGACGGCAGTGGGTTTGGTTTTTTGGTTTTTAGTTTCATGATCCAAAACCAAAAACCCATTGCCGCCGAGTCGATTCCGACTCATAGCAACCCTATAGAACAGAGTAGAACTGCCCCATAGGGTTTCCAAGGAGCGCCTGGTGGATTCGAACTGCCGACCTCTTGGTTAGCAGCTGTAGCACTTAACCACTACACCAGCAGGGTTTCCACTTTCATGATCAGAGGGGTCAAAAAAAAAAAAAAAAAAAACTTGATTTAATGTTATGACATATCACAAAGCAGTCCATAAAACACATCACGTTTTTCATGACTTGAAGAACACAAATCGATGTCACCAAACTGTGCAGAAAAAAATTATTGAATTGGTTGTATGCTCTGCGTATATATTCTCAACCACAAAAAATAATTTTTAAAAACAAAATTTAATTAAAAAAAAACCACACATCACGTTTTTCTTTTATCATACCAGAGAGCTGCTGGTTGGGAAGCGGTTACAAATGTTTGTCTTCTTTCTGCTTACCTGTATTTTGGGTTTTGTTTTGTTTACAACGAGTATTACTGCCTTTACAGAAAGAGATGGTTCTTTATTTTGTTCAAAGTATTACCATGTTAATAAGAAAAGGAATCAAATTCAGGACAACGGTTTCCCCGGGAGGAAGACAGGAGGTGGCACTCAGGAGCCTCCGAGATGCAGCTGTTGTTGAGTGCCATCAAGTCAATTCTGACTCACAGCAACCATACAGGACAAAGAAGAACTGCCCCAAAGGGTTTCCAAGGCTGTAATCTTTACGGGAGCAGATCACCAGGTCTTTTCTCCTATAGCGCGACTGGTGAGTTCAAATCCCTGACCTTTCAGTTCATGGCCAAGCGCTAAACCATTGCGCCACCAAGGCTCCTTGAAGTATAGCTAATGCTCTGTTTTTTAATTTCAGTGACGCATTCACAAGTATTCATGCTATTACAGTAAGACGTGTGAAAGCCGGAACCTGTGTAAAGTGGAAACCTGAGTTTTCTCAGAAGGAAAACTCAAATGTTTTCCACTAAAAGAGTGCAACAGAAAGTGGTGACTGTCTTGTCAAAGGCATAAAACCTACGAGACCCAGAAAAATAAGGCAGTCCTGCCGAGTTCCAGCTCTCACAGGTTTAGCTGCATTATGCTTCATAATTTATAGGTACGTTATGTGTGTTCTTTTCCATGTATCAAATATTCGTAGTGTTTGTTTGGCTTAGGGGGGTGTTGTCTGAAGGCAAAAGAGGAAACGTTACTAAGCAGACAGACAAGGCTTCTGCAACCCCCTGACCTCACTGACACTTGGCTCTTACTTGCAATGCAGCATCCCCTCAGAGAAGGGCGGACACCAGCCAAGCCCTCCCACTGCCCTGCCCCAGCCGCCTGCACCACTCACCTGTGGCCCCCATGGAGGACTTGGGCACCTTGAAGGAGCAGCACCGAGAGCAAAAGCTGTTTCCACAGTTACTGCAGCTTCGCTGTAGACAAGAGCCAAGGTCAGTGTCAGACATGTTCCCTAACCCCTGGGCATCTGCAGCCCCCAGCACCTCCCTCCTTTCTACCAGCTGATCCCATCCAAGGAACCTGGTGCTACTGTGGGACAGGGGAGGTGGCCAAGTGGGGCAGGAATGAGACCAGACACCACACGCCATGGGCAGGCTGGTGAAGGCATGGACACGGGGCAGGTGAGACAAGATCATTCAAGCAAACCATGAAAACCAGGCCGAATGGGGCCTGAGAAGGATTCAGGCTTTACCTGTGACTCCCACATGCCCCCTCTCCTAACTTCCCCACAACCCAGCACTCACAAGCACGCTGTCCTCAGCAAACGCACACCCCGAGGAGACTTACCCTCTTCTTCAGCACTGAGAAGGTGGCAGAGCAGCCCGTACAGTTCCCTGAGAAACAGACAGCAGCTCAGCCTTGACCCAGCTCACACCTTGCATCGCCTGCCTAGCTCTTCTAAAGGGTGGCACTCGGGACACCAGCCCAGCCCAGACTTCTTGGCTGGGAGCAGTGAGCAAGTGAGCAGAGTCCAGATTCAGAGCCAGAACGAGGAATTCAAACTAAGAAGGCAAGACTGACAGCCATGGGAATCACTATCTCCAGATATACAAAGTTCCTCCTTCCCGCAAAACCCCTGAGCTGAGAGGTCCCCCCTGCAAGCTCAGCAGAGATCCAAGAGCAGCCAACAGAATCTACTCTCCAGAGTGCAAGCTAAGCTGGCGGACAGCTGACCTTGCCTGGAACGACCAGGCATCCACAGAAAAGTCGGCTCCAAGCGCCTTAAATGAAACCTGCCTGTCGTGACCTCCTCCAGTGCCTCCTTACCAACACTCTGCCCAGAGGGTAAGGAAAGAAATGCCTCCTCAAAACATAGACCCTTGTTTTCTGTGGTCTAAAGATTCCAGGAGAGACCCTCAGAACCAGGCACCTTTCAAGAAGACCCATCTGAGCTAGGGCAGTGTGGAGGGATGTGTGTGCAGGGCAGACCCAGGCACTGAGAGCTGTGGGGCGGATGGGGTGAAAGCGTGGGAGGGAGAGGGCCTGCCTCAACAACCAGCGATGACAAGGTGGCTGGTAAAGGCGTCAATGGCAGTTTAAAAAGCAGTTGGAAGGAGGCAGGGGGTGTAACAAGACATGAAGGTTGAGGAAAGAGACCAATCAAGACTATATCAAGGCAACTAGGCCTAACGGAAACTGTTCACCACCGCACTTTCAGACCCACATGAAGAAAAGGTGGACTGCAAAGACAAGCCTGATGACAGGTGTCATCACCAGACACATGAAGGTGAGTGGAGGCAAACTAAGACCCCAGGAGGGAAAAAAAGGCCAAACTGGGCCCTATGACTTCAGCAAGCTCAAGAAGCAAACCCAGAGGTAAGGGAGAACAAAGAAGTTCCAAACACTACCTCCAGGAATATTAACTATGTTTTAGCGCGGCAACATCCATGAGCCAGGGGAGAAAAGGAAGGGAGTCCATGCTCCCCAAAAGCCCTGCCAAGGCTTGAGAGGGATAAGACTACTGGAGAGTTCTGGAACTTGGGGTCCAAAGGCCTCCTGCGGTCCAGCCAAAGCAACTGTCAGCCTCAGGGAGTACTACTGCTGCTTCCTGGATCACTGTCTGGCCAAGTACAAAGCACCAGTGGGCCGCCAGGCCTCACCTCCACACAAAGGCCCCAAAGCTATACTGACATTTATACGTGGTCCCTTCCTCCACAGCCAGAACCTCCTGCAGCTCTTACTCAAGGACACTGCCTGGGAGGGCCCTAGCTAGAGAACAAGGGGAGACCTGAGGCCAAGGTGCTTAAGGTAAATCCCGTAGCTACTGTTCAGCTAGTGGCCCGTCGGAGGACAGAAGAGAGACAAGCATAGCAGATGCCTGCTGGTGGTGCCAAACCAGAAAACAGGTTGCTCCGAGTCTCTGTCCCCAACACTAAGAACTGGGCAACGGCAACCGCCTCTGCCTCTCCAATGGGCAGCGAGGGGCTAGGGCTTGGGCAAGGAGGTGCTCAATGACTGGTCACTCTAGCATGTCTCCAGGGAATCCTCACAACCAAATGGAATAGCAGGGCCAAGTACCCCAAGGGCAGCCACACAGTCCAGTGAAAGAGCCATGTACCATGCACAGGCCCGGGGCCAGGCAGGGCCCTCCCTGAGAGTGACCCCAGACAGACATGTGGAAGAGTACTCTGCTCCCTTCCAACATCTGCCAACTTCTCTGTTCCCATTCCCAACAAAGGTCCTGACTCACCCACCCTAACTCCCATGTGATGATGGCAAGGAGCAGAGGGGGCAGGGGGGAGCCCAGGACCCCAAGGGCCTGCCCGGACAATGGTCACAGAGCTTCCAGGACAGAGGGGAAACCCTCCCACCAGGGCCCTCCCCTCAGAAGCCAGAGAAGCAGCAGCCTGTCCTTGTCCCGCCTATGTGCCCCCCCCCCCCCATGCACTGACAGACAGAATGGAATGGCTTCCAAAGTGGCTCACCTCACCCTGGCCTGCCAGAGCCAGACCCAGGAGCAAACAGCTCCTCTGACAGCAAAGAACATCATAGGGAAGGGAAGGCGAGCCGTCCTAAAGGATGAGAAGTGAAGGGCCCAGGAAAAGCAGCATTTCCTGCCCTTGCCATCCTCAGGGGAACCCAAGAGGCCTTTGCACATCCTGGCAGGGACTATCTTACCCAAAACCAAATCAAAAACAGGACACATCTTAAACCAGGGGACTATCAGACACCAGGACAAAGGAAAACGAAGGATGACAATGAGGAGTTAGAAGAACATGGCAGCCGAATCAGATGGCCCAGTTCTAAGTCACGGCTCTACCATCCACTGGTTAAACACTTTGGGCAAGTCACTCTTCTCACCTCAAGTTACTAATCTCTAAAACAAGAACATCTACACCCCTTTACCTAAAATTCCCAGATATAAACACATCATTTGCCAGAGCAAGAGTATGAATTCTTGTGTGGTGTCATCTGGGACTTCTGGAACCTGACTGCTTCTAAGTCCATGGGAGCTGCTCCCCGTCAGTTCCACCACTGGGTTAGATGGGACCGTGTATGTGATGGCACACCGCACACACAGGGCACTCCACAGAAGTCACTGACCATCGTAAACACAAGGATCGCCTGCGGGCACAGTTCTATTCGGGCACACACTGGGCCGCTACGAGTCGGAATCGACTCAGCAGCAACTGGTGGTGGGTGGTGGACCCCCAGTGGGGAAAGGGGGCAAGCGACTGGGTGAAGGGTGCACGAGGAGGCGGCAACTCTGTTACCAGTGTTTTATTTTTTCAGCCAGGTACTGGATTCTGGGGTGTTCATTATATCATACTCCACACATTTCATAGATCATAAATACTGCTTAATGCTTTTAAAAAAGGAGACATTCCAATTAGAAGATAATCAGGGAAGATGTGCTTTTCTGGACAGCTGCTTTATCTCTTTGGGCAGGAAAGCGAAAAAAAAAAAAAGGAAAGAAAGGGATCATGAATACTGGAGGACAGTCACACAGCAGAAGGAATAACATGCCCCTAACTTCTAAACCTGAGAAAACAGGGATGGGAAGGCAGGCCCCCAGGGCCCTGAGTCAAATTCCTCAAGAGATCACAGAGGCTTCTCCCTGGAGCACAGCACCCTCCTCTCCTCCCACCTGCTGACAAGAGGCAGAAGCAGGCACGGTCTTTGGGACCATGGCTGCCGCACGAGGATCACTAGCTATTCTCAAGGCTTCCCCCTCAACTTCACCTGGCTCAACTCCCAGCTCTCCTGATCTGAGCCAGGACTGCAAGCCGTGCTGACACTGATGTTGCCCTTCTCCAAAGCTGCCTTTCACGACACCACAACCCCCAGTAAAAAGAGGCCTGGCCCATCTACAAACATGGCTGGGGAGTGACCTCAGGGCTCTGCCAGGCCCAGAAGATACTGTGCTTCAACTTGCTTCCACCTGGATCAGAAAAGCCGAGGCAGGCTCCTAGGAATCCACAGGACAGGCCAGGGCCTCCCAGGTTAACAGTACCCACTTACTAAGTACCTACTAGTTCTAGCACTTAAAAAAAAAAAAAAAAAATACAAGCATGATCTTATTTGAGCCTTCTAACAATCTTGTGAGGTAAGGACTAATATCCCCTTTTACAGAAGGGGAAACTGGCTGCACAGGGAGGTTAAGTAATTTGCTCAAGGACCTGCAGCTGAGCTGGGATTTGCACCAGGCAGACTCCACACTCTGTTCTTGGCCACTGTGTCAACTCCCGAGGTTCTATCTCAAGATTACACCTCTCTGCAGTCCTGGTGCGGCCTTTCTGGAACTGAGCTTCTTGCTTTCCCACAAGCTAATGTTCACTAAGGACAGAAGGACACGGAGGAACCCATGCTCACTCCCTCAACAGCCCTGCCTTCCTGGGTCCCATGGACACACCGTATACTCCTTGCTCCCTTCCCAAACCAGTGCCCACCCACCAGCCCTCCCCCATTCCTCTTCCTTGGCCGTACCAAAGTTGTTAGCAGGGTAACGCTTGCGGAGCCGCTCTGTGAGCCGTGACACCTTGCTGCGCAGCACCTCGTTTTTGCTCAGGAACCCGTTGTCCTGCAGGGCCAGCTCGTCCTCTGCCGGACATGGGGCGCCCTCATCATCCTCCTGTGGGGAACAGCTCCTTCCAGTCCTGCCCACCTCTTGGCAGGGCCCTGGGACCTGCATGCAGAGGCACCCATCACGGCAGACTCCAAAAGGCACACCACAACTGGCTCGGCACCCATCTCCCCAACCCATACCCACCTTACTGATTAGCCTACTTACCAATACCACCAAGTGGGTCTCCTGCCTCCCAAGGTGCGGGGGAGGAGAGAAAAAAGGGAGAGAGATAGCAAGGAGAAGAAGAAAGCTGCTGCGAGGGGGGCTCCTTCAAGGAAACTCAGGAGCGCTGCTCTGAGTTGTCTGGGCATTTCCCGAAGGGTGACGTTAACAGATGCCCCATAAAAGGATTCTGCCATCAAAGAAGCTTGGGGAGCACTATATATTACTGTTTTCCAATGGGATGAAATTAATTTAGTGAGTCAGTTACCCCTCTAATAGGAAAGAATAGAACAGAATCCTTACTATGTATTTTTTCAGGGAGCAGCTGTTTTAGTAAATTTTAGATATTTTGCAGATATATATTTAAACGGAGTCCAGATGTAAAACGTGTTTCTGCCTGTGGGTCATGAATAAATGCTTGAAAGTCCCTGCTGCTACACTCCCCCCCCGTCCCCCTCCACACACACACCAAGATTCATAATCTACAATCATATATTGTAGCCTTGGAGAAATCCTTCAGCAGTCGGAAATTCAGATCCCTCCATGGGCCAGGCTGGCCTGAGAGTGAGGTGGGCTAGGGGTAAATCACAGGCCTGGTGGGGGCAGGGGAGACCTCCACTTTTATTTCTCACTTTCCCACTTTACAAAGAGACATAAATTAGGATAAATAATTTCTACTTTAAGAAAAAAACAAAGCAAATGTGATAAAAAATGGCAACCGCCACGAGGCCTTGGTGACTAGGGACAACAGGAGTGTTGGGACTGTGTGGCTGTGAGCACATGCCTCGTCTAAAGGGGCCGGTCAATCAGCCACACTGGCTGCTGCAGACTCAGGTTCTGGTTTTTCAGAAAAACTCGAAATCTAAACTTTTTATTGAAATGCCCGTTTTTAAATGTTGGCTAAAAAAATTCTTTTTAAAATTTTGCAGCCCAAATAAACACTTCTGCAAACTACTAGTCCTAAAATCAAGAGAATGATTTAACTTTCCCTGACCCAACACCTGGCCAGGCAACCACTTACTCCAACCTCCTCCCTGCCCCCCAAAGGAGCACCTCATGGGACTCATTCCACACCAGAGCCATCAGACCCAGGACAGCGCCCTCCTTCAAATCTACCTTCCCCACATCAAAAGCACCAAGCCACCGTCTCCACCAACTCCCCCATGAGGGCAGCTCCTGGAGGCTTCCAGAGCCAGCCCTGTCTGGGCACCCAGGACAGATGACGGACCAGCTAAAGGAGGTGTGGAGGTGCAGTGGCACCCTTTTAACCAGAGTGAGGGCAAGTTTCAACTTCTCATTTGAACTAAGAAATTAAAAAACAAGACCTGTGATGTAGGAAGGCACAGGCCTCCAGGGCCACCCCATTGCTGGTCTGGTCAGTAGGGGGTGCTGGGGAAGGGCCACCCACCTCAATCGCGTCTTTAAACTCCTCATCTGGCTCAGCCTCCTCGGCCTCCTCCACACTGCCTGGCGTGAGATCCTGGGAAGAGAAACTCTCTTACAGAAGGACAGGGTAAGAGGGATGGCAGCCCTGCTCCTGAGGGTAAGGGCCATCTCCCCGAACCAGCATCCAGGCTTCCCAGGACCACTGTTTCTGCCTCAGAGGAAATGCCAGAACTGCGAGAAAGCAGTCACAGGCGAGAGAACAACCTCCAACCTGCTAGCAGCGATAGGAAGATGGGTACCAGGGAGCACCTGGACTAAGGCGGCCTACAGTACGGTGGCTGCGAGCACAGGCTCTAGAACCGGAGGGCTGCTTCCTGGCCACGAGGCCTTGAGCAACCCCTCTGTGCCTCAACCTCCTCTTCTGCAAAACGAGAATCATCTCATTCTTAGAAACAACCCATTCTTTATGGCGTTAACATCTATGAAGTTCTTGGAACAACATCTGACACAGAGTAAGCACTCGATAAAGAGTAGCTATCAATACCTAGATGGTTCAAATGGTCAAATATGTGGCCACAAACCAAAAGGTTGGTGGTTCAAACCCATCTGGAGGAGCCTCAGAAGAAAGGTCTGGCAATCTGCTTTCAAATGGTCACAGCCATGAAAACCCTATGGAGCACAGCTCTGCTCTGTACACATGGGGTCACCATGAGTCAAAATTGAGTCAAAATAAAAAAGTTTTTATTTATTATTACAATTATTAAGCACTTCGGAGGCAATGAGGCCTGGGAAACAGCAGCCACAAGGACTACAACACAGGCCAGCCTGGGAGCTACATCGTACGGACAAGCTGGTGAACAGGAAGGCCCGCCACCTGCCTGCGGCAGGCTCTTCCCTGACGGTCGGGGAACTCACCTCCGTGGGAGTGGGTGCAGGCGTGCTGTCCGGCAGAGCAACCCTCCCGACAGCATCTGGTGGCAGGCTCTCCAAGGTGCTCTCTTCCTGCTTAGGGTTCATCCGCCGCTGCAGAGATGCCCTGTACTCAGACACCACTAGCCACGGCGAGGGGGGGTGGGGTGGGAGGCAGAAATGGCATAGAGTGAGGGGTGCTTTTGGGGTACCCACTTCCACAGCAGCTGGCCTCTTCCTCCACGCCCCAACCTCTGTGGCAGGAAAGCGTCACCCTCCTAACTCCTGAGCAAATCACCTAACCTCTCTTAGCCTCATAAACAAAACCACCACCACCACCTACCTACCTCATGTGGCTGTTACAGAGATGAAATGAGGTGAAGGATGAAAAGCATCAAGCACAGTCCCTGGCATGTAGCAAGTGCTCAATAAATTGTGGCTTCTGGAATTAATCACGCTACCACAGGGTGGAAAACAAACATGGCAGTCACCCAAGCATACGTAAGGCCAGGCCTCTGTGAGTCAGGGCCTCTCCAGATGGCCTTGCTGCTTCAGAAACCAGACAGCAGATGGGTATTCTCAGCTCACACAGAGCTATGGCAACAACTCCAGGTGGCTGCGGCCAGGGGGCACGTAGCAGCATTGGGAAAACATCCCTCACTCACCTCCCAGGAGCCACCATATCACGTAAGCAGTGATTCATTTGCCTTGGGGAGGGAGAGAGGCAGCAGCCTCCCCTGTACCCCACCTAACATCCCAGAGATGCAGAGCCCACTGAGGCCTCTGATGGAGTATCCCAGTGTGGTGCTGTCCCCTTGTGGCAAGCACAGCAAACAAATCTTTTAGCAGTGGAGACCATGGCTTCGAACCCCTGCTGAGAATTTGCATTTGTAACAAGTTCCCAGGCAGTGTTAATGCCCTTGGTTAGGGACCAATTCTGGGAACCATTAGTTGAGCAGTGGTTCTCAAAATTATACATAAGAATCACCTGAGGATCTTATTAAACTGTAGATTCTGATTCAGTATATCTGGGATGGAAACGCAAATTCTCGGCAGGGGTTCGAACAGGAACGAACCTGTTCAAAGCTGTGGTGGAGACAAATGAATGGGGGACCCTGACCAAGGCCACAGAACCTGCCTGGGCCCCACCTCTGCCAGGCTCTACAGGGCTTACCTCGGAAGAAATCCACATTGCCCAGAAAGAGTGTGCTGTTTAAAAGGGCAAGGACCCAGCACAGTGGTAGCAGGTACAGCATGCAAACTGTGCCCAGAAGAGCCCCGTAAAACCTGGATCGACGGAGAGAAACCACAGAATCAGAACTTCGTAAGATCAGAAAGAAGCAGCTCTGCAGCACACCCACATACTGGTCCAGCAAAAAAAACTCCAAAAACCAAAACCAAACCCATTGCCATCAAGTCGGTTCTGACTCATAGTGACTCTATAGGACAGAGTAGAACTGCCCTATAGAGTTTCCAAGGAGCACCTGGTGGGTTCAAACTGCGAGCCTCCTTTGGTTAGCAGCTGTAGCTGTTAACCACTACGCCACCAGGGTTTCCAAAATAGCTCCAGGCACTGTTAATTAACCAACCAGACCTGCTAATCAAACAAGACACGAGTTGCTAACGAGCGATGCTGGTGAGGCCACGCAGTCCTGTTCTATTGCTGGAGGTACCAACCATCCAACCCCTCATCACTCCTCAGGCCCTAGACTCTGCTGTCGAGAATAAGACAGGCTCGGGTTTGAATCCAGCTCTGCCACTTCTCGCTGTGTGACCTCAGGCAAGTCCCTTGGCTCTCTGAGCTTCACCTCCTCTGTGTGTAACATGGGGATTCAAATAGTGCCTACCTCCTCGTGTTACTATGAAGACACACAGACAGTGTTTGGCACAGTGCCTGTCACAAGATAAAGGCTAAATAAATATTGGTTGTTATTATTATTCATACAAGAGCCTCAAAAATACTCAATCTATTTGATCCAGTAGTTTCATCTCAATTAATTCTAAGAAAAAAATGTCAAAAAGCTAAACCCATAAGAATGTTCACTGCAGGGTTAATAATGAAAAGTAAAATCTGATCAAACATGTAACATAATGCTTCCATAAACTAGAGTACAACGATAGTATAAGATACACTATATACTAAAGTAGAACCCTGGTGGCGCAGTGGTTAAGAGCTATGGCTGCTAACCAAAAGGTCAGCAGTTAGAATCCACCAGCAGCTCCTTGGAAGCCCCATGGGGCAGTTCTAGTCTGTTCTATAGGGTCACTATGAGTCAGAACCAACTCAACAGTAACAGGTTTGGTTTGGTTTTTGGTTACATACTAAAGTATATCAACCTGGTATTACAAATACAGTAAAATCTGCAAAAGCCAGAACCTGTGTAAGGCAGAAACCTGTTAGAGAAGGAAAACTCAAATGTTTTCCACTAAAATGAGTGATGGAAAAGTAGTAAAACCACACCCTGTCAAAGGTGGAAAACTTGACAGACCTGAAAAAACAAGGCAGTCTGGTTGAGTTCCAGCTCTCACAGGTTTCACTGTAATTTCAAAGGCTATATAGCATCAAAGAGAACTACTTACTATATAATTAGTGGAAAAAAAAACTCTCAAGACTATGAAGCTATATGTCTACAAAGTACATGCATATAACAAGGTCTAGAAGGCAAACCTAAGAGATCAGCTGGTGTATCAGGGTGTTAGATTACATGGTGAGTTCTTTTTCATCTTTAAAACTTCTCTGTTACAGGGAGTCCCCAACTTTCAACAGGGTTCTGTTCCAACAGCTCCGTCATAAGTTGGTTCTGACCTAAGTTGAATACTTCTTTTTTTTTTTAAGTTTTCGTTACTATTGCCTTCTATTATCAGTATCTTTATAAATTCGATCTTGGAACACCTGGGAGTGAACATCTGAGAATGATATCAGCAAATCATGTGCTGCAACACTGTATATAGTACATACTACTAATAGTAAGAGGTACCAAAAAAAAACCCCCAGGTGATCATAAGTGGGGACTCCAAAGTGGGGACTACCTGTATTAAAATAGTTTTACCACAAATAAAACAAAGCTGTGTATTAAAACCTACGGAATATGTTCAGGTGGACACACAAGAGCCTAGGAGGCTCCCTCCCCTGAGGTGGAGGGGTGGGGACCTCTCAAGGCAGCTGGCTTTGCTTGAGGCTCAAGCTGCAAATTCCTACAGGGTAGTGCTGCAGGGAGAGGAGCGGGGCCACTCACTGTGAGGACACGACCGGGTTCTCCCAGTGCAGCACGCGGTACGCAGCTTCACAGGTGCAGCACAGGCGGCTCAGGAAGGCCTCCAGCTGGATCAGGCTACAGACACAGGGGGTGTCTGTGAGTGGGCAGGCCCTGCCCCATCTGTCCACACACAGTGACAGACACTCTGGGGCAGCGGCGCCTGGACTCCACACACACAGCTGACTAGGGATGGCCAACTCTCTTCAAACACACTGAAGGGGTCCAGAGGTGCACTGGAAAAAGGGGCCTGGCCAAGCCACTCCCACTTCATACACATCAATCCCTTTTTTAGAGCCCCTATAATGGATGAGGGAGCCCTGGTGGCACAGTGGTTAAAGTGCTCAACTGCTAAGCAGAAGGTCAGTGGTTTCAAGCCACCAGCTCCCATTCCACCAGCCGCCACGCTGCAGGAGAAGGACATGGCGGTCAGCTTCTGTAAAGGTTACAGTCTTGGAAATCCTATGGGGCAGTTCTTCCCTGTCCCATAGGGTTGTTAGGAGTCAGAATCAAGTCGAAGGCGATGAGTTTGGTTTTTTGGTAATATGAGGTAGGAAGGAGTAGCACAGTGGTCCCTGCTTTGGTCTCTTCCTAGCTGTTGATGTTGGGCAGGTTCCTTGACCATTCCAGGGCTGCAGTTCCCTGATGAAGCCACAGGAGTACCCACCTCACAGGCACACTGTGAGGATTAAATGGCAGGATGTAGACCAAGAAAGGTTCTCAACTCGATGGAAAATAGACTCTCTCGGGGGGGGGGGTTCTTTTTAAACACGGATGTACCCCAGAAGCACTGAGCACATCTGCACCCAGATCCTGGCTTCTGAAGGGCTCCTTGGAGAAATGGCTGATTCTCGGGCTGGAGCAGGGAAATGTAAGATGAATCTGAACATCCTGTTGTGCTGGAAAGTAAGGAAGCACTAAATAATAACAGAGACATATCGAAAGAACAGAAGCCAGCTCAAAAGAGCTCCCACTGAGAAAATCTGGACAATTTGTGGTCAAAATAAATGATAGTAACAGATTATAACCCACTGAATAAAATAAAAATCTACAAGTTCACACTGATAATAATAAATACAGAAAAGTTTTCTTAGAGAAAGCCAGCTAGTAAATACAGATGGAATGAGAGTTACAAAACCCCCTTTGCAACCATCACAGTAATAAATTGATTCACACGAGATTCATCCATGTATTTAGACGTAGCAGGTGACTAACAGTGACTAGTGAGAGGGTAATCTGAAGATACATTATCTACTTGGATCCACCATCAAAGCCCATGGGAGCAGCAGTCAGGCGATCAGATGACATACTGCATCAGGCAAATCTGTTGCAAAAAACCTCTTTAGGGTGTCAAAAAGCAAAGATGTCATTTTAATGACTAAGGTGCCCTGACCCAAGCCATGGTGTTTTCAATCGCCTCATATGCATGCAAAAGCTGGACAAAGAATGAGGAAGACCAAGAAGAACTGACACCTTTGAATTATGGCGTTGGCAGAGAATACTGAATATACCATGGGCTGCCAGAAGAATGAACAAATCTGTCTTGGAGAAAGTGCTGCCAGAATGCTCCTTAGAAGTGAAGATGGCAAGACTTCGTCTCACATACTATGGACATATTATCAGGAGAGACCAATCCCTGGAGAAGGGCATTATGCTTGGTAAAGTAGAGGGTCAGCAAAAAAGAGGACAACCTCAACAAGATGGATTGACACAGTGGCTGCAACAACGGGCTCAAGCATAACAACAATTGTGAGGATAGCACAGGACCTGGCGATGCTTTGTTCTGCTGTACAGAGGGTTGCTATGAGACGGACACGACTCAATGGCACCTAACAACAATGAGCACTTCCAAAGGATAAAATCCTTGGTAGTCCCCCATTCAAAGTAAGAACCAAGTTTCGAGGGAAGAAAAGACTTCAAAATGAATGACTAAAGGAGGAAGAGAAAAGTTCTGGCCGAATTAACTTCATGTGACTCAAAGGGAGAGGTATCAGGAGGCAGAGTTCCTCATCTATGTAATTACATTCATGGGGTTTTTTAAAAGAATTGACAGACAAAAAGAAAGTGTTAAGAGTAAGAAATTCAAAAAATAAAAGTAGGGGTGAAAGTTTGATGAGGAACAAGATATTTACATAGTTTCAAAATATCTCCTCTCAGAATATTAACTATAAAGGTTGGAAGTGGTAAGGTGGCAATTTTACAGTGATCATGTGATCAGAGTTAGTACCTCCCACAATGGGACACTGAGATCACATGCCTTCTAATATGATCCTCTAACAAAGACACAATATCACTTGTCATATCCCTGACAAAAATGCAGAAACTGAATCTAATAAGGAACCAAACAAACTCAGACTGAGGGAGATTCTACCAAATAATAAGCTTGTATGCTTCAAAATACGTCAAGGACAAGAGAGACAAAACCTGAGGAGCTGCTCCAGGTTAAAGGAAACTAAAATCAGTTGCTGTCAAGTCAATTCCAACTCATGACAACCCCATGAGGGTCAGAGTAGAACTCTGCTCCATAGGGTTTTCGTTGGCTGATTTTTCCAAAGTAGATCACCAGGCTTTTCTTCCAAAGTGCCTCCGTGGGACTCAAACCTCCAACCTTTCAGTTAGCAGCACTTGGCTGCTAACCATTTGTACCACCCAGGGGCTTCTAAAGGAAACTAAGGAGACATAAAAAATAAAAACTACACAAAATCTGTGATCCTTGATAGGATCCTGGGTCAGGGGAAATTGATACAATTTATTAATATAACTGGAAAATTTAATTCTAACTGTATATTATATAACGGTACCAATATGGGGGTCCCTGGGTGGCACCAATGGTTAAGCACTGGACTATTAATGGAAAGGCTGGTGGTTCAAACCCAGCCAGAGGTGTCTCAGAAGTAAGGCCTAGAGGTCTGCTTCCAGAAGGTCACAGCCTTGAAGACCCTATGGAGCAGTTCTACTCTGCACTCACAGGGTCACCATGAGTCAGAACTGACTCAACAGCAACTAACAGTGTTAATGTCACTAATATTAAATTTCCTCATTTTGATCACTGTACTATGGACGTGTAAAAGAATTATTAGGAAATAAGAACTGGAGCATCTGGGGTAAATGGGCATGATATTTGTAACTTAGTTTCAAATGGTTCAGGAAAAAAAAACTGTGTACATGTAGAGAGAGATAAAGTCAATGTGGCAAAATGTTAATAATTGTTTTATCTGGGCGAAGGGTATATGGGAGTTCTTTGTATTATTCTTGCAACTCTTCTGCAAGTTTGAAATTATTTCAAAGAAAAAAAATAAAACCAAAAAACCAGATACCCAGGCCCCATTCCAGATAACTAACTCAGAAACTCTCAGGTGGGGCCAGGTATCTGTTTGTTTACTACTTTTCCTGAAGCTCCACAGATGACTCTGACACCCAGGGAGGACCGCGAACCCCTGCTGTGTGTCAAGAGCCTGTGGAGAGCCTGGCCCAGGGAAGGGCTCCATAAATGCCAGCTGCCACTGAAGTTGTTACAGTTCACATTACTCAACAGTCCTAAAACGTTTCCTCCAGAGTGCCAACTCTGTCAGATTTAGGTAGCTTCTCCACAGTGTAGTGATGACGGCTAATACTTATTGAACACTTCCTGGGTGCCGTCCTACGAGGTAAACCCTATTATTACCCCACTTAACAGATGAGGAACCTGAGGCACAGGGAGGTTAAGCAATTTGCCCAACGTTACACAGCAATTATATAGTAGAGTTGGGATTTGAACCCATACAGGCTGGCTCATGCATGCACGTGCTTAGCCAAGATCCTAAACTAGCTCTCTAGCAGAAACAGCAAGCTGTGAATTTGGCTGTATCTGGATTCTCATCCCAGCTTGGTCACTTCCTAGCAGTGTAGGCCTTTTCCTCATCCATAAATGGAGGATAACAATAGTGGCTCCCTCTCAAAACTGATAAAAAGATTAAGCGAAGTAACATCTATGGTTTGCCTGACACAATGTCTGGTGCACAGCAAGCACTCTATGTGGTGGGTCAGTTGTGGCTGCTATTATTGTTACTACCCCCCACATCGCCTGCCTCTCTTCCATACTCACAAGCTCTTCACCTCGGCCACCGCCTCAGGGCGAGACAGGCGCACTCTCTGCAGGTCCTCCTGCCTCACGCTGTGATACTTCCTCCGCATCAGCTCAGACTCTGGCAGCCGAGCCTTGCATACCTCCTGAAGATAGCCCAGCAAGGCGGGCACAGAAATCAGCAGGACACCCATGGAGTACCACGCACCTATGGATCAAAAATGCCCCAGGTAAAATAGGCAAGCAAAGACCCAGAGACTCTGTCCATGTGGCTCTCCCTCACCTCCTCCAGGGCTCTGCCCCGAGGGGCCTTCCCGGATCACCCCCATATGGAACCGTCACACCCCTCGCTCTCCAGCCTTGAACTCAGCTTTACTTTTCCTCACACCACTTATGACATGACAGACTGTAGGTTTGTTCACTGTCTCCTCCACTACTGCAGGCTCTAGAGGACTGAGTCTTTGTCCATCTGGCCACTGATATAGCCCCAGCCCCTAGAACACAGCACACACCAGGCACTAATGCCTGGAGTATGGGGTGGGGGGAGCTCCCGGTGATTGACAGTCTGGCCTTTGGGTTCCTAAGGCAGATTGGAAGCCCTGCCTTTGGCTTTGAGCATACTACATGCCAACATGGATTGCAAAATGGTGAAACTGAGAGAAAATTCAAAGAAGGACCTTCGTCCATGTAACATGGTCCCCCAAATGCAAGCTAACAGAGCACTGGGCTCATAGTAAACGCGTGTTAAATATCTGCCACGTGAACTGATTTACTTTGGAAATGGATTCAGAAAAATCTAATAGCCTGGAAAGGGGCCCTGACTTTTGATCGAACAAAGAATCCCACTAAGAAATGGAAGGGGTCTTAGGTGAACTGGGTCTATTTTTGACCCACTAAGTCCGTATCTCCACAGGAACCAAATGAGACACTCAGAAATGGAAGCTCAACAGAGAATGAATAAAGGACCCAGCTCCTCAGGACACTCTGTCCCAGTCTCTTCGCTCCTTTTCCCCGAGGGGTTCAGCTTTCCCGGCAGCCATCTGCCAGTTCCAACCAGGGAAAGGGCTGGGTCACAGCATACATTGCAATAAAAGGTCCACAGGGGACATCATTACCTAGGACTACCTAGGACCTCTGCAGACACCTACATGTCCACCACGCCAAGACTCTGCTCACTGCTGGGGACTGCCCAGCAGGCCTCTCCTGGCTCACTTGCTGAACCAAAGAAAAGCATCAGATATGGCAAAAATCTGTCATCAGCTCATCCTGCTGGTACCCTCACCACCCCCCATCTTCGCCCCAAATGACCCTGACTCAGTTTGGAAACGGTCAATGGACAAAGGCCAATGCAGCAGCAATAGCAATCGGTCAGTTGAGCTGCAGCAGTCAGTCAAGAAGGAAGCACCATCAACAATAATATTATAACAGCTACAATGTATTGCTGCTTACTCTGTGTGAGGCACTGTGCTAAGTGATTCACATACTCCTCACTACTACCCTACAGGGTCCCTGTGAGTATGAGCAGGCATCTGCTCAGCAGCAACGGGTTTGGTTTTTGGCTTACTGCCCTTTGAGGAAAACACTATTATTGTTCTCCATTTAGAGACAAGGAAAATTTGGCTTAACAGATAGGTTAAAGAACTTGCCAAGGTCATACCAGTGGACCAGTCAGGGTCCCAGAGTCTATGTTCTGATGCCAAGCAGACACAGAGGGAGGCTACTTCCAGGGAAAGAAGAACAGCTCCTTCACACAGGGCCGTGGCTCAGTATCCTTCCCCCACATTCATTCACCAAAAATCCCTTGGCTCTCAGGAACAGTTCTTACCCTCATTCAAAGTGAGCAACATGATGTTGAGGCCCAGGCAGGTCAGCAAGGAACACACAGGCATCTGCCACCTACAACACAAAAAGTCCTCATCACTGAAGACAGCCGCTCCTCACGCTGCAAAGAGGGGAGATGGGTGGTTAAAACCAAGATGAAGAGGAGGAGGGAGCCAAGAGGATCAAGGAGAAATCAAAAGTGGTCCTCTCACTTGGACAGGTGACCAGAAAGGGGTTAAGAGGTCACACATTAGCCCCTGGGGTAAGAATGGTACTGTCTCAGAACTAGACCTGTAGAACTTTCTCCCAGGAGGAAGAAACCCACTCAACATTGTTTAACCACGTTTTGTTAGGTTCTATATTCCCTCAAAGAGATCAAGCTGACATTCTTATTTTAAAATTTCCTTTATTCATTTTTATAATCTCATAAGTAACATATGATCATATATTCAGTGTACCAGATTGACCTAACACTGAAACTGAGAGAGAACAAAACGCGAAGGACTTCTTTGACAGCATCAATGACTTTCTCTTCTATTCCCGTAATTTGAGAGTTTATTCTGAACATATGTTAACTTATAAGAAGAGATAACGATAAAGGTTTTAATATATGAAAAATGAAGACAAAACCAGGGTGGAGCATTCACTCAGCAAACACACCCCACATGAACTGGAACAGATGGAAGCACAGACCCAGTCCCTACTGCACCGCTGCCACCAAAGAGCAAAGAGGGAAGAAAGAAGAGCACGAGATCCCAGCTGCTGAGGACAAGCAAACGCTGCTGGCTTAGTCCCTCATAAGGGACACTTAATAGGGAAAGAGGAACATAGATATAACAAAGCCATTGACACATCAGTATCCTAAAGAGCAGTGTCACTATACATAAGGTGAGCAATCAGAGGAGGGAGACAAATATCAGAAAAAGAAAAATGCAAGTTGCTGGCAACCAATGCATTCGGTACTTAAGCGCATTTTCTTTTGCTCTAATTGGGGCATTTCAAGTTAGTTACTAAGTGAGGTCAGCTAATTTATGTGCTGCTTTGTTTTTTAATAAGAGTTACGAGTGAGGGAATAAAATGACCTCTTTGCACCCGTACCATCCCAATAAGGCCTCTGGATCATCTGATGGCAGCTACCAGTATAAGTAAGGTCTGCAGTTATTCCCATTTCAGAGATAAAAACATCACACCACTCTGGAGTCACCTGAATTTTTAAAACCTCCTCCATTCCATCTGAAGTCTTTACTGACACTTCAGTTACAGGAGACCCACCCACTGGAATAACTGATACAGCAGAGATGGATCTTTTTAAAATGTACTGCCAGCTCCATGCTTTAGATATAATAGCCAAAGCCCAAGATTAGGTCCCTCCTCAAAGCCAAATCCTCGTTACTAAGAAAAGAACAATCAAACGCACAACCTAAGCTGACAGCCACTTTCAGAAACCAGTGGTCCATCTCCCAGCTGCTTGGAGACCACCAGCTCCAGGGGCTTTTTAGGTCTAACACTAGGACCTTCTCCATCCAACTTTAATTAATCCTACCACATCCTCAGATTTCTAATTTTCATAAAATGGGAAAACCCTAGCCCATCAGTGTGCCAAGGAGCCCTGTAGAATGGTAGCAATGAAAGAGAAGGGAAAGATGTATTTTAACTTTTGTGCTTTGTCACAAAATGGAACACACACATACACTCTTAGAAAACACCAGAGAGCACAGCCCATGCTCTCTAGAGCCTACCCACTCCCCTAAAGAAGACCAAAGCTCAGTCCAGCTAGGTGGTCATGCTGGGATTGTAAAATGAGAAACGGGCCCCTCCCCATACCACTCCCTACCCCTTCCGCCAGAGCAGTGGAGGGCCTCAGTCTAGAACAGTGACTACCCCATCTCCAGGATCCTGCCGCTTATTAAAGGGGTTCTCGAGTGCACATGAGAAAGAAAAATTTAGGACCTTGGTCAGAGAGTTAAAAATAAACTGCCCACTATTTCCAGACTGAGGCAAGGATAAATACTCACGGCACCCTTAGAGGCTAACCTAACTCCACCATCACTCACCCTGCCTCCTACCAGTCTCTCTACAGCATTTTAGAAGGTTGAAGATCTCTCTGAGAATCTGATGAAAACTAGAAGCTTCTTCCTAGAAACATATAAACAATTTTACATGTAGTACCTGGGCATTAAACTGACCCCTAAAGCCTACCCACAGGCTCCAAGTCAAGAATCCCTGCTCTTTAGGACAACCAGGTTTTCGGGGAGTCTGGATGTGATACAGCATTAGGAACACAACACTATTCTTTGCCAAAAAAAAAATAAAATTTTAACTTAATTCCAATCTAACCTTTAAATCTATCTTACAGTTTTCACCAGGAAGAAGCAACCAGACAAATCTAGGTGAGAAATTTTTCAGGACAGTTGCTCAGTTTCTTCAGCAAGTCAGTGTCATGAAAGAAGAGATTGTACTGGACTGAAAAAGACTTAATTGACATAATAACCATATATGCCACCCTGTGTGTATGCACAGTCCTGGACAGGAACCTGACTGGTACCACAGCAACTGTGAATTACATTTTTGGGACAACTAAGGAAACCTGAACAGGATGGGTTAGGCATGATGCTTGATTATGAAGAAAAACACCCTTATTATCTGGAGACGTAAACTGAAATACTTAGGGAATGGCATACCACATCTATAATTTGAAATACTTTAACATAAAAAATGAAATGAGCTGAAAGGAGAAAAAGAAAATTACTGAAGATAAAAATCAAAGCAAAATAGGAATAAAAAACATTGAAATTAATTATTCCAAAAGATTAGAATAAGATTACCTGCTTATTCATAGGTACTGGCATTTCTTCAACTTCTGCTCAAAATTATATCCTAATTTTAATATTACTTATGTTAATATTGGGAAAGACAAAAAATCCTGCTCTAAGATGTAGAACAACTGATGAAATTAGGTCAAGGTTAGCTAGCAGTCTTAGGGGTAGGAGTTTATTCAGCCACAAAGAAACCCCGATGAAAGGCCAGATCCTTCCCTGCACCTGCCTCACCTGGGCTGTGTCTGAGACCCAAATTTCTGAGATGTCCACACAAAGCCAACCCAGGCCTGTGGGACCTCCCAGAACTGCACCTCACTGGGGCAGAAAGGGCAGCTCAGCCACTGTCTAAATGACCACCAACTTACACACAAAGCAGGAGACAGAAGGCCCCGCAGGCCAGGGCAGCTCCACAGTCTGTACCTGAGCAAGTATCGGACTCCATCACCTGCATCCTTCAGGGGTTCCAGGTAGATCTCTAGTCTCTTGTAGGACAGAACCAGGTTGAAAAGATCAAATGCCGGAGACTTGGTAGGGGCAGGTGGAGACTCTAGGGGAGCCTCAAGCATCATGCTGGGGCTCACCTCCGGCCCACTCCCCTCACGCTCTGATGTCTGCATTCTGTAACCATAATAATGTCTGACATTAGCAACGCACTTCCAGCCCCAACACACTCCAACTTGTATTATTCCATGTAGTGCCCATAAGAAACCTGTGAGGTAGGCAGGCCTACAGATGGAATGCCCATTTCACAGAGGAGGAAACTGATGCTCAGTAAGGTGGCGTGAGTTACCTACGTATAAATTCTGTTCTTCTGTCTCCACACCCAATGCTCTTTTTCCCACAGACCCATCAAGAACATAAGTAATAAAGGCCAAGCACATGTGGTTGCTGGGACAGGCAGCTTGGGGTCCCAAAAGAAATGATCTCCTGGTATATTTTCCCTCACTCCTTACCTGGTTAATTCCTACTCATCCTTCAGATCTCTGTTTAAATATCATCACTCCCTCTCCCAGCACTCCCAGTCTGAACTGGGAGACCCTCCCCAATGCTCCGGAAGGACCATGTACTCACCCTAACCGAGCACTAACACACAAAATTGCCTGTCTCCCCCTCTTAACTTTGAGCTCCATGAGGTCAAAGACTCTGTCTCCCATTCACCACTGTTTCTGCATACAGTGGGCACTCAAAAAATGCTTGCTAACTGAGTAAATGCACTACCCATCCTCCAGGACCTTCCGGCTTTCCTAAGTCCCACCCCATCCTCTAATCTTTCATACCACCATCGTTTCTTTGAGAGCCCAAACAACTTCCTGGACCAACCCTGCCCATCGCCTCACCCTTTCTGTCCCTGAACCCCACTGGGGCAGCCATCACCTTCCATAAGGCCCCATTCCCATCTTCCCCCTCGGATGAGGAGAGCCGCACGAACCCTCACCCACTTTCATAACTTCAAAGTCCTTAGCGAAGGCTAAGGAGAAAACGAGGGAGGGGAGCTTCGGCGCACATTTACAAACACCAGTCCCAAGCACTTGGCCTGCGATCTGTCAGCGGGCTGGCAAAGGGGCCACCGGGAGCCCGAAATCCCCGTGGACGGAGCCAGGGTGAAAGGACCCATGGCGGACTTGAGATAGGAGCGCAGGAGAGGGTGCAGCAGGTCAGCGCCGGCGGAGGCCCTGACCACCACTTCTGCCGCCCACAGAGCCTAATAAGGCCCCTACAGCCTAGACTAGGGAAGGCCACGCCCAAGGTCGCTGGGCCAGGAGGTGACAGCCCCGCGGCGTCCAGGCGCCTAGCTCGGCGGAGATACCAGGCCGGGAGGGGGTGGCGTCTCACCTACGGGGTCGCAGGGCTGGTGGGGGAGGGGCGGGGACGGCCGGGGCACCGGTCGGGCCACTGGGCCCCAGGGTTTTCCTCAGGCCCGCCCCACCCCGACGCCGTGGCCCTCCTACTGCGACTCCGAAATCCGAGGTCCGAGATCCTCCTCCGCCTCCTCCGCAGTCGCGGCTTCCGGGACCCCAATCGCTCTGCGGCAGCGTGCCCGTGACGTCATCGCGCCCGCCCCGCCTCCGGCCCGGCCTGGCTCCCGGGCTTAGCTCCGCCCTCTCCCCTACAGGTGAGCGCCCTTTTCAGCAGCGCGCATGCGCACCTTTCTCGCTTCAGCCCCCTACTGGCTTAACTGTGTCCCTGCCGGACGGCAATTCGCAATATCCTACGGAGCCCTGGGAGCACGCGCTTGGCGACCCTGCATCTCGCTGCCCCCGCCTCGCTCTGAAGGACCTCGGCGGGGAACAGTTGGAGAGAAGCTAAACTGAACAACTGGCGTCTCCATCCTCTTCCCCTTCCCCCTTAACTTGCACTTACCTAACGGTCACCCGGTCCGGACTGCTAAGTGCAGAAATCATATCCTGTGTGCCGGATGCCTAGCAGAGAATGGAATTCCGTTCAGTGTTTACTGAGTACCTACTGTGTACAAGATCCTGTGCAGGCCTATCTCCACTCAGTCCACTTCGCACTGTGTTGCCAAGTTAATCTCCCTCAAAGCGCGTATCCGATGGCTTTGCGTTAATAGCAACAGCATTGCTTTAGTGAGGGCTTACCAGGTGCCAGGCACTGGACTAAGCTCTCTTTATCTTATCTAGGCCTCCTCCAACAACTCTGTTAGGTTACCACTGTTTTACAGATCAGGAATCTGAGACATGTTAAGGAACCTCGTCAATGTCACATAGCTAGTAAGCAGTCAGAAGGTAGTATTTGAACCTCAGGTCGTCTGACCCCAGGACCCCAAGCATACCACCACCCACCTTAGTCTGCATTAGGCCACATCCTCTGTTCCTCCCCTTCAGGAACCTCTTAACTCTGGCCTGAGCCCATGCGTTGTTACCTTCAAATGCTCCTGGGTCTCCTGCTAGTCCGTGAGCTCGGATAGGAATATCCTCCACCCATGTTTACTTCTGTCCAAATCCAACCCAGTCCTTTAAGCAGAAGTCAAAAGTCTGTATCTTTCCGGATTGCCCCAGCTAGAAGTAATCACTCCCCCCTCCAAACAGCCACAGAGCTTTATTGGGCATCTCTTCCTGGAAGTATCTCCTGGCAGAACAGCAGATGCCCACTCTGCAGCCAGAAGTCAGCTATGCGTGAAATCATCACTTCTCACTTCCTTGGGGCCTGGCTCTGTCCAAATGAAATCCTCACTCTGAAGGCTCTTAGCCTCATCCTAGAGACAGAATCCCAAGAAATGTTTTTCCTCAACCTTACTTTACCCTTCTTCCTTCCCTGCTTAGAAGCCTTGCTGCACTCCCTACTTCTGCTTTCTCACCCCACACATTCCTTACCCCACTGCAGCCCAGCTTCCCTCCACAAGGGCAGAGCTACCTGCTACAGTCACAGATAATGTCCTGGCTGCTAAACCTGAGAGACACTTCCCAACACTCCTCTCAGGTGATCTTTACAGCACCTCTTCAGTGTTTCTTCTTCTTGGCACCAGTGTCCACCTTAGCTTCCGTATTACCGCCCTCTCCTGCTCTTCTTCCTACCTTCAAAGTCTGCTTAGGTTTCTTCTTCCTGCCTCTCAAACACTGATGTTCCTGTCTGCCACCCTCCTTCCTTCCCTTCAACACTAAACACTCTCTCTGGGGGTTTCTTGCACTCTTATGGTTAATGTTTCCTGTATTTATATCTTCAGCACCTGGAGCAGTGCCTGGCACATAGTAGGCATTCTGTAGAAGTGCATGAATAAGGGAATGAAAATCTATCTCCGGTTTAGAACTCTGGGCATCCAACTTTCTTCTGGCCCTCTCCATCTAGATGTCTTGCATGCACTTCAAACTTCACATGTGCAGCACAGAAGTCATCATCTGCCACCCCAAGCAGCAACCCCTTCGGAGGCCTTCATCTTAATTAATACCTCCACCATTACCTGGCCAAGCCAAAAATCTAAGACTCAACCTTGACTCCTCCCTCCCCCCAGCCTCCCATCTCCAGCCTGTTACCAAGTCCTTTCGATCTCATATATTTCTTTCCAACACTACTGCTACCTCCCTACTCCAAGCCACCAACACCTCTCTCCTGGTCTACTGCTCCTTCCCCCTAACTAGTCTCTCCATCTGCTATCTCCAATTCACACCTCACACTGAGGCCAGACGATCATATCTCTTATGTTTTCCACAGCCACGCCAACGCTGAGGGGCACCATAAAATTGGGAGTGACATTTAGTGTAATGAATGTCTTTGACTATAGCCCCCATCTGCTGTTGCAGGATCCCAGGCTTTCCTCAAAGTTTCAATTGGTTGTTTCTGGAATATCTCACTAGGAGGCATCCTCTACTTCTTCTTCTCCAAACACTACTTCTGAAAAATCAACTATCGAAAACCCTATGAGCATAGTTCTACACCAACATATGAGGCTGCCATGAGTCAGAATGAACTCAGTGGCAACTGGTTTTTATGCACAGTGCTTAAGAGCTCAGGTTTAGGAATTAGACAGGCTGGTTTGAATCCTACCTGTGATCCTCAGAAGGTACACTAGAAATGTACTTAAGCAACCACCATGCAATCAACTCTTAATTAACCTTCTACATTCTTTCTGCAAACATATTGACTAATTCCCGTAGTACAGTGGGCACTGGGTACTCACAGCCACTCAGCTACTTTCTAACACACTCAGACACTTCTGCTTCTACCCTTTGTGTTTCATGCCAACTAAGAGTCATTTTGCAGCGCTGGTGGCAGAGTGGTTATGAGTTCAGCTGCTAACCAAAAGGTCAGCAGTTTGAATCCACCAGCCACTCCTTGGAAATCCTATGGAGCAGTTCTCCCCTGTCCAATAGGGTTGCTATGTGTTGGAATCAACTTGACAGAAATGGGTTTGGGTTTTTTTTTTTTTTTTCTTATAAGAGTCAATTGTGAGAAGAAAAGCAAGAGTCAATTGTGATGTACCTAAATCTGTTTACTTACTATTGTAATTTTGAATCAGTTGTACTAATTACTGTAATTTTGTATTTATTTCAGTTACCTATTTCTGTATAACAAACCTTCCAAAAACTTTGTTGTTTAAAACAACAATGATTTTTCCTCAAAAAGTTAAACGTAGGATTATCATATGACCCAGCAGTTCCACTCCCAGGTATATACCCAAAAGAATTGAAAGCAGGGACTCAAACAGATATTTAACACCAATGTTCATGACAGCATTGATCACAATAGCCAAAAGTTGGCAAGGACGCAAGTGTGCATCAGCAGATGAATGGACAAATAAAATGTAGTATATTCATACAATGGAGTATTTTTCAGCCATAAAGCAAAGCGAAGTTCTAATACATGTTAGAACAATGTGGATGAACCTTGAAAACATTACGCTGCGTGAAGTCAGTCAGACATAAAAAGACGAATATTGTATGATCCCACTTAAGTGAAATGTCTAGAAGAGGCAAATGTACAGAGACAAAAGTTTATTAGTGGTTACCAGGGGCTAGGGGAAGGAGGAAATGGAAAGTTATTGCTTAAGGGGTACTGAGTTTCTGTTTAGGGTGATGAAAAACATTTAGAAATAGATAGCGGTGATGATTACACCACATGGTGAATGTAATTAATGTCACTGAATTGAACACTTAAAGATGGTTCAAATGGCAAATGTTTTGTTGTATATATTTTACCACAATAAAAATATTTTAATGATTTATTATTTTTCTTTAGGTTGGCTGGGCTCAGCTGGGCAGCTCTTCTGCTCTGCATGGCACCAACTAGGGTCACTTATTCGGCTCTACTTTGCTGGCAATTGCGCTGGGCTGGGCTGGGCTGGAAGATCAGGTACCTCAGTGCTTCTCCATCTGGCCTCTCTCCGCATAGCTAGATTTAGACCTCTTCGTGGCATGGTAGTCGCAGGGTAATTGGACTTCTTATTTGGAAGGTAACTTCGAAAGAAAGCTAAAAGGAGAAAGCAGAAGGTTCCAGACCTCTTGAAGGCTAAGCCCAGAAGTGACACAGAATCACTTCCACTGCATTCTTTTGATCAAAACAAATCACATGGGGAAGGGAAGGAGACACTTCCTTTGACAGGTGGAGTAGCCCGTGCACATAGGGAGGGAAGGAATTGATGGTGGCCAACTTTACAGACTACCACAGTAGTATAATTATATATTATGAAAAGCACTGAAATATAAGTACAAAAATAAAGAAGGTTGTTGTCTCAATGAAAATGTACTAGAATGCTGTCTTAGTTATTTAGTGCTGCTGTAAAGGAATACCAGAAGTAGCTGGCTTTAACAAACAGGCATTTATTTTGGGAGGCTAGAAGTCCAAATTCAGGGCTTCTCTAGGGGAAGATTTTCTCTCTGTCATCCCTTGGGGAAGGTTCTTGTTTCTTCTCAGTTTCTTTTTCTTGGTTCCTTGGAGATCTCCTGTGGCCTAGCATCAATCTTCCCCCATCTGTGCTTTCTAAATCTGCTCTTTTATATCTCAAAAGAGATAGACTTTAGATATACCCTATGCTAATACTTCCTTATTAACATACAAAGAAAACTCTATTCCCAAACAGGATTATAACCACAGGTAAGGTAGAATTTACAATACATATTTTTGGGGGATCCAATTTAATCCATAACAAATGCTTTGAAAAGACTCAATAAACATAAATCAGTAATTTTTAAAATGCTGTTGACACATCCATGTTCATTGCAGCACTATTTACAATAGCAAAAAGATGGAAGCAACCAAGGTGCCCATCAACAGATGAATGGATAGATTATGGTATATTCACGCAATGGAATACTATGCATCAATAAAGAACAGTGATGAATCCGTGAAACATTTCATAACATGGAGGAATCTGGAAGGCATTATGCTGAGTGAAATTAGTCAGTTGTAAAAGGATAAATATTGTATGAGACCACTATTATAAGAACTCGAAAAATAGTTTAAACAGAGACGTAAATATTCTTTAATGGTTACGAGAGGAGGGAGGGAGGGAGGGAGAGAGGTTCTCACTAATTAGATACTGGATAAGAGCTATTTTAGGTGAAGGGAAAGACAACACACAATACAGAAGAGGTCAGCACAACTGGACTAAACCAAAAGCAAAGAAGTTTCCTGGATAAGCTGAATGCTTTGAAGGCCACCATACAGGGGGCGGGGGTTTGGTGACCATGGTTTCAGGTAACATCTAAGTCAATTGGCATAATAAAATCTATTAAGAAAACATTCTGCAACCCACTTTGGAGAGTGGCATCTGCGGGCTTAAATGCTAGCAAGCAGCCATCTAAGATGCATCAGTTGGTCTCAACCCACCTAGAGCAAAAGAAAATGAAGAATACCAAGAACACAAGGTAATTACGAGCCCAGGAGACAGAAAGGGCCACATAAACTAGAGACTACATCAGCCTGAGACCAGAAGAACCGGATGGTGCCCGGCCACAACCGATGACTGCCCTGCCAGGGAATACAACAGAGAACCCCTGAGGGAGCACGAGAGCGGTGGGATGCAAACCTCAAATTCTCATAAAAAGACCAGACTTAATGGTCTGACTGAGACTAGAACGACCCCAGATGTCATGGTCCCTAGACCTTCTGTTAGTCCAAGAAAGGAACCATTCCCAAATCCAATTCTTCAGACAGGGATTGGACTGGGCTATTTTTTTTATGGGATAGAAAATGATACTGGTGAAGAGTGAGCTTCTTGGCTCAAGGAGACACATGACACTATGTGAACAGCTCCTGTCTGGAGAAGAGATGAGAGGGCAGAGGGGGTCAGAAGCTGGCCGAATGGACACGAAAAGAGAGAGTGGAGGGAAGGAGTGTGCTGTCTCATTGCGGGGAGAGCAACTGGAGTATATAACCAAAAAAAAACCAAACCCACTGCTGTCGAGGCGATTCCGACTCATAGCGACCCTATAGGACAGAGTAGAACTCCCCCACGGAGTTTCCAAGGAGTGCCAGGCGAATTTGAACTGCCGACCTCTTGGTTAGCAGCCGTAGCACTCAACCTTTACACTGCCAGGGTTTCCAGAAGTATATAGCAAGATGTATATAAATTTTTATATGAGACTCGATTTGTAAACTTTCACTTAAAGCACAATAAAAAAATTTTGTTTAAATGGTGTTGAATTATGTGTATACAAGAAAATGCAAAAGACCGCAAGGAAAATTCTTAATTGTGAAAGGATTCTGCCTTTATATTGCTTTGCAATGATCTTTAAGATCGTGATTCACTTTGTAAAACAGAGACAGAAAATCTTTGATAAAGCGCTTGGGGTGTGATTTATGCAACAAAACACGCTAGGAATTCCAATCAGCTGATCAATGCTCAAATAAAAGGCCTTAGCCTGATGACAAAAGATCAGTGGATCAATGTACATATTTATGTTTTAGTTAAAATTAAATGCTTCAAAACAACAACAACAACAACAATCCAGTTAGAAAATGGGCAAAAGACTAGACATTTCCCTGACTAGCCTATACGATGGCAGATAAGCACATGAAAAGATGGTCAACATCATTATCAATTAAGGAAATACAAATTAAAAGCACAACAAGATATCAAATATCAGAATGACTGATGACACCAAATGCTGGTGACAACGCAAAGGCACTAGATCACTCATACATTACTGGCAGGAATATAAAATGGTGCAGCCACTCTGGAAAAAGAATATGCCAGTTCCTGTGTTATTTCTTGTAAAACCAGTTGCCATTGAGTCAATTCCAACTGATGGTGACCCCATGTGTGTCAGAGTAGAACTGTGCTCCATAGGGTTTTCAGTGATTGAAAACTTTCCGAAGTAGATCTCCAGACCTTTCTTCCAAGGCACCTCTGGGTAGGCTCTAACCTTCAACCTTTCAGTTAGCAGCCAAGCATGTTAACTGTTTGCACCACCTAGGGACTCATTAGTTCTTATAACTACATATGAATCTAGAATTATCTCCAAAAAAAAAAGCCAGTGCTCAAGGTATGTAGTATTACTTTTTATAGCTCCTTGCTTTATTCCACTTTTTCAATTAATTGAACTGTGCCAGTGCCAACATGAGTAAGGAATAATCCTCACCCTGAGATGAGTTGCTTGATTGGTTTTTCCAGTTATAAAATGGGGATAATAATAGTAGCAACCTCATAGCGTTGTGGTGAGAGTTAAATTAGCTAAATACAAAATTCCTGATATGTTCAAAAGTTGCTAGCAATCATTATTATTTCCACTCAAAGCCCTCCCCTCTCTCCTACAACCCAGAAATCAGGTAAGAATTCGTGAAGGGCTAGAATGTGGACAGATCAGAATCTCTCTCTCTCTCTCTCTCACACACACACACACACACACACACGAACATGCACCACTAACCTATATTCAGAAATCCCCCTATGTCCCTTTAGAGGAATGGGCTCAGCTCTATAGCTGAGATTTGCCTACTGGAGAATGCTTCTCCTCCTTTACCTGTTACCCATTGCCGTTGAGTAGATTCTGACTCATAGTGACCCTTTAGTAAGCGTCTTTTCCCAGAGGTCTTGTTGGTTCCTCCTGCAAATAGCCTCTGAAGATCCCACCTGTCCAGTGCTGGCCCTAGGTCTAGATTCTCCAGGGGAGGACATTTCTACCACTCCTTCTGCTAGGCTGTGATCACTCTGGTACTAGAAAGTTTTCTGTGGTACTCTGTAGCCCTCACGATAAAAATCCAAAAGGGTGGTGTATTCAGCTCCTGGAAGTTCCCCAAATGTGTCATACCTCCATTTCTGTGCCTTTTCACAGACTGCTTCCTCCCCACATTCTTCACTTGGCCAACTCTGCTTCTTCTTCCAAAACTTAGCTCAGATCTCACTCCTGGGAAATCTTCCCTGACACCTTCCCCATCAGCCACTATGATCTAGCTTAGGTACCCTTCTTGTTTGGTTCCATGTGCTTGTCCTACCCCAGCACTTGTCTGTTCACTTGGCTGTTCCTCCCCTCTCTAGAGTGTGGTAATACTGTGGGAACTGACTTTAACTTCTGTGAGCCCAACTTTTAGAACAAAGTATGTACTCAACAAATATTTGTTGAATGAATGCTTGTATAGTAATTTCTCCCCTAAAAAATTTCTCCCCTAGGCACGTGTATATCCTATCTCCCTTTCTAGACATTGACTTCCTGGAGGGCAGAACTCACAACTCCTTCTTTACCACAAGGCCCAGCACTTTGCTTATTTCTTAAAACAATGACTATGAAATGGACAAGGGTGGACAAGGTACAAATTCTGCCCACCTGGGCCTCTCAGTCCAGTAGGAGACACTGACTTGACTAAGATGTAATACAAAGCAGCAAGTCCTATGGTAAAGGTGTGGACAAAGAGAAGGGACATACTTAACCTATGAGACAGGGTGGGGAAAGGTTTCTAGAGAATATAGTATTTGCACTAAAAAGGCCTCTCCCTTCAAAGAAATTTTTTTCTCCAATGTCCTAACTACCTAAGATTCCATTACAGTAATTTACTCTGAAGTTAAATTTCAGTTTCTTTGCAATTCCTCCTCCTTGGATTGGCCTGGGTCACTGGCCTCAAGCTGGCTGTAGATGCAGTAGTATTGGCTCTCTCTTCCAGCACCTATAGAATCGAGGAACCTTATTCAAGAACTTCTAGCCGTTATTTGGGGGGAATATTTGTGGATGTAAGAAGGTTCAAGAAGACCAGAAAGGGACAGCAGCCATGTCCAACATCAATGAACAAAGACCTCCCCTGGCTGTTAGAGCCTAACCAGCTGGGCTTTGCCTTCTAAGGCCACACTCAGATTTTTTATAATTGAGTTCTCCCAGTTTTCTTTTTCCCTCCTCCGGCATTCTGAATCTTCTCTCTTCCCCTCAAATGCTGGTGCCATTGATGTTTTCCTCTGGATAGAAGAGAGGTGGAAGAAACTAAGTGAGAAGCTAAAATAAAAGAGGTTAATTAATACCTTAACTTGACGTTTTTCAGAGGGTAGTCTTGACATCTCTAAGTGAGTGTATTTATGGCCTGCATAATTGACTCAAAAGCTTCACTGTGAACCTTTGAAAAATACTAGCGAGAAACGCTGGCCAGAACAAACCAGAGAAATGGGAAAAGAGAAGGGACCGTCTAAGCACACCTTCATCCAGCAGATGGCTCCCTCGCCCACTCTTACAGGGAAACTCGGGGTTTCAGAGGCCTCTCTAAATGTCTAGGTTCTGGCAGTGACCTCACAATCCAAGCTCACTGAATTTCTGACCATTCCCACCATATACCAGATCTTTTCATGCATCCACTGTATTAGTTATCTATTGCTGTGAAAGATTATTTCAAAACTTAGTGGCTTCAAACAACAAACATTTATCTCACAGTGGGTTTTGTTTTTTTTTGCTTTGTTCTGCTTTGTCAAGAAATCAAGACCAGGTTGGCCAGCCCAGGGGTTTTCCAGAGGATGCAGTCAGATGTTGGCCAGGGCTACAGTTATCTGAAGGCTTGACTGGAGCAGGAGGACTGGTTTCCTCACACGGCTGGCAGGATGATGCTTTTGGCAGGAGGTTTCAGTTCCTCTTGGGACTCTCTAGAGGGCTGTGTGAGTGACCTCTTAACATGGAGGCTGACTTCCCCTAGAATGAATATCTAAGAGGGAGCAAGGCAGGAAGCAAAATGTACTTTATGATGTATCCTCAGAAGTCACACATGGTCCTTTCCTACAATACCCTATTGATTTCACAGATCAGTCCTATTCAGTGGCTGAGATGATTATACCAGGAGGTGAAAATAATTGGGGCCATCGTGGAGGCCATCCTGGAGACTGGCTACTATGTGCTGCTCTGTCAGCTTAGAATACCCTTCTCCTATCACCTGGCCACCTCCTACTCACCTTTGAACATCCAGCTCAAACATCAGGTCCTTTGTGAAGCCTTCTTCAAATAATCCCTCACTTCCTACTCCGTGTTTACAAAGAATTCTGTTCAAGTTTCTATAAACACCTATTGCCTTGCATTCAATCTATGCCTTGAACATGACTGTTTCCCCCATTGTGCTCTGAATTCCTAAGAGCAGAGAAACTGAAACTTAAACACCTTGGCAGCCCCAGTCTTTGCCAAGTATAGAGATTTGGCATAGTAGGTACTCAAGGAATGCATAGTTCAAAAAAATGAATGAATAAAAAACATGATCCAACTATATGCTGTTTATAAGAGACACACCTTAAACTTAAGGACACAAATAGGTTGAAAGCGAAAGAATGGAAAAAAAAAAAATTCCATGCAAATAATAATCAAAACAGAGCTGGGATGGCAATCCTAATATCAGACAAAGTAGACTTTAAGACAAGATCTGTTAGAAGAGACAAAGATGGACATTATATAGTGATAAAGGGGTCAGTTAACAAGAAAATTTAATGATCATAAGCATGTATGCACCCAACATTGGGCCACCTACATATGTAAGGCAAACACTGATAGAACTGAAGGGAAAAATAGATAGTACTACAGTAATAGTTGGAGACTTCAATACACGACTTTTAATATTGGACGGAACATCTCAAAAGAAGATCGCAAGAAACAGAGGACCTGAATGACACTGTAAACCAACTAGACTTAACACACGTATACAGAACACCTTACCCAACACCATCAGAATACACATTTTACACCAGCACACATAGATCATTCTCCAGGAGAGGCCACACATTGGGTCAGAAAGCAAGTCCTGATAAATTTAAAAAGATTTAAATCTACAAAGTATTTTCTATGACGACTATGGAGTAAAGCTAGAAATCAATAACAGAAAAAAAAAAAAAAAAAACCTGAATGTCTTAGTTATCTAGTGCTGCTATAACAGAAATACCACAAGTGGATGGCTTCAACAAATAGAAGTTTATTCTTTCACAGTCTAGGAGGATAGAAGCCTGAATTCAAGGTACCAGCTCCAGGGGAAGCCTTTCTCTCTCTGTCGGCTCTGGAGGAAAGTCCTTGCCATCAATCTTCCCCTGGTCAAAGAGCTTGTCAGTGCAGGGACCCTGGGCCCAAAAGATATGGTCTGCTTCTGGCCCTACTTTCTTGGTGGAAGGAGGTCCTCCTCTCTCTCCGCTGCTTCTCTCTTTCATGTCTCAAAAGAGATTGACTCAAGGTGAGATCTAATCTTGTAGATTGAGTTCCGCTCATTAACATAACAGCCTCTAATCCTGCCTCATTAACATCATAGAAGTAGAATTTACGACGTATAGGAAAATCACATCAGATGACAAAATGGTAGATGATCAGACAACACTGGGAATCACGGCCTAGCAAAGTTGACACATATTTTTAGGGACACAATTCAATTCCTAACATTGAAAAAATACACAAACTTATGGAAATTAAACAATATGCTATTAAACTACTAATGGGTCAAGGAAGAAATCAAAAAGTGAGTTCACAAATTTCTTACAGTCAAATGAATAAGAAAGAACAACACACCAAAACTTAGGCGATACAACAAAGGAAGTACTCAGAGGGAAACTTATAGTGATAAATGCCTACATGAAAAAAGATCTCAAATCAAGAGCCAACTTAACTCCAGGAACTACAAAGAGAAGAACAAACTAAGCCAAAATCTACCAGAAGAAAGGAAATAACAAAGATCAGAGTAAAAATAAACAAAATTGAAAACAGAAAAACAATAGAAAGAATCAATAAAACCAGAAGCTGGATCCTTGAAAAGATCCATTAAATTGACAAATCTTTAGTTCGAATGACAAAGAAAAAAATAGAAAAGATGCAAATAACCAAAACAAATGAAAGAGGGGACATTACAACTGACCGAATAGAAATAAAGAGAATTATGACAAGAATTTAATGAACAATTGTATGGCAACAAACTGGATAACCTAGATGAAATGCACAAATTATCAGAAACATACAACCTACCCAAACAGACTCAAGAGGAAATAGAAAGTCTCAGCAGATCCATAACTACTGAAGATACCGAATCTGTGATTAAAAACCTCCCAACAGAAAAAAGTCCTGTACCAGCTGGCTTCACTGGGGAATTTTACCAAAATTTTAGAGCAGAACTTACACCAATATTGTTTAAACCTTTCCAAAAGATAGAGAAGGAAGGAACTCCCTAATTCATTCTAAGAAGCAAATATAACCCTGGTACCAAAACCAGACAAACACACCACAAGAAAAGAAAACTACAGGCCAATATCTCTTATGAATATAAATGCAAAAACTCAAAAAAAAACTAGCAAACAGAATCCAACAGCATATTAAAAGAGTGATACACCATGACTAAGTGAGATTTACTCCAGGAATGCAGGGATGGCTCAACAGTAGAAAATCAATCAATATAATATACCACATCAATAAAACAAAGGAAAAGAAATACATGACCATCTATTTCTATGAATGTAGAAAAAGCATTTGATAAAATCCAACACCCTTTCTTGATGATGGCACTGGGGGTGGGGTTTCTTGATGAAAACCCTAAAGAAGATTGGAATAGAAAGGAATTCCTCAATATGATTCAGAGCATATATGAAAAGTCAACAGCCAACATTATACTTAATGGAAAAAGACTGAGGGCTGTACCCTTGAAATTGGGAACAAGACAAGGGTAACTGTTCTCACCACAATAGACACATAGGCCAATGAATTAGAATTGGGAGTCCAGAAATAAATTCATACATCTATGGTCAACTGATGTTTTACAAGGGTGCCAAGGTCATTTGATGAGGAAAGAGGAGCCTCTTCAATAAATGGTGTTGAGAAAATTAGATTTCCACATGCAGAAAAATGAAACAGGACCCATGTCTCATACCATACACAAAAACAAGTTCCAAATGGATTAAGGACCTAAATGTGCATACTAAAATCATAAATTCTTAGAAGAAAATGCAGGGGCAATGCTGTCAGGCCTAGCTTTTAACAATGGATTATCTAATATAATAGGAAAAGCACAAACAGCAAAGGACAAAATAAATAAATGGGACCTCATAAAAATTAAAATCCTTTCTTCATCAAAAGATTTTACCAATGGCTTCAGGGGACATCTAAGTCAATTGGCAAAATAAATTCTATTAAGAAAACATTCTGCATCCCACTTTGAAGTGTGGTGTCTGGGGTCTTAAACGCTAACAAGCGACCATCTAAAATGCATCAATTGGTCTCAACCCACCTCGATCAAAGGAGAATGAAGAATACCAAGGTGACAAGGTAATTATGAGCCCAAGAGACAGAAAGGGCCACATGAACTAGAGACTTACATCATTCTGAAACCAGAAGAACTAGATGGTGCCCAGCCACAACCGATGACTGCCCTGACAGGGAGCACAACAGAGAACCCCTGAGGGAGCAGGAGAACAGTGGGATGCAGACCCCAAATTCTCATAAAGAGACCAGACTTAATGGTCTGACTGAGACTAGAAGAAACCCAGCAGTCATGGTCCCCAAACCTTCTGTTGGCCCAGGACAGGAACCATTCCAGAAGACAACTCATCAGACATGGATTGGACTGGACAATGTGTTGGTGAGAGATGCTGATGAGAAGTGAGCTACTTGTATCAGGTGGACACTTGAGACTGTGTTGGCGTCTCCTGTCTGGAGGGGAGATAGGAGGGTAGAGAGGGTTAGAAACTGGCAAAACGGTCACGAAAGGAGAGACTGGAAGGAGGGAGCGGGCTGGCTCATTAGGGGGAGAGTAAATGGGAGTGCGTAGTAAGGTGTATATAAGTTTATATGTGAGAGACTGACTTGATTTGTAAACTTTCACTTAAAGCACACAAAAAATTATTTAAAAAAAAAAAAAAGACTTTACAAAAAAAGTGAAAAGACAAGCTACCGACTGGGAAAATATCTTTGGAAACTGTATATCCAATAAGAATCTAATAACCAAAATATATATAAAACTTCAACAATAACAAAAGGACAAATAACTCAATCAAAGAATGGGCAAAGGGCATCTAAGATGCATCAATTGGTCTCAACCCACCTGGAGCAAAGGTGAATGAAGAACACCGAAAACACGAGGTAACTATGAGCCCAAGAGTCAGAAAGGGCCACATAAATCAGAGACTACATCAGTCTGAGACCAGAAGAACTAGATGGTGCCTGGCTATGACCGATGGCTGCCATGACAGGGAACACAACAGAGAATTCCTGATGGAGCAGAAGTGCATTGAGATGCAGACCTCAAATTCTCATAAAAAGGCCAGACTTAATGATCTTACCGAGACTAGAAGAACCCCAGAGGTCATTGTCCCCAGTTTTTCTGTTAGCCCAAGATGGGAACTATTCCCAAAGCCAACTCTTCAGATAGGGATTGGACTGGACTACAAGATAGAAAATGAAAGAGGTGAGGAGTGAGCTTCTTGGCTCAAGTAGACACATGAGACTATGTAGGCAGTTCCTGTCTGGAGGGGAGATGAGAAGGCAGAGGAGGACAGAAGTAGGCTGACTGGACATGAAAATACAGGGTGGAGGGAAGGAGTGTGCTGTCTCATTAGGGGGAGAGCAACTAGGAGTATATAAAAGTATATATAGTAAGGTATATATAAATTTTTTATGAACAACTGACTTGATTTGTAAACTTTCACTTAAAGCATGGTAAAAAAAAAAAAATAAGCAAAGGACTCAAACAGACATTTCACTAAACAGGACATTCAAATAGCCACCAAACACGTGAAAAGATGTTCATCATCAACGGCTATCATAGAGATGCAAATCAGAACCAAGATGTGGTACTACTTCAGTCCCACTAGGACAGTATGATGGCTAAGTTTGTATGTCAGTTTGGCTGGGCCATGATTCTCAGTGGCTTGGCAGTTATGTAATGCTGTAGTTTGGCAAGTATATAATGATGTAGTTATCCTCCGCTTTGTGAAATAATGTAATCATCTCCATGATGTGATCTGATGTGATCCACCAATCAGTTGTAAGGGGGATTTCCTTGGGGGTGTGGCCTGCATCCAATATATTTGGAGATTCTGGCAAAGCATACTAGCTTTTGCCCCCTCTGGATCCTGCATTGGGCTCGTCATCATCTGACCTCCAGTTCTTGGGACTTGAGCCATCAGCCTACCTTCTCGCCTGCCAATCTCGGGATTCATCAGCCTACACAGCCCATGAGCCAGTGGCCTGCCATCTTAACTTCTAATCTTGGGTTCATCACCCCCTGCTGCTATATGAGTCAGGTGAAGCCTCCAGACTGACACCTGGCCCACAGACTAGGGACTTGACAGTCTCTAAAAATGTGTGAGCCATTTCCTTGAGGTAAATCAATCTGTTTCTCTCTTTTGCTTCTCTCGAGAACCCAGCCTAAGAGAGATGGCTAAGATTTAAAAAAACAAAAAACAGAAAATAACAAAGGTTGGCAAGGGTGTGAGGAAATTGGAACACTTATCCATTGCTAGTCGGACTGCAAAATGGTATCGCCATTATGGAAAACAGTGTGGTGGTTCCTCAAAAAACTAAAAATAGAATTACCATATGATCCAGCAATTCCATTCCTAGGTATATATCCAAAAGACTTGAGAGCAGAGACTCAAAAGGGAACTTGTACACCAATGTTCATTGCAGCATTATTCATAATAGCCAAAAGGTGAAAACAACCTAAATGCCCATCAATAGACGAATGGATAAACAAAATGTGTTACATACATACAATGGAATACTACTCAGCCAGTAGGAGAAATGAAGTCTTGATACATGCTCCAATATGGACAGAGCTTTAAGACATTATGCCGAGTGAAATAAGCCAATCACAAAAAGATGAAGATTGTATGACCTCACTTACATAAAAAGACAAGAAAAGCAAATATATGGTGGTTACCAGGGGAAGGAGGCAAATAGGAAAAGGGGGCTAATGGTGATGGGAAAATCACATAAGGGTAAGGTTGCAGAGCTGACTATTATAATTGCTGAAAATAAACTGTACACTTGTAAAAAGTTGTATTGGTGAAAGTTTTGTGATAGATACTGTCGTGGATTGAATTGTGGCCTCCAAAAATATGCGTCAATTTGGTTAGGCCATTATTCCCAGTATTGTGCAGTTGTCCTCCATTTTGTGATTGTAACTTTATGTTAAAGAGGATTAGGGTGGGATTGAAACACTCTTGCTAAGGTCCCATCCCTGATCCAATGTAAAGGGAGTTTCCCTGGGGAGTGACCTGCACCACCTTTTTTCTTACAAGACATAAAAGGAAAGGGAAGAGAGCAGAAAGAGGGGGACCTCATACCACTAAGAAAGCAGTGCTGGGAGCAGAGCTCATCCTTTGGACCTGCAGTTCCTGAGCAGAGAAGCTCCTAGTTCAGGGGAAGATTGATTCCAAGGACCTTGCTCCAGAGCCAACAGAGAGAAAAAGCCTTCCCCTGTAGAAGATGCCCTGAATTTGGACTTGTAGCCTACTAGACTGTGAGAGAATAAACATCTGTTAAAGCCATCCGCTTGTGTTATTTCTATTACAGCAGCACTAGATAACCAAGACAGAAATGATTACAACAACAAGAAAGAGAAGCTGCCGAGGCTGCTTATCTACAACCAAACACCGCATGGGATTTAGTTCCTTGGTTTAGAGGTTCAGGGTCATGGTTTCATGGGACATCCCAGTTAATTGCCCTAATAATGTATTTAGTGCTTCTATTTCCTCCTTCAACGTGTAGTGCCTGGGGTCTTAAAAGCTTGCAAGGAGTTACCCAAGGCACAACAATTGGTCTCTATTCACCTTGGAGCTACAGAGAAAAAAGGAGAGTCAGGAATGGAAGGAGGATATGGAATGTGTGACTAATTGCCTCCATGAACAACTGTCTCCTTTGCCATGAGACCAGAATTGGATGGTGCCCAGCTACCATTACTGAGCATTTTGATCAAAGATTCAGTTGAAGAATCCTAATCAAATGGGGAAATATGTAGACCAGAATTTTAAATTCTCATGGAATCCAGACTTTCTGAAGCCATGGAAGGTGGATAAATCCCTGAAACTATTGCCCTGAGATTATCTTGAAACCTTAAACCAAAAATATCCCCTTAAGTCTTCTCAAAACTAAATAATAGCTTAGCTTAACTAGTAAAAAATGTCTGCCTTGAGCATTATGTTCTTTTAAGAACTATTTATGTGTGATCAAACTGACAACAGCAACTCGAAAGATTAGGAGACAGTGAGTTTATGTTAATGAGGGAGGAATAACTCAGAAAAGGAGGGTAAGAATAGTTCCACAACTCGAAGAATGCAGCCCATGTCCCGAAATTGTACATGTAGAAATCGCTGAATTGGTGTATGTTTTGCTGCATAGGTTCTCAACAGCAACAACAAAATTAATGAAATTTAGAGAAAAAAACAAATGAATAATAGATAGACAAAATGTGGTATAGCCATGCAATGGAATGTAACTGATCACAAAAAGGAATGAAGTACTGACACATGCTACAACACGAATTAACTTTGAAAACATTACGCTAAGTGAAAGAAGCTAGATACGAAAGATCATATTTTGTATGATTCCATTTATTTGAAATGTCTAGAATAGGTAAATCTCTAGAAACAAAGTAGGTTAGTGGTTGCCAGGGGCTGGAGGAAGGAGGGAATGTTGAATGCCTGCTAATGGATATAGGGCTTCTTTTGGAGGTGACGGGAATGTTCTGAAACTAGAAACTGACGATGGTTATACAACCTTGTGAAATATATTAAACACCACCTTGTACACCTTAAAATGAAGACGTTTATATTATGTACAATTGGATTATATCTCGGTAAAAAATGAAGGAATGAATGAAATATTTGAATATGACGTATTTTTAGATTCTCTTCAATATTTGGATTTTTTCTAAAATTTAGACTTAATATACGACCAGTGTATATTTTACAGAGCCCTGGAGGTGCAGTGTTTAAGGGCTCAGCTACTAACCAAAAGGTGGGCAGTTCAAATCCACCAGCCACTCCTTAAAAACCCTATGGTGCAGTTCTATTCTGTCCTATAAGGTCGCTATGGGTCAGAATCAGCTGAACGGCAATGGGGTTGGTTTGTTTTTTTAGTGTATATTTCTGGATTAATAGCTCACTGCCGTTGCCCTGAAAAGTGTTCAATAAATACATCTTTATGTTCTTGTACCTGGGAAAGAAGCAGTCCTGAGTAATGAGTTTTCCAGCTGTGAGACGGTGAGCTGTGTGCAAACACAGCAAGGAAATGAATGTCTGCAGTTACATTCTTACTCGGCAGTTCTTGGCAGCCATGAAAACATCCATTCATCAAACACTGGTGCAAAAAAGAGGCTCACAGAGTAAGGCAATGAAAATCTCAGCAATAAAAACTTCGTGGCCTCTTACGAAAGAGACAGTGAAATGTCCACTAAAAAATCTTGTTCCCTGCTTCCACGGTAGTGAGTTGTTGCTGGGCAGCAGCTGCCCAGCCAGGGATATATTTCCTAGCCCCACCTCCCTAACAGGTAGGTGAGGTCATATGACCTATGTGATGGAAGGTGAGTGGAAGTGATGCTTGTCATTTCTAGACCAAAGCATTTAAGAGTCAGAAACCTACTTCTCTCTCTCTTCTCCTACCTGCTAGCTTGATGCACAGGGTATGGCAGGGCCACAAGCAGCAAGAAGGCTGAGGTTCTGAATCATTACATAGAGGAACGCTGACCACTGATTAGGAATACACACAGTGGACAGTTAGGTAAGGAAGAAAGAGAGTTGTATATGAGCAATCCATAGGTTTTTGTTATGTTAAGCTACTGAAATGGGGTTAATTTGTTACAGCAGCTAGATATCAATGTTCATTCATACCAGCAGATGACTACTAATAAGTATATAAATATATATATATTTTTAAGTCAATCTCTTTTGAGATATAAAAGAGAGAAGTGAGCAGAGAGACAGGTGAAACTCATGCCAAAAGAATGAAGAACCAGGAGGGGTAGGTGCCCTGGGGTTGCTGCACTGAGAAGCTCCTGGACCAGAGGAAAATTGTTGACAAGGACTATCCCCCAGAGCCTACAGAGAGAGAAAGCCTTACCCTAGAGCTGGCACCCTGAATTCAGACTTCTAGCCTTCTAGACTGTGAGAGTATAAATTTCTCCTTGTTAAAGCCACCCACTTGTGGTATTTCTGTTACAACAGCACTAGATAGCTAAGACATGCACCTTTCAAAGAAGGAAAGAATTCATGTTGGAAAGGAAGAGGTAAAACTATCTATTCATAAACGACATGATGATCTGTGTAGAAAATTCTAAAGAATCTACAAAAAGCTACCAGGACTACTAAGTGAGAGCTTAGCAAGGTTTCTGGACACAAACTCAATATACAAAAAAGAAACGTATTTCTATGTATTAGTAGAAAACAAACAGAAATTGAAATTACAAAAAAAAATCACTTACAATATTATCAAAAAGTAAATATGAAATCTTTAGGGATAAATTTTAAAAAGATATTCAAGAATCATACATTGAAAACTTACTGGAAAAAAACCTAAAAAATGGAGAGACATAGTGTGTTCATGGATTGGAAGACTCAATCATTATTCCCAACTGGATCTATAAATTTAATGCAACCCCAATCAAAATTCCCAGCTGCCATTTTTGTAGACATTGACAAACTGATTCTAAAATTTATATGGAAATAAAAATAACTCCCAATGGTCAAAACCAGTTTGAAAAAGAATAGCAAAGTTGAATGACTTACACTGTTACCTGGTTTCACAGCTTACTATGTAGCTACAGTAAATACACTGTGGTTCTGGAATAAAGATAGACATATGGACCAACTGACTAAAACACAGAACCCAAAAGTGGACCCAAATGGTTTTCAACAAAGGTGGTAAAGCAACTGAATTTGGATACGATAATCTTTTCAACAAATGGTGCTGTAACAATAGGATAACCACATGCAAAAAAGAAATTAACCTCAACACTTGCCTCACACCTTACATAAAAATTAGCTTGATATGAATCATAAACATAAAATAAAAAACTAAAACTAAAATTTCTAGAAGAAAAGATAAGAGAACACCTTAGCGACTTTGGTTTTGGCAAAGATTTTCTAAACATGGCACAAAAACACAAACTAAAAGGAAAAAATAATCAATTGGACTTCATCAGATAAAAAACTTTTGGTCTTCAAAATACACCATTACAAAAAATAAAAATGCAGTCCACAGACAGACAAAATATTCGGAAACATACCCAACGAAAGATATGTATCCAGAATATATAAACAACTCTTACAACTCGATAAGACAGAAAACACAATTTTTTTAATGAGCAAAAGATTTGAACAAATAGCAGTCCCTGGGTTACGAACATCCAACTCATGTACAGACCATAGTTACAAACCAACCCCTGTAAAGGCTATCATATTAAAAATGTGAGGTACATACAGTGGTTTGTAATAGCAAATGGGTGCTACTTCGCGATGCACATCAAAACATTATTATTATTACTGTATTATTATATTAAAGATGTTTTAGTGTATCTGGAAGTGTTTCTTTAATGTTTTTTAATGCATAGAAAGGTACACTATATACTATATATTAAGACAAACATACTTGACTAGCTGATATTAGACAATGAACTGTACCTAACTGTTCCAACTTACATACAAGTTTGACTTAAAGACAGACTTAGGAACGGAACTCATTCGTAATCCCGGGACTGCCTGCATACAGACGGCAAAAACACATGCAAAGATACTCAACACCATCAGTCATTAAGAAAGTGCAAACTGAAACTACAATGAGACACCACTACACACCACTAGAATGGCTAAAATTTAAAAGACTGACCATACCAACGATGGAGAGGATATGGAACAACTGGAACTCTCAGACGTTCTTGGTGGAAATGGATAATGGCACAGCTGGCCAGTTTCTAAAAACGCTAAACATACACCTACCACATTGTCATGGGTTGAACGTGTCCCCCAAAAATATGTGTATGAGTTTGGCTAGGCCATGATTGTCAGTATTGTGTGATTGTCCACCATTTTGTCATCTGATATGATTTTCCTATGTGTTGTAAATCCTACCTCTAAGATGTTAATGAAGTGTGAAAGGTAATAGTTATGTTAATGAGGCAGGACACAATCTACAAGATTGGATTGTGCCTTCAGCCAATCTCCTTTGAGATATAAAAGAGAGAAGCAAGCAGAGAGACAGGGGACCTCATACCACCAAGAAAGCAGCCCAGGAGTAGAGCACATGCTTTAGACTCAGGGTTCCTGTATGGAGAAGTTCCTAGTCTAGGAGAAGATTGATGACAAGGGCCTTCCTCTAGAGCCAACAGAGAGAGAAAGCCTTCCCCTGGAGATAATGCCGTGAATTTGGACTTCTAGCCTACTACAACGAACAAACAACATGTTGCCCTCTAATGGATTCCAACTCATAGTGACCCTATAGAACAGAGTAGAACTGTTCCCATGGAGTTTCCAGGAGTGCCTGGTGGATTTGAACTGCGGACCTTTTGGTTAGCAGCCATAGCACTTAATGGCTATGCCACCGTGGTTTCCTATGGATGTATATATATGTCAAAATTAATCAAATTGCACATTTTAAATGTGCCCAATTTATTGCACATCAGTTATATCCTAATAAAGCTGTTTAAAAAAGGAAATATCTAGGCAAACTTCACCTCTCTGAGCATCGACTACTAAATGCAGTTATTATCTACACTGTTAACCTGTTGTTGTCGGGATAAAAGGAAATGATAAACATAGAAGTATTTTGTAAACTGAATCCAAGAGTATAGGGAGATCGTGTAATCTTCATTGCTGTTAATGTTTTTATCAACAATAATGTCATCATTTTTTAAAGGTATTTTTCTTTTTTTATTTTATTGTGTTTAAGGTGAAAATTTACAGAGCAAATTAGTTTCTTATTTGAAAATTTATACACAAATTGTTTCATGACATTGGTTACAATCCCCACAATATGTCAGCATTCTCACTCTTTCCGTTTCCACCCCAAGTTTTCCTTGTCCATTTATCCAGTTTTTCTGTCCCTTCCTGCCTTCTCGTCTTTGCTTTTGGGCAGGTGTTGTTCATTTGGTCTCGTGTACTAAGAAACTCCTCATGGGTGTTACTGTTTTATAGGCCAGTCAAATCTTTGGCTGAAAGGCGGACTTTGACAGTGGCTTCAGTTCTGAGTTAGCAGAGTGTCCGGCCGAAAATGCCATCATTATTATCATTATCACAATCAGTACGAAAAGACTCCATCACTTGGTCTTCTGGCATCCTACATTGAGTTTACTGAGGTAGTTCATCAGTTTAACTTAAAGGAAAAAAAAAAAAACAAATGCAGCAATTTAGCTGCTTCCTGGGCAGCTGGAAGGAGACAGTGAGGAGTTAGTAAATACAACAGCATTTATCAGAGAAGTGGAGCAAGACAAGTTGTGAAATGCCTCCATACTCCACAGCTGGAGGAGAAGCCAAGTGCGGAAACGTCACTGGGCAACGCCCCTTGTGCCTGGATAAATTTTGCTTGGAATGCGTCATCTGAGATCCTGCGTCATGAGAGAAGTCTGGGAACATTCCACCGCAGACACCTAAGAATCTGTGTTCAGTTACTCGCTCACAATGGAGCTGATTTCCCAGAAAACTAGAGAACAGTGAGTGCTCTTTCCAGGCTGAAAGGGGAGCAAAAGGAGGTGCTACTTGGAGCACACAAGCTGGATCAGGGAAGTACAAAAAAGAAGAAGGTGGGTAGAGATGGATCTCAGATTCTAAAGAGAAGAAATTCCCCTTCAGACAAAAAAAAAAAAAAAAAGCAACAATAATTTCTACTCTTTTGTGCTGTCTTTACAAGAAAGCTCAGAAAACAAAGTCTGGACACAAGAAGGAACAGAAGACAAGGCTGAGAAAGAGGGATCAACCCACAGCTGGTGAGACTGTCATTCTTCAAATGGGGAGAAGGACCCATGGTGGAGTGGGGGAGAAGGGAATTCACTTTTGTGAGTGCTTACTGTGGGCCAGGCACTAGGCTATGCATTTCACACACATTATTTTTATGAAATCCTCCCAGCAACTTTATGCTGTTGAAAGCTGAACCTCATTGACTAAACTGCCAGGTACTCTGCTAAGAGCCTGACGTGCATCATCTCATTAAGTCCCGTCAACAGCCCAGTGTGGTAGGTGCTAATATTATCCCCCACTTAATATGTGAAGAAACTGAGACGCAAAGAGGCTTAGTAAATTGCCTCTGACCAGACAGCTAGAGAGAGACTGGGCTCACCTCTGACGTCACCGGCTTAGCTCACCTAAAAATCAGAGCCAGTCACGCCAACCGCCTAAGGAACACAAAATGAGACAGAACAGAGTCCGGGACAAGATTGTGAAAGGTAGGAAGTTCCAGTGAGTACTCCCAGGGAACAGGAAAGCCAGCTTCAGTCTGGTGACCTGATTAAACTTGGAGATAATGTCTAACTAAATTCATTGTAGACCAGGAAGAGAAATGCTGCTAGGATTCAGAGCATACATAACTTTCTGTAAGTCTGTCCTTTCTGCCTCATCTCAAGATATGAGAATTACTCCCCAAGACTACGGCCCCCCAGGTACCCTGCTAACTCAGAACTGAAGCTTCCCCCAAGTCCACCTTAAAAAAAAAAAAAAAAAAACAGATTAGACGGGCCTATAAAACAAACGGTAACACACGTGACAAATGGTCTTCTTAGTTCAATCAAGTATACAAGACCAAATGGACAACACCTGCCCAAAAGCAAAGACAAGAAGGCATGGGGACAGAAAAACTGGACAAACAGACATGAGGAACCTCGGGTGGAAAGTAGGGGAGTGCTTACACGTTGTGGGGATTGCAACCAATGTCACAAAACAATACATGTATAAATTTTTGAATGAGAAACTAATTTGCCCTGTAAACTTTCACCTAAAGCACAATGAAATTCTTTTTAACTCTCAAAAAAAAAAGTTTTTTCCCATTTTGTATTAAAAAAAAGATATGACAATTACAAAACCCAGACTAGCTGTGAATGACATTTTTGGATAGTGGAGAGAATCTGTCTGCTGTGGAAACCTGAAACAGCATGTTCTCGTGGACAGACCAAAGCTCTGGAGTTGCACAGACCTGAGTTTGAATCCTATTTCTGCCCCTAAGTAGTCACATTCCCTGGGCAGATCAGTTTACCACCCCTACACTGAGCCCGTTTCCTTGTTTTAAATGGGGATATTAATATTTCATGGAGTTGTAAGGACGATGTTGGGTGCTATCAAGTCAATTCTGACTCATAGCAACCCCATGTGACAGAGTACAACTGTAATCTTTGAAGGAACAGATCACCAGCTCTTTTTCCCATGGAGTCACTGGGTGTTTTCAAACTGCCGACCTTTTGATTAACAGCCAAGCACTTTAGCTTTGTGCCAGCAGGCCTCTTTGTAAGGATGATAAGATATGTTATCTAAGGCATCCATTATTTTCTTAGCTCTTAAATAAAATTAGTTCCCTTTCTTCCCTCTTCTCAACCTTGACTCAGAAGTTCTCTACAGCTGGGGGATCAGAGCACCCCCTTCAGGACTTCTGTAGATAGCAGGAAGGAGTATTTACGTCCTACAAGAGGGGGATGCAGGCATCAATGGCCTGGGAGCTGCCTTTGTTAGCTTGTGGTCACCATCAGTGCTAGGGGTCACATCCTTTGCGACTTCGAGCTCCCGAATCCAGTTCAAAAGGAGTGGGGTGATGGTAGAAGGAGAGCAAAGAGCTTTCAAATTAGAAGACTGATGAAGCTGTTGCTGTGGGCAGGTCCCTCAGAAGGTCCTGCCAGTTATGCCCATGTGCCCTTCTTGGGCTCTGGCCATCTCCCCAGCATACCTTTCCTTTGCCCATGGGCCTAGAGAGTCTCAGGCCCTTCTCACCTCTTTCCAGCTGCCTCCACTGACCCTAGTCCCTGGGGTTCCTCTCCTCAAGGCTGGCTGTGGGGTGGGATACAGCTGCCCCAGTTCCCCACCCTTCCTTTTTACTGTAGGCAGTACAGGCGTGGAAAGAACAGACCTGAGAGAGCCACTTCACCTCGCTGAACCTCAGTTTCCACATCTGTAAAAAGGAGCTACCCCCCTTTCGAAGGGTTTTACTAAGACCTCTGTAGGAAGCAGCCAAGAGAGTAACAAAACTGACCAATGCAAGAAAGTCACAAAGGTCCCAGGAAGCCCACAGAATTGTTGCAGTTACTGACTACTGTTTATACAAACATACAAAAAGGGTTAGAGCTACACACTATTGTTAAATTTAAAAACTAAGTTGCAGAAGAGTCTGAGTGTATATACATGTGCATCTATATATATTTGATTAATTATTAAAACGTAAGGAAGGGGAGTTAATAGTTAACAGTGGTTTATCTCTCGGACATAAGATTGAGATGGTCGAGAATTTCTCTTTTGACTTTATACACTTCTGTACGGTTTTTTTTTTTCCAATGGGTACATATTGTTATGATATTTTCATGGATATATATAGTTTCATTTTTCAAACAAATAACTATTGTAACAAATAAAACAATAAATACATAGAAGAATATTGCTTACCAGATCTTTCTTTCATATCCCCTCTTCCAGACACCTTACATTACTACCCATCTTCACGTTTATTCCTGAACAGGATGGGTTTATTAATTCTCCTTTTTCACCACTGACCAGCCTACCCCTTTGAAAAGCGGAAACCTTTCAGGAAAAGTAATAGACATAAATAGACACAGAAGCCTTGGACTCAGGTGGGCTCATTATGTCTCCAAGGAGCAGTGTCTTATTTCAAAGTAGCCCCAGCATTAGACAGGAAAAGTCAGATTAGACCACTTCCGAACACCTGGTCTCCAGGAGGGAAAACCAAACTCCACCTAAATACACAGGCTCCGCCAAAGGAGTACCAGGGCTTAGCAACTGGCTGCCGAGGGGTATGAGAGAACAGCTGTGTTCCAGTCCCAGTGCCACTTGCCACTGTGACCATGGATAAGGCCCTCCCCTTCACTGGGGCTTGGTTCCTTCCTCTACTGAATGATAGCGACATTGCCAATCTCCAAGACTGTTGGGAAGATGACGTGAGGTAATGCAAGTAAAAGCACGTTTTCAACTGCAAAATGTTCCAACAAACTAAATTAGAGCAAGGGGGCTTACTAGCCTTTGCAGAAAGGGGAATACTGTTTATTTTGTGTGAAATTCATGAATAGACGGGAGAGGGGAGTAAGGGAGGGCCTCAGCAGCTGGTGGTATTTTCCTCCACCCTGGAAATCCCAAACCACAAAGAGGGGGCTGTAGTGTGTGTGTGTGTGTTTTCATGTTGCAGAGGGTGCTTTGGAAGACAGTGCATGTTGAGCACACACAGCATCCCAGCCTGGCAATGTTCCAGTTGAGTTTTGACATCTTCCAGGAGAATCCAATTTCCTGGCTGCAGACTTCAGACTCAGTGCCTAGGAGGGCAAGGAGCCAGCAAGGACGACTGCTAACTGCCCCTACACCCGTTCCAGGGCATCTCAGTCAGCAGGCTGTGGCTGGCTGGGGAATGGAGGCAACACCAGAGAAGGTACCGTGGTCAGCAGAGAAGAACCAGGGCCTGAGTGCCAGGAGACCCCACTCTGCCACTCTGCCCCTAATGCTGGGTGGCATTAGGCAAATTGTTGCCACCCCACCCTGGGCTTCAGTTTCCCCTTCTACAAACTGATAGGGCTGGATTAGAGTGGGCCCCTCTGCCTCCACCACCATAGTCATTCTAGGTCTGCCTTTCAGGGAGAGGGGCTTCCCAAAGAGAAGGACCACTGACAGCCAGGATAGGAGCCTTTGGAATTCCGTCCAGTCTCAATCAGGGACAAACACAGGCAGTTTTCTTCCCTCTAGTTCCTGCCCTCAACAACTCTTGTCCCCTGCCTGTAACTGCACTGGCAATCTGTGAATTCATCTTTCTTTCCCACCCAGAAGGGACTGGGTCCCAGGATGCGGGGTGGGAGTGGGGGCAGAAAGGCAGCAGACAGCAGGACAGGGTGGTATAATAAGATGGAGGGAGGATAGGGCCCCAGCACAGAGCGTCACTGCAGAGGACCAGAGCAGAAGATGCATAATACCAAAATCAGACAAACCAAATTTTATTCAGAAAAGCAGATTAGTAATCACACTAAACTACTGAATAGGCACATTGGTCCCCCCTCCTTGCCCACACTCACCCCTTCCACCCTCCCTTTTGGCCTTTGTAGAACACTGTAGAAATTCTCGTCCAGGTCTGCACGTGGCCCCAGACTTTTGAGCTGGGAGTTACCCAGCATGATCTCGGGCTGGACTGGATCCTGGTGTCCAAAGAGGATGAAGCCTATGAGATTATCACCGGTATCCAAAAGTCTGGGCCAGGTCAGATGGCCATATGTATGGCACAAGGCCTCAAGTGGGAGGAGGGCATGCATGTGGGGGCTGTCTTACACGTCCTTCTCACATCCAGCAGACAGAGGAACTACCAAGCAGCTGGAGGCCAAGTGGAAAGGCACATCTAGAAGAGTCACAATGCGCTGGAATGCTACAGGCACATCTGAATGGATAAGGCACTGTCAAGGCCAAGGAGATTCTGCTCCTGAATAAGGTCCCCCGACCACAGACAGAGCACCCTGGGCTAAGGGCTAAGGAGGGGGCTCTCAGGGGGCCGGACCTGATCTGAGGATGCAACTTAAATGATGATCTAAAGACAGAAAAGAAAAAGGAACAAAAGCTGGGGCTAAAACCCATTGTTTAGGGTTCAGGGGTGCAGAACTCAGTTCCAGGTGTCTGGAATCTTGTGCCCAAATCAGGAATCAGGAATCTCCTTGGGTTAAGGCAAAATGAGTCTTCCTCGTATTGATTCTTCCATGGATAGTGTAGAAGCTTGTGTGAAGGGAAGATGTTGAGCAGAAGTTGTTCTCTCTCCCCCATCTCCCTCGACAGATAACGAAGCTCTGAAAACTTCCACTGGCCTGAGCCAGAACGGTGTTGCAAGCCGGGGAAATTGGGCACTCGGAGAGATCAGCACAACCAAGCTCTGGGAGTCTCCATGGCCTCAGCAACATGGAAGCCTGCAACAGAAGGACCAAAATCACTGGGCTTCCAAGGCACTCCCAAGTGCCACAGCAAATTCCACGTCCAGGTTTTCGCTGACACCAGTGGTTGGAGCTTAGGGACCAGTTACCTGCCCAGCTGTGGGCTCCAGCCAAACTGAGACATCAAAGGACTCAGGGACCTTTGGAGTTCAATGTTCAGGGATTTCCCAAACGAAAAAAAAAATTACTATAACAGTATCTAACATGTATGAATCCCCTACTATATATAATATAGGAGCCCTGGTGGTGCAGCGGTTAAGAGCTCGGCTGCTAACCAAAAGATCAGCAGTTTGAATTCACCAGCCGGTCCTCTGAGGCCCTCTGGGGCAGTTCTACGCTGTTTTTTTTTTTTTTATGGGTCAGAGTCGACTCGAGGGCAACAGGTTTGGTTTTTTTTTTTTTGGCTATATATAATATGGGGCCCGGGTGCAAATGGTTAATGTGCTCAGCTGCTAATCGAAAGGTTGGAGGTTTGAGTCCACCCAGATGCCCCTCAAAGAAAAGCCTGATGACCTACTTTTGGAAAATCAGCCACTGAAAACCCTATGGAGTACAGCTCTACTTTTACACACATTTGGTTGCCATGAGTCGGAACTGACTAGAAGGCAACTGGTACCTGGTGCTATCTATAGTATAGAATGGTCCTGAAGAGGCCAGATTGCCATGGTTCAAATCCTAGTTCTGCCACTATGAGCTGTGAGACCTTGTTCAAGTTATTTAACCTCTTTGGGACTCATGTTTCTCATAGGTAAAATGAGAATAATAAAATCCATTTCAACAGGGTTGTTGAAAGGATGATATGAATACATGTAAAGTACTTTGAGCAGTGCCAGGCTAGATAAGTACTATGACGGTGATGTATAGAAAACTGATTAAGTGCTCTACACCATCACAACCACAACAGAGGGACCCAACGCCTTTACACCTAAGCTTTAAAATCGTGTTCACAAAAACATTTTGGCCTCCCCTATTCCAGTTTCTAATCCAGAGCATTGAACTTTTTCATAGAGCAGAACTTCTGAAGGTTATAGCAAAAGATTGAATTTTCACAACTCTCTAAACATTGCGGTGACTATTTCATATTTCACCCTTCTAGCCCGTGTGGGAACCTGTCCTCTGTATAAAGACCTTTTAACTTTTGGAAAAGGAGGGGGCTCTGTGTTTTTTAGTCAAAGGTGTATGATCCCTTCCAAAAAAGCAAGAAGTGTCTTACCTCCCAGACACTTGGCCAGCTGTTCACTCCAGCTCCAGAGATTTTTCTCCTCTCTTGGGTGATCGTGACCCTCCAGCTTCATGGACAACACCAAGATCTCTTACACATGAAGTTCCTTTTGACTGGGAAACCATCCCAAGCAATGTCAAAGGATGTTCAAATCCACCTCCCAGGTCTTGGTGTATGGGCTCTCTCGCTGGCCTGGCAAGGGCAAGCTGTCTCCCTCTCTCTGCTAGGGAACGTGGGAAGAGAACATGCTCCCCAAATCTCCATAGACCGAAGGCAATGGCTTGGGTCAGCACAGCACAGGGCTGTGTGGAATCTTAAGGTGGGTAAAACTGGTCCAGGCCCCAAGATAATTAATACTGTAAACTAAGTTACCTGTGCTTCTTTTACAGCGGACTTCTCAGAGCCTTTGATATACAAATGTATTGTCAATCTCCAAAGGGCAATAGCGCCAAGGGCAAATCTATTTGCTCTTGAAATCCTCCTTTAAAGGAGTATCTCCAGGGCAGGGTTAGTGGGAAGGTAAACAGCGCTGGACTGAGAGTCCGGAGACCGGTTCTAATTCTGTTCTGGCTGTTCCCAAGAGCAGATCCGGGGTCCTTATATGTAAAAAGAAGGGGTGGAACTCACCCTAACTTTCCGTGATGATTTGGAGGGGGGGGCGGGGCGGTGAAGCAGACGCCTGTGAGAGGAAGGCTGGGAAGGGGCTTGTATCACTGTGAGGCTGGGGATCAGTGACCTGTGTGTTTAGACAAAGGCTGGGCACGCATATGTGAGAGGACTCCGAAGGTGCAAGGGTACAGCCAGCCCTTCCCATTCATCCGCACCTCTGCAGATGGGCACCAGCCAAGACATCAAAGTACCGAGGTGTGTGCCGGGAGGGGCTCCTCAGGACGTTTGCACAATCCCAAAGTCGTCACTCATGCCAGAACCAGCCGAGGCCTCTCCCCAGCTCCGCCAGCGGCTGCATGCCGGCCTTCTACAGCACCCGAGGCTGGACAGGCCCGGAAAGGGTGCTCTTCTGACCGCGGGGCCGGGAGTAGGGCGCAGTCACCCAGCGCTAAGGCTGGTTCCAATTTGGAAGCCTCCTCCGGATCTACGCGGCGCCTCTCCACGTCTCGCTCTCAGTAGGGAAGGGAACAGGAACCGCGAGGTTTCGCCTCGAGGCGGCCCGTCTTAGGGTGTGCATCCACCCCTCCGATTGCAGCCCCGCCCAGGTCCCTGGAGAGGGCGCGTCCCGCGCAGCGCTTTAGCCTCAGGGCCCGCCGTTATATGGGAGCTGCGTGTCAGGGTCCCCGTTCCTGGGCGTGGGCGGCAGCAGAAAGGCAGGGCAAGGGGAGGGTGCCAGGGCGCACGACCGCGGGGCAGCGGCGGCAGGAAGGACTGTGGCGCCGCTCTCCAGAAGGTCCCCCGCCCGGGTCGGGCCCGCGAAGGCCGCGGGCGGCCTCACACCACCTCCTGTTCGCCCTGGCAGAGGCGGAAGCAGCCGTATAGCGCCGAGAGCAGGTAGAGGCCAAGGCACAGGCCGCCGCAGACGGCGGCCGCCATGAAGGCGTGGTAGGCGCAGGGCAGCCGGTAATCCTTGATGTTGCAGTAGCTGTGGAGCTGTGTCTGGTGGATCATGATGCCCGTTGCGGCGCCGTACAGCGCGGCCGCCAGCAGGTCGTGGGCCACGTTGACCAGGAGCCAGCGCGCACCCAGCACGGGCACCAGCTCGTGCTTGCCCAGCAGCGTGAGGAAGTAGAGGCCCAGGGTCAGCAGCCAGAAGAGCACAGACACGAAGAGCGCGAAGTGTACTGGGCCCTGGTACCTGCTTGTGGCGATGGTGATCCAGAAGGCGGCGCCGGCCAGCAGTTGCAGCAGCCGCAGCACGCCCAGCGGGCTGCGCAGGAAGGGCCGCTGCAGGCGCACCGCGCCTCGGGCCGCGCGCGCCTGGGGCGGCGGCTGGCGCGGGGGTGGCGGGAGCATGGGCGCCGGGCGCGGCGGCGGCGGCGGCGGAGGCGCCCCGAGCAGCGGAATGGCGGCGCTTGTTCGCGGGGGCGTCCGGGCCGAGGTGCCCGCTGCGCCCGCCGCGGCCTCCGCGCTACCTTCCGAGTCTGTCTCGCTTCCTCTTCCCTTCTACCCACCCTTCCTCCCCTCTCTGCTCCCTCTAGCCCTCCTCGCTTTCTCTTTCCCACTCTCCACCCCTCTTACCCTCCCTTTTCCTTTCCCCTCCTCGGTCTCCACCCCTCACTCACTCCTCCCGGCTTCCTGCCATCTCGTTCTTTCTCCCTCGCCACCCTGGCGCCCCCCTTTCCCCTCCGCGCCAGACTGCCAGCTCTTATTCCTTGGTCCTCGCGGCCAGGCGGAGCGTACGCGCACTCCTCAGCCCGCCGCGGGCCTCCCGGTGTCTCCGCCGCGCTCTGCTGGGCGAAGTTTTCCACATCTGGGGCCGCCCTGCTCTCCCTCCTCCCCGGCTGTAGTCCCGCCTCGGATGGGAAGCTGGCTTCCTGAGCGCCCTGCAGCCTCTGGCTGGGCTCTTTCTGCTTTCTCCTGTCGTAGCGCCCGCTGGGACCTCCCGGCCTTTCCTTGGAGGAGAGCAGTGCTGGTCTTGAATTGACATTCATTCTGTCCTGGACATCCGGAATGTCCTCCAAGCGCCCACCTCAAACTCATCCTGTCCAAAGCTGGACTCAGATCCTGTCTCGGAGTCTGTCGGAGTAAGGAACCATCATTTGCCAAAGGTCTCACTGCCCCTCCCGCATTCCACAAAGCCAAGTCCTGTCAGCCTCACTTTGAGCTATCCCTTCATCATCACTCTCCCGTCATGCCTAGCTACTTAACATGGCTAGGACACAAACTTAGGTTGCAATGGCAGCAAAGCCGGTATGGTTGACCACTAGGCAAAAGTACCGGCAATCAAGCATGATGATACTTTACATTGTTATAAACCATTGCTTCATTGAAGCCTCAAAACAACCATGAAAGATACAGTTATTTTCTGAGGGAAAGAAAGCCTAAAGGGGTCAAGGTCACGAAATCAGTAACTGCAACAGGTCTCAGTTCTTCTCTCCCCTTACCATCCAACCATTGTGTCCCTGCAGGCATATTTCTAAAATACACACTTGGTTATTTACACGGCTTTCCCCACTGACCACAGAATGGAGTTCTATGTGGCATATTTCACAATCTGGACCCTACCGACTTTCAACTTCCTGGTTTTCCAATTCCTTCCCTTACCCATGCTCCCACTCAAGATGCCAACCCCACCAAACTTCTTATGTTTCCCAGATAAGCCCAGAATGCCCTTCATTCCCAAACCGCATCATGGCTGGCAAACTCGTACTTATCCTTCAATGCCCAGTTTAAATGCTGGCTGCCTTGGTCCAGCCTTCCAATCTGTTGATTGCTGACTCTCCCAGGCCCCCACTTGGAGCATGCCTCTGCAGTCATTCTGAGTCTGCTACATTGTAGCCATTGGTTATCATGTCTCATCCGTCTTTGTCCTTGCCTGCTGTATTGGAGACCCTCAGTAAATGTCAGTGGAGTAGGTGACTGAGTGGCTGCAGGAACAGCAATGGAAAAGAGAGGGCCCCTCTTACCCCGGGGACTGCGCATGCATTAGACCCCCCAGCCGATGGATTCCCTCATTTCCTGGTCATGGGATGAGTCCACTGGTCCCTGGCCTGGCTGAGCAGATCCCTCTTGTAGCAGCCTGGCACCCCTTGGAGGGGTAGGGGCTGTGTGGCTTTTCTGGAGGCTAAAGTTTCTCACTGTCAACTCACCCCACCTGCAGGTGCCCAACAATTAAAATACACAAGAAGCTTTGAATATGTATCTTTAATGAACAAATTGGTAGCATCTAACACCACAGATTTACATAAAGCAGCATGGCATAGAGGCTCCTAAGGCAGGCTCTGGACTTCGATTCCTTAGCTGTATGTACACACTGCTTCACCAACTCTCTGTTACTGTGGGTGGGGGAGGGTTACTTAACCTCTTGGTGCCTCAGTTTCCTCTTCTGCAAAATTTTTTATTCAACAAATAGATCTTGAGCGCCTATTAATCCCCAGGCACTGTTTTAGGGGATAAGGATACATAATATATATGTGGTTTTTTTTTATATGCTAAGGAGCCCTGGTGATGCAACAGCTAAGCGCTCAGCTGCTGACCGGAAGCTGGCAGTTCAAACCACCCACTGGTTCCGTGGGAGACAAGACCTGGCAATCTGCTCCCATAAAGATTACAGCCTAGAAAACCTTAAGAGGCAGTTCTACTCCGTCACGTGAGGCCACTATGAGTTGAAACTGACTCAGCTACACACAACAACAACTATATGCTAGACAGTATGATGAGATCTTAATATTCATTGTTCTACTTAATTCTTACACTAGCCCTATAAAACAATTGCTCTTTGCTCTGACTTGCTGATGGGGAAACCAGGGTTAGGGAAGTTGACCATGTTTACAGAGCCAGCTGGTGACAACTTAAACAGGAGTCCCTATAGTCCACATTCAAAGTGATTTTATATTACTTTCCCATATTTTATTCTCAACTGCTATGAGGTGAGAAAACAGGGACCCAGAAAGGTTAAGTGACTTGCCCAAAGTAACACAACGAGTGTCAGTTGGGACTACAACCTAGATCTTCTGACTCCAATTTCCAGACTTTTCCTCGGTATCTCTTAACAACCCCTGGTAGACATCCTCAGTGTCTGTCCGCAGGGTGCCAGTCTTGAGTAGGGCTGGGTCTGGGACCGGCAGTTGGGGGCCGAATCTAGGAGCTGAGCTGATGACGGGATTACACCATACAAACCATTTCTGAGTGGGGCACCTAAGCGAACAAAACACTTAAAAGAGAGCCTTCGTCTTCTAAAAAAGGCCATCAGGAGACTTGAGGGTCAGAGTGCCATCTGGTGGGCATAAACTTACAGCTTCAGAAGCCAAGTCTTTGCTCCTTACAAGGAAGCATCCTGGAGTGGCTTTGGAGTGATATTTTTAGCCTCTGGAATTTGTAGACCTTCCAAGGGTCAGTCCAGCAGACTCTCTGGAAAAGCATAACCATGCAGAAAGATCTTGATTCTTTCCACTTCAACAAATAAACGGTCTAATCACTTGCCAGAAGCAAACAGAATCAGGGTGGGAAATGCAGGAATGAAGAGGATCAATACCTGGCCTCAAGGTGTTTGTACTCTACTTGGAGGGGAGGGATGGTTGTGGGCATGAAAGTGAGGTGTAAATGAAGCGTTGTAAGGAAAACACAGAAGAGAAGAAGAGAGTATTTGTGTGGTGCAGTGAAGTACTTAACATGGCCCTTCTAGCCATAGTCTTTGTAACTCCCACCAAATGACTGAGTGAGGACTATGCAAATGAGGTGCTTGTGGCCCACCAAGGGGATTGGATAGCCTGCTAATAATGTAAATAAGGTGCATGGAACCCTTATGAGGGTGGAACCATGCAAATAAGGTGTGTGGAACCCTAAGAAGGAAATTGGTCAGTGTCATGGATTAAATTATGTCCCCCCAAAAATGTGTGTATCAATTTGGCTGGGCTATAATTCCCAGTATTGTGTGATTTTCCTATATGTTGTAAATCTTGCCTCTATGATGTTAATGAGGGAGGATGGGCAGCAGTCGTGTTAGTGAGGCAGGACTCAGTTACAAGATTGGATTGTGTCTTGAGGCAATCTCTTGAGATATAAAAGAAAGAAGCAAGCAGAGAGACAGGGGGACCTCATACCACCAAGAAAGCAGTGCTGGGAGCAGAGCATGTCCTTTGAACCTGGGGTCCCTGCAAAGAAAAGCTCCTAGTCTCTGGGAAGATTGATGAGAAAGCCAACAGAGAGAGAAAGCCCTCCCCTGGAGCTGATGCCCTGAATTTGGACTTTTAGCCTACCTACTTTATTGTGAAGTAATAAAGTTCTCTTTGTTAAAACCATCCACTTGTGATATTTGTTATAGCAGCACTAGATGACCGAGACAGTCAGTTTTGCCATACCGCTAGGCTTAAAACGAGCCATCCTGGAGGTGGAAAGGGGGGACATCACTACCATCAAGAAGAGAAGGGAGTGGAGCACATTCTTTGGACCCAGGATGCCTGTGCTGAGAGCCTCCTAGACCCAGGAGACAGAGAGGAGCTGTAACATGGAAGATAGAAGCAGCAGAGGCAGCAGAACCAGGTCAGAGAGGGAGAGCTGTGACATCAGAAATGATGAGGAGTGGCAGAAGTGAAACAGCGGCAGCAGAGGCAGGAGACCAGCTGTGGACTGGTAGGAGGTGGCGCAGTGGACTTCCCAGCCCATGGAGTGAGAATGCTGAGTGCCTTCAGGCAGGATGCTTGCTAGTGGAGTACAGTGTCTCCAGGCACTTGGGGGAGCTAGGTTTGCCAACCCACAGAACTAGAGCTAAGCGCCTTCAGGCCAATGATTACTGATGGAGAAGGGTGCCTCTGGTACTTAGCAGAGCTAAAAGAGCTTTGTAACACTTTTGTAACCTGGCCGGGCAGAGGCCAGGCTGAGGGGCCAAAGGCCGGAGAGAGACCTGCCTGGGCACGGCTGAGAAGAAGCCATCCTGATAGAAGAAATGTACCCTGAGCATTCCTGAACCTGTTGCTTCCCTAATAAACCCCATAACTGTGGGTATGGTCTGTGAGTTCTGCGTAGCCCTTGCAACGAATTATGGGACTCAGCAGAGTAGAGAATGCTGTGGGAGGGACCGTTGATGTCAGAATTGGTAAAAAGGTTGGAGGGAGGAGGCATGTCTGACCTCCTTTCGTAGGAATCAGCCTTGGGCCGTTGATCCTGATTTTCCTTCCCCCTACAAAGTTTCTGGGCTACAAAGTTAGACGAGGAGGTCAGACATCCCCACCACACATCTTACAGTATGTAATGGGGTGGGGCTGGGGGGAGAAACCTTTAAAAATGAGCTGTCTTTCGAGGGCTGATAGAATTTGAGGGGGATAGGCGTTGTTGGGAGGGGCAATCTACCATGGGTCCCAAGTGTCCCTGGATGTTCTCACTGGGTATGCCAAGAATGTAAGGTCACCACTGCACTTTAGCCAACCATTTCTCAGGGTTGTGTTTGCAGCAAACAGCCTTGAGGGATGAGGTAACATCTCTCCAAGAGTAGGCTTGCTTATTGCTTACTATGAAAGTGGTGGTGCTGGGGGAGTTGTGGGCTCCCTAAGCTCAGTGTTCCTTGGTTGGCATGCAAACCCACTGCATGGGTAGCATCTACCTGGGCTCCTCTGTTCGCCCCTGTGAGACTTGGGGACAAGGGGAACAGGTGATACATGATGCTCTTGCTCCTTGCTGTGCCATGGGTAATAAAGGCCTTTGTCTCTGTGTGTTGCTGACTGCCACAGACCCAGATGCAGAAAGAGCCCGCCTGCACTGCAGGAATCTGGTGCTGCAGAAGCCACCTGCGCTCCAGGAGCTGGGCAGTGGAGAAGCCTAACCTTATTTTTGTTGTTGTCGAGAACATACACAGCAGAACATATACTGATCCAACGATTTCTACATGTACAACTCAGTGACACTGATTGCATTCTTTTGTGTGTGTGTGTGTGTGTGTGCTTTAAGCATGTACAACTCAGTGACACTGATTGCATTCTTTTGTGTGTGTGTGTGCTTTAGGCACACACACACACACACACAAAAGAATGCAATCAGTGTCACTGAGTTGTACATGTAGAAATCGTTGGATCAGTATATGTTCTGCTGTGTATGTTTTGTGCTTTAGGTGAAGTTAATTTAGCTCATGTTAATTTCTCATTCAAAAATTTATACACATGTTGTTTTGTGACATTGGTTGCAATCCCCACAATGTGATGGCACACTCCTCCTTTCCACCCCAGGTTCCCTGTGTCCATTCAGCCAGTGCCTGTCCCTTCCTGCCTTCTCATCCTGCTTTTGGATAGGAACTGCCCATTTGGTCTTATATATTCGATTGAACTAAGAAGCACACATTCCCCATGTATATTATTTTTTGTTTTACAGGCATGTCTAATCTTTGTCTGAAGAGTGGGCTTCGGGAATGGTTTCCAAAGTGGTTGTACCATTTTACATTCACACCAGCAGTGCATAAGAGTTCCAGTCTTTCCACAACCTCTCTAACGTTTGTTATTTTATGGTTTTTGGATTAGTGCCAGCTGATTACATTCTTAAGCTGCGCAACCATTCTCACCCTCTTTTTCCAAATTGTTCCTCCCCCATTAACATAAACTCACTGACCCCTAAGCTTCCAATCTAATCTTTTGAATTGTTATTGTCAATTGGATTCCATATAGATAGTTCTTAAAAGAGCACAATACTCAAGGCAGACATTCTTTACTAATTAATAATTAAGCTAAACAATCGTTTGGTTTTAAGAAGACTTCAGGGGATATTTTCGGATTAAAGTTTAAAGAGTATCTAAGGGCAATAATTTCAGGGGTTCATCCCACCTCAGTGGCTCCAGGAAGTCTAGATGCCATGTTGTTGTTGTTAGATGCCATCAGGTTGGCTCTGACTCACAGCAACCCTATGTACAACAGAACAAAACACTGCCCCGTCCTGCGCCATCCTCACAATCGTTGTTATGCTTAAGCCCATTGTTGCAACCACTGTGTTAATACATCTCATTGAGGGGCTCTCTCTTTTATGCTGATCCTCTACTTTACCATGATGTCCATCTCCAGAAACTGATCCCTCTGACAACATGTGCAAAGTATGTGAGACATAGTCTAGCCATCCTTGTTCCTAAGGAGAATTCTGGTTGTACTTCTTCCAAGACATATTTGTTCATTCTTTTGGCAGTCCATGGTATATTCGATATTCTTCTCCAACACTACAATTCTAAGGTGTGAATTCTTCTTCTGTCTTCTTTATTCATAGTCCAGTTTCACAGGCATATGATGTTATCGAAAATACCATGGCTTGGGTCAGGTGCACCTTAGTCTTCAAGGTGACATCTTGGCTTTTCTACACTTTAAAGGAGTCTTTTGCAGCAGATTTGCCCAATGCGATGTGTTTTTTGATTTCTGGGCTGCTGCTTCCATGGGTGTTGAAGTAAAATGAAATCCTTGACACCTTCAATCTTTTCCCCATTTATCATGCATGATGTTGCTTATTGGTCCTACTGTGAGGATTTTTTGTTTTCTTTATGTTGAGGTGTAATCCATACTGAAGGCTGTGGTCTTTGATCTTCATTAGTAAGTGCTTCAAGTCCTCTTCACCTCCAGAAAGCAAGGCTGTGTCATCTGTGACCCAAGTTGTTAATGAGTCTTCCTCCAATCCTGATATCCCGTTCTTCTTCCTCTAGTCCAGCTTCTCAGATTATTTGCTCACCATACAGATCGAATAAGTATGGTGAAAGGATACAACCCTGACACACACCTTTCCTGACTTTAAACCAATCACTATCCCCTTGTTCTGTTTGAATGACTGCCTCTTGATCTATGTACAGTTTCCTCATGAGCACAGTTAAGTGTTCTGGAGTTCCCATTCTTCGAAATGTTATCCATAATTTGTTATGATCCACACAGTCAAATGCTTTTGCGTAGTCAATAAAACACAGGTAAACATCTTTCTAGTATTCTCTGCTTTCAGCCAGGATCCACCTGACATCAGCAATGATATCCCTGGTTCTGCATCCTCCTCTGAACCCTGCCTGAATTTCTAGCACTTCCCTGTCGATACATTGCTGCAGCTGCTTTTGAATGATCTTCACCAAAATTTTAGTTGCATGTGATAATTATGATATTGTTCAACAATTTCTGCATTTGGTTGAATCACCTTTCTTGGGAATAGGCATAAATATAGATCTCTTCCAGTTAGTTGGCCAGGTAGCTGTCTTCCAAATTTCTTGGCATATACAAGTGAGTACCTCCAATGCTGCAACCATTCGTTGAAACATCTCAGTTGGAACTCTGTCAATCCCTGGAGCCTTGTTTTTCGCCAGTGCCTTCAGTACAGCTTGGACTTCTTCGTTCAGTACTGTTGGTTCCTGCTCATGTGGTACCTCCGGAAATGGTTGAACATTGACAAATTCTTTTTACTATAGTGATTCTGTGTATTCCTTCCATCTTCTTTTGATGCTTCCTGAGTCATTTAATATTTTCCCCATAGAAGCCTTCAATATTGCAACTCAAGGCTTGAATTTTTTCTTCAGTTCTTTCAACTTGAGAAATACAGAGCGTGTTCTTCCGTTTTGGTTTTCCACCTCCAGGTCTTTGCGCATGTCATCATAATACTTTGTCTTCTTGAGTCACCCTTTGAAATTGTCTGTTCAACTCTTTTACTTCATCATTTCTTCCTTTCGCTTTACTACTCGACATTCAAGAGCAAGTTTTGGAGTCTCTTCTGACATCCATGAGAATTTGAATTTCTATACTGCATTTTCCCCCTTCTGATCAGGATTTTTCTATAAAATCTTTGATCAAAACGTTCAGTAATGGTAGCTGGGCAGGATCCAGTTTCTTCTGGTCTCGTGGCAAAGAAGGCCGTTGTTCATGGAGGCAATCAGCCACACATTACATTTCCTCCTGCTATTCCTGACTCTCTTCTTCCTCTGTGGATGCACTGGAGAACCCTTGCAAGCTTCAGGATTCTGGTGAGACAAGCACACCAGAACCGAGAAACCCCTTCCTCTTACAGTGTCTTACCAGCACCCTCTACCGACAAAGCTGAACACTGTGCCAGCTGGAAAAGGAGAAATATTTACAGGGTGATTACACTCAAGTGATACCATACTCAGGGTGATTACCATAGAGCACATTGAAGGGTGTATTTGTTGCTGAGAGGCAATGAATTGATAACTGGCACAGTCTATGCCTTTGGAAACTCAGTGTTATAGATTAAATTGTCTCCTCCCCAAAAGTATGTGTCAATTTGGCTAGTCCATGATTCCCCAGTATTGTGTGGTTGTCCACCATTTTGTCATCTGATGTGATTTCCTATGTGTTCTAAATCCTCCCTCTATGATGTTAATTAGGTGAGGTTAGTGGCAGTTATGTTAATGAGGCAGGACTCAATCTATAAGATTAGGTTGTGTTTTAAGTCAATCCCTTTTGGGATACAAAAGACAGGAGCCAGTAGAGAGACATGGGAACCTCATACCACCATGAAAGTAGTGCCAGGAGCAGAGTGTGTCCTTTGGACTGGGGTCCCTGCACTGAGACACTCCTAGTCCAGGGGAAGATTGATGACATGGACCTTCCTCCAGGGCCAAAAGAAAGAGAACCTTCCTCTGGAGCTGATGCCCTGAATTTGGACTTCTAGTCTACTAGACTGTGAGAAAATAAGCTTCTGTTTGTTGAAGCCATCCACTTGTGGTGTTTCTGTTAGCACTAGATGACTAAGACACTCAGCTTCCATATGCACCTTTCTATATACATTCAAACTTCCATACAACAATGAAACAACTCCGTATTTCCACCTAACGAGATATAACATCCTACAAGTGATGATGTTCTCACTCACTCTCCAAATGATGAGATACACAGTCCTAACAGTCACTGTATCACTGGCTATATTCCCAAATCCTGTCATAGTCCCATGAAATATTCTGTTACCTAAAGGTTAAATTGTAACTCCAAGAACTTACACATAAAATAAAAATGGAAAAAAGAAATGGTTAGCATGTACAAAAACTCCGCATATACATAACAGAGAGGTATATGCAAAATTGCTAGTCTTCGTTATTGTCACCAGGCTGTCATTGATATCTTTGGCTTCCTTCTTCTATTATTCATTTCCATATTTTCCAGGCCCTCAGCCAGAACCTCAGCTGGTCGGGGTCCGTATTCTGTTGGAATACCTCAAACCTTCATTTCTGAAGCATTTGTGACTCAATCATTCTAGCTTTTTTTTGGTTGCTATAGTTTCCCGTTAACTTTTACTGTTAGGCGTGGAAGTACTACCAGATACCCCAGAGAACCCTCTGGGCTCCAGACATGCTTTTCCTTGCTTCCATGTGGTGTTCAGACTCTAAAGCAGCTCCCTGTGATCTCGGCCTCCAGATGTTCACATCTTTGTGTAGGCCCCTCCTCTTGAGCAGGGATAGGACCTGTGACTTTCTTCTAACCACATGAAGCTACGGCTATGGCAAAGGTGACGAAATGTCACTGCCGTGATTATGTTACATTATGTGAGACTCTGCCTTGCTGATAGACTTGCTCTACAGACTCCTTGCTGGCTGGGTGAAGTGGCCGTTTGGGAAATGCGAAATGTGGGAAGAACTGCTGGATGACTCCAGGAGCTATGGGCAGTTTCTGTGAGCTAAGGGCAGCCTCCAGCTGGCAAGAAACCAGGCCCTTGGTCCTACAGCTGTAAGGAAATAAATTCTGCCAACATCCGGAGTAAGCTTCAAGAGGATTCTTCCCCAGTCGAGCCTCCACATAAGATTGCAGCCTGGCAAATACCTTGATTGCAGCCTTGTGACATCCTAAGTGGGAATCTAGTTAAGCCCTGCCAGGAATTAGAAACTCTGAGACAATAAATGTGTGTGTGTGTGTGTGTGTGTCTTAAGCTGCTAAGTTTGTGGTAATATGTTACTTGGCAATAGAAAACTAATACACTCCACTATGTAGCAGCAACCCAATTTCTCCTTGGTATTCTGGTTCAGTCACTTAATCCAGTAGAGTAGAGTACCTGTTTTGTTTTGTTCTTTTCCTTTTGGTTCAGCAGCATAGGAGCCCAAAATGGTCCATTGTTATCTTCCACTTCAGTGGGACTTTTGTTGTATTCTCCAGTTGGAACATCCCCCTTTCCCTTGTGGAATAAGACTTCCAAACCTGCAGAGCTCAAGGTTGCTGAGACAGAAAGGAAAAATTCTGCTAGTGGGTTATTGGGTATAATAGTAAGAGAAGGCACTCCCACTTCTACCCTTTGACATCATTTTTTGAGTATTTCTGGCACAAGGTGTTCCAGATTCATCTTTTACTTTCTCAACTTCAGTGCTGGAATCAGCCATCTCTCCAAGAAGCTATGGTTCCTTTTCATGGAGAATGGTACTGAGAAACCAATATCTGGGTGCTAAATGTGCTTATTCCTACTGGACTGTCATAGCTTCTAGGTCTTCTCAGCAGACAGAGCTAAGTATAACATTCACAATATACACATATTTACCCACATCCATACACAAACATACATATAGTTATATTTATTGTATATCTACTTATCTAATATTAAAAACTGTGAGTTCATACTTACACCTTTAATTTTAATATACATGAATGGTATTTTTTTTTTTTTTCCTGTATATCTATAGGACTTTGCTATTTTAGCCTGTTCAGGTTGTAAATTCAGAAAAGGGGGCTGTAGTCCTGTTGTGTTACTTTGTGTAATTCCATAAACAGAAGGGAGCTTTATATTAAAAAAAAAAGTTTAGAATGACCATGATCATTCATCAAGAAAAACAGAGCTGGCTCAAAAGTCACACTGTTGTTTATCGGCTGAGCGTGAAAGTTATCGTGGAGTGCTATAGTTTACTCTTCCAAGAACAGAGCAAACAGCAACAACAAACCCATGGGAACAAGTCTCCACCCCACTGGGAGACCACTTGTTTAACTGTCCCACTGCTTGAACAACTGCAGAAGAGGAAGAAAGAGGAAGGAGTGCAACGGTGGTTTGGTGTCTGCAGCAAGGTGCACTTTAAGCACTCTACCTACAGACCCTCATTTCATTCTTACAGCAACACTGAGAGGTAGGTATGAGTATTCCCATTTTAAAGATGAGAAAACTGAGAGGCAGAGGGGTTAAGTCATTTGCTTAAGGTTGAACAGCTAGAACTCCTTTTCTAGACTCTTTCCACCTTGAGGGTAAAAACCCAACACTGTAGGGAACCATGTTGGAGCCCAAGGCAACAGAAAAAAATGTGTGCACTTACCAAAATATCCTCCTATATTTTGAACCAAGTGAAAAAAGTTAGCAAAAGCTCTGCAATCAAAAAGCATGACCATTGTTTGCCCAATCTGTTTACACACCATTGTCAACCCTCATAAACCCAGTCTGGTGGCAGGGGCAGGTGGGGGGGGGGATGGAGATGGGGTGGGGGTGGGGGTAGGGGTGGTACACAACAGTGGTCTGCCTGGGGACTGCGGGATGATTGGAAACAACTGTTTCCTTGCATAATAATGCAGGGTCATAAAACAAACAACAGCCTGTCTTTATTTTAAATTTTGACATTTTGTTCATCATGGATTTTTTGCATTAATTTTGATTTATAAAAATATCTCATTGAAATATTACTTACCTTGATTACTGAGTTTTTTGGTGCCCCCTTAAATTTTGCACCCCACTTGAGTTCCTCACTCGCCTCACCCTAATCTGGGCCCAGGTAAAATTGAGTCTCGGCCTCAATTACACCAAATTTCCATTCCCCAAAGTTGTTGCCTTCGGCACCACTCTATGGATTCCAGATGGCCTCACTGCCACTTCACCGTCCTCAGGTCCTGCAGTTGACGCAGAGCAAGCTGCCTCAATGTCAGCTATGATTTAAAATTCCACCAGGGAAGTGGCCCATCTTCTCTTCAGAAACAATGAATCATAAATCTGCAACAACAGATGTGGTTCCATTATGTGGTCAGCACATGGTCACATGTCTACAAAAATGTTCAGAGATACCAGACATTCTCCACCCAGCCTTAGTACATCTGAGCCATAAGTCACATGTTCCGGATTCCTACCTTGGTATATACATCTGAGCTCACGGCATCAGAATCCCTAGGTTCTCCAAGTATTGATGGTATGGCAAGAGTTGGGGCTTCCTATTGCTTAGAATGGGGAAGAGGGAGCCCCTGGCTCAAAAGCCCAGCCTCCTGGTTTAGGAGCCTTCAGACCCCTCCTTAGCCAAGCAGTTGGCTGAAAGGTTTTATACCAATACTTTCCATCGAACATGAACATTGCTGATTTTTTTGTTTTTTCAACATTTCTAGAACTTAAGGAAAAGCCAAGAGATGTCACTGTTAAAACTCTCTTAACTACAGCAAAAACACTTGCTGAAGTTGTTTTTGTGCAGAAGGACAGAGAGAGAACTGGAGACCATGAAATGAGGAAGAACATTCCCCAAATACACTTCCCCTTGCAAAAACCAAAACCAAACTCATTGCCATGGAGCTGATTCCAACTCATAGTGACCCTATAGGACAAAGCAGAACTGCCCCATAGGATTTCCAAGGAATGGCTGGTGGATTCAAACTGCCAACATTTTGGTTAGCAGACGAGCTCTTAACCACTGCATCACCAGGGCTTCCCCTTGCAAAAAGGGGCCCACAAATCCCAATGTGCTGACTCTTACCTCTCCTGCTCTGATCATTCATAAAAGTGAAATCATATTTACAGGAAGATCAAGGTCAACTCTGAAGTGAAAAAGAAGTCAGGGGGACATAGCTGCCTACACCCAGGCACGATTTTGACCAATTCTGACCAATGCACAAACAATCCCTTATCTCCCAGGGTAGAAAAGAAGCATTTATTGAGAGCCTATTGAGGACACCCTGCTTTTACTCCTGCCCTTCTCCCATTAAAGTTCCAAGCTGAAGCCAAAGTGACCTTCTAAAAACACAAACTTGTCATGAATATTATACGAGCTAATTATCTGTAAAGTGCTGACTGGCGTCACTAGAACATAGTAGTGCTGTAGAAATGTCTGTGAAATAAATACACGTAATGCTGTCTTGGAATAAGTACAACCGGAATGCTCCTTAGAAGCAAAGATGGTGAGACTATGTCTCACATACTTGGACATGTAACCAAGAGGGATCAGTCCCTGGAGGGACATGTTTGGTAAAGTAGAGGGTCAGCGAAAAAGAGGAAGGCCCTCAAGGAAACGGATTGACATAGTGGCTGCAACAAGGCGCTCCAGCATAACAACTGAGGATGGCGCAGGATGGGACACTGTTCTGTTGTACAAGGGGTCGCTATGAGTCGGCACCCACGTGACGCCACCTAACAACAACAGTGCTATTTCCTGGTTTAAAATCCTTCAGTGGCTCAAATGCAAACTTTCGCACTGGCTGCCTCTGCCTTCTGCTTCCCCACCACTCTCTCCCTTGGTAATCTCACTCCAGGCCTCATTCCAATTCCTTCCGAGTCAAGCTACCTTCTGGCTTTATTTAGCACATGCGATTCCCTCTTCCTTAAACATTCTTCCCAGTCCGGCTCCTTTTCTTTTGGCTAATTTTAACTCTTTCTTATCTCACTTAAGTCGCTGCCTTGTTGTCAAATGAATGAATAAAAACATTTTAATACTGTCTCATTTAGGTAACTAGCCAAGATTGTACAGCTGAGTTAAGATTAGAACCCACGACGTTCTGGCTCTGAAGCCCAAGGTCTGAGCGTTGCACAGACCGCCCCTCCTTTCCCTCGAAGCTGGAGCAGGAAGATAGGCGGGCTGCGAGGTGCGCTTAAAGAACTGTACGTCGCTCGCCAGGGACACCGCGCATGAGCGCTGGCCTCGGGCCCAGGAGAAGGGGCACCAGTCACATGTGCCTGGCAAAGCCAGCCGCAGCCGCAACCCGGGGTAGGAATGCGGCCCCACCCCGCTACCGCGCCAGCAATACCACGTACGCCCTGGGAACTGACGTCAATGAAGGTGGCGCCTCGGGGAGCGGCGCCGAGGCGCTGGGGGCGGGGGAAAGGGCCGGCGGGATACGCCCCCTGCCGCCTCCCCCGAAGCTGATTGGACAGAGGGAATCTGCGCCCTAGGTTTTAGCCACGGGCTGAGGGAAGAGGGCGGGGCCGGGACACGCCCCCTCGCCCGTCTCCCGCCGCTGATTGGCCCACGGCGTCTCCGCGTTCGGTTTGGAAGGTTCGCAGCAGAACTCACACCAGGGCTACGGCCGAGGGTTGGCTGTGCCGGTACTGGGAGCGCGTTCTCCGGAGAATCCTGTCTGGGACCAGGGTGGCCCGGCCGGCTCGGCGCTGCGTTTGGCCCGTCTCGGGCAGCCAGGTGCGTAGCTCGGCGGCCCAGCTCGACGCTGCGGTGGAAGGCGGGCGGGCAGGCAGAACCGAGGTGCCGCCGGGACCCCCATCCTTAGGTCCACTTTAGGGGCCCGTCGTTCTGCGAGACGGCAGCGTCTGAGTCCCGGTTACCTACTTGTGCTGGGGATGTCGCCGTGTTACCTCGGCCAAGCCGTTGTCCTGCCCGTGCACGCCGCCTGGCACTTGTGAACACCTTCGCGGCAGGAAGCCCAGAGCTGCGCGCGCCCGAAAGGCCGTGGAAGGGGCTTGGGGTGGGCGCAGCTTAGCTTTCCGGGATTCCGATTTAGTGTCTGCCCGCGCTGCCCTTCGGCGTGATGAGTGATTGCTGTAACTCCCCGCGGGCTGGTGGAGTGCCCAGGGCAGAGAGGCTGGTTTGCAAGCCCTGACTTAGGATCGCTGAGCCCTCCCAAATCCGCAAAAGCAGGCAGCAGGTTCCGAGCGGTGTCAGACCCTTCTCGGTCCTTCCTTCCCCCGAAAACCTCGCCGGCCCTCTGGCAGGAATAACAATGGTTGAAATCGTGGGCGCTAGGGTCAGACTGCCTCCGTTCATAGCCCAGCTTGATCCATCTGCCAGCTGTGGGACTTTGGGCAAGTTACTTAATCTTTCTGAGCTCAGCTTTTTGATCTGTAAAATGAATGTGACATAGTGCCTCCCCATACGGGTGTTGGTGAAGATTAAAGAGATTACCTGTTTGAAAGTGCTTTGTTTCCCACTTGACACAGAGTAAGCTGCCTCAACGTCAGCTATGATTTAGAAGTCCACAGATGGAGTTTGGTGTTGGCGAGGATGATTAAAATGACAGTGATTCTATAGTCCCTAGTGGGACTTTCCCTTTACATCGTTCATTCAACCAACATATACTGTGTCTCTTGTATGCCAGGTGCTGGGATGGGTGCTTCCTCATACTTTATCTCCTTATCCCCTTAAGGGTTGTTTTTTCTCACCATTTTGATGATGAACAAACTGAGGCAGGGGGAGACAAACGTCCTAGTCACCTAGCTACCAGTGGCATGGCCAGAACTCTTCTCCTCTCCCGGCTGGATTCTAAAATGCAGCTATATGCTGTTTTTGTTTTTCTGTTTTTTAAGTGTGGGGAAAACATATCCACCAAAACATCGCCAACACAGCTTCCACATTTACAGTTCAGTGACATTGATAACATTTTTCATGTTGTGCCACCCACTGCTATCCTCATCCAAAATATTCCACCACTATTAGCAGAAACTCAATGCCTCCAAATAAAAACTCCCTCTTTCCCCCTCGCTTTCACCCCTGGTAACCATTAGTAATCTTTAAAAAAATCTTTAGTTGCTATATATTTGCTTATTCCATATAAGTGAGATCATACAAGGTTTGTCCTTTTGTGACTAACTTTTGTGACTAACTTATTTCACTGAGCATAATGTTTTCAAAGTTCATCTATCTTATGGCATGTGGCAAAACTTCATGTCTCTTAACAGGTGCATAATATTCCACTGAGTGTATGTAGCTCATTGTGTTTATCCAGTCATCTGTTGATGGACATTTCAGTTGTTTCCACCTCTTGGCTATTGTGAAAACTGCTGCAGTGAACATTGGTGTATGTTGTAGTACTCTGGAAAAGAGTTATTCTAAGATCTAGTAGCAGTTTATTTCCAGGTCTTATCTGAGAGTTGTTCTGGGGGAAAGGCCCAGTTCCTTTCTCCACCTCCTGGGATACAGACCTGCAGGCTGACGTGTGTTCAGTTCTCTCAGGCATACATGGCTGAGGGAGGCCCACAAGAGTGGCTCTCCCCCTTGGGAAGCCATGGGCTTTGGCTGCTGTCCAGTGGTATGTCTATGCAGGGAAGCAAGCCAAGGCCACAAGTGTTGATTTGGCCTTGGTCCTGAGCCTCCAGTGTTTTCAAAAAGGCCCTTTGCCTCCGCTGACAGGGATTACCAGTCACCAGGGTTATCTGAAGGGGGCAGGCTGTGAGGAACCAGGTGTGTCTCAGCTCACAGTATGTTCTGTCCCTCATGGTTACCTGTGCCTCTCTGAGAGCACAGCGAGATATTTGCCTAGCATAGCGGTCGGAACCAGGCTTCATATGTGACGAAGACTGTTCAGTTGTGCACCCCATTTATATATTGCAAAGTCATTGCATGGTGAGTCACTTGTAAAATATATTTCTTTGTTAGAGCTCTACAGTTCTTAGCATATTGGCTGTTTCAAGACAAGTTGAACTTTGTCATTTTCAGCATTTGGTATTTACTTTGGGGGTTCATTTTTAACCCAGTTTGTGCCAGAAGTGTTTTGCAATCAGTATTTACTCATTCGCTCACAGACCCATGCTTATCTTTTAGGTCAGCTCTGAAATGAAAGATCCTTTGTGATCTTTTATAGCCCTGTGGTTTCATTTTCCAGTTTCAAAAAGTACCATTGTTCAAGTGTACGCTGATTTTCCTGGATTATTATCTTGTTCTGGAAATTAGGGGGAAAGTAACAACTTAACACACTGAATGACACAGAAAAAGATTGTTAATAACAATAATAGAACAGTGTTCTGATTCATCACTTCATCATTTTTCCCAAAGTTTGTCATCTAAACTTACCTGAAATACGCAGAGTTCTATCCCCAGCCTCTCTTTGATGTCTGAATCCCAGGGTAGGAGACAGAGCCAAGAGTGAGAGACCTCAAAATCTGAAAGTGCCAAGGTCTCCCCAAAGTTTGAGGAGCGCATATTGAGGCTGGAGGCTGAGACGGTCCCAGCTGGCTTCTTGTTGGTGAGTTTGTAACTGGCTGAAGGCTGCAGAGTTGGGCCTTGCAGCCCTGGCACAGGCTGCTGGGACTCTGGGAAGTCCTGCTCCAAGCCATTTCCTCCAGAAGGCGCTGCTACTTGATCCATTCTCTCCCAGGAGTGGTGGGAGTTTCCTGTTGAGAGTCTGAGGTCTGCCCTGGGGCTTGGCTGTAGCTAGCCTAGGTCACTAGAGTGCTTTAGAGCACTGAATTCTCTATCCCCTACCAGACCTAATCCCACAGCCCACTACAGGGCCTGGACTGTGCAGGGACGATGACGGAGGGAAGAGAAGGGCAGCTACTCACTGGGGAGTTTTCCGGCGCCTGATGACCCCGCATATCCATACGTGCTGATACACCCCAGGCCCTGGCAGACAAGCAAACCCATCCCTCCTTCCTTACAGACCTGGCCCAGTCAAGGAATCTCAACACTGAGACACACCCTCAGAGACCATCAGCATCAACCTGTCCTTAGAGTTGTAAGAAAGAAACAGAAGCCCAGAGAGGCAATGTGATTTGCCTGAGGCCTCTCAGCAAGTGAGTGGCAGAGCCAGGGCTCCAACCCAGTCCTCTGACTCACAAACCAGTGCTCTGTATGTGTGGCTGGATTGCAGTTTCAGATTTGCTTTGTGGAAGCTGGGGCTTTTCAGAGTGCCACAGGTTCACGGCTGGGGCAGCCTGTCACCCACTAAATAGCCCTTGGCACTAAAGTCTAGTGAATGGACTGAAATAAACTTCACAACCCCACCCCTGCCTCACCTGTCTATTGGAGGGTTTTCCCCTTCATGAGTTAGTGAAGCACTCCTCACTGAAACATTGTGAAGAGATGTGCTTTGAGCTGCTTGACTGTGTATTTAAAAGATTCAGTACCTCTGGAATTTTTTTAACAATGAGCATGCAAATATTTAAATGTAATTTAACTTTTTTTCCCCTTTTCAAAGCTGTGGCAAGCAGTGGAACTACAACTGACTCAGGTAGCCAGGCCCCAACCAAGAAGCAGGGTGAGGCTGTCTCTACCTCCTCCCCTACCCCGGTACACATAGTGCTGGGGGGGAGGTGGGGAAGGAGCACAGGCATGTCCTCAGCTTGCTCAGGCCAGGCTGCTTGGTGGAAAAGAAGGGTCCACATCATACCCCTGACCCAAGTACAAAGGTCAGGAAGGCCAAAAGAGATGGGCACTTGCATATATTTAACTCTTATTGGGCACCTGATACTATGGTGGGCTCATTTAATCTTCACAATAACCCTGAGAAGTATTTATTATCTCCATTTTAAGGAAACAGAGACTCAGAAAGGCTGAGTAACTGACCTATGGTCACACAGCTAGGAATGTGGCAGAGCCGGGGTTCAAACCTAGTTCAGTGTAATGCCAAAGCTCTTGGTCTTCCCTTGTCTCCAGGCTATTTTCCAATCCCATAATTTTTTTCAGGCTATACTAGACTCAAGAATATGGTGAGTGAGCTTCTTATGCTTTTATTATTCAAAGCAAACTGTCTAGAATCAAGGGAGATAATTCTCATTTCCTGGATATGATGGGATATGATTGACACAAGAGCCTAATTTTTATTGGATTTTCTCATAAATTTCAACCTCTGCTCATGAAAGATACTATTTTCTCCTGCCCCACCTCTCTCTCTGTGGTTAGATCTGATTGGTTGATTTCATACTGTGTTTGTTAAATTACATGGACTTGGTTGTGTCCCTAAGGTCTGAAAATAGGAAGTGGCGATGACTTTTCTCACTTTTATAGATGGAAAAGCAGAGTAATACAACACTGAGCACTTAACATGCTCCCGGCACTGCCTTAAGTGCTTTCTGTGTCTTCACTCAGTCCTCAGACCAACCCTATGAAGTAGGTGTACTAGCACCAGCTAATAATTTTACACATGAAGAAGCTGAGGCATAGAGGGTCAGCCAGCCAGTAAGGGGCAAAGGTTGATAGAAGCAGGATTCCAGCCCCAGTAACCCAACTCCACAACCCCTGTCTTACCTCTGTGCTACAAAACCTGGGCCTTAGCATCAGGGAGAATTGGTCCCTCTGCATAACCATGGGTAAGTGACTTAACCTTTCTGTTCCTCTGCTTCCTCATCTGTGAAATGAGGATAAAAGTAGCCTCACAGGGCTGCTGTGCTTAGTTTTTTTTAATTGTACTTTATGAAGGTTTACAGAACAAACTAGCTTCTCATCAAACAGTACACACATTGTTCTATGACATTGGTTAACCACCCCACAACATGTCAATACTCTCCCTTCTCAACCCTGGGTCCCTATTACCAGCTTTCCTGTTCCCTCCTGCCTTCCAGTCCCTGCCCCAGGGCTGGTGCACCCCTTTAGTCTTGTTTTGTTCCATGGGCCTGTTCAATCTTTGGCTGAAGGGTGAACCTCAGGAGTGACCTCATTATTGAGCTGAAAGAGTGTCCAGGGGCCATACTCTCAGGGTTTCTCCAGTCTCTGTCAGGCCAGCAAGTCTGGTCTTTCTTTGTGAGTTAGAATTTTGTTCTACATTTTTCTCCAGCTCTATCCAGGACCTCCTATTGTGATCCCTGTCAGAGTAGTCAGTGGTGGTAGCCAGGCACCATCTAGTTCTACTGGACTCAGTCTGGTAGAGGCCATAGTAGATGTGGTCCATTAGTCCTTTGGACAAATCTCTCCCTTGTATCTTTAGTTCTCCTCATTCTTCCTTGCTCCCAAAGGGGTGAGACCAGTGGAGTATCCTAGATGGCCGCTCACAGGCTTTTAAGACCCCAGACGCTACTCACCAGAGTAGAATGTAGAACATATTCTTTATAAACTATGTTATACCAATTGAGCTAGATGTTCCCTAAGATCATGGTCCCCACAGCCCTCATGCTATGCTTACAGTTCAGTTATGTTCTGCATATCAAGTTTTCATAGCAGCAGTGCCTGATACATGTTAAGTGCTCAACAAATCTGAGCTGCTGCTACTGCTGGCATTAGTGTTAGGACCTGGGTAATGTGGTCTTCGGCTTGGACTTCAGAGACAGAGAGACCTGGGTTTTACTCCTGGCTCTGCACTTACACAAATGACTTTGTGACCACAGACAAGTCATTGAATCTGAGTCACTTTTTCATCTGTAAAATGCGGATAAACAATAATTCTTACCTCAGGCTGCTGTGATTCTTAAGTAATACATGTGTCTGACACGTAATAAGCACTTAGTAAAGTTTGACTGTCATTGTTACTTCTCCAAGGTGCCCTGGGAAATTAAGAGTGGTTTTCAGTCAAGAGACTTTGTCCGCTTGGGTTCCTGGAGAATGGAATCACCAGAAGCCCCCGCATCAGTCAGAGCTGCCAGGTTTGGGAAGGGCCTGCTGAGCTGCTGATGCCCCCATGTCTTCCTTCCTCAGAGCACCCAGGATGGGCACCCCAGCCTCTGTAGTGAGTGAGCCACCCCCTTGGCAGGCCCCGATGGTGGCCCGGGGCCGCAAGCAGGCCGCGGCCAACATCTTCCAGGATGCTGAGCTGCTGCAGATCCAGGGTCTGTTTCAGCGCAGCGGGGACCAGCTGGCTGAGGAACGGGCACAGATCATTTGGGAGTGTGCAGGGGACCACCGTGTGGCGGAGGCCTTGAAACAGCTGCGCAGGAAGAAGACCCCACGGCAGAAGCCCCTGGGCCACTCGCTCTACCACTGCAGCCGGCTCAGGTAGGTTTCTGGGACAGGAAGGGTGAGGGAAAGAGGGCACTAATGATGCCCACTCCACCATTTTCCTGGCTGTGTGACCTCCAGGTAGTTTTAGTACTTACTAGTGAGGCTCTTGTAAGGTCTACACAGTGCTTACCACTTGGTTGGCACTCAAAAGATTGCTGTTACTACTGGAGTCATATATGGCCCTGTGTACTCCCATACATGTGTCTTCCCATGAGAAGGGGTGCCTGGGTCCTAGCAGCACCATCTCATTTTGCAGTGATTCTCAGCCAGGTGGGAGAGAGTATTGTTTGGTGGGGAGGGGGGGGAATCAATTTACCTATTATAGAATGCCAACATCCAAAAATAAGCCTGGCTAAAATCATGGCTGGTGGGGTTACACAGAATATGATAAAGTACTATAGAGGTACGGGTTAAAAATTGTTAACTATGTCTTAAGGAGATAGCATCTCTCCCTAGTCCTCCACCTCTCTGCTTAGCAATGGTGAGCCCCAAGAGACCGAGCTAACCGCCACGTGGCCTAAATTGATCACTACAGGTTACAATCTGGGTTCCATTTCTCTGGCTACCTTCTCTGGGGCCCACAATCAGAACGTTAGACATGAGTGAGTCTTCTGAGATCATCTGGTCCTGGAATGGCTAATCAGTGTCATTACTTGTATCAACTCTGAATGATTAGTAATCACTGCTTAAAGCACCTTGCAAAGCAAGGTACTTGGTCCCTCTGGTCACTTGAAGAGGTGGGAAGTATCATGGCTGATGAATGATTCTGCCATGAGCACAGGGTAGGGAAGCTGGAGAACTGTTGAGTACTGCATGCCCTGATAGTCCAACCCTCTTTACAGCAGAAGTGTCCGAATGATTTGCCTAAAATCGTACAGCTCTCCAGGGGCAGAGACAAGACCTGAGCTCTGGCCTCGTTTTGCTTAGGACAGTGAGCTTTACAGTCCAACCTTCCAAAACCTCTTTCTATCTCATTCTACCCTCCCTAGTAATGTTGGCTTGTCACATTTGTTCCCTGCAGAGTCCCAGAAGCCCGCTCTCCACTGGTCGACCCACAGAGTAGTGCTGTGGAGACAGCCACCAGTGAGCAGTATCTGAACTCTCGGAGGACAAGTGCCAGGATCCGCCGGAACTGGAGGAAGCCAAGCCCTACAAGCTACCTCCACCGGATCAGACACTGATCCAGGGAAGGGGCCGAGAACAGCAGTATCTTTCCCAGGAAACACAGGGACTTCTGCTAAAAGGCTTAGAGCGTGGAGAAGGAACAGAGACTTGAGGTGGGTGGCCCACATGAGAAAATGAAAGGAAGAGACCACTGCCACTGGTCTGTTCAATTCAGAACAGGACTAGAGGCCTGTTACATCGAACCCATTCCTCACCAGACTGAGAAAAAACCCAGCAGTTCCTGCCTCAGCCCTCGCCAACCTAACACTATACCTGGGCTGCATGATATTCCCCCCAGGAGGCAAGTGACCAGCATGCTGGCTCAGCATATCACTCCTACTGCTGATCCTCCTGCTACTGTAACCCATGATCCAGTAGCCCATCCCACACACCTGCCCCTTGTCAGGCCAGCACAAGGACACTGTGGACCAAGTGGCAAATAAAAACATTTGCATCAAGAACTGTGTGTCTGTCACAGAAGGGGAGGATTCTGAAACAGAGGCTCTGGAGCTAGGGAGTGAGGGGTAGTGCTCATTGCAGGAAGGAGTACTTCTAGGAAGAAGACAGGGCTGGCCTCTTTGCTTCTCATTCCCCAGCCTCACGAGTTGCTGTGCTGCAGCCTCCTTTGGCAGAGGCCATTGGACTGGAGGGGAGGTAGGCAGCCCTGATCCACAGGAAAAGATAGGGTTTTTGGTGCCTCAGCTTCAGAAAACCAAAAAAAAAAACAAACCATTGCTGTTAAGTTGATTCTTACTCACAGCAACCCTACAGGACAGGGTAGAACTGCCCCACAGAGCTTCCAAGGAGTGCCTGGTGGATTCAAATTGCCGACCTTTTGGTTAGCAGCCGTAGCTCTTAACCACTATGCCACCAGGGTTTCCCAGCTCCAGAAAGGGGAAGGCTATTCCGGTCAGCCATGTGGTGGGCAGTGGGTTTTTGGGTTGGAAGAGTCTGCAATCAAACTCTTCAACTCTGTGGGCTGACCGACCATCCTGAGGTTGGGCTACAACTGGCCCAATCATTCTTGAGCCTCCTGCACTATCCTAGGGTTCCCATGGCTTGGAAGGGCTTCAGATGAGGATTTTTTACTGCTGCTATCCTGGATTCACTTCCAAAGAAACATACTCAAACTTTCACTTAAAGCACACACAAAAAAAGAAATATGCTTATTAGCAGTCAGCTGTCCTCCCCACCCCCACCCTATCTGCTTGACTATCCATCACTCAAAAGAGCCAGGATCCAGAATGCTCCTCCTAGTGGGCCACTGAGAAACACGCAGGGCAGGGCTGCCCTCTTGTGGCAGATAAGCCGCTATCTCGTCTCAACACAGGTCCACACTCCCTTATCCTACATCCTTGGGGCTAGATGATTTGGAATCCAGAAGTATTTTTACTTTGAGGAAGTAGTCAATGTATATACTGTATAATCCCCAGTAGCGGAACATCTAAACCAAATATGGTAACATTTCTGCAACAAATATTCACCCTAAGAGAGATACAATGATTATAAATAGCTTCCCATCATTAGTCAGGTTTTACCATCAAAAAGAAGTCAGATGTCATCTAAGTCAATTGGCATAATAAAATCTATTAAGAAAACATTCTGCATCCCACTTTGGAGAGTGGCGTCGGGGGTCTTAAACACGAGCAAGTGGCCATCTAAGATGCAACAACTGGTCTCAAGTCACCTGGAGCAAAGGAGAATGAAGAACACTAAAGACACAAGGTAATTATGAGCCCAAGAGATAGAAAGGGCCACATAAACCAGAGACTGCATCAGCCTGAGACCAGAAGAACTAGACGGTGTCCGGCTACAACTGATGACTGCCCTGACAGAACACAACAGAGAACCCCTGAGGGTGCAGGAGAGCAGTGGGATATAGACCCCAAATTCTTGGAAAAAGACCAGACTTAATGGCCTGACTGAGACTAGAAGGACCCCAGAGGTCATGCTCCCCAGACCTTCTGTTAGCCCAAGACAGGAACCATGCCCAAAGCCAACTCTTCAGATAGGGATTGGACTGGACTATGGGATAGAAAATGATACTGGTGATGAGTGAGCATCTTAGATCAAGTAGGCACATGAGATTATGTGGGCGGCTCCTGTCTGGAGGGGAGATGAGAGGGCAGAGGGGGTCAGAAGCTGGCCGAATGGACATGAAAACAGACAGTTGAGGGAGGAGTGTGCTGTCTCATTAGAAGGGGAGCAACTAGGAGTATATAGCAAGGTGTATATAAGTTTTTGTATGAGAGACTGACTTGGTTTGTAAACTTTCACTTAAAGCACACAAAAAAAAGTCAGATGAAGTGGTGGTGCAGTGGTTAAGAGCTACAGCTGTTAATCAAAAGGTCAGCAGTTGGAATCCACCAGCTGCTCCTTGGAAACCCTGTGAGGCAGTTCTACTCTATCCTATATGAGTGGGAATCAACTTGATGGCAACGGGTTTGGGTTTTACTTTGTTTTGTTTTAAGGCCAAGTTTGGGCATCAAATGAGTTATGAAAATACTTTTAGTTTTCTGGGTCAGGACTCTCAAACTGACGAATTGTATTTCCCCCTAAAGGAGCCTTGGTGGTACAAACGATTAGGCGCTCGGCTGCTAACCAAAAGGTTGGTGGCTGAAGCCCAATAGCTGCTCTCTGGGAGAAAGACCTGGTGATCTGCTCCCGTGAAGGTTACAGCCTATGAAACCCCATGGGACAGTTCTACTCTGTCATAAAGGGTCCCTATAGAGTCGGACTTGACAGGATAGCACACATTTCCCCCTAAGCCTCAGGAGCCATAACTCAGCAACTCCATGGAAACACAGCCTTCTTTTGTCCTTAAAAGTACATTCAACTTTTTGTCTCCCTTCCCCAAAGAAAGCTGGACAAAAAATATCAGAAATTGGGTTTGTTATTCATACATTTGCATTGATTTAAATACATTACAATTTCTACAGTGCATTAGAGGAACAATACAGGTGGCAGCAGCACTCACAGCCCAGCCTCCACTCCCTGACATCAGGGGACAGGGCTATGGCTGGCAGAGGGACGGAACATCAGGAGTGCCACCCAGAAGCCTGCCCTGACACTCTGGGCAACTGGTTCCCCCAAAGTCCACATTCAAGGCAAACTGAGTACAGGTTCCAAGGGAGAACGGAGAAAGGCCAGGAAAGGATGCCCCTGCACTCACTCCTGCCAGGGACCAGAACCAGCACCCTCTCATATTGGACCCAATTTCCTTCTGATCACAAAGCTCGTCTGGATCAGAACAATGTGCACATTTGGCTTGGCTGGGTGAGGCAACCAGGCTCCCCTTTAGACTCCTCAGGCTCTCCTCAGCTCGCATGTGGACAGCTTCACCTCCGTGTTTATGTAAAGATGTCTGTGCAGAGCCACATACACTTGGGTTTCCCTCTGGCTTCCTGCAGTCTGGGGCAGGTATTCTCTCAAAGACTCGCAAGGTCTCAGCTGGATGGGATTGTCAGGGCTGGGACAGGCAAGCTGTGCCTTCCCCCACAGGGCATGCATATCCAGCTCTTAGAAACTTTTCCTGTCTGCTGGGTGGAAGCCCAGGACAAGGTGGCTCCTGGAGCTGGATGGAAGGAGACCAACCTGGCCCAGCTAAAGTGGGCTGCAGCTCTCGGCTCTGCCTCCTGGATCCCAGGAGCTGGGCAAGCAGAGGGCACACAGGCAAAGTCCTCGCTCCCTCTCTTTGGTGGTTTTTCAAACCTTCAAGACAGTTTCTTTCCAAGGCTGATTGACCAGTCGCAGGGTGCCAGAGCTGCCAAGTGTCCAGTAGCATAGGGCATGAGCACAGCTGGCCCTTAGCCACAGATGACACCCTCTTTAATCCCTCCTGAGGCCATTCTTTGCTTTGGTGTAGAAAGGGCTTAGACACCTGGAAAGGGGGGCAGCTAGGAGAAAAGACTCATGAAAGCAAGAAGATGCACACTGAGCTGGGCAGAAACTGAGGGACAGTTTGAAGGCTACTCTCCTTTGGGCCCTGCCCTTCTTAGGAAGCCATGGAGAAACTGGCCCAGGACAAAGAAGTCAGAGAGCAAAGGGAAGCTGCCAATTAGGAAGACAAGTCCCAGCAAATCCATCAAGCAGCAGTGGTAGCATAAAAAAAAAGTCCAAGAATCTAACATTCTGTCCTCTTCTGAGCCAAGATGCACCCCAGAACCAGAAATGAAGCCCTAAGAGCTGGGAAAAACATGTTTAAAACAAGAGGAACAAATTAAAGGACTGAGAAAGTTTATCAGCTAGGTCCAAGGACTCAGGAAACAAAATGGGGCTAAGTTCAACTACAGGCCAATCACAACTCCAAGCATACTTGGGCCATGTGGCTCACTTGTACATGCTGGAGAGTCTTCCTATTAAAATATAAACAATAAGACTAGCCCCAACCACATTTGCTTGAGTGTCAGGCAAGCTACAGGCCTGGGCTAGAGATGTTGGGTCCCCAGTAGGGCAGAGAGCAGGGAAGGTCACATGACCATTTGCAGAACTGCCGGAAGGTCTAGAGCAGTCCTAAGGATTGTGTTTGGAGGCTTCCAACCAGTCTATAGCACTGGTGAGAGGAGAAGGGCAAGAAGACTTGGCAAAAACCCAAAGGAAAGATGTGGCGTGTGGCTTCTGTCTGACCCAGTTCTGCGAGTCACCTAGTTGGATCAGACAGCCTGGCTCACGGGAGTAGTGTCTAGGTCCATGCAAACGTAGGTCTGGACTGGAGGTTTCTGCTATGATGGGCTCAGGGGTTCTGCCTGGGTTTTGCTACTAGCATTTAATTTTTTGTTTTTGCTTTCTTCTGATGCAGAATATAACCAATAATGAGTAATTGCAGCAGAGCAAGGAGGGAAGGGGGTTTCCCGGCCTGCCACCAGGAGATGCTAGAAGGGAGATGCTCCTTCCCAGGCATCTAGACTCCCTGCAGGGAGCTCCAGCCTTCCCCAGTACTCAGAAGGGCCCAGGAGCACCCACTGTACCTCTGATTGTGCTTCTCCCTATGCTTGGGAAAGCCCTGAGGGGGTGGTGAGCACAGAAGGAGGGCTCTTAAGGGCACTGCTCTCCACCAGCTTCTCTGGCTTTTTCTGCAAACTATTCCCCAGGCTTCCTCCCAGCCCAAGTCTCAGACAACATTTCCTTTGCCTGCCTCTAGGGCTACCACCACGAGAAGAAGGGCTTCCGACTCTGAAAGCTCTGCGTGTAGGACTCGCTAGCAGACCGCTGATGGGAACGGGCTGTCTCCACAATCACTGGTGGCATCTGGACGAGGTGCAGAGGACTCTTGTTGTCTTTCAGGGCCTGGGTCAGATTTAGGATCTGCAGTGGGGAAAAGGAGATCAGTAAAGGAAAGGCTTAGGGCCTCCAGGTCTGCACTTGAAGGAGACTGGCAGATGAAGCACTCCTATAAGCCATTAAAAAAAAAAAAAACACCAATGGAAAATCAGGTAAATCATATAAACAGGCTATTTAAAAGTAGGAATACAGAAGCGTAATAAAAAGAAAGTGGAATCCTTTCTAGTCATTTTAAAAAGACTAATGAAATCAAGGGCCTACTATTTTTTGCCATTCCAGTTACTAAAATATAGAGGAGTGATACTCAGTGTGGGGGGAGTTAAAGAAACAGGCACTGTTACAAGACTTTAAGTTGGTACAGTTTTTGGAAAAGGCAAGTTGAAATAATCAAAAGCTTAAAAATGAACAGACTCTTTGACTCAGCAATTCCATTTATGTGGACTAAGGATATAATCACGGATACGCACGAAACATTTCGTTTCAAAGAATATAATGCAGTGTTGTTTATGACAGTGAAAATTACAAATGCCCAAGAGTACAGGATTAGTTGATAATTTAAGGATAAGAAACGAGCAATTAAAATGTACAGAAATAAATTTACTGGCATGGAAAACTGATTACAATTGTTGAATGGAAAGAAAGGAGATAATGAACTACTATTATAACGTGACTATACTTTGGAAAGGAGCCATGGTGGTGCAGTGGTTAAATACCTGTCTGTTAACTGAAAGGTCGGTGGTTTGAACTCACCCAGTGGCTCCGCGGGAGAAAGATGTGGCAGCCTGCTTCCATAAAGATTTTCAGCCTTGGAAACCCTATGAGGCAGTTCTACTCTGTCCTATAGCGTCACTGTGAGTTGGAATTCGACTTGATGGCAATAGGTTTTTTGGGGGGTTTATGCTTTGGAATAGTAACAGTACTTAAATTTCCTTAGCTCCCTTTGGAAGGTGAAGTAGAAAGAAAATAATAATGTGACTAGGACTGTAACAACAAATGTTATAACCATAGCCAATATCTGTGTGTTTACCATGTGCCAGGCACTGTTCGCACTAAACACTTGATAAGTGCTCTCTCATTTACCCTCCAGCCACCTCTGCCAATTATTATCACTGTCCCATCCTATAAACAAGGAAGCAGAGGCTCTTGCCCAAGGCCCCAGAGCTTCTTAAGTGGAGAAGTGACCTGACTCCAGACCCAGCTTTCAACCACCAAGCTACCTGCCTTGCGCAACATGAGGACTAGGTGTAGTTACTGATGAATGATCCATCAACTGGCACAGAGATAAGCACGTAGTAAGTGCTTTGCAAAACACTGGGTAACATGGAAGAGATGAGAGATTTGGGACGGCTCCCTTTCCTCTCTCATGCGTCCTGGCAGAGTCACAAATATATATGTCATAGACTAAAAAGGGCTGCAAAACACAAGCTTTACACGTTCGCTCAACATGAGGATATACTTCCCAGAGAGATCCCAGGAAAGGCATCTGGAGGATGTCCCAGGCTTACCTGTCCCCGCATGACAGCAATCTGCTTATGGAACTGGCCCCTGTCAAAACCAGGATCTTTCTGCAAAAGGAGAGATGGAGATAGAACCTGCATAAATCCCTCAGAGGAGCCCATTTTCTCCCCCAATTAGAAACTTTCCAATAAAAAAAGGCTTGGAGAAGTTAACTATCACGCCAAGCTCTTCCTGTTTCACAGATGAGGAAACAGAACAAGTAAATATCTTGTCCTGAATCTCATTATTGCTCTTCAGAGCTCTAGGCTCCTAGTGCTCCAACTGGAAATGAGAGCTCTGTGAATATACTGCAGCCACATGGAGCACAGGATACACACCAGTGCAATCCATCGCAGTTGTCAATTTCTCTCAAACCAATCCGAACTAGGTCTTGCTGTCCACATATGGGAATCTTGACCTCCATTGGCTAACTCAAGTCAGAAGGGTATTAGCCATCCCCTCAGCTTGTATCAGGACCAATTAGAAATATCATTAGGAATTCCTTCCTCTATGGTAATAAGACCAAGGTTCCAAAGGCTAACCTTGAAGAGTTCATACAGGTCCTCCTCCAAGTCCTTGACGAAGTTTGGGTCCGAAATCTTTGGAAGAATCAGATCTTTGATCTCCTGAGAGAATGGGAATTTTGCCTGTGGCAACCAGGCCCAATAAAAAGGATCTGAAAAGGAAAGGCCCAAAACAAAGCTGGAGCTGAAGAGTCCCTGTCCATCTGTGTCCTCTGCCCATCAGAGTGCTGCGAGAGACAGAACCCCTCTTTCCCTGATACACAACAGAAAAGAAAACTTACAAGGGCTGTTAACCCTAAAGTTACACTAGTAAGTGGAGGAACCAGGATTGAAACCCAAGTCCGTCTAGTCCCAGAGCCTGTGCTCTTTCCCAGACAGTACATGACCTTCCAAGACCCAGCCTATCTAGAAGTAATTACTTGCCAGTGAGACATTAAGACGGTCCTTCTGAAGAGACAGAGTAGTACTGCAGAAGGGGCTAGTGACTCCTGCTTATATTTCTCTCCCTTCCCAAAAGTTTCAGTTTTAACGGGGTAGGGGCTAGCTTTTAGGATGTTAGCAAGGAAGATAGAACACTGACAGCAGCTTATATTTACAGATACAAAGAGAGTACATTAAAATAAGCTAATCCTCAGAAAAAATCAGAAGAATGGGAAGTAGTGATGAAAAAATAAAACTCCATGCTTCTAATGGGAATAATATAAAGTAAAAATTATAATAGCTTACATCATGGGGTAGTTGTCATGTGTCAGCCATTGTGTTAAAGTGCATAACCAGTATTAATTCTTAGAACAATCCTATGATAGAGATACTATTATCTCCATTGCACAGATGAGAAAACTGAGACTAAGTGAGAAAAGAGCCAGACCACAGTGGTCTTGAGACTTACATGCCCTCCAGGAGTCAGGATGCTTCAGTGGGAAAGCCAGCCCATTGTCTATGGCAGCCACCTTGGTAACAGGCTCCTTTACCACCACCCAGTCTGTGTCCTGAAAAGCAAGGAGAGACTAATTACTTTCAGATAGGATCCCATCTGTCTCAGGCTCTTTAAAGAAGCAAAGCATTCTATCTCAACTCCCTCAGCCACTCCCCTTATTCAATGTATTTTGAGCTATCCTATGAACTGGATTCCATATTGTTACCCGAACTTAGTACGTTTATGGCACCTCTGACCTGGCTTGTTCAAGGTTCTCAGAGTACCTTTCTCATCTTAGGAAAATGTATACTTCTCCAGGAGCTGCTACTACCTTTGATAAGAAGGGAAATGACAACAACAAGAGATAATTAGAAGTCATTACTCCTAGGGAAAGGCACTTAGAATCCTGAGAGTATGAAAAGAAGAAGAATCAATGTTGTTGGCCAAGGTCCTGTTTTGTGGCCGTTGACTCAGAAGCCACTTCATTCTAGTGACCACATTTTCCAGTGAGATAACAACCATGGAAGATAACATTTGGCTGCTCTCGCACAAAGGAGTCTGTTTCCGTGCTTCAGTGATACATAAAAAGGAAAGGCACAAGAGGTGAATGCAAACAGAGTGTGGTAGGTCACATGGGACAGCCCATATCTGGGACTCTTATGCCTCCCTACCTGAATCCATGCTTCAGGTTCATTGGTGCCATCCAGAAATAGGGACTGTGGTTCCAGGACACCCACCTCAGAATCCCCCAGGATACCTTATTGAAAATGTAGAACCCTGAGTTTCACCCCAGACCTGAAGAATCAATCTCTGGGGGAAAGCCTGGGGAATCTACACTATTTTTAGCAAGGTCTTCAGGTTATTTTGACGCACAAAATTTGAGAACCATTACAGGTAGTCCCCAACTTACAACATATTCAAGTTACAAGGAAGCATACTTAGGGCTGACCCTTTTTTTTGACATTTTATCGTTAGTAATATGTACTACACACAACATTGCAGCTACTACACATGCATTGCAGCACATCGTTTGCTGGTGTTATCATTCTCGTGCCAACCCCCAAAGACAAATAAAAATTGGAGTTACAAAGATACTGATAATAAAATGCAATAATAATGAGAAAAAAAAAATGAGGTATTTGACTCACATCAGAACTGACTTATGACGGAGTCATTGGAACGAAGCCCCGTCAATAAGTCAGGGATTACCTGTGTGAGAGAATGAGGCAGACGCACTATAAGGAAAAAAAACAACCTTCTCCAGGAAGCCATCCCACTAATTTTTAAAACCACGCAGACTAAGCGGGGATAGAGAAGTGTGGTAGAGGATGAAAGGAACAAGAGGGTAAAGCAAGCGGCAGCTTTTTCTAAACAAGTGTTCTGTGGAATTGTGGTCTGTTGGAAGAAAAGTGTTCCATGGTCAAAAAAGTTTAGAAATCACTGGGCCAGAGTTAAACAGGTTCATTTAATGCAGTATTGCTCAGACCTTTACTATGCTACTGTGCAATGTGGATCTCCAAGAAACATACAGTTCCAAATTTACTTGACCTTTTCTTCATGCCGCTCTTATTAACATTAACCAGAGGAGCATTCCCTAACACGGACTGAAGAACCGTAATGTAAACTACGGACTTTAGTAAATAATAATGTATCAATATTGGTTTATCAACTGTAACAAATTACAACAAGAATGGAAGATGTTAGTGACACCAGTATAGCAAGCAAGTGGAGAAGGAGTATACAGGAACTCACTCTATTTTCTACACAATTTTACCATAAATCTAAACTGCTCTAAAAAATAAAGTCAATTAAAAAATTTTGAAAAAGGCGATAAATATTAACTTTTCTATCACTTTTAAACACCTGTGCCATCGTGATTCTTCTGAACTTAATGTGACCTAAGTCTCTGACCATTTATACGCTTCCATATTATACAGACACCCTGCCTCATCTCTTTCTTCAAGATATGGATCAACCTCTTACCCGAGAGCTAGAACTATCCATTGGGCAGTCATATTTAATCAGCCAGTTGTCATTGCCTCGATCTGTGGACAGAAACAAAGTTAGCAGAGAATACGGGAGTGAGTTCCACTTCCAGTTAATGATGGACTAGTTATTTTGGATGCCTGGACCAACTATTCCACTGAGAACAATTTTTAAAAAAACCATTAAGAATTACAGTGTCAGGATCTGGGAAAGGAAGGAAATCTAGAGAGAGGAGCCCAGCATTTGTGGCATCTTTTCTCCTAGAGCACCTGCTGATTTGAAAAGAGTTAGAGGCTGAGAGGTGAAGTAGTATTCTAACAGCCTTGTGGAGCTAGAGAGACAAAAGTTGTAATCTAGTGCCTGTTAAGCATGAGGGGAGCCCGGTAAATCACCCATACTTTGGGTTGATACCCAAAGGGTTATACCCTAGAAATAAGTCCAGCTTCACCTCAAACCTGAAATTAGATTAAAGTGATCCTAGATTGCTGTGGTCCCTAGCTGCTTGACAAAAACAAACACCTTTCTCAGGGAGGATTTATATTAGCATCCTAGCCCCCAAATAGTTCTACAGTTTTTGATATACAGTACCTGACAATCAAAAATAACCAGGCAAAGAAAGAGACAAGATGCCATAAATGAGCAACAACAGAATATTAACACAGACCCACAGGGGCTCCAAATGATGGAAATATCTGACACAAACTTTAAAATGTTCAAGAAGATAAAAGGCAACACTAAAAGCATCAGCAGAAAACAGCAATCTATAAAAAAAGAATCAAGTAGGAATTCCAGAACTGAAAAATACAAAAACCAAATTAAGAATCCGATAGATGAGCCTAATGGTAAATCACACCAGAGAAGGAGTCATTTGGAAGACAGGTCAGAAAAAAATAGGAGGATGAAGCACGTGGTGGTGGTGGTGGGGGTATAAATGGATGTACCATTTTTTACACAAAAAATGCATGCCTTCTATGTCTGTTTGCCAGCCACACTCACCCCCCAACCAGGAGGTATTTTCATGTTGCTGTAAAAAAAATTAGCATAGTACTCTTAAAAAAATACAGGGGGAGGGCAGCTGGCAAACAAATGTAGAAGGTACACATTATTTGCATCAAAATATGATATATCTAATATACTTGTAGCTGGAATCCCAGAAGGGGAGGAGAAGAAAATGGGTAATTGGATATTTGGAGAAATAACAACTGAGAATTTTCCAAAACTGACAAATGATTACAAACTACAGATTCAAAGAGCCCTGTTAATCCTTAATAGGTATGAATACAACAAAAACTGTACTTGGGCATAGCATAGTAAAACTTGAAAACCAAAGACGGAAAATTTTAAAGAGAGCAAAAGAAAAACAGATTATCTTCAAAGAAGCAACAATAGATGGAAAATTGACTTCACAGAAGAAACCATGGAAGCAAGAAGACAATGGAATACTTTTTCCCCAAGCTACTGAAGGAAAATAACTACCAACCCTGAATTCTATACTCAGTAAAAATATCTTCCAAAATAAAGAAGAAATAAAGACATTTTCAGACAAAAACAGACAATTCATCACCAGGAAACCAGTAAGAAAATATTCTCCAGGTCAAAGGAAAAGAATCTCAAATAGGAGCCTGGAGAGGCAAAAAGAAATTTTGTAATAAAATGGGTAAATATATTAGTAAATTCAAATAAATATTGTTAATTTTGTTAAGGTGTGATAATAGTATATTTTTTTAAGAGTTCTTACCTTTTGGAGATACATAATGAAATAATTATGAATGAAATTAAATCATATATGAAGCTTACATTAAATTAATAAAAGAGGTAAATGAAAGGAGGTGTAAACGGGGCAGGCTGGCCTATTGATCAATGGTGGATGTTGTGGCTAGGATGATGGGTAAACAAGGGTTCATTATTCTGCTTATTTGTGTATGTTCAAAATTCTCCACAATAAAAAGTTTATTAATAACACTAATAATAATGACAATGACATTATTTTGTGAAGTTTTATATACATGTGTGTGTGTATGGGAAACCCTGGTGGTGTAGTGGCTAAGCGCTACCACTGCTAACCAAAGAGTCGGCAGTTCAAATCCACCAGGTGCTCCTAGGAAACTCTATGGGGCAATTCTACTCTGTCCTATAGGGTTGCTATGAGTCAGAATTGACTCGACAGCAACAGATTTGGTTTGGTTTGTTTTGTTTTTAATTGTGCTTTAAGTCAAAGCTTACAAATCAAGTCAGTCTCTCATACAAAAACTTATACACATCCTGCTATGTACTCCTAGCTGCTCTCGCCCGAATGAGATAGCACAATCCTCTTCTCCACCCTATATTCCCTGTGACCATTCCTGGTTTGGTTTTTTGGTGTGGTTCTGTCCACTAGGAGGCCTCAGAAGCAATGATACCACAGTAACAATGAGTACATCTAACATTTGGATCTTGGCTTCCAAATACCACTGCCCAATAAGAGAAACCAGGGCTCCTTGGAGAAATGGCTGATTTCAGGGTTGGGACTAGAAAAGTATAAGATAAACCTTTATTATTTTATGACAGAAAGTAACAAAGTGCTCAAAGAATGATGGGGGCTACCAAAATGATATACAGTAAGATTAAAGGGGTTTTCACTGGCCAAATCTGGGACAATTTAAACATCAAAATAAATAATGACAGTAAGTAGTTATACTTTATTAAGTAAAATAAGAATCTATGAGTCCATACTGATACATATATACGTATACGTACACACACAAATATATATATATATTTGAATGAATGAATGGGGAGGGGAGGAAAGCACTCCCTTACAGTAGAACTTCAACTAATAAATGAAGAAGGAATGACAGAATTAGAAAAAAATCACCATTTGGCACCCATCATAGTAATAATTGATCCAGGCAATCATCGTCAACAGATGCCAAAGCTGGTGGATGAAAGTTCGAATAACAGGATATTTACATAGTCTCAGAGCCTCTCCCCCACAAAGGAACAAAAAGTAACTTTACAGTAAAGAAAGTCTAACAGATACCACATTAACCAAAGTGAACATTACCAGTAATAGAACACTATGTGGCTTCTGACATGATACACAGACAGCAAAATATCACTCCAAAGTATTCCTGACAAAACCAGCATAGCCTAAATCTAATAATGAGGAAACATCAGACAGACCCAAACTGAGAGATAATCTAAAAATTATTGGCCTGTATTCTTTAAAAATGTCAGTATCATGCAAGACCAAGAAAGACTGAGGAATTGTTTCAGATTGAAAAAAAAAAAAAAAAAGCTAAAGAGATAACTGAATGTAATATGTGAACCAGAATTTTCTTTTGCTATAAGGATATTATGAGGAAAATTGGGAAAATCTGAATATGGTCTATAGGTTAGATGGATAATAGCATTGTGTCAATGTTAATTTCCTGAATTTTATAACTGTGCTGCTGTTGTTGTATAGGAGAATATCCTTGTTTTTAGGAAATACATACACTGAAGTATTTAGGGATAAAGATGTAACATTTCTGCAACTTACTCTCAAATTGTTAAGGAACAAATACACATACACACATAAATATATCTCTCTCTGATAAGAGAATGATAAAGCAAATGTAGTAAAATGCTAACATTTAGGGAACCTGAGTGAAGAATACATGGAAATTCTTTATATTATTCTTGCAATGTTTCTATTACTCTGAAATTATGTCAAAATAAATGTACCAACCCAAATTTGACAAAACCCTGGTGGCATAATGGTTAAGCGCTACAGCTGCTAACCAAAAGACTGGTAGTTCAAATCCACCAGGTGCTCCTTGGAAACTCTATGGGGCAGTTCTACTCTGTCCTATAGGGTCGCTATGAATCGGAATTGACTCAACGGCAATGGGTTTTTGGTTTTTGTGGTTAGACCTAGCTTGCCACTTAACAAGAAACACAGGGGATGGAGAGCATATTAAATAACACCAAAGGGATGAAAGTAAGCCAAATCCAGAATGTGGAGATTCTACAGGGCAAATAACCCAGTTTCTTCAACAAAAAAAGAGGTGGGCATTCTTTAAATTAAAAGATACTTAAGAAACATATTAGCAAATGTAGTATCTAGACCTTGTTTGGATTGTGATTTGAACAAATCAACTGTATAAAAACATTTCTGAGTCAACTGGGGAATTCTGAACACACAAGACATTAGATGGTGATCATACTAAAAAAAAAAGTCTTTATCTCTTAGGGGACATATGGCAGCATTTATAGATAGGATGATATGATCTCTGGGATTTGCTTTAAAACAGTCCAGCAGGAAATGGGGACAGCAGCAAGTGGTGCCTTACGTAATAAATGTTCAAGCTGGTAACGAGTACACAGGTAATAAGTACACCACTCTCTCTACCTTTATAAATGTTTAAAATTTTCCATAATAAACAGTTAAAAATATTCTTTTAAGTAAACTATGAGTCAAAGAAGAAAGCACAATGGAAGTCAGAAAATATTTTAAACTGATAACAATGGAAAAAATTTGGTAGGATGCAGCTAAGCTGTGCTTAAAATCAAAGTTAAGCCTTTAAAATGTATTTATTAGAAAAAGAGAAAGGCTAAGAATTGATGACCTAAGCATCTGCCTCAAGATATCAGAAAAAGACAAGACTCTGATGTCACAAGAATGACTTGTGACATCAAAGTCTTGTCATTTTAGACATAAAGTCACAAGAATGACTGGGGATCAAGGATAAGATCACAGAGCTCTGGAAGAGTCAAGTGTCTTCTGTCCAGGATCAGGAAAAATGGTAAGATAAATATAAAGACTTGCTGCAGGCCTTACCACCTCTGATAACGACACAGGATGTGGCTTGATGTGGGAAAGTATTCTCTGAGACCCTCCCCAAATGTGCATAATCACCCTGATTAGAAAAACCTCATCCTGGTAAGACATTCTGATTTCCAAACCCTGCAAGCCTCCAGGCCTCCTCGGGCCCCATGCCTCCACCATCTGGCACAAGGCAAGGGACCACCTACGGCTGCTCACCAGTGTTGCGGATGATGTAATCCAGCACCACCAACCGCTCAAACTGCAGCAGTAGTTGCCGGTTAGTGTTCTCAGGGAGTGGCTCTGCTTCAAAACGCCGCAGCCAGTAGTCTGCATCTTTGTAGCCTTCAACAAAGAGCTGGAATGAACCGACCTGGAACCAAGAGTGAGGAACACAAGGTATTTCCCTACAGCCCAAGTCCAAAGACCCAGGGAAGAAGTCAGGTACCCACCAAGGCCCTGAGGAGTTTGTATCAGAGAAAAGGAACATTTTCAAAATCTTCACTTCCTTGCAACTACAGGAGAAAAGGGTGTGACAATGATTCCCCAGACAAATTCAAGAAGCCCATTCAAATGGCTCAGAGGGGTAAAGTGAGAACATTAGGGTCTCCTACTTTTTGGAGAATTATTCCCCAAACCTCAGATCCTTGACAGAAAGCCTCAAGACAGGCTATTCGCAAGGCATTTGTGAGTCTGCAGGTACCTTCCTTCACCAGTTGGATCACTATGCCACTAAAATCATCACACATCACCTTTGAGAAGCCACATAGGTTCAGAACCTCAGTCCATACCTTCGGCGGTAGCCCGATGCGGTTAAACCGCTGCCCAACTTTTGGCACTTTCTCTAGCGCAAGCCGCTTGCCCCTGGACTTCACTCGGTCAATGGCACTATAGTTGAAGGTCTCACTGGCCAGGTGTACTACCTATAGTGGAGAGAGCAGAGATATCCAGGTTAGAATCAAGTTTAAGGAATCAGACCACTATGGCAGAGAACACCTAGATGCCCACCAATCCTGTTCCTCTTCCAGAACACACAAAAAGAACACATTCTCAGCCTTTCTAGTAGCTAGGATAGGGTATATGACCAGCTCAGGCCGATGGAATGTGGATGAAGTGATGTATACACACTCCTTCCAGGCCTGGCCCCAAATATCCCCCACATGACCCTTAGTCCACCATTCCCCAATCTGTGCAGCTGGAAATGAAGAGCCCCAAGATGGCAGAGCCACATCACGGGAGAAGCCTAGATCCCCTGTCACTACATGGAGAGCTGCCTAACTGGTATGGGTCTGTGACATGGGCAAGAAATAAACTCTTACTGTGTTAAACCACTGAGGTTCGGGGTTGTTAAGAGCAGCTAGAGTGATAGACCCTAATACAGCCACCCTCCAGGTTAGGAGGTGATGGCCCAATGCCTCACATGAGGAGACAGCCTATCTAAGGGAGGCATACTTTTCTCTCCAAATAAAAACAGATTGTACAGTTGAGACTGGAGGGCTCCCTGAGGCTACTGCTCTGAGATTCTCTTTAAACCTTGAACTGAAATAAGCCCCTGAGGTCACCTTTTAGCTAAATAAGATTTGCTCACAAAATAAAGAATATCACTATGAGTACTGTGCTCCTTGAAAAAATCACCTATATGAGACCAAACAGGCAACAATTACTTCAAAACAAAGATGAGAAGGTAAAGGGACAGGGAAACTAGATTAATAGAAATGGAACAACCAGAATGGAAATAATAGGAATGTTCACACATTGTGAAGGATGTAACCAATGTCACTGAACAACTTGTGAAATTGTTGAATGGGAACCTAAACTGCTGTGTAAACCTTCCATCAAAAACACAATATCATTAAAAACAAAACAGGTTGTAATTTATATGTTTTTATTTACTTTTGAATTTTTTTACTATGTGTAAATATTCATATTTTAGAAAATAAACACATGAAAATTGGTTTTAATTTTTAATATATTGCTATATTTATGCATAGACTGTATCTGGTATATTACACAAGAAACTAGTGATAACAGCTGACTCTGAGGAAGGAAACTCGGTGTCTGGGAGACAGCTGTGGGAGGGAAGCTGAATAATTTTCTCTTTACTCTTCTGTGTCTTATTTTTGCACTATTTGTATGCATTGCCTATTCACAAGAATTTTTAATTAGCCGTCAGGATTACACCTGACTGTCAAATTGCAGTGACATCACTATAGTCTGTATACATATCTACTATCACATTTATCACAGTGTCTTGCAATTATTTATTTGTATGTATGTTTAACTTCTCTCTTAAGACCAATACAATTTGAGGAGATAGAAAACATCTTATTCACATTAGCATCCCCAGCACCTAACACAGTGTCTGGCACATGCTCATTAAATGTTTAATGAATGAATGCATGAGATAGCAACCAGTGGGTTTTACCATACAAACACCTAAGATCAAATTTATAGGATAATCCTTTCTTTTCCTAAGCCTTGCAAAATTCATTACAAATAACTAATTATCTTGCCCATATACCTTGGCGGCAGATAGTTCAAAATAATTCCATCCATCCATTCAGTGTTAACAGAGTCCTAAAACAGATGTGCAAAGTACTGTTGCAGGCACTCCCCCCTTACAACATCAGGAAATTGCCATAGCAATGAAGGCAGAAAGGGTTTTCCTAAGGCAAACCCTGGCTCTCTCAAACCAATGCAAGCCATAAACCACCCTTTCCCCCCACAAGATTTACTTTTGATCACTTTTTGTTTAACAAACCACTTTTTCCCTTAAAAGTAATGAAACTATCATAACCTGGAACCTCACCGGGACACCAAAAGACTACTAGCAAGTAAGAATTAGAGCCTTACTATGTGAAGCTCCATTGCAAGTGAGTCCCGTTTCCATAGTGACAGATACTCTGATCAACTGGACAGAATCCTGTCACAAGGGTGGGGGAGGGAGAGAGGGGACAGACTTCCTCTTTCTATCCTCCAGCAGCTGTCTCTTAAATTTGCAAAGTTCTGTCTCATCTCAGACTCACAGAATACAAGTGTTTTCGTTGCTGCTGACTTTTTGATGCAAAAGATCCTCAGGTCTCATTAAGGTTCTCTAATAGGGAAAGAGGAAGACCAGGGATGGGGAAGAAAGGGATTGTGGGGTGACATTAGTAATTACAATAGCTCATAACGACACCACAGGCTAACACATACAGACCATTGACATCATGCCAGGGCACTGCGCTACATACATGCTCTATGTGTATTATTTCGTGTAATCTTGATAATCACCCTATAAAACAGGAACTATTTACATTCCTATTTTTCACAGTGAGGAAACTAAGCATAGGAGGGTTTCAGCATCTCAGACAAGGGTCACCCAAATAAAAAGCTGCTGAGCCAGAATTCAAACTCAAGCCCTCTAATTCTCAGGTACTGCACTCCAGAAACATGGTCAGAACAGGCAGGCACAGGGCCAGGGGCAGCCTGCTATCTGCCTAGCAAACGAAGGAAATTACAGAGTGATGAGCAAAGAGTATTTTAAAGTTTCTGGAGTCTAGCAGTGCCCTAACAGGAGGATTTCAGGTTAGACAGGAGATCTTAGGAGCATTAATTATCATACAGGATATTAAACGCGTGCTGTTTTAACTAACTGCATGAACAGAGGAAACTAAAGCGTGAAGGGATGGAATGAGCTACTCAAGGCCAGGCAGCCAAGTAGAAGTCCAATGGGAATGACAAGCCAGCCAAACACTCCTTCCATAGATCTGATGCAGGGGCATCTTTGGTATCGCTTCTCATGACGTGATGCTCACTCACCGGTTCAGCTGGTATTTACTGAATGCTATTAGTACTTTGCTAGGTGCTGAGAATGGGAAAAAGAAATCTCAAGAAATGGTCCCTGACTTCTACAAACTTACTAACTGGCTGCCTTATGATTGGGAGTTTAGTGGCAAAGGAGTAGACACAACAAAACATCTACTATATCACATTCTCCTCTAAAACACCCTGGGAAAAAAGAAAAGCAGGTTTGAAGGGAAGTTGCTGTCTGCTGATCAATCTCTTTGCCCTCAGAGTCTGCAACCTAAAACTGCAAAGAAAATTTCAAGCAGGGATTTTTAATCTAGATGCCGTGGTCCTTAGAGGGTCAAGAGATGGACTTCAACTAGACTATGAACTATCCCCCTGAAATTATATGCAAAACAATGATTATAAATATGTGTTTTTTTTTCTGGGGACAGGATTTACAGGTTTCATCATTTTCAAAGAGGGCCAAGACCCAGACACCCTGTCTGGAGCTACAGAGCTGCCCCTACAGCCTTAGGGAACCAAATCAGAGTTTCACCTTAAGTTGTTACTAAACCTCAGGTATGCATATACTCAACGGGTGATGACGGATTCTTAAATGTTCATATGCTGACCAGCAGATTCCCTCCCCTCGTAACCCTTGGAAAGTTTCATGGATCAAAGGGAACACCCTGTATATAGTACAGGGGTCCTTAACCTGGGATCAGTAAATTTCCTGAAAGTGAATCCAATTCAATTCTGTATTTAAATACATTTTTCTGGGGGGATGGTCTAAACCCTTATCAGAACTTCAGCTGAGTCTATAACACAAAGTTAAGATTCTAAATGTGGATGTAAAAACTGCGTGGTGGAGGCGTCTGACCTCTATCTTCACAAGGGGGAGAGAGGATCACCATCAGCATCAGCCCAAGGCTGATTCCTGTGAAGCAGAGGTCAGACATACCTCCTCCCTCCAACCCTTTTATCAATTCTGACACCAGCTATCCCTCCCACAGTACTCTCTACTTCTGTGCTAGGTTCAATAATTCATTGCAATGGCCACACAGAACTCACAGACAATACTCATAATTATGGGGTTAATTAGGGAAGTAACAGGTAACAATTCAGGATCCGGAACCACTCAGGATATAGTTCTTTGGTCAGGACAGCTTCTCGACCATGCCCGTAGGCAGGCCTCTCCCTGGCCCTCCGCCCTCTCGGCTCTCAGCCCCTTGGGCCGGTCTGGCCTCTGCCCTGCTCGGGCAAGTGTTACAAAGCTCTTTAGCTCCACCGATAAAAGCCCAGAGGCACCCGTCTCCTCCAATAAGCCTCAGCTCGAAGGTGTTCAGCTCTCTAGCTCTGTGAGTCAGCAAGCCTAGCTCTGCCAACAAGTGCCCAGAGGCACCCCACTCCATCAGCAAGCATCCTCCTGAAGGTGCTTGGCTTTCTCACTCTGTGGGCTGGGAAGCCCGCCGCACCATCTCCTGCTGGTCTCCTGGTTCTGCTGCCTCTGCTGCCGCCATTCCTCCGCCACTGCTTCTCGCTGTTTCTTACCATCTTCGGTATTACAGCTTTCAGTCTCCTGGTTCTTGGAGGTTCTCAATACAGAAATCCCAGGTCCAAAGGACACACCCCACTCCTAGCTCTTCTTTCTTGTTGGTAGTAAACTGTCCACCTCTGGAATGGCTCATTTTAAGCCTAATGGGGTGGCAAAACTGACCAATCCCCTTGTTAGGGTTCTATACATCTTATTTGCATGGTCCCACCCTCCCCACAAGGGTGCCATGCACCTTACTTGCATTATTAGCAAGCTATCCAATTCCCTTGGTGGGCCATGAGCACCTCATTCGTATAACCCCACCTAGCTATTTGGTGGGAGTTACAAGACCATGGCAAGAAAGGCATATAAAAGCGATCCATTGACCATAGTGGATCTGCCTGAAAAGAGGACTCTTACTTTGGTATGTTCAGACACGTCCCAGAATTCTACAGAATAAGGACGGGTGAAGAGAATTCCATGTCAGCTCCCTGTAGAGGTTTAGGCCAGATCCTCATTCTAACCCACAGTCCATTCTAGAATCTTTCTTGCCAGAACCTTGCTTGAGTGCTTAGCTGATAACAGCTAGTCCACCCTAGACTGTATCTAAATGCTGGATTGGCTGAGAAGTCCAAGAAAGTCACCCATAAAAGTACATATGTTGTAAACCAGCTTGGGGTTACCTGGGGTCTAAAGATCCAGGGAACCTATAGATGAGCATCAGAGGGTCTGTGAACTCCCTGAAATTGTATGCAAAGACTTTATGTGTATCCTTCTGAGGATAGCTTTCATCAGATGATCAAATCATGAGCCTAATCTTCTCCTCCCGCCAAACAAAAAGGTTAAGAACCTCAGACTTGGTACAAATAGCCCTCACTGGACCTAATGTTCCCACTAACATCTACCAGGGCTTAGGCCCCAGGAAAATTCTGGCCAGGCAATAAGGCTCCCTAGAGATAAGTCACTTACCTTTGTACGGGGCACAATGTTGAGTTCCAGTTTTTGGTCCACCAGGCTAGCCCCTGCCTCTGAGAGATATCCCTGGTTGAGGACAAGGCAGTCACGGCCAAAACAGCAGGGACAGCATAGTTTTTGCAGCCACTTGGTCCACTTAGGATTAAGGTGCCCATATGGCTCTTCATTCTTGGGTTTGAAGACAGCAATGATCTTCTACAGAGATAACAGAGTAAGAGTAAGGTAAAGGCAAGTTGAGTAAAGAAGACCCAAGACCAAGTCAGCAGGTACCTAGAAGAAAAGCAGAGGGCATAGGCAGAAAATCCTCACTTACACTCATACACAGGATTCTCCCCAGCTGGTAAGGAAAAGATATCAGCTCATATGTGCAGGTAAGAAACCCACTGCTAGAACCAGCTGTGACCTAAGAAGGTGCCAAGTCTCCTTATTTTTCCTGGCTGCTTCACTTGTCCTTCTCTCTTCCCTCATTATCAATACCTACTTCTAACTTTGTGCTTCTAACAAACACGGTTAATGGATTTCTGCACTTCTAGAAGCAAGATATAGACGCCAACACAGTGGCAGATCTTGAGTCACTGGCAGCAATCTTATGCCAATACAATGCTGCTTCTTTCCTCCCAGAAAGGCAATCTCACCACACTGAAAGTATTGAGGGCTCTAAAAAAACAGTAAGGAATTAACTTACTTAATCATGGATCATGTGTATGTGTGTGTGTGTTCTTATCCCATTTATCCTACAAGACCTTATATTGTCTACCATAAGTTTAACACCATCAAACCCCAATTCCCAAGGTTGGGAGGTACAAATGTACACAATGTTGCTTTGAATCAATTATGTAAAGACTCAAATTATCAACTGAAAGGAAATAAAAAGGGTATTATGGAATGAAGTTAAGAAAATTCTTTCATCAATGGCTGATTTCCTCTATCAGCCTTACTATCCCTCTGGGTGTTAACAAGACCTTGAAATAAAAAGTTCAGCAATGACAAACTAAGAATGCAACCAGGGAGGAAAATCAAAGCAGGAAAAAGAAACTGCTACCTGGCAAGAATGGGGTTCTCTTAAGTAATCCGATAGGCAAGAGACCAGGACATGAGGTGCCACAAAGATTAAATTCATCTTCTCTAGCCGACAGTAATTTAATGCTCAAAGATCCTTGGAAATATGGGAAGCTGCTGCAACCTACAACTATGGCCTTCCCTCCTGAAGGTTTCTCTCCCCAGATCAGTCAGCCTCTGAGGGTGTTTTAAATTTATTTCATTTCCTCCAGTCCCCAAGCAGCTAGTGATTCAAAGAAAGAAAAGCAAATATGCAACCCAAGTGATTCATCTTCCTAGCATATGATTCTCCCTCTCTCCTCATCCCATAGCCAACTCAAACTGGTCTGGGTCATAGGATATTACTCTGTGGGTGTCACTTCCTGAATGGCAGGTCGTAGCAGAAAACATACACTCATCTGCCTGCATTAAGCAAGTACTCATTAGGAATTGGCAAGGTACCTGTCTTTAACAATAATTGGTTAACCTTGAAGGTAGTTCCTTCAAGAAGCCTTGCAAAGATCTGAGATGGCCAAGAGAAATACTGAACTCCCCTCTTCCCTACAAAAAGAATTAATTTATTATTAAAGATAAATAAACTTATTTATTCACTGGAAAAAGTAAAATGCATACCTTCCTATCATAAGTCTTCAGAATTATTTTCTTATCCAAAGAAGCTAGCAAGAGGCCTAATAATCTTTCTGCCTTTGCTCCGCTGGAGTTCCAGGTTCTAGCAACACAGCAGCAGTAACAATGGGCTTACCACTCAGAGAATGACTGATGAGTCCACTATAACTCCTTGAAACCACAGGGCAACGTGAGTAAGGCATATCCCAGAACGTAAGAGTCAGTTCAACTGAAGCATAATGCAGAGTTCAGTACGCTAGTACCCAGCAAAAAGAAGACCAAGACATTCCTACTACTAGCATTGGCTGAAAAATACGAGACCTGAGGTTTAAATAGTTCTACTTAAAGAAAGTAGAACTTGATGACCAAGGTTGCAGCCAAGGGTCATTTATAGACTAAACTCTCAAACTTCTCAATTTCTTCCCACCATATGAAGCAGTTCATTGACTCTAAAAACATGAACACAGTTACTACGGCATCTCAGTATTACAGGGGTTTCATTAACGAACACTGTCTGGACTGGACTGGACGGATGGGGGAAACAGTAGGGCGGAAAGCATGGAGGAAACAGTGGCAGTACCAGAATATTTAAAGAGGACAGGTTCAAGGCTGGCAATCTGTAGACGGGAAGGAAGGAGAAGCAGGGTTAAGGAACTTGTTTTAAAGCTAAATTTGCATAGTAAGCACAGTTTTTACTTAGACTGCTATTTGGGAAGATTAAAACCTATCCATGTCACCTCTGATGCAACCACTGAGAGGAAGAAAGGGACAAACAAGAAGTACCCTTCAAGGCTAAGTTTAGGCCTCAGTTCAATTCAATCCCATTAACATTTGTTCCATCTCTAGTTTGTGCAGGGTGCAAACACTCAGCAGGTTTCCAAAATATACAACAAACTGCCTCTGGCCAAATTTCCAAAGCTAATACTCACTTTATGTAATCAATTATGTTACTGAATAATCGAAAATACCCTCCTCAGCTTAGGGTCATGGTTTCATGGGATATTCCAGTCAATTGCCCTAATGTTGATTTTGGTGCTTCTTTCTACCCCCTAGTTCATTGCATAGTGCCTAGGGTCTTGTCTTAAAAGCCTGGGAGTGGGCTACCCAAGGTACAATCGGTCTCTGTTTGCTGCGAGCACCAGAGGAAGAAGGAGAGTCAGGAATCACTAGAGGAAATGGAATATATACCTGTACCACCACGACCAGAAGAACAGGATGGTGCCCGGGTATCATTACTGAATATTTAGCTCAAGAATTCTACAGAAGAACCCAGAAGATCAAAAAGGGGAAAATGAGGAACGCAATTTCATATTCTCATGGAATCCTGAATTTCTGGAACCACTGAGACTGGAAGATCCCCTGAAACTCTTACCCTGAGGACATCTTTAAACCTTGAACTGAAACTATTCCCTGAAGTCATCTTTGAACCATAGAACAGTTTAGCCTAATCAGAAAAGAATGTCTGCATAAAGCATTATACTCTGTTGAAGAATTATATGTCATCAAATTGGCAACAGGACTCAAAAGGATAGGTGACAGGCTTAGGGGTACAGTGAGTTTGTGTTAATGATATTGAAATAGTTTGGAAAAGGTTGTTGAGAAAGGTGGTACAACTTGAAGAAAGTAACCAATGTCACTGAATTGTATATGCAGAAATTGATGAACTGCTTGCTTTGTTGTGTAAATTTTCATTGAAAATAAAAATAATAATAAAATTAAAAAAGAGAAGAAAATAATACTGTCCTCGTTCATAGGGAACAAACTCCAAAACGACTCAAATAAAAAAGACACCCACCAGTATTTGGCTGTGACGGGAAATGACTACTGCCTAATTTTTCTTATCATCCTCTCTCCTCTTTAATATAGTTTCAATTCCTTTGTCACATCCAGGAGAAAGCCTCAGTTTGGTGCTAATATTTCTAAAACACCTTTTCTTAACACGACTTACAAATTCCTCTTTTGACAAAGGAGGTGAGATGCAGGTAGCCAAGGAGCTGCAGTCCATGGAGTTGGGGATAAAAATAGAACAGCACAGGAGGAAAGAGGCCACTCACTGGCTGATGTCAGGACCCACAAGCAATTACTGAAACCTGGAGCGCAAACGGTTTCCTGTGTCTATCCAGCAGCCACAAGAATGAGGGTTTTATGCTGAAACAGGTCCTTTCCTTGAGGAACCTAAAATCTAAGGCAGTTCAAGCATATCACTTATCTTGTACGAACGGTGCAATATGCAAAAATAACCTTTAATAAAACAGTTTTTTATGCAGTTGGGACCTCTCAACCAAGAAGTTTGGTATCTCTCAATCAACTAGACTAATAGTTTTCAAACTTTTTGGTCTAAAGATCCCTTCGTACTCTTAAAAATTAAGCTTTTGTTTATGTGGATGAACTCAATATTTGCTGTATTAAACATTACGATGAAAATTTTGAACTATTAATTCACTTAAAAATAAAAATAAACCCATTACATGTTAGCGTACATGACATAATTTTATGAGAAAATAACTAGTTTGGCTCTGAGGAGCCAATATGGCTGTCAGATACACCATGCGGTCCCTCTACAGAAAGACCTGAGAAACCAAGTGAGACAGATGCAGATGACAATCCTGGAACTCTGAACATCAAAATGAAGGATAAAGAATTGAATTGACTACTGGCCTGGTTGAGAATGGAGGTCTCCCCAAGACTACTGCCCTGAGATACTTTTCAAACCTTGAACCGAAACTTGTGAGATTACCTTGTACCTACATAGCAAATTGGCTCAAAAAATAATGACTAGCACCTGTAAATACCATACCCCTTTAAAAAATCATCTATATAAGACCACACAGTCAACAATTACTTTAAGACAAAGATGAGAATGCAATGCGGCAGGGAAACTACAATAATAGAAATGGAACAACTAAAACAGAAATAAGAATGTTCACACATTGTGAAGAATGTAGGCAATGTCACTGAACAACCTGTGTAGAAATTGTTGAATGGGAACATATACTGTTGTGTAAACCTTTACTGAAAACAATAAAATATTATTAAAACAAAACAAAAAAGAATTGAACACCAATTGGAAGTAGAATTTGTACAAATGCAGCAGATGAGGAGTGATACAGAGCGGAAGTGGCCCACTGGCCATCCTGACAGAGCATGACCATCTTGAGACAAAGCCATTAGCAACCCCAGGTGAGGAACACAGGAAGGCCAACTTCATGGAATTCCCAATAAGAGACAGAGAACTGCGTAGACATACCTGAAGTGAAACAAGGTGAGCAGAACAGACCCTGGATCTAAGGAGGGAAAGTACAGGAAGGAGGGCAAGAGCTCCAGGGATCCCGGTGTCCACAGACTAGGACGGGAACCAGGACTCAGAGACAGTATACTCACCAGTGGTAGACCCTGATCATTAGGGGTGTGTGGCACACACAAAATAATAGATCCATAGAGTGTCAGAGAGAGGTTCCCCACCTGACCAGAATCCAGGAAGTCCACCCATCCCCTGCACTTGGTCGGGGCAAGGTCCTGTTGGCTGCAGCCAATGCGAAGTATCCAGACAACCATATCTGGTGATCAGAGGGACACACTCTCCTCCCCCCACCCTCCTGATCATTAGCTGTGGAAAACCCCATACCCTTGCCACCCCATTCACCCAGGAACCATAATAAGCTTCCTCTTCCCCTTTCCACCCAGCCCTGTCCGCCATCCCCCCTGCCCACCTGACGAGCGGCAGTGATCATGCTCCTGAGCTCCCACACACCAACCTAGCAAGCACATTCCTGCCCACCCCCTGCTCATCTGCCACCACCCCTGCCAGCTGACCTAGCAGCAGCAGCAAGCACACTCCTGTGAGCCTGCTCACCTGTTACCTACCCCCTCACCCCGCAAGAGACAGACAGCATGTTCCAGCGCGTCTACTTACCTGCCACCCACCCCCACCTGCCAACCTGGCCAACAGCAAAAAGAGCACTCCTGCGCTCCTGCCACCCATCCCCACCCACTGACCCAGACAGCAGCAGAAAGCACACTCCCACGAGCCTGCACACACGCCACTAACTCCCACCCACCACAGAAGAGAGCGTGCTCCTGCCCCTGACCACACCTGTGCCACTGGATGGAGGTCAGGTGGTGGCCAACACCCAACAGCCCACCCTGCAGGACCAGGAAACAGAGACCTGCCCTCACACTGTCAGCTTCAGCCCCACCCACCTATACAGGTGGTGAGCATTCCTGTGCTGCCAGACTAGTGACCAGTAGGGCATGCCCACCCTGCCCACCCAGGTATATTAAAACAAAACATAACAAAAAATCAAGATGATGCAAACTAACAATCAATCAATAAAATGAAACCTTAATGCCTTGGAGATTATAAACAATATGAAATCACCTAAAGAAGCAGGGTAAAATGGCTCAAGCAAGTGACCAAAATAAAGGGGTAGAAAACCTTCCCGAGGAAAAAATGGTAATGGAAATACATGATAAGGAATCCAAAAGAGTCATATATAGGATCCTCAAAAAGATCAAGGAAAACACAGACAAAACCAAAGAAAACACAGACAAAACTCCAGAAGAATTCAGGAAAGCAATATAAGAACAAAATGACAAAATAAACAATTAGAAACCATACAAAAACAGCAACTAGAAATCCAGAAGATTAATAATAAAATAGAAGAAACAGATTAACTTAATGGAAGGACACAGGAGTAGAATTGAATCAATGCATGACAATCGACAAAATAGAGGATAAATCCCTTAATACTAATTTGTTTGAGGAATGATCAGAAAGAAGAACGAAGAAAAATGGAGAAAGCCTAAGAGTTATATGGAACACAATCAAGAGGAATAATTTACATGTGATTGAATTCTAGAATAGGAGGAGACCAAAAAAAAAAAAAAAAGCACAGAGAATTTTTGAAGATTTGCTGGCAGAAAACTTCCCTAATATCATGAAAGATGAGAAAGCTTCTATCCAAGAAGCTCATGGAACCCCATACATGATAGACCCCAAAATTAAGTCACTAACACATATCATAATCAAACTTTCCAAAACAAAAGGCAAGGAAAGCAGCTTACTGTAAAAAAGGAGCTCAGTAAAAATGAAATCTCACCCACAAAGGGGAACCAATTAAGGCTATGTTCTGATTTCTCAGCAGAAACCATGTAAGCAAGAAGCCAATGGGATGACATATATAAAACCCTGAAAGAAAAGAACTGCCAACCAAAAATCATATAGCCAGCAAAATTTGTCTCTCAAATACAATGGTGAAACTAGGGCATCCCCAGATAAAAAGAATTTAAGGTAATCTGTAAAAACCAGACCAACCTTAGAAGATATTAAAAGAAGTTCTTCAGACAGAGAACCAACAACATCAGACAACAACCTGAGATTACACACAACAGTATCACCCAAATAAAGAATTCTCAAAAGTAAAATACAGATACAAAACTGAAAACAGGAAACCAGAGACATCAATTTGTAAATGATGACAACTTCAAAACAAAAAGGGGGAATAAATGGTATAGTTATAGAAATTCCATAGGGACAGGATGTCAAGACGGTATCAAGAAATAACCGACTGCACAATACTGGGGAAGTCAGCACAACTTTTTACAAGGCAAGGTCACGGATGCTCCAAAGACACATCCAAACTCCCTGGGGGACCGAATTGCTGGGCTGAGGGCCGTGGGGACCATGACCTTGGGGAATATCCAACTGAATTGGCATAACGTAGTTTATAAAGAAAATGTTCTAAATTCTACTTTGGTGAGTAGCATCCAGGGTCTTAAAAGCCTGTGAGTGGCCATCTAAGATACTCTACTGTCTCATCCCTTCGGGAGCAAGGAAAAATGAAGAAAACTAAAGATACAAGGGAAAGATTAGTCCAAAGGACTAATGTACCATACCTACCATGGCCTCCACCGGACTGAGTCCAGTACAACTAGATGGTGGCAGGCTACCACCACTGATTGCTCTGAGAGCGATCACAATAGAGGGTCCTGGACAGAGCTGGAGAAAAATGTAGAACAAAATTCTAACTCACCCCTCATCACTGGTATCCATCAAAGAGTGTTTCTTTCAGTGTGTAAACCTTTTCTTGACTTTTTATAACAGTAGTCTTATATAAGATTTGTCCTTTTGCGATTGACTTATTTGACTTTGCATAATGTCCTCCAGATTCATCCACATTGTGAGACGTTTTGCAGACTCATCATTGTTCTTTATCACTGTGTAGTATTCCACTGTATGTACCACAGTTTATCAATTCATCCATTGATGGGCACTTAAGCTATTCCAAATCTCTTTGCTATTGTGAATAATGCTGCAATGAACATGCATGTCTATTCATATCGTGAATCTTTTTTCCTTAGAATATATACCCTAGGGGTGAGGGAGGGAGAATCGCTAACTAGATAGTAACTAAAAAAACCAAACCCATTGCCATCGAGTTGATTCTGACTCGTATGTGTTAATTTTGATGAAAGGAAAGGCAATACACAATATGGGGGAAGTCAGCACAATGTGACCGAGGCAAAGGAAGACACTGAGAGAAACACAAGAATAAAGGACAACTACGGTAAATACTTCCTTGTAGGCGTATGGATATTATCCTATCACTGACAGCATTATATTTCAGGGTAGATCTTGAAATGTTCTTTTTGACAATGAATGCAACACCATTCCTCTTCAAGTTGTCATTCCCATCATAGTATACTATATGATTGTCCAATTCAAAATGGCCAATACCAGCCCATTTCAGCTCACTAATGCCTAGGATACCAATGTTTATGTGTTCCATTTCATTTTTGACAACTTCCAATTTTCCTAGATTCGTACTTCATACATTCCAGGATGTCTGCCAACTATTTCTTCTCATTTTGAGTCGTGCCACATCAGCAAATGAAGGTCCTGAAAGCTTTACTCCATCCACGTCATCAAGGTTGACTCTACTTTGAGGAGGCAGCTCTTCCCCAGTTATCTTTTGAGTGCCTTCCAACCTGGGGGGCTCATCTTCCAGCACTATATCAGACAATGTTACGCTACTATTCATAAGATTTTCACTGGCTAATTACTTTTCAGAAGTAGACTGCTGGGTCCTTCTTCCTAGCCTCACTTAGTCTGAAAGCTTAGCTGAAACCTGTCCTCCACAGGCGACCCTGCTGGTATCTGAATACCGGTGCCATAGCTTCCAGCATCACAGCAACACGCAAGCCCCCACATTACAACAAACTGACAGACACATGGGGGATAACATCCATACGCCTACAAGGAAGACCAGTTAAAACTACTATTCAAATTTACGCACCAACTGCTAAGGCCAAAGATGAAGAAACTGAAGATTTTTACCAGCTTCTGCAGTCTAAAATTGATCGAACATGCAATTAGGATGCATTGATAATTACTGGTGATTGGAATGCTAAAGTTGGAAACAAAGAAGAAGGATCGATAGCCGGAAAATATGGCCTTGGTGACAGAAGCGATGTTGCAGACTGCATGATTGGCTTTTGCAAGACCAGTAACTTCTTCCTTGCAAGTACCTTTTTTCACCAACATAAACAGACTTCACCAGATGGAATACACAGGAATCAAATCAACTACATCTGTGGAAAGAGATGATGGGAAAGCTCAATACCATCAGTCAGAACAAGGCCAGGGGCCGATGGTGGAACAGACCATCAATTGCTCACGTTCAAGTTCAAGCTGAAACTGAAGAAAATCAGAGCAAGCCCGTGAGAGCCAAAATACAACCTTGAGTATATCCCACCTGAATTCAGAGACCATCTCAAGAACAGATTTGACGCGTTGAACACTAATGACCGAAGACCAGGCGAGTTGTGGAAGGACATCATACAGGAGGAAAGCAAGAGGTCATTGAAAAGACAGGAAAGAAAGCAAAGGCCAAGATGGATGTCAGAGGAGATTCTGAAACTTGATTTCGAACGTCAAGCTGAAGTAAAAAGAAGAAATGATAAAGTAAAAGAACTGAAGATTTCAAAGGGCAATTCAAGAAGACAAAGTAAAGTTTTATAACGACATGTACAAAGAGCTAGAGATAGAAAACCAAAAGGGAGGAATATGCTTGGCGTTTCTCAAGCTGAAAGAACTCAAGAAAAAATTCAAGCCTCGAGTTGTAACAGTGAAGGATTCTATGGGGAAAATATTAAAGGGCACAGGAAGCATCAAAAGAAGATGAAAGAATACGCAGAGTCATTATACCAAAAAGAATTAGTCCATGTTCGACCACTTCAAGAGGAAGCATTCATCAGGAACTGATGGTACTGAAGGAAGAAGTCCAAGCTGCATTGAAGGCACTGGCAAAAAACAAGCCTCCAGGAATTGACGGAATACCAACTGAGATGTTTCAACAAACAGATACAGCGCTGGAAATGCTCACTCGTCTAAGTTCAGAAATTTGGAAGACAGCTACCGGTCAACCGACTGGAAGAGATCCATATTTACACCTATTCCCAAGAAAGGTGATCCAATCGAATGTGGAAATTATCGAACAATATTATTAATATCATATACAAGCAAAATTTTGCTGAAGATCATTCAAAAGCAGCTGCAGCAGTATACGGACAGGGAACTGCCAGAAATTCAGGCCGGATTCAGAAGAAGTTGTGGAACCAGGGATATCATTGCTGATGTCAGATAGATCCTGGCTGAAAGCAGGGAATACCAGAAGGATGTTTACCTATGCTTTATTGACTATGCAAAGGGATTTGACTGTGTAGATCATAACAAATTATGGATAACATTTTGAAGAACGGTAATCCCAGAACACTCAACTGTGCTCATGAGGAACCTGTACACAGATCAAGAGGCAATTATTCAGACAGAACAAGGGTATACTGAGTGGTTTAAAGTCAGGAAAGGTGTGCATCAAGGTTGTATCCATTCACCATACCTATTCAATCTGTATGCTGAGCAAACACTCTGAGCAAACCAAACCCACTGTTGTTGACTCGATTCCGACTCATAGTGACTCTATAGGACAGAGCAGAACTGCCCCACAGAGTTTCCAAGGAGCACCTGGTGGATTCGAACTGCAGACCTTCTGGTTAGCACTGTAGCACTTAACCACTATGCCACCAGGGTTTCCCAAATAATCTGAGAAGCTGTACTATATGAAGAAAAATGGGGCATCAGGATTGGAGGAAGACTCATGAACAACCTGTGTTATGCAGATGACATAACCTTGCTTGCTGAAAGTGAAAAGACTTGAAGAACTTACTAATGAAGATCAAAGACCATAGCCTTCAGTATGGATTGCACCTCAACATAAAGAAAACAAAAATCCTCACAACTGGACCAATAAGCCACATTATGATAAACAGAGAAAAGGCTGAAGTTGTCAAGGATTTCATTTTACTTGGATCCACAATCAACACCCATGGAAACAGCAGTCAAGAAGCCAAACCACGCATTGCATTGGGCAAATCTGCTGCAAAGGACCTCTTTAAAGTGTTGAAAAGCAAAGACGTCACCTTGAAGACTAAGGTGCACCTGACCCAAGCCATGGTATTTTCAATCGCATCATATGCATGTGAAAGCTGGACAATGAATAAGGAAGACCAAAGATGAATTAATGCCTTTGAATTGTGGTGCTGGCGAGGAATATTGAATATACCATGAGCTGCCAAAAGAACGAACAAATCTGTCTTGGAAGAAGTGCGACCAAAACGCTCCTTAGAGGCAAGGATGGCAAGACTGCATTTTACATACTTTGGACTTGTTGTCAGGAGGGATCAGTCCCTGGAGAAGGACATCATGCTTGGTAAAGTAGAGGGTCAGCAAAAAAGAGGAAGACCCTCAACGAGATGGACTGACACGGTGGCTGCAATAATGGGCTCAAGCATAACAAGGATTTTAAGGATGGCACAGGACCGGGCAGTGTTTTGTTCTGTGGTACATAGGGTCACTATGTGTTGGAACTGACGAGACGGCACCTATCAAGAACAACAACACGGTAAATACTATAACATATACAATCCTGCAACAAAAGTAATAACAAACAATAGTTTATAAGTGGATACGTAGGCAGAAATGTATGCTAAACAGGTGTGGGAGATCGTACAGGAATGCGCTTGTGTGCATATAGAGACATGATTGTGGCTATTTCTACATATCTTTATATGTGCTATATGTATATTCATATATACAATAGAGCACATAGGAGGCACAGTTACGGAAACTTCTTAGACATAACCAAACACCTCATGGGACTAAGCTACTGAGTATGAAGGCTAAGGACCATAGTCTCAGCGGACATCTAGGTCAACTGGCATAACATAGTTCATAAAGATAATGTTACATATCCTATTTGTTGAGTAGCATCTGGGGTCTTAAAAGCTTGTGAGCAGCCATCTAAGGTACAACCATTGCTCTCTTCCCATCTGGAGTAAATGAAAGTGAAAAAAGACAAAGACTCAAGGAAGCAATTAATCAAAAGGACTAATGGTCCACATGAACCACAGTCTCCTCTATCCTAAGACCAGAAGAGCTAGATGGTGCCCGGCTACTATTACCTACCACTCTTACCAGGAACACAATAAAAGGTCCTGGTTAGAGAGGGAGAAAAACGTAGAATGAAATCCAAATCCATAAAAAAGACCAGACTTACTGGTCTGATAGAGACTGGAGGAACCCTGGAGACTATGGTCCTAAGATACCTTCTAATGGAACTAAAGCCACTCCCAGAGATTATCTTTCAGCCAAATGACAGACAAGCTTATAAGATAAACAATAACATCCATAAGGAACGTGCTCTTTAGAACAATCATCTACAGGAGACAAAGATAAAAAGGTAGGAAGGGACAGGGAAACTGGAGGAATGGAAACAGGGAACCCAGGGTGGAAATGGGGAGAGTGCTGTCCCATTGCAAGGATCACAACCAATGTCACGGAACAATCTGTGTATGTATTATTGAATGGGAAACTAATTTGCTGTGTAAACTTTCACCTAACGCACAATAAAAACTATTTTCAAAAAAAAAAGTTTTAATGAGAAGAATGGCGTTGTTTTGCATTTTTAGAAATCTCTTTAATGTCTGGTTTAATAGAAGACAGCTGTATTCTCATGTCTGTCTCAGTATTCAATGGGTTCCAATATCACATACCATGTAGCCTCTGGAAACAGCCATTGTATACTCATAACAAAAAGAGTAAAAATGGTAAATAAAGTCTTAGCGTGATTACAGAAATAATTTTGACTTTGTGGACCCCCAACACGGTCTCAGAACCTCCAAGGGGTCCCTGGACTACACATTTAGAAATGCTGTATTAGACGGAGGTAGGAGGGAAACATCAGCCCTTGGCCCAGCTATTTTGGCAGAGAAGCCCCGTTTATGTTAACTCCTACAAAACGGAGGGATGGGGCTCTTCCAAATACATGAGACCCTGAAAGAACACGGGGTTCAAATTGAATGTAGTGAAGAAGATTCAGCCCGTATTTATTTTCCTCCTCCACTGCCATCAACCCAATCTGTCTCACCCATTACAACTTGCGGCCTAGGACAGGGTTACAATGGGAAAATGATGGTTAAAATCACAAGACCTATATTTGTATATGATATACAAACTTGACTGCCTCTTAACATTTTAGTAAAATTTTGGAAGGCATAGGTAGTTGAAAGAGACACATTAAATATTATAACAAATTTTTATATTTGAAATATGGGCAAAGAAATACTCTATACCATTTTCATGACAAACTCGTGGTGGATGAAGTAGTTTTAAAAGGCTGAAAATTACTGATAAAAGCCAAATTTCTAGAACACGTGGGCAGTGTCTGTGTAAAATTTTGAAGCATGTCAAATATTAATTAGCATTATCTAATGAATTACTGTCCCTGGGTGGTACAAACGGTTAAGCACTTGACTCCTAACCAAAACGGTTGGTGGTTTGAACCCAGGAGCACCTTGGAAGAAAGGCCTAGCAATCTGCTTCTGAAAGATCACAGCCTTGAAAACCCTATGGAACAGTTCTGTTCTGCCCACATGGGGCTGCCAAGAGTTGGAATTGACTTGACGGCAACTAACAACAACAAATTACTGTTCTCGATAGTTAGGAGAGGTCTTATCAAAATTATACTATTTTTTGTTTTAGTCAGTGCCATGTAATCCAAAAAAGCCTAATGCAGATGTCAGTGGACATATAACTTAAAAATAAAACAAAAACCCTGATTGAGCTCCTACTAAGTATCAGGAATTATGTCAGGGGCTTTTATGTGTGCTATCTCATTTCAATCCTCTCAATAAACCAGTGAGTCACAGGATATTCTGTGATTCTTAGCAATACAGACGTCTAACCTTACTGGCCTCACAAACAGAAGATGCTAAAGAATACTTCTGTAGGTGAGTGAGCATGAAACCTCAAGAGCAGGGATGTAAGTGAGTAGGGGTAACTCGAGCACTCTCCACCGTGACTTCTGATCTAGCATTTTCCATCTCACTATTCCAAGTCCCCACTTGCTTACCCTGAGAGAGAAACCATCCTAAATTGGGAACTTAGCTCCAAAAGCAGCTGTGACAAAAACTGCTGGTTACCCCCAACCTCTTGTTCTTCCTTATTCCATGGACACAGGACCCGATTTTTAGTTAGGAACAAAAGACTACAGTCACTAGCTACCAATGCAGCTCAGACTGGACAATTGGATGTAAGCAGAAGGGTCTGATGCAATTTCTAGGCAGCATCCTTAAAGGGAAGGGGCATGCCCTCTTTCTCTTTCCTTTCTTCTTCCAACTGAATTAAAAGCACATAAGCCTTCCCTTGGAGCTGACGCCTTGAATTCGGACTTTCATCCTACTATACTGTGAGGAAATAAATTTATCTTCGTTAAAGCCAAAAAAAAAAAAAAGCACATAAGACGGCTGCAGCTTAAGCAGCCATCTTGGATCATGAGGTAGAAGTCACATGCTAAAGACAGCTGATCCACTGGATAGAAGGAGCCTGCATCCTTGATCAAGTGAAACTCCATGCTAGCCCTGAGCAGAGTGTAGACTTCTTCTATGAGAGCAATAAATGAACTCTTATTCAAACCATTATTATTTTAGATTTTCTGTCACACATAGCCAAGTAGAATCCTAACCAATACAGTAGCTGAAAGGAGAAACCAGTAATTTAGATGACCAACTAACTTTCTGAGGCAGCACAGCAAAGCAGTTAGGAGCATGAACTCTGAAGCTAGACCAGTTGGTTCCAAATCCTGCCTCTACACTTACTATCTGTGAGACTGTGGTAAATTGGCTATGTACTCTGTGCCTCAGTGTAAGGATCTGTAAAATGGGAACAATAATAGTACCCACGTCGGAGGGTAGTTCTGAGGATTAAATGAGTTATTATTTATGAAGCATCTGAAACAGTACCTGGCATATAGTGCAAGTGGTTTGGAATTGGCTGCTATCCTAAAGGTTGCTGGTTCGAACACACCCAGTTGCTCTACAGAACAAAGGCTTGGTGAACAGCTTCTATAAAGATTACAGCCAAGAAAACTCTACGGAACAGATCTACTCTGCAACACATGGGGTCACCATAAGCCGAGGGCCAACTTGACAGTAGCTAAAAACAACATCTAAGTATTTGTTAAATAAAACAAATAAATACATTTGGAGCAGGACCAAAGATGACAATACCAACTAGAGTGAGTCTGTGGACCAGTATGACCCACCAACAGCATTTAGAAGTAACTCTCTTCTCTAAATCTCATTTTCCTCAGAGGCAACGGGATGGTCACATTAGTAAGTTTTGTCAGGGCATCTGTGTTTTGACTTCCCCTATACAAAAGGATAATGTCCAGGAAATTTTAGAGACTGGGATCCTGAAAATCACCAAGAAACATATCCATGGTCCATCATTCTCTGTGGCCTATGTACTGAGGTGGTAGGGCTTTACCTGCCAGGTAGAATAGAGAGATCATATTACTGCCACCTGTCACAGCACCAGATCCCTTCTCAGCTGACCTGACACACTTCCAACGGAGCTGTAATGATCTCATGAAAGAAAAACAAAAATCTTCCTCCTGTTCCTGTTCCTATCAAAGATAATCTTAGCCCTGTCTTACATCATCTGGTTCTCAAATAAAAAAAATGAAAGCATCTTGCTAACAGTCAGACTTTTCAACACCCACCTTTCTTTGCTCTTAGAAGTGATGGTTCCCCTTTGAGCTTTCCATTTAACTTGCTGCTTCTTCATTTGGGAAACCCTGGTGGTGTAGTGGTTAAGTGCTATGGCTCCTAACCAAAGGGTTGGTAGTTTGAATCCACCAGGCGCTCCTTGGAAACTCTATGGGGCAGTTCTACTCTGTCCTATAGGGTCGCCATGAGTTGGAATTGACTCAATGGCAATGGGTTTGGGTTTTTTTGGTGGTTTTCTTCATTTGAGAGCAGAATTTTACTATCCCTTGGAAAGACTTACTACTTCTGAAACTTTCCCCAACTCAGTTTGTATTAAACTGAGTTGACGGCAGAATTGCTCTCTGGTTCTTCGTAATTCAGGGATGACTCAACATCTGGGAGAATAACCAGATCATTCAATGAACCTAACCAAGAGCTATTAATGGCAGCCCATCATGGCCACTCTGGACTCCTCTATCAAAAAAGCACACCACCAACCTAAAGAGGTGGAAACCCTAGTGACGTAGTGATTAAGAGCTATGGCTGCTAACCAAAAGGTCAGCAGTTCGAATCCACAGGCGCTCCTTGGAAACTATGTTGGGAGCAGTTCTACTCTGTCCTATAGGGTCGCTATGAGTTGGAATTGACTCAACGGCAACAGGTTTAATCTAATGCGTTAATACAGGAAAGATGCAGTGAAAGTTTGAGGGAACTTTGACACCTGTCATTTTAACAGTTACAACAATAGATTTTTTCAATTAACCAGCCACACACACCTGAGAACTTTGACAGGGAAGAAAAGACTTGATAATTGTTGATGCACTGTCCTTCCAATCCAAGCCCCGGCAGTGCCGTGGTTAAGAGCTTGGCTGCTAACCAAAAGGTTGGCAGTTCAAATCCACCAATTGCTCCTGGGAAACCCTATGGGATAGTTCTACTCTGTCTTACAGGATCCTATGAATCGGAATGACTTGAAGCCAATGGGTTTGGCTTGGTTTTTGGGTCTTCCAAATGACATCTCTGGTTTGATCTGAATCTGGTCTGATCGAGATCTATACCTTAAATTCTTCTTCAGTTATCAAGAATAAAGGTCACTCATTTTTCTGATGCTCTGGTCACTCCATACCCAGTTCCATCCCATCCCCACCCCCCTTTATACACACACAGGGGACAAAATAAAGGTCAGCAAACACTCTGCCTGAGTAGCTTAAAAGCAAACTGCTGATAGTCCTGGGAGAGAAATGAAAGTAAAAGGTGGCTGACAGTCCTATGTTTCTAAAATGCCACATCCTAAACTGAGGAACCATGAAAAAGCATTTGAATCACTTTCCAGAAGAAATGAGCAATAACCAGGGCACCCGCTTCAAGCGCAGATGAAACTGGTGAGCTCACTCACTCTACCATCAATGTCTGCCAAGAAGAGACCTGGGGCAGTGGCAGGAGACATCCCCACAACACGGAAGGCTGGAATTGAATCCTCAGAGCCCCTGACGGCTCATTCGTCTTCCTCAATGGACAGGGACACAATGGTTTTGGTCCAAAAAAGAGAAAATAGGCCCAAAGCCTCAAGTCTCTATGTCAACGACCGAGTAGTAGTCCCAGTAGTTTAAAGCTAAGGAACCTACTAGAAAGCAGCACTTCGTAGAGCGGCTCTGCCTAGAGGCAGATTGCCCCACCACACCGCTGGCCCCCTCTCCTGTATCTGGTCAGTTTCCTCTTTTCATTTTCCGCTCACCCTTCCCCCACCAAATACGTTCTGATTTATTTCTCCATTCCCCAGAGCTTACCCATCTTCAGTCCTCCACAGCACCCCAAAATCCTGCCGGGGCTGCGCACTGTGAAGTTTCTCCCTTTTGCAGCCTTTCAATTTCCTCTTCTCCCTCTGGCTGTGCGAAGCCCCAAACTCACCTGGACCGGCCCCCAGGATCCTACCCGCCCAGAACCCACCGGCTGCGTCCCCCACCCCTGCTCTCACCCCCTGAGGGTCCTTGACGAAGTAACTTCCGCTGGAGCCCTGGTAGATGCGCTCGGGAAAGATGGAGCGCTCGATGGCCAGCTCGGCCTGCCGCACTACCGCCTCGAACTCGGGGTCCTCGGGGAACTCATTCCGTTCGCGGTGGGCCTGCGCGGCGTGCGCCGCCACCACGGCCTGGTGGGCCAGAGCTTGGGCCTGCGCCATCACGGTTTGGGTCTGGCCCTGGGCCGCCGCGCCCCGGGCGCGATCCAGCAGTGGCTGCCGCTCCCGGTCGTGGCCCGGCGATCCCGGCGGAGAGGGGGCCGAGCCGGCCGCAGCAGCCACTCGGACCGCGCCCCCCGGCACCTGGGAAAAGTGAGAGCCCGAGACCGACGGGAAGGTGTAGTCCGGGGGTTGGACCCGCTCGGGGGACACCAGTGGGCTAGTCTCGTCCATCCCTCAGGCCGCCGGCTCCTGACCGGGCGCGCTCAACACAGCTGAGCTCGTGGCCAGGACCAATCCGCGACAGCCCCCACCCCCTGTCTGCCCAACCAGGTCGCGAGGCCTCTTTGGCACCGCCCCTACCCTTCCCTGTTTACTTGGCGACGAGTAAGTACCATCCCTCGCACTTGGGGGGGAACCAATCAGAACCAGCTCCAACGCAATCGCTCCCGCCCCAATTTTCTCCCGTCACCTTCTGTGAAGACTGCGCATGCTCTAGGAGCCAAACCTGGGTGGAGCACGTCCTCTGGCCCATACCATCCTATGCCCCGCCCTTAACTTCCAATTGGCTGACCCGAACGTCTTTGGGAGCTTTCGGAGCAGGCCTTCGAACTGTTTGATTCTGGCTCGAACCCCTGCTGAGAATTTGATGCTAATGCTGATGGTTAGGGACCAGTTCTGAGAATGACTAGTAGAGTAAACCCAAATGAACCGCAATCTAGTCAATTCTGACTTACAGGGACCCTGTAGGATAGAGTACAACTGTCCCATAAGGTTTCCAAGGCTGTCATCTTTAAGGAAGCAGACTCCCACATCTTTCTCCCACAGAGCGGCTGGTAGGTTTGAACCACGAACCTTTCGGTTAGCAGCCAAGCGCTTCACCATTGTGCTACCAGGGCTCCTTACTAATAGAGCAGTGGGTCTCAAAATGTATTATACATAAGAATCACCTGGGGATCTTGTTAAAATGTAGATTCTCATTCAGTGTATCTGGGGTGGAAATGCAAATTCTCATTGGGGGTTCGAACCAGTTTCTTCAATCTGAACCCGTTTCAAAACAGTAATCTACATAACCAATCACTCATTTATTGAGTACCTACTATGAACTGGCTGTGAGACTGAAGAAATGTAATTTTTGTATCCATTCACTCAATTGTGCATCTGTTCATTAAATATTTATTGAGCACTTACTATGTTCTAAGTGCTGGGAGACAGCAATGAACAAAAGAAAGAAAATTCCTGCTCTACCTCCATAAAAGGTTTTTGAAAAAACCTGCACTTAGGCACCTTACACAAGCCTCTGGTGCAATTGTTCAATGCTCATTTGTTAACTGAAGAAAGACGTGGTTTCATAAAGTTCCACAAGGTAAAAGGCCAAGCCTGTTGTATTTGCTGCTGTAACCTCAGTGTCTAAACACAGTGGGCGCTCAGTACATTTTTATTAATAGAAGGAAGGAAGGAGGCTATAATCCCTGTCCTCAGCCTGAGGACATACAGCTATCTGAGGCACTTAAAGAGAAGGAGCTGAAAACACTCTAATAGAAGTTCACTGATTGGGGAATGGGGCTGGAGTGTTAGCAAAGGCCTTAAGTGGGACTTGTCCTATGAGCTGTACTGAGGAAGACTGGATTGGATCACCAGGGGACAGGAAAAGAGCAAAGAAAAGAGGGCACACCAAACTGAGGGAGTCTCCTGAGGAAAGGAAGAGAAAGGTTAGCGCATGTAGAGAACAGATAGTAACCTGCTTCATTCAAGGGGAAATGGGCTTGGGCCGAGTTACCAAAGACCTGAAAAGCCACACAGAGAGGATGCCTGGCACCTGAGGGGCCATGGATAGCTTTAGAGAACAGCTCTGGAACAGGGAAATGATGTAGAGCAGGACAACCCTGGATCCAGGCACCAATAAGTAACTCTGGAATGAGTATGGGTAGCATCTGAAGCAGGATGCATAACTGGAGTAATTACATATTTAAATCCGGGGAATAGTGTTTCAGTCAAAAAAAATTTAATGTAAATTATGGGCTTCAGCTAATAATGTAACAATAATTTTTTAACTTTGCTTTAGGTGGTTTCCAAAGCAAATTAGTTTCTTATTAAATAATACACATATTGTTTTGTGACATTTGTTGCCAGCCCTGAGACGTGTCAACACTCCCCTTCTTGACCTTGGGTTCCCCATTTCCATTCGTCCAGTTTTCCTGTCCCCTACTGCCTTGTCCTTCCCCTGACCTGGTGTGCCCATTTAGTCTCATATACATGGTTGAGCTATGTGTATTATTGTTTGTTTTATGGGCCTGTCTAATCTTTGGCTGAAGGGTGAACCTCAGGAGTGACCTCAGTATTAAGTTACAAGAGTGTCCAGGGGTGTTTCAGTTAAAATTTTATACTAACACTACCTTTTAAAGTTTGCAGTATGATGGTTACAAGCATGGGCTTAGGAATCAGAGAAATTTGAGTTTAAACTCTGGTTCCACGATTATTATTTTGGATAAGTTACTTAACCTCTTGAAGTCTCAGTGTCTTCATCCATAAAGTGGGAATAATCATTCCTACCTGCCTTTTGTGTCCCAGCCAGAGGTGATCTCTTGGTATCTGTCATGGATTGAATTGTGTACCCCAAAAGTATGTGTCAGCTTGGTTAGGCCATGATTCCCAGTATTGTGTGGTTGTCCTCCATTTTGTGACTTTCCTATGTGTTATAAATCATAATCTCTGCCTGTGGTTAAAGAGGGTTAGGGTGGGATGTAACACCCTTGCGCAGGTCACATCCCTGATCCAGCATAAAGGACGTTTCCCTGGGGTGTGGCCTGCACTATCTTTTTATCTTACAAGAGATAAAAGGAAAGGGAGCAAGCAGAGAGTTGGGGACCTCATACCACCAAGCAAGCAGCGCCGGAAGCAGAGCGTGTCCTTTGGACCTGGGGTTCCTGTGCAGAGAAGCTGCCAGTCCAGGAGAAGATCGATGAGAAGAACCTTCCTCCAGAGCCGACAGAGAGAGAAAGCCTTCCTCTGGAGCTGACGCCCTGAATTTGGACTTCTAGCCTACTAGACTGTGAGAAAATAAATTTCTTTTTGTTAAAGACATTCACTTGTGGTATTTCTGTTATAGCAGTACCAGATGACTAAGACAATATCATTCATCTCTTTTAGCCCCTGAACTTCAAATTATGGTCGTGGAGTAGGTCCTAGATTTAGAGTTTTCCCTTGAATTCTAAAATTTTTTTTCTCTATGCAAAACCCTAAGTTCTACCTCTTAGGACCTGATTTTCCTTTTACTGAAAAGAGTGAAAATGCACCCCTAATTGCAGCTTTGGTGGTGCAATGGCTGATCATTTGTCTGCCAACCAAAAGGTCGGCAGTTCACATCCACCAGCTGCTCCTTGAAAACCCTGTGGGGCAATTCTACTCTGTCCTATAGGGGCCCTATAAGTTGGAATTGACTCAACAGCAGTGGGTTTGGTTTGGTTTGGTTTGGAATGCATATAAAGATCCAACATTTATTGAATGCTAAACATGTGCCAGAGATTGTTCTAAGTGCATTACATGGATTAACTCATATAACCAGCATAACAACCCCTATGATGTTGGAAACTGAGACTTAGGGAGGTAAAGTAACTTGCTTATGGTTACACAGCTGGTAAGTGGCAGAGATGGATCTGAGTCCAGGCAGATTGGCTCCATGCTTTTAACACGGAATTGCTTCTTACTAAATATCCCTGTGAAACGTGTTTCACATTCTCTTCTTTTCTTTCCATCTCCGTTAAGGTCACATTAGTTTTGAGCCTCTCAGGATGTTATAGCTATATTCCTACAATAGCTTTTGAGTTTGTTTCTCTGCCTCCAACCTCTTTCTCTGACTCTCTCTGGGTGTCACTACCAGATTAATTTTCTTAAAACACTGGTTTTATTATGTCACTCCTCTAATCAAGGAACTACACTTTGCAAACCACATCTTCCCCCTAATTTTCAGGTCCTTCCATAATTTGGCCTCAGCCAACATATTTAACCTTATATTTAAATATTTTCCAATCCAATAGGATCTGTTTCCTTGACACTCCATTCTCTCAACTGAAAGTATACCTATAGACAATGTCACACAGTTTATCATGTATAACCATTGTGTGTTAGAGCTGCCTTGAATCTTCTAGGTCTGCTATAGTGCTCCAATTTTGTTTTACAGGCGAGAGAGTTTAATAAATTGCTCAGAATCACACACAGTTGATGGCAGAGCTGGAATTTGAACACAAAATCCAAGACTTTTTAACTTCTTTAAAACTACAGTTTATTGAGCACTACTTTGTCTTGGAAACTCTGGTGGCCTAGTGGTTAAGAGTTGCGGCTGCTAACCAAAAGATCGGCAGTTGGAATCCACCAGTCGCTCCTTGGGAACTCTTTGGGGCAGTTCTACTCCATCCTGTAGGGTTGCTATGAATCAGAATCACTCAATGGCAAAGGGTTTTGGTTACTTTGTCTCAGACACAGTACTGAGCATTTTCCATCGTATTCTCATGCCAGTCCTATGGAGCCTTTGTCATTATTATTATCATTTTCCATTCTACAGATGAGGAAATCTCAATTTAGAGAGCCAATTTGCTTACTCTTTTCAGGTACTTGCCTTCTCTTAATAATTATAGTCTTGTATTTTTCATGTGCATGAATCTTTTCTTCTCCGCATCCAGGCAGTAAGTCTCATGAGGGCAGCGACCCTGTGTCGTGTCGTCTAGTCAGAAAAAAATCTAGCACCACGCTGCACTCATATTGTTCAGTAAATAGAGATATGGGATAAATGGGTTCGTGTGCATGGTATTTGGATGGATTTGCTCCTATCTTGGCACCATATTTCAGACACAAAAGATCTGGGTAATAACGACGACAACAAAAATGCCTATAATGCACGCAAAAGTGCCCTCATATTACAGCGGAATCGACTCGAGGGCACTGGGTTTTTATGGGTGGGCACAGGGTTGACACTCGATGTCCAGTCCAGCGCTTTTACAATTGACTGGAGCCGGATCTAAGCCCTGTTAAACTCTGGGGCGGGCCTTTTACAACAGTGGGAATCGGAGCAGAATCAAAACCACTTACGTTATGGTCAGTGTTGCTTCTGATGCAGGGGTTAACATTTCGAGTAGCTGTTCCTGGGTAGGCGTGACCAGGTTATCTGGGTTTCCGTTTTGGGACAGCTTCACCCACCCCTCTTTTCAGATTCGTGGCGCGGGATCTGAAATACTCCGCCCCACGCAAAGATGGCGCAGAGCCTCGGCTGGGCCAATGGGGAGTGGCGTTGCTACCGGTTGCCTAGGTAACAGCCAATGGGCAACGGGAACTGTGCCCAGTGTGGCTGCCCGGGATGGCGGCGTCAAGTGGGCCAGGCACTGGTGGAGGTTGTGTAGAGCACCGTGTTTGGGGAAAGCCCGCCGGAGCAAAGGTCTGGGCCTCTGGAGCCCCGCGCCGGGGCGCGACGGTCATCCGGAAAGGCAGAGCCCAGGTTGGCTGGCAGCGCGGGTGGGAGGGGGCCGGAAGAGTGTGATCGGGTGGGTCAGGAACTGAAGCGCCGTACAGGGAAGACGAGGTGCAGGGGAGCACGGCTCCATCTCGGGCGGCTGCCCGTGGGGGTCCCAAATCCGGGCCTCCTCTCTCGATCGTGGAGACTGAGGCCCAGGAGAACCCACGGCACTTGGGTTAGCAAGCAGAGAGTGTGGGGGCTGCGTCGGTAGGGACTGGCAGACCTGTGTGACCAGAGTACCCGGCTGGGGTGAGAGAGAAGACCCGGAGAGAGGAAAGGAGCTATGTTTGAATGCAAGAATGTAGTGCGAGAAAGAATGGGGAAGCCGCTGAGGAAGTGTTGCCTTATTCCGGTCTTGGGCTTTGTTTGCTCTGGGGCAAACGTGTCTCACCCGAGAGGAGACACGTCCCACAGGTAGAGGTTTGGGGAATGGGATGCCTCAATTAGTTGATGGGTGACCTTCCTGCAGCCCAGCATCTTCAGGCAGCTTGGGTGTCAGCACCAGTAACTCTGTTATATTAGAACTTGGCTCAGACATTTTCTTTCCCCATGAAATAGAATAGTATTTTGGCAGTATTACTCATTCCACGGGTCCTTCCCACCCTCTTCCCCGCCTTTTTTTTTTTTTTTTTTAACCTTCTCTTTGGTGCCAGGATTTTCTTCCACTTTCTTCGATCTAACCGTCCGATATACTTCCTGAATAAGACCTTTGTATGGTAATGATACATTTGTTTACATTAGAATGGGCTAAGGGGAGTTAAGACGTATAATAAAAAGTTACTTCAAGCTCATTTAAAAACACTTAGAATATTTGACTCTTTTGTTCTAGGTTCCTTACAAGCCTAATCTTTATCCATCAAAATCTTCATTTTCTTCTTAGGATTCTAAAAGCCTAATAACTGCCATGTGTGTGTATATATATATATATATATATATATATATATATATATATAAAACTGAAAGGCGAACTTTGACAAGATGGTCATATCCTGGGGAGGGTGGCTTTGGACGAACAACATGAAAGTATATGCGGATAGTCAAAGTAGTTGCCTCCAAACAATATCCTTTGACTGAAAATCTATTCCCCTTTTAGTATTTGTTTATATCCTCTTAATTTGAACACACATTACTGTGAATGCATAAATATTTAACTAAAGTTTGATTTCTAAAATTTTAAAAAGGCAGATTGGAAACAAAAGTTTTCATTACTGTCTCAGAGTTCTATTTGGAAATGGCCAAGGCAGGAGAACACAAAGAGCAGGGATATAATTTAATGTACAGACTGATAGTGTATTGGTTTACAGAGGCAAAATAGCAATTTTCTTTTAGGTAAATATTTGAACTGATCCTTTGCAACCCATCTATCAAGAGCTCAGAAGGGGTAGGTGTCTGTTTAGAATCATCTTGGCTTTGTGACTGGATTCTGTGGAGAGCCTAGATCGCTAGGCCATCTATGCTCTTTAAAAAAGATTACTTGAATTACTGATACAAATACTGATTTGCATCCCTTATTTAATTATGGCTTTTCAGTCTTCATCAGCACTGCCTGTATTTTATTAAACTAGATTTTGTGTATATTACCATGGATACTGATGAAATTACTTTTCTGGTCAGTGGCTGTAAAACTATTAGCATAGATGAAAACCTCAACACTATCCTAGATAGTGACAGTATCAATTATTTGAGCACATGTAGCAGTGTCTAGCCCAGTATGTCCAACTGTGGTCTGAAACTCATGAATCCTACATGTGTTCCCTTTAATTAGCACATCTGATATATTCTTGGAATGGACATCATTTTGACAAGGAAGTGCTGAAGGGAATTTGCTATATTCTTCCTAGATCAAAAAGGAATGGAAATTTGTAGTATGGATTTTTAAAAACAAACGGGAGAGGATGACGGCAGGGATAATGAGAGTGTTTCAGTTACTATTGCTACATAACATAAGTACCCCAAAACTTAGCGCTTAAAACAATCATTTTATGATGCTCATGGATTCTGTGGGTCAGAAATTCAAACATGGCACTGTCTTAGTTATCTAGGGCAGCTAGTGGATGGCTTTAACAAAGGGAAATTTATTTTCTCACAGTCTAGTAGGCTAGAAGTCCAAATTCAGGGCATCAGCTCCATGGGAAGGCCTTCTCTCTCTGTTGGCCCTGGAGGAAGGTCCTTCTCATCAATATTCCCCTGGACTAGGAGCTTCTCCGTGCAGGAATCCCAGGTACAAAGCTCCCAGCACTGCTTTCTTGGTGGTATGAGGTCCCCACTCTCTGCTCCTGTAGGAAAAAAGGTAGTGCAGGCCACACCCCAGGGAAACCCCCTTTATATTGGTCAGGGATGTGACCTGAGCAAGGGTGTTATTTCCCACCCTAATCCTCTTTAACGTAATCTAATCTTGCCTCATGAACCACAGGCAGAGATTAGGATTAACAACACTTAGGGAAATCATATCAGATGACAAAATGGTGGACAGTCACACAATACTGGGAATCATGGCCTAGCCAAATTGATGCACATATTTTTGGGGTACACAGTTCAGTCCATGTCAGGCACCATGTGCCTCTGCTCCATGGTATCAGGAGCCTCAAGTAGGACAACTCCATAGCTGGGGGCTAGAATCATCTGAAAGCTTCTTCACTCATGCCTGGCATCTGGGCTGGGAAGACTTGAAACAGAGCACTGTCAACTGGAACGCCAACAGATGCCCTCTCTGTGTGGCTTGGCTTCTTCAAAGCATGGTAGCCTCACGGTTGCTGTTGTTAGGTGCCACTGAGTCAGTTGTGACTCATAGTGACCCTGTGTACAACAGAACAAAACATTACCCGGTCCTGCACCATCCTCACAGTCTTTGCTATGTTTGAGCCCCTTGTTGCAGCTACTGTGTCAATCCATCTTGTCAAGGGTCTTCTACTTTTTCAGTGACTCTCTACTTTACCAAGCATGATGTCTTTCTTCAGGGACTGATCTTTCTTGTTAACATGTCCAAAGTACATGAGACAAAGCCTTGGCCATCCTCACCTCCAGGGAGCATTTTGGCTGTACATCTTCCAAGACAGACCTGTTCATTCTTCAGGCAGTCCATGGTATATTCAATATTCTTCGCCAACACCATAATTCAAAGGCATCAGTTCTTCTTCAGTCTTCCTTATTCATTGTCCAGCTTTTGCATGCATGTGAGGCAATTGAAGATACCATGGCTTGGATCAGGCACACCTTAGTCCTCAAAGTGACATCTTTGCTTTTCAACACTTTAAGAAGTCTTTTGCAGTAGATTTGCCCAGTGCAACACGTTGTTTGATCTCTTGACTGCTGCTTCCATGGGTGTTAAATATAGTTGATATGACTCCTCAAATCACACTATACTAACTCCTTCCAAATTTTTCAGTGAAGACAACAGTTGGCCAACTGCTGCCAAACATTTAAAGGAAATGCCCTTATATTATAATCTTTCTGTATAAATATTTTGTGTTTATGTTTTGGAATTGTTGTTATAAGATTTAGTAGAAGATACAGCCCTTCAGATTCTAACTGACTTGCTTTGAAGGAATGAAATAGTTCAGACTTATAGCATATGCTGACTTTAATTCTGTGACTTAGTAGTCCTGGGAAGAACTGAAGATGGCCCCTAGCTATCAAAGTGCCTACCTGGGCTGGAAAGAGTTTTCCTTTTGCGTTCTAATGGTTTTATTTCTAATGTTTTATTTGCAATGGGGTCCTGTTTGTCTCTACCCCAAGCACATTCTGATGCTGGGCTGACGATAAGAGGCTTGGGAGCCTGAAACTGGATACTGACCTTGTGGAGCACGGACTGGACAGAGATGGCACAGCAGGTACCAGCATCACCTCTGAGAAAATAACCCCCGCAGGTTAAGAGCTTGGCTGGTAACTCAAAGGTCAGCAGTTCAAATCCACCAGCCGCTCCTTGGAAACCCTGTGGGGCAGTTCTGCTCTGACCTATAGTGTTGCTATGAGTCAAAATTGACTCCACAGCAACAGATCGGGTTTGGTTTGGTAGTACAAGAAGAAAATGATCCTTGCCTTGGGATATCTTCTGCCATGTGAGAGACCTTGGGCATGGAGTTCTTGAATGATAACTGGAAAAGTGAGAAAATTCCTGATGGGCCCGTAGGAGTGACACCTAAACATCTCTAGAACAGCTTCCACAAAGCTAGCCTTCCTTTTGGGGATAAAAAAGAACATTCCTCTGTATTTGGGTGGTAACAAGGGGATTCCAGAGCTCATCTGTCCTCATAGCCGGGATGAAACTAAAGCTTTGCGACAGGTCCAGGGCCTAGCAGATGTGATGGAGTCCTATGTTCAAACAGGGCTGTTTTCACATCAGACCGTTTCTGGGCTTCCGGCATTTGTATCAAAAATCATTATGACGTAAGGCCAAAATTAATATCTCTTATGTTGTTGTTGTTAGGTGCCGTCTAGTGGGTTCCAACTTATAGCGACCCTCTGCACAACAGAATGATACACTGCCCGGTCCTGTGCCATCCTTACAATCGTTGTTACGCTTGAGTTCATTGCTGTAGCCACTGTGTCAATCCACCTCATTGAGGGTCTTCCTTTTTTCCACTGACCCTGTACTTTGCGAAGCATAATGTCCTCCAGGGACTGATTCCTCCTGACAACATGTCCAAAGTATGTAAGACGCAGTCTTGCCATCCTTACTTGTAAGGAGCATTCTGGTTTCACTTCATCCAAGACAGATTTGTTCGTTCTTTTGGTAGTCCGTGGTATATTGAATATTCTTCACCAACAACACAATTCAAAGGCGTCAATTCTTCAGTCTTCCTTATTCATTGTCCAGCTTTCACATGCATATGATGCGATTGAAAATACCATGGCTTGGGTCAGGTGCACCTTAGTCTTCAAGGTGACATCTTTGCTTTTCAACACTTTAAAGAGGTCCTTTGCAGCAGATTTGCCCAATGCAATGTGTCGTTTTGATTTCTTGACTGCTGCTTCCGTGGGTGTTGATTATGAATCCAAGTAAAATGAAATCCTTGACAACTTCAGTCTTTCTTCCATTTATCATGATGTTGCTCATTGGTCCAGTTGTGAGGATTTTTTCTTTATGTTGAGGTGCAATCCATACTGAAGGTTGTGGTCTTGGATCTTCATTACTAAGTGCTTCAAGTCCTCTTCACTTTCAGCAAGCAAGGTTGTGTCATCTGCATAATGCAGGTTGCTAATGAGTCTTCCTCCAATCCTGATGCCCTGTTCTTCTTCATATAGTCCAGCTTCTCAGATTATTTGCTCAGCATACAGATTGAATAGGTATGTTGAAAGGATACAACCCTGACGCACACCTTTCCTGACTTTAAACCAATCAGTATCCCCTTGTTCTGTCAGAGCAACTGCCTCTTGATCTATGTAAAGTTTCCTCATGAGCACAGTGTTCTGGAATTCCCATTCTTCGCAATGTTATCCATAATTTGTTATGATCCACACAGTCGAATGCCTTTGTATCATCAATAAAACACAGGTAAACATCCTTCTGGTATTCTCTGCTTTCAGCCAGGATCCATCTGACATCAGCAATGATATCCCTGGTTCCATGTCCTCTTCTGAAACCAGCCTGAATTTCTGGCAGTTTGTCGTACTGTGGGAGCTTGCCTGTTGCTGTGATGCTGGAAGCTATGCCACCGGTATTCAGATACCAGCAGGGTCACCCATGGAGGACAGGTTTCAGCTGAGCTTCCAGACTAAGACTAGGAAGAAGGACTCAGCCAGCAGTCTACTTCCGAGAAGCATTAGCCAGTGAAAACCTTACGAATAGTAGCGGAACAATGTCTGATATAGCGCTGGAAGATGAGCCCCCCAGGTTGGAAGGCACTCAAAAGATGACTGGGGAAGAGCTGCCTCCTCAAAGTAGAGTCAACCTTAATGATGTGGATGGAGTAAAGCTTTCGGGACCTTCATTTGCTGATGTGGCCCGACTCAAAATGAGAAGAAATAGCTGCAAAAATCCATTAATAATCAGAACCTAGAATGTAGGAAGTATGAATCTAGGATAATTGGAAATCGTCAAAAATGAAATGGAATGCATAAACATCAATATCCTGGCATTAGTGAGCTGAACTGGACTGGTGTTGGCCATCTTGAATCGGACAATCGTATAGTCTACTATGCTGGGAAAGATAACTTGAGGAGGAATGTTGTTGCATTCATTGTCAAAAAGAACATTTCAAGATCTATCCTGAAGTACAATGCTGTCACTGATAAGATAATATCCATAAGGGAAGACCAGTTAATATGACTGTTGTTCAAATTTATGCACCAACCACTAAGGCCAAAGATGAAGAAATAGAAGATTTTTATCAGCTGCTGCAGTCTGAAATTGATCGAACATGCAATCAGGATTCATTGATAATTACTGGTGATTAGAATGCGAAAGTTGGAAACAAAGAAGGATCAGTAGTTGGAAAATATGGCCTTGGTGATAGAAACAATGTGGGAGATCGAATGATAGAATTTTGCAAGACCAAAAAATTCTTCATTGCAAATACCTTCTTTCACCAACATAAATGGCGATTATACACATGGACCTCACCAGATGGAACAAACAGGAATCAAATTGACTACATCTGTGGAAAGAGATGATGGAAAAGCTCAATATCAACAGTCAGAACAAGGCCAGGGGCCGACTGTGGAACAGACCATCAATTGCTCATTTGCAAGTTCAAGCGAAACCGAAGAAAATCAGAGCAAGTCCACGAGAGCCAAAATACCACCTTGAGTATATCCCACCTGAATTTAGAGACCATATCGAGAATAGATTTGACGCATTGAACACTAGTGACCGAAGACCAGAGGAGTTATGGAATGACATCGATGACATCACACATGAAGAAAGCAAGAGGTCATCGAACAGACAGGAAAGAAAGAAAAGACCAGGGTGGGTGTCAGAGGAGACTCTGAAACTTGCTCACGAATGTTGAGCAGATAAAGCAAAAGAAAGGATGAAGTAAAAGAACTGAACAGAAGATTTCAAAGGGCGGCTCGAGAAGACAGAGTTAAGTATTATAATGACATGTGTGCAGAGTTGGAGATAGATAATCAAAAGGGAAGAACATGCTTGGCATTTCTCAAGCTGAAAGAACTGAGGAAAAAATTCAAGCCTCGAGTTATAATAGCGAAGGATTCTATGGGGAAAATGTTAAACGTTGCAGGAAGTATGAAAAGAAGATGGAATACACAGAGTCATTATACCAAAAAGAATTAGTCAATGTTCAACCATTTCAAGAGGTAGCATGTGATCAGGAACCGATGGTACTAAAGGAAGAAGTCCAAGCTGCTCTGAAGACATTGGCGAAGAACAAGGCTCCAGGAATTGATGGAATATTAATTGAGATGTTTCAGCAAATGGATGCAGCTCTGGAGGTGCTTACTCATCTATGCCAAGAAATATGGAAGACAGCTTCTTGGCCAACTGACTGGAAGAGATCCATATTTATGTGTATTCCCAAGAAAGGTGATCCAACTGAATGTGGAAATTATAGAACAATATCATTAATATTACACGCAAGCAAAATTTTTCTGAAGATCATTCAAAAACAGCTGCAGCAGTGTATCGACAATATCTCCCATAGGATGTTGATAAAGAACAGGTGGATGGCAGCTATAGTTTGTTTTTCATCTACTTAGTATATACCTCATTAGTCAAAATTGTCGAATTTTTTTTTGTGGCACAGTGGCTAAAGCAGTTGGCTGCTAACTGAAAGGTTGGCGGTTTGAACGCACTGGTGCCTCCTCGGGAGAAAGATGTGGCAAGCTACTTCTGTAGAGATTTACAGCCTTAGAAACCCTACAAGGTCACTATGAGTCAGAATCAACTTGATGGCAGTGGGTTTAGTCATGTGAATTATGTCGGTAGCATTTTTATGCTGAACAAAGACTTTAGAGAAATTCCCATTACAGTAAGTAGATGTGTGAGCTTAGGTGTCTCTTTTTGAAGGAAGCAAAAAAACTAACATTTAATGGACAGTGCCAGGTAGTGTTGCAGGTACTTTCATGTGTATTTAATTTAATCCACGTACCAACTCTATAAAATAGGTGTATAATCTGTATAGATGAGAGACTGAGGTTTAGAGAAGCTAAGTAACTTGCCAAAGCTTACACAGTGAATCAGAATTTGAACCCAGATCTTTCTCCTATTGAGGTCCACAATACCACTATACCGTACTGGGAGGGATAGGATAGGATAGCATAAGATAGTGTTTAAGAGCATGGACCCTAAAGGCCGATTGCCAGAGTTGTGATTCTAACTTCTGCATGTTAGCTGGATGACCTTGGTTAATATTCTTATCTTCTCTGTGCTCAGTTTCCTCATCTGTAAAGTGGGCATAATAATAGTACCCACCTCAAAGAGTTTCTGTGAGGATGAAATTAAATAATATATTTAAAAAGCAGAACAGAGCATGGCACAAAATAAGTAGTCAGTTAATATTAGTTGATGTTACAAAGCTATTTCAAGAAGCTTCCCTGGGGTTAGCTCAGTTGATTAATGAGTGTTGTGCTAGCTAACTCGGGGTGTAAATAACCTAGCACAGACCATAGCCACAATTTGGGGAAAAGAAACCTAATATACATGTTCTACTAGTAGAACATTTAAGCATCATTTTTGTACAAAATATGCCAGGTCCCTTTGTGCTGTGGAGCTGTGGAACCTGCTCTTTGGAACCCCTATCTTGATTTTTCACAGTGAAGGTTTCGATACACCCTTAACACTGGGTATGGTTTTGGCCTCTCTGGAACTTCATCGAGAGGAAAAGGAAGCTAGCCGTTGTACCAGGCCCGCAGGGAACTAGAGACTGAAGTGATTTAAGGGTCCAGTTTTGTTTATCCATCAGGTCTGGCCCCGGTGCTCTGAGGAAGAGGTGCACTTGTCCTCTTGGAATGCAGCCAGGTGCCTGCTATCAGACTCCAGTTTAATTATTAATAATAGGGGACATTTCTGTGGTGACTTACAGTTCAGAGAGCTTATCACACACAGTATTTCCATTGATTGGAGCAGTAGTCCATAGGCTTTCGAGCATATAAAAATCCCATGATATGTTTGTTAAAACTGCAGATTCTCAAGCTCTAACTGTATAGAATTTAATTCATTAGACCTAGGTCGGGCCTAGGAATCTGCATTGCCACAATCACTTGGGAAAACATTGTATTGTGTACATCTAGAAAAGATGAAGGAGTGAATAAAAAGACTTAGAAAATTAAAAAAGAAATAGGGATTGCATTTTTTTTTTGATATGTTATTCTCTTTGTCTCTACTTTTATTTAATGATATTTTGAGGATTTTAATGTCTCTGGTAGTGCAGTGGTTATGAGCTCGGCTGCTAACCAAAAAGTCGGCAGTTTGAATCTACCAGCCGCTCCTTGTAAACCCTATGGGGCAGTTCTACTCTGTCCTCTAGGGTCTCACTGAGTCGGAATTGACTCGACAGCAACGGGTTTGGGGTTTTTGTTGTTGTTGTTCTTATAGGATATCCTTGGGCACAGACTTATTCACAGCGGGCTGAGTTTTTTTGTCATTGCTGTTGGTCTTACAGGCTATCCCTAGGTACAAACTTATTCTTTACCACTGGTATAAAGTAATATCTAGCCAGTCTTTGTTATTTGTGTGTGTGTATGTGTTTTCCTATATCTATTGTAGTCATCCATTCTTCTCCCATTTCACTGGCTGTCCCCCTAGTCCAGGCCTCCTGATCTCTTACCTGGATATATCAGTTAACTTCTCCTATTCGTAGATTAACTCTCAGTTTCTATCCCAGGTCTTTGAATGTAGGAATTGGCTGAAATTTTTTAAGAAAAGCAGGAGGATAAGAATGGTTGGGCAGAAGTGATGATGGTGGTGGTGGTGGGTGCAGAGGTGGATATTTTTTGTTAAATGTACCCAAGGTTGCATATACTTAGCAGGGCTGGTGGCCTTTAGAATGTATCTACAAAGTTGCTTACAGTCCTTTCCTCCAGCCATCCTGTGACACTAGTTCTCCTCTGCTTGTTTCTTGCAGTTTCCATCCTTGTCTTCCATAAGCTGTCACCATGACCTTGACAAAAGGTTCCTTCACTTACTCCAGTGGGGAGGAATATCGTGGCGAATGGAAGGAGGGTGAGAAGGACCCCCGGGGTGGGGTATCCAGTGATGAACACTTCATTTGGCTAAAGGATAAATGCATCGAGATACATAAGTCAGCTTGTGGATCTTCATTTCCAACGCCGGTCTTTAATTCCAACTAGCGTCCTCCTTTTATTCTGTTTTAGGATTAAATACAAGAATTTGAAAATTCTGTTGTTAATCCAACCTTCAGAAATGAGTTAAATCTTCCTATTTCTAAATTTGAAGTGTTTCAACATCCATTAGTGGTGCCGTTTGGGAATTGTTTTTATGAATGGTAATGTACCCAGCAGAGTAAAATGAATTATTTTAAATATTTTAAGTACTCATAAGTTAGAGAGACTACAGGGTTCATTGCAGTGACTTGGTCCCAGTGAATCTTAAGATGTTAAGATCTGGAAAATAGGGCAGACACCCAAGAGCAAGTGATGTTCAGTGCTTCAATTGCCTGTGACAGCTCCTCACATTTGGAAGTACCTACTCATAGGAATGGTAGCAAAATTCTTCGGAGCCTGAGACTATACAAGAAGCACTTTAACCATGTTCAGTTTGGGAACACAGTCTGGCCCTTCAAGGTCTCTTGGGTCCAGTCCTAGCAAGCTAGGAGACTTGATTTTCTACAGCTTTGCAGGTGAAGAGCGGTTCAAGCTTTTACCAGACTTGAACCTCATTCCTTTCACATTAGAGCCCTGCAGCTGATGAATTTTTTAGCTTTGAAAGGAGAAATTGTGCAGCTGTGATGTGACCTTACCTTCTGACATCCTAAGCCTTTTCTCTTGTCTCCTAAACACCTGCTGTCCCCTTTAATATAACCTTTAAATGAGAGACTTCCTGAGGCTCTCCCAGGCAGTCTATCTAACAAAAGAACTCCCTCGCATTCTGTTTCAAGAGTATTATTGCTCCTCCATCGTCTTGCTGTGTTTTCTGGTCAGTTCACTGGGTAAACCCCCCTGTTGATATAAAAGAACTCAAAGCAGTGTTGCTAGTCAGGCTGTTAGGTTTGCCCAGTAGCTTTACGGTGCTAAGGGGCACTTTTCTTACTTCTCAGAGGCAGTATAGTACAGTACATGTTCAGGGCTCTAGAGTCAGACTGCCTGTGTTTACATTCTGGCTCTACCACCTAATAGTTCTGTGAACTTAAGTTATTTAGCTTCTCCTTGCCTCGGTTTCCTCATCAGTAAGATAGGAATAATAATAGTACTATACCTGCCTCATAAGGTTGTCATAAGGATTAAATAAGGTAATAATACAAAGTGCTTAGAAGAGTGCTTGGCAAGTACTAAAGTCTATAAATGTTATTGTAGTTTTTAAGTGCTCTTATCTTTCATACTTGGAAGGACCTCCTCTAAACCTGATGGTTGTGACTTAAAATGGGAAGGTCCCAGGAGCCAGGTTTTCTAGGTGCCTGGCTCAGGGTACTAGTTTTCTGCCCTCTAATATGGAAGCCCTGGTAGCATAGTGGTTAAGTGCTACAGCCGCTAACCAAAAGGTTGGCAGTTCAGATCTACCAGGCACTCCTTGGAAACTCTATGGGGCAGTTCTACTCTGTCCTTTAGGGTCACTGTGAGTCAGAATCGACTTGACAGCAATGAGCTTGGTTTTTGGTAATGTTACTCCTTCTCTTCCCCACTTTGTAAGTGGGGAGATGGAAGGTAAGGGATTCTATGCGAGTGAGAAAATACCCTGCAGCTGCGCCATTCCACCTGACACCTGTCCTCTTTGTTCAGGCCGTAGACATGGTTTTGGTCAGCTGATGTTTGCAGATGGTGGCACCTACCTGGGTCATTTTGAGAATGGGCTGTTTAATGGCTTCGGGGTACTGACCTTCTCAGATGGCTCAAGGTGGGTATTGGGTCACTTCTTTCTCAGCTTTGAGCTAGGGAGTCTCTGATGAAAAAATGGGACAGTGATAAGTATCTGGTTAACCCTGAGCTTATCTTAGACCCTGCAGAAAACAGGCAAGGAGTAAGCAGTTCTTTCATTAGTTACTTTTTTAAGTAGATCTAAAATTGGAAATGGTGAGGAGGTAAGTGACCTTCCACCCTACTTCCACCATGCTGCTATGTTCTTTCCTTGACCTTAGGGCCTCATATCATACATACTCTCTGACCCTTCTCTGTTGGTTGGGAGTGGGGTAGGTGGGGGAGTAGAGCTCTGAGACAAATGGAATCTGCTTTGCTTCTTGGCATTATTAAATTGGTAGCTAGTTGACTCGGTTAACCTGGACAGGTAACTCCCCACCACCCCCAAAAGACTAACATGTTGGTGTTTCCACAGGTATGAGGGAGAGTTTGCCCAGGGCAAGTTTAATGGTGTTGGAGTCTTCATTCGGCATGACAACATGACCTTTGAGGGGGAGTTTAAAAATGGCAGAGTAGATGGTTTTGGTAAGTTTCAGCCCAGCAGGATGGGTGACTTAGGTGAGCATAATATGGGTGGGAGTACATCTTTTTAGCTTTAATTCTTCTACAAATGTCCAGCAATCCAGTGACTATTCCCTAATGCCTATGCATTGAACTTCCCAATTGAGTACTCCTGAGTAGAGCCGTGAGTTTTTCTCTTTCTCAGCCTCCACCCAGTGAGCTGGTCTCTGAGACATTAATGCCGTTATCACTTCCATGTTTTCTCTGTCCTCAAAGGCCTGCTGACTTTCCCTGATGGTTCTCATGGAATACCCCGCAATGAAGGTCTGTTTGAGAACAACAAGCTGCTGCGGCGCGAGAAGTGTTCAGCAGTAGTTCAGAGGGCTCAGAGTGCCTCCAAGTCAGCCAGGAACCTCACAGCCTGATGGGGTGTGTGCATCAGCTGGCAAGTATTGGATAAAGCAAATGCCCCAGTTGTTCACTCGAGGTGGACAAATGAACCAGACCTGAGATGCTAATGACTGTCACACAGAGAAGCCTTGTGATATGCCCCATCACCTGTCAATCAGGAATTAGCTCACAGAAGAGTTCTAAGGATTTCTGGCCCATAGACCCTGCAGCAGTTGTTATCAGTTCTGTCTTTCCCTTAAGTAGATCCAAGGTGCTTATAGGGTCTCTACGAGTCGGAATCAACTCGATGGCAATGGGTTTGTTTCTTTTCGTTTGTTTGTTTTTAATGTGCGTATGTGCTAGAGGTCAGAGGAGCCTCCTTTTCTCTAAACCTTGGGTCACCCAGTGCAGGCCTGCTGCTTCCCTCTTTTTCATTTTCTGCCAAATTATGCAGAATGTCTTCATCCTGCCTACATTTGGGGCAGATGACCCTAGTCCCAACTTAGGGCCAGTGCTTTGTGCTACCCTGGAGAAATAAGGAAAAAGATAGGGGTGACTTAGTACGGTAGTCTTGTGAAAGTCAAGATGAGAGCTTTTCTGTATGTTACCCCCTCATTTACTGCTGGTTGGCATCATGGCTCTAGGCCGTCTACTTTGGCCATTTGCCTCTGTTCCTTCCCCCTGTGAAGGAGCCTGTAGAGTGGTTTCCCTCTCCTTCAACTTTACGAGCTGTCTTCCTTTCCTGAGTTCCAACAGAGAATCCCCATCTGTGCCTTGCTCCTTCTTTAGCCATGGGGCAGGATCTCTTTATGGGATGGTCAAGAAAGTAGTCAATAAAGAAACTGACGTAAACACTGATCTTTTTAATTTACGTTTATTACTTACTCCAGGGAAAAAGGCAGACATATCTGGGCCCCTTCGGGCCCTATCACGGAGTGAACCAGATCCTTCAGGATGGCTTGGGCTGATACAATTCCTTCCCAGTGGACCGGTAGGTCAGACCAATCTCAGCCCCTTGGGGTTTAGGTAGAACTGGACCCATCCTAGGACTGCAATGAACTAAAAGAGCACTTGATTCCTTTAGTTTAGTTATCTCTTCCATCCCAAGCCTTGGCTATCAGGCCTGGGGATCAGATCTCAACTGATAGGATCCCCACATGGTACATCACAGAGGCCTCCAGTTACCCTGTGACCCAAACACACCCCCTCAGCCCCTTATCCTCACACTGAATGTCTCCTCAACAGCAGATTGTGGTGGAAATCATAGCCGTGTGCCTCTATTTAATCTCTGAATTGTACTGTAGAAACAAGTGTTTATGAGGAATAAACAAATCACCTGACTGCCTATACTTAGTTTTCTTTATTCTGCTGTATCTTCATGAGTATGAACCCATTTGCTGTTTCTAAAAGTTAGAGATTGGAGCTTGGAACTGAGACTGCCTGCCTTACTACTTAATATCATCTAATTCTCATAAAAAATCTGCCGGGTAGGAGGTATGAATGTTCAAAACAGACAAGCTCAGGTTGCCCAAACTAGTAAGTGGCAGAGCTGGGTGGAGTTTGTGTCCTGGTCTTTCTGATTCCAAAGAACTTCCTGTTGTATTCCTCTCATCTCTGAGTGTTCCAGTGCACACGTTCTGAGGCCAGTTATTGTCAAATCTGCTGGGTTACCTTATGCAAGTCAGCTCCTGCTGGGATTTTATTTTCTTAGCAGCCAGTAGAGTATTACTTCCCTAAATCAGCTAATGAGGAACACTTACCATGCTCACTCTTTCATACGCATGATCCTATTCAATCCTCACCACAGCCCTGTGGGGAAAGTATTATTTTCCCACTACAGATGAGGCTCGGAGAAGTTTCCCCAAGGTCCTGTAGACACTGCAGAATTTCTGGATGTTGCTGTGAAAAGAGCCCAACTGCTAAATCCCAAGTTTCAGTGCCATCCAGATGCCCAGTTTCATTTGAAGATTGATACCTCCTTATATTCTTCTTTCCTCTAACCTTTGCCCTAAATTAGGATCTACACCCTGTCCTCACTTATTGACTGTCTCATTATCTGATATTCTGCATTTATGATAATAGTAAAAAATCTACTATCTAACTATTTTGTGCATTAACAATGTACAGCTGGCAGTAACAAACAGCAAGGTGCAAGGCGAGAATAACACTGGCTGTGATGGTTAAGGTTATGTGTCAACTTGGCTGGTCCATGATTCTCAGTGATTTGACAGTTATGTAATGATGTAGTCATCCTCCATTTTTGCATAATGCCAATTGTCACATAATGACTGGGTCTTTGGAACCTAACCATGTCGATTAGTGAGGAGTAGGTGTATTTACCTCCCCTTAAGCTTTCTTGAGAGTCCTGGTGGTGCAGTGGTTAAGTGCTTGGGTGCTAACCAAAAGGTCAGTGGTTCAAACCCACCAGATGCTCCACAGGAGAAAGATGTGGCGGTCTGCTTCCATAAAGATTTATAGCCTTGGAAACCCTATGGGGCAGGTCTACGCTGTCCTATAGCGTCACTGTGAGTCAGAATCCACTTGATGGCAACAAGTTTGGTTTTGGTTTTGGAAACTTTCTTTTTGACCAGAGTAATTTTTAAAACATTCATCTCAGTTTTCCTGACACTAGTCACATCACTAAAAAGGGTTAAGCATTTTGAAGAAAGTGGCCTTTTTGATTAAGGTGCTAAGTGTTTCTAAATATCTCAATTGAACCTTTTGCCTCTTTCCTTTCCCTTTCAGAACCTTCATAAGCCTTCCCCTAGACCACCAGGAATCTAGTGCCTATGTTTCCTCAGTATTGATAGGGCCTGTATCAGGGCTGGGACTAAGCAGACCTTGAGAGCTGAATTGCCTTTACTGCAAGGTTCTTGGCATCTGGGCAGGAAACTTGCAGGGGCAGGCCTTGCAATCTGCACAGCAGTGGAGTGTTGATCTGTACATAGCCACACTAGTTGTACTTACTAAACTTTATTGCAGTAATGAAGTAATTATTTTTAACAATAAAAGCAGAGTGCCTATAGATAAGAGAATGGTCCTGCCTCAGGCCAAGTTCCCTTCTCTAGTGTTTCAGACCCAGGCTGGCCAGAATGAGGTTCTAGACTAACATTTATCCACCAAAAAACGAAAACCAAACCCATTGCCACCAAGTCAATTCCAACTCATAGTGACCCCATAGGACAGAGTAGAACTGCCTCATATAGTTCCCAAGGAGTGCCTGGTGGATTTGAACTGCTGACCTTTTGGTTAGCAGCCATAGCATTTAACCACTATGCCAACAGGGTTTCCGTTTATCCACCAGGTGTCATTATTTAACAATTCTAGCAAGCTGCTGGGCTGTCTCAGTGCTCTCCTAGATTTTCAATGGTTAGGATCCAAGGCTAGAGACAAGAATATGAGCTGAGAGAAAATAGAGATTTAAGAAAGGGCAGTGTGGCTGGAATGCAGCTTGGGAGCATTTCAAAGACCAGTGACACTTTCCTGATCAAGTTTCCTGACCTACATACTTCCTTGGAAGAAGTCAGAATTTGGGCTCTTAGGAGTAGCCCTGGCTTCCAGCTGTGCTGTGCTACTCATATTTGTATTGCCAAGCCCAAGTAATCTTCCCTTCCGAAACACAAACTTCTGTACTGTGCCCACCCCATCCTTTCCCTCTGGCTCCTGGTTCCTGTATCTTGGGGGATAGGAAAGCATCCACAGCAAAGAGACAGATTGCTCCTTCCTAGACTAAGGGGCTCTAGAGACACAGAATTTAGATACAATGATGAGAAGTCATGGGGCTGTGAGGAGATGTGAGTGGTGGTGCCTGGTGAGAGGCCACCTGGAGGACTGGACGGGGAAAGGCACGTCTAACCCCCAGCTTCTCTGTGCACCCCTTCAGGTGGCAGGTGCAAGGCTGGAGGCTGGGATGGCCTCAGGCTGGGCCTATTCCCACCTCACTCTCAGAGCCAGCCATTGTTGGTAAAATGCATGCGCAGCGTGTCCTCTTCAGTGGGGCTCAGCTCCTGCAGTGGGGCACGGCAGGGGCCACCGTAATAGCCAAGCCAATCCATGGCTTTCTTCAGCCCTGGGATGCCAAAGTGCCGGGTCACCTGAGAAGCAGGGCCTGTTAGAAGAGACTGGGAAATTCCCTGAACACCCATATCTGGGGCCTAGGCCTCTGTCACTTTCAGAAAATTGGTGTGCCCACCCTCTGCCCCCAGTGAAGTTACTCTACCAAATCTATGACACCCAGGGCAGATTGGGAATTTAGATTTAGGGACCAGAAAGCACGTTATTATAATGCATAAGCCCCAGATTAATGAAGGAAGGTTTAGGAGAAAAATCCAGTCTAGCAGGAGGGAGAGCGGTAATGCCTGTGGGCACTAGAGCATCACCAGTCTATAGCCCAGTTCCCTGGAACCTGGCCCCAGGGCACACCAGGCCTAGGAAGCCAGGAAGCAGAAGGGCCTGTGAGAGCCTCAGGCACAACCAGGACCTCCACTCCCCAAGCAGCAGGGCTCCCCTCACCCAACCATAGCTCCTGCCTGACCCCAACTCTAAATGCTTCTCACAGGGAAAACAATGAGTCATTGCCTAAAGAAGTGCTGTTGTGTAACCTTGTGTCATTTACTTATCATCTCTGAGCAAGGTCCCTGGTCCAAAAAATGAGGAGGCTGAACAACATGATCTCTAAAATCTTTTCCACTGTAATGCAAGTCCTAAAGCCATTGTCATAATTTAAATCATGCATGGGATAGAATAAATGAAGCATCAAGTTTCTTTACATTTGGTGTAGCCATTGGTTATTTCATGCTGACTGGAAGAGTTAGATGAATCTTTGACTACCTAAAAACTAGGAAACCAATCATTACTCAGTAATGTTTTATTTGGAGAGAAGGTAAAACCTCAGAAGTGTGGGTTCCATGAAAGGAAAAGATAAGAAAGGTTGTTTGGGGTAAAAAAGGCTGGGAACCACTGATGGATAATTGACTAAAACTAGTCACCACTAGAGGCCAGTAGGCTTTAAGAAGCATGGGATTTTTTTCTTGGAATGGGTGGTAAACCAGCCCCAGCCATGATGTTCTAATAACCTGGCCTTTTCACCCAGAACCTGAGTAGGGTGAGAAAGACCTAGGGGGGAGGGTGGAAACAAGAGGAAAGTTTGCTTCTACCATGGGTTTCTGAAGGTCACTGGTTTGTCCCCTCTTCAGACTCTGAGAAAGGGTTGAATGCTGTGGTGGTAAAGACCATGGAAAGTCCTAAATATAGTGGGGTTAGGAGGGTGGCTGGGTGGAAAGGTAGAAGAAGGACATTGTATTCAACCAGGGCAGGGCAATAGGGTGACATCAAGCTACTCTTGGGGTGGCTGAGCCTATAGCGCAGGCAGCAGAAAGGTGTTCCAGGCATTCCTGAGTGTGTGCCCAGAGCTGGCACAGGAGAAGGCACAAATGAAGGATAAGGCAGGACAACATGCAGAGAGCTAGGATGGCAGCAAGATATCCTCTCTTCCCAAGGGGTAGCCAGGCTGCTTCATCTGTAAGATGAAGTCATAACAACGCCTACCCCATAGAGATGTCACAAGGGCCAGATGAGAAAAATACCACTAATATTAGACCAGTCCCCAAGAGCCCTGAAAGCTCCTCCTCTTCCTGGTATGGTATTCAGGCTCTGAGATCTTCTCTTTCCCAGGTTAATGGGAATGAGCAAGCAGAGGCTCCACCCTAGTGGAATGTCTAGCATATACAGGGGGTTTGTGCCCTGAGGGAATTTAGTCAAAAGGCTCTCATTTCTGTGGTCCTTTACATACTATGCAGAGAGTGTCTTATCCCAGGAGAACCTTCGCATCCAGGGAGATTCGTGCTTGCCTCCTCGGCTGCTCTTTCCCTAAACCTGAGTTAGTCTGCCCCTTTGAGGTAAGGATACAAACTATGAGATAGATCAAGAGCACACCCGCCACTTGAACCAAACAAAATATTGTAGCGTGTCTGAAGGTACTTGCCTGCAATGCAAAATTTAAGGAGGTGCCAAAAAACTCAGCAATCAAGATAAATAATATTTTAATACAACAGTTTTCTGAAGATCAAGATAAATGTCAAAAATCCATGATGAACAAAATGTCAAAATTTTAAATAAAAATAGTGCCACACCCACCATATTGAAGCCTGAGACAAAAGGAAAAGCATGCACCCGTATATACAGGTTTTAATGTATTTTTCAACAATTTTTTTTTTTTCTAGAAGTAGATTTTGAAAAATCTTTATTGATGGATTTGCTTCCATTGCACCAGGAAAGTAAGATTATAATTATGCTTTTGGTATAAATAAAATATTTAAACTTAAAATAATGCTGTGAATTTAAATATACCTACTTTTTAATTTTTCAACGACTTCAATGTTCTGGCAAAAAAATTTTAAAACAATTGGATCTTCAGAGGAGGGCTGGCGGAGTGTCAGGAGGTCATCCCCTCTTATGTAGGTGATGTCAGTGGGGAGCAGAAATGAGGCACTCCTACCCCTTCCACTCAGGGAGGTATCAGTGGAGGCCTGGTGGGGAACCAGAACCCCCACCCTTACCTATCAGTAAGGTGGAGCACTTTCTCAACTGTCGGTGGAAGCTGTGTGGGGATACTGTACCCCTACTCCCATCTGGCAGTAACAAGGTAGTGCTTCCCCTTGCCCTATTGGAGTGGTGTCAGAGAAAGTCATTGAAAACAGAAGGCTTGATTAACTAAGATCCAGAGTCTCAAGACATAATACCCAAAATGTATAGGTTTCAATACCAAAAACCATTCACAGGTGGTGGTTGTACAACATGATTAACATACTTGATATCACTAAATTGTATACCTGGAAAATGTTGAATTGGCAAATGTATTATATATTTTTTTACAGAGTAAAAAAAAAGAAAAAATCATTCCCATACCAGAAACCAGGGAAATCTCAAAAAGGTAATAGATGGAAACACCAAAATGACAGAAATGTGAGAATTATCTGACAAAGATTTCAAAGCAGCCATCATAACAATGCTTCAACAAATATGAACACACTCAAATGGAAAAAATATAAAGTTGTAGCAAAGAAATAGAACATATCAGCAAATAAACAAGATATACAGAAGGACAAAATGGAAGCTTTAGAACTGAAAAATGCAATAACCAAAATGAAAAACCCAGTGGGCTCCAGAGTGGAATGGAGGGGACAGAGAAAAAAAATTAGTGAACTGGAGGATAGAACAACAGAAATTACTCAGTCTGCAAAAGAGACAAGAACACAGACCTGTGGGGCTGTAACAAAGGATTTAACGTTTGTGTCATCAGAGTCTCCAAAGGAGTGCAGAGGGAGGGTGGGACTGAAAAAGTGCTCAAAGAAACAATGGCTGAAAACTCCTCAAATTTGGCAAAAGACATAAACCTACAGATTCGAGAAGGTGAGCGAACCCCTCAAACAGGGTAAACACAAAGAAATCCACACAAAGACACATCGTAGTCAAATTTCAGAAAATTAAAGACCATGAACATGAAAAAAATCTTGAAAGCAGTGAGAGAGAAATAACACCTTACGATAGAGGAAAAAAACACTTCGAATGACAACAGATTTCTCTTGTGAAACCAGAGTTGCCAGAAGGAAGTGGTATATTTTTCAAGAGCTGATAGGAAAAAAAAAAAAAAACTGTCAACCCAGAATCGTATGACTAGTGAAAATATCCTTCAGGAATGAAGAAGAAATCAAGACATTCTCATACGAATGAATTTGTCATCTGCAGACCAACCCTTTGAGAACCACCAAAGGAAGTTCTCTAAACAAAAAGGAAATGAGGAAAGGGCATGGTTATAAAAGAGTAACATGAAGGATACTTGTGATGATAGAATTGTTCTGCATCTTGACTATATCAATCTCTATATCCTGGTTGTGATATTGCACTATAGTTTTGTAAGATGTAACCATTGGGGGAAATTAAATAGAAGGTACATGGGATCTCTGTGCATTATTTCTTAAAATTGCATGTGAATCTATGAGTATGTCAAAATAAAAAGTGTAATTTAAAAAGAATACCTAAAACCATGTGTATAGGGGTACACGTTTTTCTTTTTCTCTCAGACTCCAGTATGGCTCCACGCAACTCTGCCTGGCACTAGGTAGGTTTTGACATCTTGGGTTCTTCTCCCCATCTTGCCCAGCACAGAATTGGGGTGTGTGGTCTGACCACAGAACAGATTTTAAAGACAGGCTTCTCCTCCAACCTTCCAGCTCATCCTCTGCTACTCCCAACAGTCTGTTTTTTAGCATCTGGCCCCGATAAAGCTGGCCATGGTTGACTCGCTGGAGGGCAGTGCATCTCTACATCAGCTCCCAGGATTATGTCAATCACCTAGGATGCTTGTCTCAATGCATATTTTTGGGCCCCACTCCAGACCTAAAAAATTAGAATTTTAGCTAGCTCCCCAAGTGAGTTCTAATGCACACTTAAGTGTGAGAAGCAATAGAGCTCAACTTTATCTGAAGTCAGGATTAGCTGGGGAGGCAAAAGAAGTTCCCACACTGGAAAGGATGTCCTGAGAGAGAAGAGACTGGGACCCCTGTGCCAGCCCTGGCTCCTGCTCACAGAGTCCCTCCCTCCAATCCCTGCTGCCCTGGGCTGGGAGCTCACCGCAATGTTTGGTTCAATGAGTCGGTGCTGCAGCTTCTGGGCATCTTCCCATTGCCCTGTGAGGCAGAGTCGCTCAAGCTGGCACACCTGGGCCCCCAGGACATTGGCCAGGGCACACACACCCCCCACAGCTCCTGTCGCAGAGTAGGACGCAGAACATCAGCAGAGCCTCTTCCCACAGAGAATGCACAGCCCTGGCCCCCTGGCACCTCTATTCTGGGGAGATAGAATGCAATTTATGTGGCACTGCTTGGCCATGTCAAAGGCAAGGTCTGAGTCCACGAAGTACAGATTTCCAGAGAGGAAAGCTGCCTGCATGTTCAAAGCAGAATCCTACAGACTGAGTGCTGCTCAGCGCTGTTCTGTAAGGGGCAGGGAGCAGAGTCGAAAGCTAAATAAGGACAGTTCTTTCCCTGCCCCCACATCGTGCCCCCCTGGTAAGCTCCCACCTGCCAGTTCACACCTCCAGTGTTCCTCCAATAGCCCCTGACTCATCAGTCCTGGGGGGAGGTGAAGTGGATGGGGAAGCTTTGGCTCTTCTGAAACTGTATTCCCCCCCGCCCCCCACCCAAATCCAGCCTGGACAGAAGGGCGGGGAGGCTGGAAAGAGCTCTGGACGCAGAGTCAGGAGACCTGGCATTTCCTCCCATTGGCTGTGTGAACTTGGCTAAGTCACAGACTCTCTAGTCCCCTTTGTTCTCATCTGGGCAATGAAAATGTGTTGGCTGTGATCTCAGAAGGCCCTGCTGCTTCTGCGAGCCTGTGAGTGTGATTCTAAGACTAGTTAGGAATGATTCAATGCACAGTGGCCTCAAGGCTGGAGAAAGAGCAGACAATTGGAATGAGTACATATGTTGTTGATGTCAGGTGCCCTTGAATCACTTCTGACTCATAGCGACCCTATGTACAACAGAACAAAACACTGCCCAGTCCTGCACCATCCTCGCAACCATTGCTATGTTTGAGCCCATTGTTGCAGCTACTGTGTCAGTCCTTCTCTTGAGGGTCTTCCTCTTTTTCTCTGACCCTCTATTTTACCAACCATGATGTCCTTCTCCAGGAACTGGTTCCTCCTGATAACATGTCCAACTTATGTGAGACATAGTCTTGCCATCCTCGCTTCGGAGGGGCATTCTGGCTGTACTTCTTCCATGACGTGATTAGAGCAGCTATATTTGTCACCTAGGTAGGGAGCTCGGGACTCAGGACAAACTGCAGGCATTCCTACAGGAGTTGTACAGGCCAGGCATTGTAACTGCCACCCTCCACCCCATGCCCACCAAGGTCACTCACAGCATTCAGTATTCAGAAAGGCAAGCAGTGTGGCTAAATTCCTGATGTTTTAGAGCACACAAGCTGGCAAACGCCTTCTGCAGCCCCAGTCCCAGCCTTCAGGGTCTCTCCCAGCAGACCCCAGGTGCCCTGGTGTATCTTGGTCACCCATCACAGTTTGAGAGCAGTGGGCGCCCTACCCAAGGCATAGCTGGCCAGCAGGAAGCCAGCCGATCCAGCCAACACCTGGAAATTCTGCTTCCTGGTCTTGTGAACAATCAGCCCAATCCTGGTCACCTACAAGAGCAAACCCGGAGTGAGCACTGGGCCCAGAGCCCTGGCTGCCAACCTGGAGCGAAGGCTGGGGAAGCATCATATGAGATCCCCATTCCTGGAGAGATGCCCTAAAGTTCAGACAAAGCCCTGAGTGCCCAAGCACAGACAGAACCCAAACAGGTGCCCAAGACAGATTGATCCCAGAGCTGCCTTGATTTTGGTAGCAAAAGTGCTAGAGCCCAGAGAAGAAGAGACCTGCCCCAGCCTGGGAGTGGCCTGCCACTCACATCACCACCGCTGTCCTTGATGCCCACGATATTTGGGTGCTGGGACAAAGTGATCACTGCATCCACAGGCAGGTCCAGCCCTGTGTTGGCTGGGACACTGTACAATACCACAGGGATGGGGGAGAGGTCAGCAACCTAAGGAGGTAGAGAGAAGGGGAAAATGGGAGCTGCCCACACCATCAAATCCCAAGTGACTGCCCACTACCAACAAGGATCTGGCCTAGGTCACCACAGTGCTACCTGGACAGGTCATCACCTTAACGATAAGCCACAAGTGCCATGGACACCAACTGTAAGCAGTAATAATGGGCAATGTTTACTGAGTGCTTTCTAAGTGCAGGGCACCGTTGTAAGCCCTTTATACTCATGATCTCATTTAACCCTCACAATAACTTATGACGAAGATACCATTATTCCTCCCATTTTAAAGGGGGAGGTAACAGCAACACAGAATGGTTAGGTAAATTGCCTGGTGTCACACAGCTGGTACATAGTAGTGCTCCATGCTTATCTTACAGTTGCTATTCATGTGGCATAGGCTCACCATAAAGGAACCCTGGTAATGCTATGGTTAAGCACTTGGTTGCTAAACAAAAGGTTGGCAGTTCGAACCCACCAGTGGCTCCAAGGGAGAAAAGACCTGGCAATCTACTCCCATAAAGAGTACAGCCAAGAAAACCCTGTGGGGCAGTTCTACTTTGTCACATCAGGTCACTATGAGTTGGAATCGACTTGACAGACACAACAACAAGGCTCACCCCCTGTCCTTTTCTATCCCCAAGCATTGTCTCCATCTCATCCAGCCTCCTCAGTCCCTGCCTCAAACCAACAACCACCTGTCAAACCCACCTTGGTGTAGTGGTGAATGAGGGCAGCACTGCTCATGCGGCCACGATAGTAGCAAGGGGTCACCACCATGGCAGCATCAGCCCCGACCTGGGCCATGCTCACGGTCATCTCCACTGTGGCTTGAGTAGCTGCAGGAGGAAAGGCAGTCTTCTCAATGAGTCATGGAGGGCAAGAGCAGGAGATAAAAGGCCTGGGCTAGGACCCTGGGGCAGACAAGGGATGCCTCAGCGTGTTTCTGAAGAAGCAGAAGTAGACTGAACCCAACTCCCAGGGCCAAGGAGCCTGACCCCCCATCCTCAGCCACCCCCAGGGCCCTGGGCATCACGTCCTCACACTCGCAACCGGAGCCAGCGATCAGGAGCTTGTCCTTGGGCGTGGCCTGGCGCACACGGCTCACCACCTCCAGGCGCTCGGTGCTCGTCAGAAAAGGGAACTCGCCATTGGAGCCCTGGACCACGAAGCCTGCAACACAGGTCCCATCACAGCCAGCCAACACCTGCCCATCCTCTTATGAACAACCAGGGCATTGGTATTATACTCACCCAGGTTCCTACCTCCCTCACGCCACAGCTTTTTCACATATTTCCTTCCTGATTCAGCCAGAATGTATTCCTATCCATTTACAGTGAGAGTTTGCAAGTCATTTTTCTTTATTTAATAAAATGTTTTAAATATACCCAAAATAATAATAATATAATCCACATCAGTGTACCCAACACCCAAGGCAACCCACCCCTGATCATCATCTTTCTGTTCTCTGTCTTGACAATGGTGTTTACTGTTGTCATCCATGTTTTTTCTACACTGAAGACGTACATATGAACCCATGAGTGAAATACAATTTAGTTCTGGCAATTTTAAACTTCTTGTAAATGGGATCAAATTTATATAAACCACTTGCCACTGAATCGATTCTGATTCATGGCGACCTCATGTGTGTCAGAGTAGAGCTGTGCTCTGCAGGATTTTCAATGGCTGATTTTTTCAGAGATCACCAGGCTTTTTTTCTGAGGTGCCTCTGGGTGAACTTGAACCTCCAACTTTGGTTAGCAGCTGAATGCAATAACTGTTTGCACCACCCAGGGACTCCCAAATTTTATATAACCTCGTGCCATTTGCTGTTTTTGCTCAACATTAAGTTCTGATTCATTCATTGTAATTGCTGTATAGTATTCTGTTGTATGGTTAGACCACAATTTATTTTTCATTCTCCTATTGAGGACATTTAAAATGTTTCCTTCTTTTTGCTATTACAAGCCATGTGGAGACAAACATTTTCTGTAATATTTCCTGTGCACATGTGCAGGACTTTCTCTATAGTTAAGATACTTGGGGACGTAACTGGGGGTCATATGTGCGTGCATCTTCATGTGCCAAACTTCTCTTTAATTAACCAGTGTGTACCCCTTCAGCAACACAGAAGAGCCTGTTAGTGTTCATCCATGCCAACACTTGGTATTGTCAGAACTAATTTTTGCCAATTTGCTGGATGAAAAGCGACATCTCATTGTTCTACTTTGCATTTTTCTGTTTTATCAATGATTTGCTGAGGGGTTTCTAACGTGTACTAGCTACAGATGTCAACCCTTTTATATCCATGAAAGACCAGCAGAACTGATGCTCTTCAGCTGGATAACAAGGAACTGTCCTGCGTTAAATCACTTTTCAACTTTTATTAAAATTTAACTTTTTCTTTTCTCTTCTTTTCTTTCTCCTCCCCACTCCATTCCATCCCCCACCCCCCAAAAAGAGCAAAGTATTTTACAAACACAGCAAACAATGTTGTTGTTAGCTGCCGTTGACTCAGCCCCCAACTCATGGCGATCCCATGCACAAAATGAAAGCTTGCCCAGTCCTGCACCACCTCCATGACCGCGAATTGGACCACTGTGATCCCCAGGACAGCATACATACCCCAGGACTATCAACAAATAGAAAGATATCTGGGAGAATGGGGGAAAAAAATGAAACCAGGAGCATACAAAATCCCTGCCGTACAGTTGTGAGAATGGGCCATAAATTTGACTTTGAGCTTCCCGACAAAGCTAAAAAGGAAATGTGGTCAGCTAACACGTATGTAGAATCCAAAAGATAAAAGCAAAGCAGCTGCCCTGGAGAAGCACAGTTTCCTGGCACTGGAACTAAGAGAAATTGTTCCTGTGAGTCATCCTTAAGGGGACACAGTGTGATGTAGACTCAACTTTATACCACAGACCTTTTTCCATGCTGTTAACTACACCATTCAATCCCAGAGTAGATGGCCAGAATCTCTCTCACCGGACATTTAGCAGTTTTCTCCCAGTTTTTTGCTTTGGTAACATTCCAGGGAACATCTGGAGGCAAAGAGCTCTTGGTTTCTCTTGATGGCCTCTTGAGGATCCATTCCTCAGTGTCAGGCTAGGAGCCTAACTACATCCTGATACATCCTGCCACATCCTGCCCCAGTCCTCTGCAACAGGTCACACCCATGCGCAGAGCTGCCAGCCTTAGGTGAGAGCCCGAGTCCGTCCACAACTGGGCCAGCACCCTCTGACTAAATATTTAAGGATCAAGTTCTTGCCATTTCTATTCAAATACCAAAGACATCTTCTATCCCAGTCCTGCATTTTCCTGTTTTATCAGTCATTTGTTCTAACAAGTACTGGCTACAGGTATCAGCTGGGCTGGGGGCTGGGGCTCATGCTTGCTACAGTCCTTCTTCAGTCATAAGTACTCATGTCCAGGACACTCCTCATCCTGGTGGTCAGTTCCCCATGGGTGGACAGGTTCCATGGCACCTGCCCTGAACAGCAGGATTTCTGGGTCTTCACCTCTAAGAGGCAGAAGCAGGCCTCTGCGCTCGATGCTCCTGGTGGCACAGCCCTCTCTCTTTTCTCGTTTAAGGGATCATTTGATCCAGGCCAGACTCCTGACAAGGAAGAGGGAAGTATGGTGTAGCCAGAGGAGCTCTGAACGCAAGAGTCGTCTCTGGCTTTTTAGCATGTCACAGCATGTCCCTGAGTTTCCATTTCCTCAGTAGAATGGCAATGAAATCCTTTCCAAGCCTACCTTATAAAAACTATTTAAAATAAGAAAATGTACAGGAAAGAACTTTGAATCTGATTATCAAGGAATTATTGGTAAAATCACTTTCCTCTCAACTTTTATTTAACTTTCTTTTCTTTCTCCTCCCCACTCCATTCCATCCCCAAAATATTTTGAAATAGTTTAGAGCACTCAATGCAAAAGGATTATCACAAATAGATATTTGGGAGAAAGGAAAGAAAAGGAAGCCAGGAGCAAAGCTGGTATACAAAACCAACTGCTGCAAAGAGCTCCCTCCTTCTCCCTGGCTAGCTGCCCATTGCCAGGCCTGGCATGCCTCCCCTCATGTAGAGAGGGGGCTAGAGGAGAGGAAAAGGCCAGGGTCCCTCATGCGCAGGGGACCGAGGCAAGCGAGTAGCGGAGAAGCAGAATGGTTCGATGCATAGGCTCTGAAGTCAGAGAAGCTGTGATTGAAGTCTCAGTGTGGCCCTTCATCAGCTATGAGATCTTGGGTAAAAGGCTTAGGCAAACCTCAGCTTCGTCAGCTGAAAAATAGGGGTAATATTAGTACCTTCCTCACAGAGCTGTCTTGAGGTTTAAATGAGATGCTATTTGTAAAGGGCTTGGAATAGAACTTGGCACTCGATGTGAGCTGTAATTATTATGGCCTCAGGAGAAAGTGCTCAAGACTTAAATCAGGAAGGTGGCAGTTTTCCTTTGAGAAGGAGGACAGCTGGTGTTGGAGGGGAGACAGCACTCAAGGACCAAAGAGGCTCATTCTCATTTCAGAAGCTACTCTCCCCTGCCCCCACGGTTATGCTGGTTGCTCAGGGAAGCCAGTGTGACCTGGGAAGGGGACTGGGTGTTTGGGATTGAGATGTACCAGCGACATGGTGACTTACCATGGCCAAGAGGAATCACAGTCTCTTTTATATAAGGAGTGTCCCCAGTCACTGTTATGCCTTCTCAGTCCCTCATCTTTGTCACCTCCTCTTTCTTTCTGGGATCCCTCCACTGGACAGCTCTCCTCTGAACTTCCATTACCAGTTCCTTGCTGCCTACCTACTCAAATGCACAGAGGGCCTCAGAACCTTTCAAGTCCCTCCTCCCCTAGGATTAGGCAAAATTTCTCAGTCTGCCCTTCACTTTAAATGAGGGAATTGGATTGGATGGTCTCCAAAGTCCTCCTTGGCACTAAGCTTTAGAGTCATTTTTCTGGCCTTTTCTCCCACTCCATGCCTATTTCTACACGTTCCTCTTCAATCAAACTGTCCAGGTTCCCCCAGACACACTGCCCCTTCCCCGCTTCCAAACCCTTGCTCATGCCATTCCCTTTTGCCTGGAACGCCTCCCTAGTTGAAGCACCTCAAATGCCGTAAGAGTCACTAAGCTCTTCTTCAATTCCTTACCCCTTGGTGCTCCACAGCGTCCTGTCCGCCTCGTGCAGTACTTGTCTTGCTGTGCCTAGAATCATCCAGTTCATGGATGGTGTCCTCCTCATTTTGGGCTCCATGACACCCAGCACAATGCCTGCTGGCAATTTGTTGTGTAAAAGAAAAATTGTCCCAAACCTGGTCTTGGGCAGAACCTTTTTGCAAGGATGTTATTCAGAACTTCCCTCTGGGAAGAAGTACGCATTCTTGATAAAATGCTTAAGCAATTTTCTGATGAACTTTTAGTGGTATTCAGCTTTCTCTGAGAAACCAGCCCAGACTAGATAAATCTTCTTTGTATCTAATCTAACAATGATCATCTAGCCATTCTCTTTTCTCATAAAACGCCCTTACGAAGAGTATATCCTTAAGTTGGCTGGCTAGAGACTGTTTTCCTTGCAGTACAACTGTAATTAAAACTTTGCCATGTACTCTTAACTAAATTGTCTGAAAACTTTCTTAACTTTTAATTTTGAACTACTTTTAGATTTACAGAAAAATTGCAGAATGCAGGGAGTTTCCATACACCTTTCCTCCAGCTCCCACCCCCCAAAATGTCGTACACAACTCTAGTACAATTATCTGAAACAGGAAATGAACATTTGTACAATAACATTAACTAAAGACCTTATTTAAATTTTATCAGTTAAAAAACTTATTTTTAAGATTTCAAAGTGGTAGTTCGCTAAAATTTCATGTAATGAGCTTTAAAAAGGGATTTAAGGTGGTCCAGATATGTGCACAAATTTTGATAGTCACTTTCAGAAGCCAACCCCCTCTTGCATTTGTCTAGTTTAGCAGTCTCCAAAATTTGCCAATGTGATTGACTACATACATATAGCTTTGTATATCTAAAATTGTGGGGTCAATTCTGACTCATAGCGACCCCATGGAACATAGTAGAACTGCCCTAAAGGGTTTTCTTGGCTGTAATCTCTATGGGAGCAGATCGCCAGGTCTTTTTCCCGTAGAGTCACTGGGTGGTTTGAACTGCCAATCTTTCAGTTAGTAGGCAAGTGCTTAACCATTAGTACCACCAGGACACACATATAGTTGTTATTAGGTGCCATCAAGTCAGTTCCAACTCATAGCCACCCTATGTACAACAGAACGAAACACTGCCTGGTCCTACGCCATCCTCATAATCATTGTTATACTTTAGCCCATGGTTGCAGTCAATCCATTTCATTGAAGGTCTTCCTCTTTTTTGATGACCCTCTACTCTACCAAGCATGATGTCCTTCTTCAGGGACTGATCCTTCCTGATAACGTGTCCAAAGTATGTGAGACATTGTCTTGCCATTCTTGCTTCTAAGAAGCATTTTGGTTGTACTTTTTCCAAGGCAGATTTGTTCGTTCTTTTGGCAGTCCATGGTATACTCTTTATTCTTTGCCAACACCACAATTCAAAGGCGTCAATTTTTCTTTGGTCTTCCTTATTCTTCCTCCAGTTTTCACATGCATATAAGGCAACTCAAAACCCCATGGCTTGGGTCAGGCACACCTGAGTCTTCAAGGTGACATCTTTGTTTTTTAACACTTTAAAGAGGTCTTTTGCAGCAGATTTGCCCAGTGCAATGCGTCTTTTGATTTCTTGACTGCTGCTTCCATGGATTGTGGTTCCAAGTAAAATGAAATCCTTGACAACTTCAATCTTTTCTGTTTGTCATGATGTTGCTTATTGGTCCAGTTGTAAAGATTTTTGTTTACTTTATGTTGAGATGTAATCCATACTGAAGGCTGTGGTCTTTGATCTTTACCAATGTTTTAAGTCCTCTTCACTTTCAGCAAGCAAGGTTGTATCATCTGCATATAGCAGGTTGTTAATGAGTCTTCCTCCAATCCTGATGCCCCATTCTTCTTCATATAGTCTAGCTTTTCGGATTATCTGCTCAGCATACAGATTGAATAAGTATGGTGAAAGGATACAACCCTGACGCACATTTTTCCTGATTTTAAACCATGCAGTATCCCCTCGTTCTGTTCAAACGACTGCCTCTTGATGTGTGTGTGTGTATGTATATATGTACGTACACACACACATACATGTATACAAACTGTCTTATTTATCTAGTGCTGCTATAACAGAAATACCACAAGTGGATGGCTTCAACAAAGGAAAGTTTTATTCTCTCACACTTCAGTAGGCTAGAAGTCTGAACCCAGGGCGCCAGCTCCAGGGGAAGGCCTTCTCTCTCTGTCGGCTCTGGAGGAAGGTCCCCATCATCAGTCTTCCCTTTGTTTGGGAGCATCTCAGCACAGGAACCTCAGGTCCAAAGGATATACGCTCTGCTCCCAGCACTGCTTTCTTGGTGGTATAAAGTCCCGCATGTCTCTCTGCTCACTTCTCTCTTTTATATCTCAAGAGATGGCTTAAGACACTATCTAATCTTGTAGACAACATCAACATAACTGCTGCTAATACATCTTATAGCGATGGGATTTACAACACATAGGGAAATCACATCAGATGATAAAATGGTAGACAATCATACAAGGGAATCATGACCTAGTCAAGTTGACAGATATTTGGGGGGGGAACAATTCAATCCGTGACATATACATACATACATATATGCACACATATATATACATACATACACATACATATATATATGGTCATGGAGCCCTGGTGGCACAGTGGTTAAGAGCTCGGCTGCTAACCAAACGGTCGGCAGTTCGAATCCACCAGCTGCTCCTTGGAAACCCTGTGGGGCAGTTCTTCTTGTCTTATAGGGTTGCTATGAGTCGGAATCAACTTGACAGTAACAGTTTTTTTTCTAATATTGTCATCTATTAGTTATGTCAAAAAATTCAAATACTCCTAGCAACTGTACTTCATAAAATTAAATGACAACATTTTGGGTTTATCCATCCTTTGCAGTAATGCTGTGCACTTCCTCCCCTCCCCCACCCTTCTTGCTGGGGTTTAAGGTCCACAGGCTGGGAACCACTGGTAAATTCATAATAGATCCAAATGGTTCAAATTTCTTGTAGTCACTTGGGATTAGATAGTACCTTGTAGCTGACTTGTCTCAAATTTCATGGGAGAGGCAGCTGCCTCGCTTTAACTGACTTGGGGTCACCCCTTGCCCCAGAAATGGCTTCTTGGGAAACAAGAGGAGGAGGCAGTTTGAGTCCCAGGCTTGCATGAGAACAGAGAAAGCATCAGAATATCTAGGAAGAGGTGAGGAATAAGGATGAGAGAAGTAGACCCCCATGGGGATGGTGGGAAGAAGCCTGTACAGGGCTGAGATTAGTGGTATGGGTCTGAAATCTGGCAAAACTGGGATTAATCCTAGCAACATCACTTGCAATCTATGTCTTCTCAGCATAATTTCTCTGAACCTCAGATTCCTCATGTGAAAAACAGAGATAACATAATACCTTCTTCATGGGGCTGTGACTTAACATTTAACCCTTAACACAGAGCATGGCATGTGCTAAAAACTCAAAAAGAGGAAGCTGGAAGTATTAGTAATACTGGTATTACTAATACAGGGTAGCAGCCACATTCACAGGCACAGCAATAGTAACAGAAACAAGAACAGAAATTATACCAACATAACAGCTCTGAAGGTAGGCGGTGGGGAGGTACCGACATGGAAACATGGATCCCAGTGGGCCTGGGGAGGCACTGGGACAGGGAGAGAGAACTGCAGTGAGGGACGTCATATAGCTTGAGAAGAAATAGGCATGATGAGGACGGCACAAAGAAGACAGGAGCCCTATGTCCCATACCACTTGGTTACCCTCTTCTGAAAGCCCATTTCTTTCCCTCATCTCCAACACCTGGCTGTCATAGCCAGGTTGATGAGTGTTGAATTTGAGACCCAGGGAGCCATTTTAAGGAGTCTCAAAAGAGCCCAGTGAAAATACCCCAGGCCATGGCCCCCACACTGAGGACTGCTGGAGAAGGAGCTTTCTCTCCATTCCCTGCCCAGACCTCAGGTTGGCCACAGAGCCTCCAGACTCAGAGTGAGGGTACACAAGGCTTTATTGGCTCAGTTTCAGGCATTTGGCATCAGTGTGGGGCTCCTGACTGCTCCTGGGTGTCTGCCTTGTCTGTCTTCTCTCCATGGGTCTTCAGGAGCCTCAGAGTGTCTCAGCTGCTTCGCCTCCTCTCAGCTCTCCCAACATCAGGGGCTGTTATCTGTGGCAGACCCCATGCATAGAGTTGCAGGGGCCCGGGACCCCTGTGGGGCTGCAGAAGAGAGGATTTTGCCAGCAGCATCTCACCCTGGGCCATATAGGTTGCCACATAGGAGAGAAAACTGCCTGGGTATGTATGCCAGCCTTGCTGGGGGAAGGGACATCTTCATCCATGTTTAGGTGGCTTCAAAGGGGTCATAGATCTGGTGGCTGCGGTTGGGCATGCTGTGGCTCTGGTGGCTCTGGTGACCTGGATGACTCTGGTGGCTTTGGTGACTTGGATGAGCCTGGTGGCTCTGGTGACCTGGATGAGGCTGGTGGCTCTGGTGGACTGGATGAGCCTGGTGGCTCTGGTGGACTGGTTGACCCTGGTGGACTGGATGACTCTGGTGGCTCTGGTGGCCGTAGTGACTGTGGCCCTGGAAGGTGTGAGTGTGGTTCATGCCAGCTGTGGTGTTCTCCTGCTGGATGAGGAAATTCCCTTTCAGTTTCATCTCCACCTCCTCCAGGGCCTTCAACTCCTCCTGGTTGATGTCTTTGGATTCCAGGTGGCCTGAGAGCTGGCAAGCTCTGGCTCGCTGTAGCATGGAGTTTGCCAGGTGCCTCCCCTTGCAGTCAATCTCTTTGGTGCAGGCAGCCACTGCGGCCCAGGTGGCCTCATCCGTGGACGAGGATTTCCCAGACTCCTTGTGGGTTTCTTTGGTCACTGAGGACCCCGATGTCCGCTGCTTGCTGGTGAAGGATTCCCGCTGGAGAGCAGTGCCTCCCTCTCCATGCCTTGTGGTGAAGGTGTCCACACGGATCCTGGTGCTTGCCTCCCCACTCCCACTCTCCGGCTGGGGAGTGGCGATGGTGGCATGGCTGCTGGCCTCCAGCTTTTCATCAGAAAGGCGGCTAAAGTGAGACTTGATCCAGTCCTCTTTCTTTGCTTTATGGGATTCTGGTGCCTCGAAGTCGTCTTCTACAGACCCAGCAGTGATCTTTCTTCTCTTCTTCTGAATCCACAGCATGAGGCTTCCGCCTCCAAGCAAGAGGGCAGCCACCAGCACCACCTTGCATGATGGTTGCTGGACTAGCTCCAAGAAGGTCTCCAGGACCTCAGGCCAGGCAGGCAGAGCTAAGAGCACACTGGGAGTGAGGGAGCCCAGGTGGTCTGGCTCATGCTTGAAAGGTAGGCTCCCCGGGGCTGTCTGGCAGGCCTCCTGCTGTGCCCTCCCTGGGCGGCCCCTCCCACCTCAGCAATGAAGCCCATTGTGAGGAAGGCAGCTGGGGGGTGGGGTGGGGAGAAGCCAGCATCCCTCATGTGCTGCCTGGGAGGCATGGTCTGAGGCTTGGGTCTTTGTCTCTTACCCTGACAGCTGTCCCCAAGGCCAGTGGAAGGGTAGCTTCCCCAAATCTGAGTCTCTTTTCCCTTCCGCTTTGTGGCCCATTTTGCAGTTCAATCCTTCTTACCTTCTAGTCTTTGGTTTCTCCCCCTCCCTACCTGGTGGCCACTAGGGGTGAAGCCTGCTGGGTCAGGCTGGCCATGGCACAAGGACCCCCTTGGCTGGGCTGGCATCCATTCCTGGCCACCTGAGCAGGTGTCTCCCTCCAAGCCAGGCCCTCCACGGCTGCCAGCTCAGTGCATTCCATTCCCACCACAGCCCCCTGCCACAATCTGGGGCAGGGTCCAGCAGAAAAACAGGCCCAGGAAGGGAGCTCACTCTGGAATAACATGAGGTCACAACTGAGGCGGGGAAATGCAGTGGGCTGGGAAGGCAGATAGGACAGGACTTCACTGGGTCCCAGATTCCTGGGGCCATTCCAGGGTGGGGGCTGCTACCCCGTGCCTTAGTGATACAAACCCAGAATTTGCCCCAGGCAAATGGGCATGGATCAGGTTGTGAGTAGGGGGACCAGATGGCTTTCTGAAGGTGCTGAAAACTGAGACTGCGGCTCACAATCCTGAGTTATACCCAGGGCCTCTCAGGGAACAGACACTATTTTTTTCCCCCAGAAACGTCTAGTATATTAAAAAAAAAAAAAAAGAAGAAGAAGAAATGACAAAATAAGATTGTAAAAAATATGATATTTTAAACAGGAGATCTGATTTTTTGATTTAGCAAAGTGATAATTTTAAAATACACAAAAACGTTGTATCTTATCATAAGATACCACAGTGCACTTGCCATTCTGAGGCAACGAGACACAAGTTTCAAAGTGTTATGGGAACCTCTCCTCCCCAGTCCTGCTGCGGTAGCTCTGTGGTTGTCCTCATTTAGAAACAACAACTCAAAGTCCATCTTTGAGGTCATTTGTGAGTGAGTTCAGGGCCAAAAGGCCTTCCTGCAACAACTGCCTCCCTCCCTCCTGTCTCTGGTTATAACTTTTATTTTTAAAAGAAAACTCTTTTTTCAAATAATTGGTACAAATTAACAATACTAAAAAAAAGTTATACAGTTCCAGAGGATCTCTGGCTGTTCACTGCTTCAGCAAGGACAGGTTCCCTCCTCCGCTGTGGAGGATCGTTAACTTGTTGCTGGAGGACCTTGCTGTGTGCTATGCAACGTTTCCCTCCTCTGATTCTGAGTGTAAGGCCACAAAGCCTACCCCAGGGGCCAGGATAGGGCAAGAGAAACACAGATTTTAGACCTAAAGTTGTTCTCTGATCCCTCCCAGGGCATTCTGGCTGCGTCCTGGGAGCAGCGACAGGACCCTACGGCTTCATGTTCTCTGTGCCATCGCTCCATGCTTGAGCTCCTTGGAAGGAATACATTGAACCCTGTGGCCAGGAACATGAAAATTCGGTTCCCATTTTAAAATGAGGAAACTGGATTAGAGAGGTTAAGTGAGTTCTCCAAGGTCACTGTCACCGGCACAACCAGGGCTCTTACCCAGGTCTTCTAACTCTGGATGCTGGGCTTTTTCTAGCACAGCCACTGGCTCCCTGGTGTGTGGGTGAGAGAGGAAGTGGGAGCAGGAAGCTCCATCCGTTGCAAGGGAAACAGTCTAGTGGGCTTGTGTGCCCCAAGGCTGCCAAATCTGCGGGAGCCTGTGCTCCTGGGGCACCCCCATGCCAGCGTGAGTGGGAGGGAAGGAGGTCTCCATGAGTCCTCCAGGTAGCAGGCAGACCCTGGCTACAAAGTCCACCCTACCACCCCCATGATAGGCTACCCTTGAAGCTGAAGTAGAGACTTCTCTCAGAGGTTCAAGGAGGTTCTCGCTTTGCTTCCAGAGAACTAAGCCTCAGCCCAAACTTTCAGGCCTCTATGAGCCTGAAACAACAGTAGATTTTGTTGTTTGTGTCCCTGCTCACTGTGGGTGTCCACAGGGCCTTCACTGTCTCCTTCATTGTCACATCACACACTGCTGAGATATGAATGGGGTCTCAGCCAGGCCCGTGGTCACTGTCACAAAGCAGCTTTGCCCACAATGCCCAACCACACTGTCATTTTAGTAACTATTTTCATTGGAATTAATAAACCAAAAAGCTGGAGGTTCAAGTCCACCCAGAGGCACCTCAGAAGAAAGGCCTGGTGATCTACTTTTGAAAAATCAGCCACTGAAAACCTTACAGAGTATAGTTTTACCCTGACACACATGGAGTCACCATGAGTCAGAAATGACTCCGCGGCAATTGGGTTTGATGTATCTCACTCGTTACAATTTATAGCACGCTTTTGCTTGCATTCTTTTTTCTTTTTTCCTTCCGACCATTCTATGACATGGGCATTATTACTCCTACATGTCAGATGAGGAAACTGAGGTTTAGAGAGATCTTCCCACAGCCAAGTTAGGCAGCTGTGATTTGAATTCAGAGTCTATGTTCTTAACTGCTACACTGCATTGACTTGGTCTAAGCCACTCCATTCCCAAAACTAGTGCCAATCAGACTCTTTTATTGAAAGGGCCCCATTAGTCTGGTCCAGCAACTCAGCACCTGTAATGAGAGTCAGTGCAGTGGAGTGAAGCAGGATGGGCCATGCAGTCAGACCTTGGTTCAAATATCAGCTCAGCCATGTACGAACTGAGTGACCTTGGGCAAGTGACCGCATCCGTCTTAGCCTCAGATTCCCATCTGTGAAATGGTGCTATTGAGAATGCTCCCTCAGGGGACTGTCATGGGTGACTGGTGAGGACAAGCAGGGCAGGATGGACAGAACTCACCATTTCTTCTCCTTCGTTTATTGTGCCTGTGTCTCTGTTGGGTGTTGAGTACCACAAATGTGATTTGGCCCCTGACCTCAGAGAGGAGGATACCCGTGTGTAAAGGGAGGAAATGGATCAGATGCCACTGGTCCAGGAGCCAGAGCAGGCAGAACTAATTCTGCCAAGGGCGGCTTTGCCCCGCTGAGAGTGTGCAGGGCTTGGAGCGAAGTGAGGCTGCTGGCCAGCTGCCCACGCAGGAAGAGGTGCCCTCACATCTGCACAGAGGCCTGGTCGACAAGGACTTTCACACTCATTCTCCAGTTCAATCCCCATGATAAAGTGCTCAGAAGGCACTTCAGCAGTTTATAGCTGGGGAAACAGACCAGTAAGGTTCAGTCCAAAGTCAGAGGCCAGCAGGAAACTTTTCACCAGTGCCCCCTGTTCCTCTCCCATAATAAAATGGCCCCAAGTGGCCTGAAAAGCCATGAGAACCACAGAGCCTGTGTACCTCCCTGTGGTCTCTGGCTGAGGAGCACGTGGTCATTAACATCTCCCTGATGCCCACAGCAGGCAGGTCCCACTTACCTTTGAAGGGGAAGGTGCCCAGTTTGTGCAGATTCTCCTCCAGTTTCCCATAGTCCACCTCTGCGGTGGCAGTGAAGGGGGTGGTCATTGGGGGGTAAATACCCGAAATGTCCACCTTCCTCCCTTCCCCTGACGGCCGGCCCCCCACATTCCGGGACAAGCCCCTGCTCAGCCCTTGCCTCACAGAGGACCAGACTTGGGGGACCAGCATCTCCACAGGAGGCCCTAGGCCCAGCTGGTCTCTGCCCTCAAGTGAGGCTGAGCTCAGACTCCTTCTTACCCCATGTTAATGATCAATGTGTCAAGTTAAAGATTTGCTGCCCCTGACTCATAAACGCTGGGGCAGGCCTGGCCTGGACACCCCCCTGGTCAGAGGCAAGGCAAGGGGCAAGGGCTTCTCCTGACCCTTGGGCAGCAGCTGGAGAAATGCCACACGCCACTGTTCCTTTGGGCAGATGGAGGGCTGGTTCCTGGGGTTTCAACATAAAAAGGTGTCTCCAGCCGGGTCTGGGCCCCTCCTCCCACAATTCCCAGCCCAAAGCCGGGAGCCCAGCCGGACTTCCGCTTGGCAGGTCTGCAGCTGGAGCTGATTGGCTGAGCGGGCCCTGCCCTGCCTGTGAGGGCCCAGCCCGCCCCTTGCTGTCCCACTCGCCTGCCAAGCTCTTCTCACCAAGGTTCATGTGACAGGCCTGTGCTGGCCATACACAGCCCCAGGGACAGCAATCACCAGGAGCAGTGACCAGGCTGAGCACATGGAGAAGTTGATCAGCTCAGGGTCCAACCCGGCCTTGGGAATTGGGAAAACAGGGCAGGAGCAAGGAGAAGAGACTGTGTGGCAGAGGAAGCCGCACCGGCTCAGGGGAGCCAAGGGCTACAAGTCTCCCTCGCTGCAGCCCACCCTTGCCCTCATTCTTCCTGCCTTCCTAAGTATTTCTGACACAAATGGAAACAAATGTCACCAATAGCAAAAATGACTTTTTTATTGCAGTTGCTTGCTGAGGGCTCTCGGGTCAAAGAAGAAATGCCACTTAAGCAGTGGAACGGCTGGGCCCTCAGAGTTAATTCTGAGCTGGCTCTGGGGACCGTGATCATCCGCCTGCAGGCAGGGGAGGGGCTGGACAGACCTTTACTGCACTGGCACAGGCTGGGGGGTCTCCCGCCCACTCTCGGCAGGACCCTCCAGTCCGTTCTGCTCCAACCCCTGTTCGGGGTGCTCCAGGGCATTCCGGGTGTCAGCCTGCCACAGCTGCACCAGGTCCGTGGGGGTCTTTCCTGCCTGGGGGGAGCCAAGAGGAGATCGGTTCACTGTTCAGAGTCTGTGCCAGGAGTTGGCCTCCTCTACATCAGTGGTTCTCAACCGGGGGTGATTGACAATGTCTGAAGATATTTTGGGCTGTCACATCTGGGGGTGGGTAGGCACTACTGGCATCTGGTAGGCAGAGGCCAGGGATGCTGTAAACAGCCTACAAGGGACAAGATGGTTCCCCCACAACACAGAATTATCTGGCCCAAAATGTCCGTAGTGCCAAGGTTGAGAAACCTCCCCCAAATCTTCCTGCTTTTTCTTGAACCAGAGGGACCCCAGCGAAGAGATTGGACAATGGGACATAGGCTCCTAAGGGAACTCAAGGACCACAAGGATCCCACGTGAGGTGCTAGGAATGGTTGTGCCAACTAAGTGCTTAGGTTCCTGCCACTTCTGTCTCTGCATAATCTTGGCTGCCCTGGGCAGATGTTAGGACCCCCCTGTTGGTCTATTTGGGAGCCTTTGGGACGTCCCCTTACTGCCCCTCCTGGCTGTTTCTCTGTGCTTGCACTCTGGACACAAACAGACATGCAGAGAGAGCAGGGAAAGTGGGTGGTTGGAAGAGGACCTTACTCTTCTGGTATTGTGGTGACAGGCCAGAGCCAATGATATCTGTCCTCAGGCTGGGCTACCCTGGGGCCCAGGAAGACCCCCTCCCATGTGAGAGTGCTCTGAAGGCTGACTGAGTCTTGCTGGACCCTTTGAGCTTCCTCCAGGGCCTGGACAAGCAGTGCACATTGATTCCTGAATCTGGGAAGAAGCCAACTTACCAGGTTCTTGGTCATCATGTCAGCCCCATGCAGGAGCAGCAGTTTGATGATTTTGTAGCGGTTGAGCCTCACAGCATCGTGCAGGGCAGTGTCCCCTTCCTAGAGCCAGTATGGCACTCAGCATGGCCCATATAGGCAGCAGGACAGGACCAGGGTGACGGGAGGTAGGCTAGAGCCCCTGCTCAAGAGCCAAACCCTAGAGGGAAGGACCACTCACATGTGGGAGCCTTAGGGCTGCCCACATCCCATGGTGGGGCTGGGCAGGAGGGCACCTGGGCACTCACTCTGTCTTTGGCATTGATGTCCAGGCCCAGGGATAGAAAGTGTTCCACGATCTCCACGTGCCCCGTCCGGACTGCCACGTGCAGAGGGGTGCTCAGCAGCTGGGTGGGGAATAAGCAGAAACTGCTGGAGAGGGCCTGAACTGGGGTGCCCCTAGAGGGGCCATCCTAACTCCAGCCTAATCCCTCCCCCAAGTCCTATTGCCAAGCCTGAGCCCTGGAGGCGCAGGGAAGTGGTACAATTTTCCACTATTGCACCCAATGGTTTAACTCCAAATTTATCAAATGCTACCTCCACTGGGAAGCCTTCTATGATCTCCTTCTCACCCAGCTGCAAGGGACTGCTCACGCCTCTGTACTTCTGTTATTACAATACCAAAAACCAAACCCAAATCCGTTGCCGATGAGTCGATTCCAACTCATAGGGACCCTACAGGACAAAGTAGAAGTGCCCTGTAGGGTCTCCAAGGAGTGGCTGGTGGATTCGAACTGCTGACCTTTTGGTTGGCAGCCTGAGCTCTTAACCACTGCGCCACCAGGACTTCTTTATTATAATAGATGCCATTTATTGAGAGATGATTATGTGATGGGCATGGTAAAAACTCACAAAAGTTTGTAGTTGAATATTGGATGAATTAAATTATTTATTTACATACATTTTCTGACTAATCTACCTAAGAACTCTGCAATATAGATATTATTCCCCCCGTTTTGCAGGTACGGAATAGAGACTCCGAGGTTAAATCCCTTGTCCAAGGTTATACATGAAGGAATCAATGAACAGAAGGATAGCGAATGCATAAATAAGTGAACCAATGAATAGATTAATGGATGGACGGATGGACGAATGGACGATGGATAGATGAACAGACAGAAGAATGATGAGGGATTTCATCGATGAACAAACCTTGCATCTTTTGAATGGTCCCAAAGCCAAGATAATGATCTCTTCTTCTTCCCTCTCCTCTGCTCTCCCTGTCCCACCCCCAGATGGTGCTCCCCTAAGGTCTGCAGATGATGGCAGGGACCCATCCCTAGGGTGGTGGCCCCAGTAGTACACTACTTTAGCTTCCTTGCTTTCTAGTCATTCTAGAAACCAGACTAGCTCACCACCTTCCTGCCCCCTGTGTTTTTCTGCCCTCTGCCCCCCCAAACACACAACCATCCCAACTCCTGTGAGCATTTTTGCCCCACCTTATCCCTCACATCGGTATTGGCTCCCCGGCTTTGCAGGAGTTTCACGACTTCCAAGTGGCCCCCACGGCAGGCCCAATGCATGGCTGTGCAGTCCAGCTAGAAGGGAAGGATAGGACCTGATGGCAGAGCTGCAGGGAAGAAAGTGCCCTGGGGGAAAGGGACCCCACAAAGAGGGCAGGGGGGTGTTCAGGGGAAGACACTGGGAAGGACAGGGACACTCCTGTGCATGGGCAATGGACCAAAGGGAGCAGAAGAAACCTCAGGGCTCATCTAGTCCAAACCAGTCATGCAAAAAGGACTTAGGGAGGGGATGGGGCTTGTCCAAGGTCATACAACATGCTAGAATGGGGCCAGCCCCTGAGACAGCCTGTTTGTGTCCTAGCTTGGCACAGGTTTGTAGGGAGAGGCACTATTGGTGCTAGATCCACTGCCTGTCTCCCACCCAAAACCTGCCTCTCTTGCTCACCCTGTCCTGGAAGTCCACAGTGGCCCCACTCTCCAGAAGCTTCTCCAGGATTTCCATGTGTCCTTCCAAGGAGGATCTGTGCAGTGCTGTTCGGCGGAACTGCCCCCAGAGAGGCTGTCAGGACCTGGCCTCTGCCCCAACCTGCACCCACCTCCCACCTGAGTTGAGGCCCAGGCCTTACCCCAGCTCAATTCTGACCCCTGGGCAAATCCCCATGTCTGCCATGTTCTGCCAGCTCCTCCGTACTCTATACAGAGCAGGCTCGGAGGCCTCCTCTGCCCTGGGGACTCTGACATTCTCACTGTCCCTCAGGGACATCAAGCCTTTGCAGAGGCTGCTTGCTCTGCTTGGAATGCTGGCATTGCCCTCGTTCCCTTCTGTGCTTGATGAATCCCTGCTACTCTCTCAAGATGCAGCTCAAATGCCATCATCCTATTGAAACCTCTAGGCCAGAGCTGTCCTAGGCCCAGGCAGACTCTAGCTCTGGGGACAGGCCAAGTCTTGCTGGATTCTATTTCCCCTGTGTGTCTAGCGCAGGGCCTAGATGAGCAGATGCACACTGCTTACTGAGTCAAGGAAGGAATGAACTTCCTCCCCTCCCAGTACAGCCACCTTTCTCCTGTGGACTCTCGAAACACTCAGACCATAAAACCAAAACAACCAAACCGAGTGCCGTCGAGTCGATTCCGACTCATAGCGACCCTATATAGACCCTATACTCAGACCATAGCACTTACCTTTCCTTATTCTAATTGTCTGGCTGTGTACCAGCCTCTCACTACTCTCAACCCGTGTCTTTTTCTTTTTTGTGCTCCCAGCACCTGTCACAATGCTTGGACATGGGAGGTGCTGGGACAGACCAAATGCGTTGTCTCTAGAGTCTAATGAATGGAAAGGACATTTGGTCAAAGCCCAGAACAACGCAGACCGAAGGCGGGTCACCATCAGGTTGGTTAATCCCAGGATACGAAAACAAGAAAGCACCCACGAAAGTGAAAAGAGGTAGCTTCAGAGAAAACAAAAGAAAGTACTATATTTGATTATGAGAAACAGGAATAAAATATCCTGTCCTGTTGTCATTAGCTGCCGCTGAGTACCTGACTCATGGTGACCCCAGGCACAACAGGATCTGACCATTGTGACCCATAGGGTTTTCATTAGGTGATTTTTAGGAATGTATGTCACCAGGCCTTTCTTCCTAGTCCTCTTAGTCTGGAAGCTCCGCTAAAACCTGTTCAGCATCACAGCAACACAGGCCTCCACCAACACTCAAGTGGTGGCTGTGCTTGAAGTGCCTTGGCCTGGAATCGAACCCAGGTCTCCCGCATGGAAGGCAGGAATTCTAACACTGAAGTACCACCACTGCTGCTAATATCCTATCCTAGCATGTGCTTTCTAGTTTTTTCATTCATTTAGTAAATACTTATTGATCCCCATTACACCCTCTGAGGGAAGGCCACTTTACAGAGGAGGAAACTGAGGCACAGGGAGGTAACACACCTAGCCTCAGGCTACACAGCTAGTGACAGGTAGAGATGCGAGTTGAGTCCAAATCTCCTGGTCTCAGGCTCTTTTTATTTTATTCTATTCCTCTTCCTAAATAAACACGTGACATTTGTTACTCTGGAGGTGTTTCAAGTTGAAATGGGTCTAAGAAGTATTTAGATAAATTTCAAATCTTTTGAGGGGGCCCCCCGCCCGAGAGGACATCATGACTGTTCTCAAATGGCCCACAAATGGCTGACCCCAGATCTGGGCGGGGTGGGGGGTGGCAACTCTGAAAGGTAGGCAGGTACAGGGGCGGGGTGGGGGCATCACCTGATCACAGGTGTCAGCTGAACCCCCGTCTGCCAGGAACTTCTCAATGACCTTCATTTTCCCCTCCACCGCTGCTTTCAGGAATCTCTCCTCATCTATGGGGCCAGTCTGCAGGGCATAAGTCCAGTCAGTGAGGGCTGCACCCCTCATTCCCTCTCCTCCCCCTGCAGGGATCCCAGGCCCACCCTGGCTCTGCTGGACCATGCACATGTCCTCCCCAGCACAGGGGCCCATCAACAGAAAACAGTACCCATGGCAATTAGTGTTACATTGCTGAATGAATGGTCTCTTACAGCTGGTGACGGAAACTGTGACTGCCAATAGAAACTGCTCATTGGCACCTGCCTCAAGTGATGCCCAGGGCATGTGCCCTCGCCGCCCCTTCCCCTTTCCTCCCTACCCCCCATAGTTAGGCCTCTGCCCCAGGGCCCTTACAATCTCCTCAGGCTCTGGAGGTGGCTCCTGGGGGCCGGCCAGGGCTTCCCGCTTCTTCTGCTTCCGTTTTTTCCGAAGTTTGATAAGGTTCTGGATCCCGCCCACGTCAATAATCTCCCGCCGCAGGTCCAGGGATGTCTTGCGCACTCGCTCTTGGCCCTGCGTGGGGATGGCCAATCAACTCCCACAAAGGAGCACGGGAGGATTGGGGCCCCTGAGCTAAGCCTGGGGGGGAGCTGATAGGCCTTCTCAAGAGAGGAGGAACCCCGGCCTACCTCTCTGTCCCAGGACTAGGAGAAGCCAATGAGACACAACATGGACACACAGCACAGATGGGGGACAGCATCAGGGGCCAGCTGGGGAGCTGCCCCACTTCAGGGCTGCATGGGGAGTCAGATTAGAGAAACTCCAGGGCATTTCTTAGCCCAGGCGTTCAGCACAGGGTCTGAAGTCTTAGCTTTCCACAGCAATTCCTTTTTATTTTCAAAATGAAAATAATTTTTTTGTGTGCACGATCATAAATAAGTAATACACAGCTACTATAAAAAATGAGAGTGATACAGAAGCATAAAAGGTAAGAAGTAGGGGGTCTTCCTCCTCCCACAGCTATCTGCTGTTGTGGTCTGGTTTACAGGTCCAGGCCCTACAACATGTCCTATAGGATGGTCCTCCTCCTGCTCTGCTGAGACCTGTTATTTTCTCTTAATGACGTGGAAATATTTCCCCATCAGCCCACACAGGTCTCCCTGGGCCTGAGCTGGTCATCGTGTCCTTCGGTATGGCTTTCCCATCACTCAGCTTCTAAAATTTTCATAGGCATGTGGATCACCTGCGGTCTTAACATGCAGGTTCTGACTCAGCAGTTCTGGGTGGGGCCTGAGATTCTGCATTTCTGACAAGCCTCAGAACCACACCAGGAGTACTGGGGCAGGAGTAGTGGGGCCATATTGCCTGAGCACAGACACTAGGTTCTCCTGCACTTACCTTGACCTTTTGTAATGCCTGACTGTTAGCTTCTTGGTGCTTCTCATCCTCTAACACCAGCATGTCCATGGGTAACTTCTGGTGGGCAGTTCCTCGGAGCTTCTGGTGAGTGAAGGGGAGGACATGCCCAGCACCTGCTGCAGCCCCTGAGGAGACAGGCAGCTTCCCCCAAAGCCCCCTTACCCACTCCAAGGAAATCCCAGGAATGCCAGGCTTGGGTCTGATGTTCCCACAAGCCTCCTGTGACCTCAGAGCCCTTTGTCCGCCCCATTCCTGACCCGTCCTGAGGGCCCTTGAAGGGGACCCCAAAATGGGGCAAGTTCCACAACTCCCCACCTCAGTCTGAACTCCAGCCCCAGCTCAAATCCCTCCCTGCGCACTGACTGTGTTGTGCCCAGGCCTAAAGAAGATTAAGGGCAACTGGAATGTTTTCATGGAATTAAATATATTTATTTTTCTGGGAAATCAATATAGAAATTAAGTTCATTTTGGGGTAGTAATGTAATATACTTGCATACATGTATTTGTGACTTGAAAAACATATCAAGTTCAAATATATCATAATTTAATTACCAAATATATATATATATATATATTTATTTATTTATTTACTTTTTCAAACACTGGGCTCATGTTGCTTTACGTTTTTTGGCATTAAAAATTCACTTAATGAAATACCTGTGATGAGGTGATAGTTTTTTAAATGGCCTTACTTGGCAATATAAAAATCTAGCAAGTCTATGTCAGCCGCCAATTTTTTTTCTCTCCAATTTTACCGATCTCTAAAATCCTAAGGCTTGGAAGCCATTGCTCTAAGGGAAGGGAACGGATGGGAGCTAAAGCTCCTCAGCCTTCCACGTGAAGTGGACTCTAGGTATTAATCTTACTATAGTAACACAGGTTACCCTCTTTCCAAATCTCTATCCATCTGTAGCTTTGATTTTCCTGGGCTACCTCCTCGTGACCTTCTCTTCTCTAAAGGAAATGGCTCTTTGTGAAGTACTGGCACCCCATTTCCAGAGTCTCTGTGGGCGGCTTGCATTGACCTGAGCCCCGGCCTAGAGGGAGCTGAATCAAGATGGTAGCTGGGGAGGAACGGCCACGCTTTACTGAGTACTTAGCTGCCTTTCTCCTTTCTCACTGAGCTCTGATGTTCTATACCCCTCAGGGTGGCTTGTACAGCTGATTTCCCTAGTCTTCATTTTGGAAACCCTGGTGACATAGTGGTTAAGAGCTACAGCTGCTAGCCAAAAGGTCAGCAGTTCGAATCCACCAGGTGCTCCTCAGAAACTCTATGGGGCAGTTCTATTCTGTCCTATAGGGTCACTATGAGTCAAAATCAACTGGACGGCAATGGGTTTGGTTTTTTTTTTTTTTTTTTTTGGTTTTCATTTTGAAGGTCCTGCTATCTACTGGGAGCCGTGGTGGCACAGTGGTTAAGCATTCAGCTTCTAACCAAAAGGTTGGCAGTTCGAATCCATCAGCCACTCCTTAGAAACCCTATGAGGCAGTTCTACTTTGTCCTATAGGGTCTCTATGAGTTGGAATTGACTGGACAGCAATGGGTTTCGTTTTGGTTTTTCAGCTATCTACTGCTTTCTCCCATCCACATCTGGCTTACACATGCTGTTCCTTCCCCACCCCCACCCCCCCCGCCCCCCGCCAAAACACTGCATCTTCTTCCAGGAACAAAGAATGACCTGAGGCTGTGACTACAGCTGCAGGTAGGACCTGTCTGGCCCTAATGGGGCTCCTCACAGAGCATCTAGAGGGGCAGAACTTGTGTCTTTATAATCTTGTTATCCCTCGCAGCTATGCCAGAGCCTCACACACAGTAGGTGCTCAGAGAATGTTTGGTGAAATGCATGAATAGATGAGTGAGTGGATGGTGGCTGGTAGGCTCAGCGTCTCTGCCCATCCCTAGGTCGTTAGTGATGACCTGACTCAGTAAGTGCTCCACAATAGGGCCCCAACCCTGGGCTGGCCTCCAGGACCTTCTTCCTCTCCCCAAGTGGCACAAGCTGGGCAGAGGCTCTCCTCCCAGAGCCCTACTATGCCGAGGCCTGGTGGGAACAACTGGGGACTCTAATACCCACCCACGTCTTACCCCGACTCTATAACCCCTCACTTCAGGTTTGCCTTTGTGGGGGCTCAATAAATGTATATTGAATTGGATGCTATTCACTAACACAAAACTTCCACCCCTACTTCATAGACTGTTGTTCAGATGAAATGAGAGAATGACTGTAAAATGCTTAGCCCGGTGCCTGGCACACCACAGGTCGTTAGTGGGAGGCTGACACTGTGGGCCATAGCACCCTGAGAGCCCTGCAGCTCTATCTGTTCAGTGAATGAATGGATGAGGACTGCTCATGTCCCCTTGTTGAAGGTCCTGTGTCCTGTGGCAGCACTCCAGACATAGTCTGGCAGCATGACTCACCTGCCTGACGCCACCGGCCTGAGTGCACTGGATGCCTGGAGAGCCAGGGATACCTTGGCCAGGACTCCAGCAGGCTTAGCCAAAGCCCTTCCTGACAAACCTGCTCTCCCTTCTCAGTCCTCCCTCTTCTTATCTGGAGTCCTGATTCTTACCTCTTCCTCACCACCCCCTCATTCAGCCATTGGTCTTTTTTTTTGAAGGGAGTCTCTCTCCAGATGGATTGATCTCCTCCCTCCCGTTCTGTTAGGTCCAGTCTTTCCCTCTCCAACAAGTCTTTCTCAAAGCTGTCAGAGCCGCCTTCCTAAAACAAGTCAGATGACTCCATTCTCCCTCCCTCAACATCATTTAGTGGCTCCCTACTGCCCACAGAATAAATCTTTTTTTACATGGCCCTCTCTGGTTTGTCTCTGCCTCCATTCCCAGCCTTAGCTCCAGACTTTCTCTTTCCAGACATGATTTCACTCCCCAAAACTTTAGCTGTCATTTCCTAAGCCGGAACACCCTCCTCCCTCCTGATCGCCACATACTATCCCTTAAGGTCCAGCTCAAATACCCTCCTATCCACAGAGCAGTCCTTGAGGGCCCACAGTTGGGATGATTCTCCCACCCTTGTGCTCTTTCGCTCCTGACTTGACACCTCTATCTATTTCTCCACTCAGCCTTGTTTCTAAGTTGACTCTAAATCTGGCAAATGCTGGTTAAGATAAATGCTGGGCTGGTAAGAAGAAGGCAGGCTTTGGGCCTTGCTGATCCTCCCATTCATCACAGCACCCTTGGCAGAGCAGACACTAGGTCACATGTTAATTTAAAAAAGACAAGCCAGCACCCCAGGTCCCCCACTCTTTATCCCAGGGGAAATATGATCGCCCAGAGCCCCAGGCTCCAAAGGCCTCCCCAAACTAGGGCCCGTGGTCCTGGGAACAATCCATGCTCCCTTTCCCACCAACCCCTCCCTCATTCCCCATCTGTATTGTTCTTCAGTGGCCAAAACACTGAAGTTTCTCCCATTCTAGCTTCCCACACAGCAGCTGGGGCATCTCCAATTCCAGGCTTCCTGGCATCCTCAGGCAGTGCCCCAGCTGCTCCATGCTGTGCTGCCCAGCTTGTCTCCCCAAGCCCAGGTGGGTGGGCAGGTCCTCAGGGAGCCCAGCGTCGCCCCCCCTTCCCACTGTACTTCAGTTTTTAGGGCTAAAGCCTCAGTCACCCACCGCCCCTCGGCCAGAGCATCCTGGAGCAGGAATGGGGCCAGCTGGGCTCTTGGGAACATCTGCCCCCTCCCCACTGCAGAGCGGCAGCCAGCTCTCCCCTCCAACAGCAGAGCTGGATCTCCTCAGATCCCCCTCAGGCCCCCACTCCCTGCCCGCACCTCGCTCTCCTCCTCCTGCGCCAGCCGCTGCTCGATGAGCGCTGTGGCCTTCTGCACTGCCTCGGAGCCCTCCATGGTGCCGTCCCCAACTCTGTGGGCTGCGGAGCTGCAGGGGCTTTATAGGACAGAGCACCCACCCCCGCCCGGCTGGGTGCTTTTGCCATGAGCTCACTGGCCCAATTCTCCACCTGCCTCCCCCACCTGTCACCTTCACCCCGGGCAGCCCCAGGGAGACGGGACAGCTGCCCCTACCACCCATGGCCTATTGGGGCAGGAAAGTACAGAACCCCAAGAGCAGAGGCTGCAGGAAGGAGCTAGTCCAGCCTCTGTCATGTGTTTTGGGGCCCAGCTGGACCTTAACCAGGGCCACTGGGCTGCACAAGGGGCCTGCTGGCTGCCCTGCCTGGGATGGCAGTGCTACCTGCCAGGTGCCTGAAAACTCTGACCAACCAGTGTCAGTGAGGGGGCCTGAAAGCCAAATGTGGGGACCCAAGGCAGGCCTGCACCCCAGGCTGTCTTGTGGACAGGCCCTGCTGCTTTGCCTTGCCAGGTCAGAGCGCTAGGGGAGTGTGTGGGAGCAAGGGCAGCGGCTCTGCCTGCAGGTGGTGCTGGCCATTTCTGGGGTCCCACAGCTCCCCCTAGTGGGGCATCCCTGCATCTAGCTACGTGTTGTGTGCTGTAGATTCTGACTCAGCGACTCTATATGACAGAGTAGAACTGCCCCATAGAGTTTCCTAGGCTGTACTCTTTACAGGAGCAGATCAACAGGTCTTTTAACTTGAAGAGCTACTGGTGGGTTTGAACCACTGACCTTTCAGTTGGCAGCAGAGTGCTTAACTATTGCCCCACCAGGGCTACTTGTGTGTTCATTAGTCATGGACAAACCTCATTCATCTGTCTCCTCCCTAGTCACTGCCTCAGGGCAAGTGCTCAGGAGGCCTCTGAGGAGGGACTTATAGGGTCTCTCTTCAAGAGGGGCCTCAGGAATTCACTGGGAGGGTCAGACTGCAGTGTCAAGCCAGCCCCTGCTCATCCTCTCCTGGCCTTTCCCTATCAGGGTGACCAGGGCGGCCATGCTCAATGAGAGGAAAATATAGCAAGCCGGAGAAAAAGCAGACCTTTCCTTGCTTGGTTGCACACCTTTAACTTCTGGGAGTGAGTGAGCCCTGGGTCATCAGGACCCAGCAGCAGGCGCCACAGCTTTTGGTTAGGTAAAGCTCACTTGGGTAAACAACCTTATCTTGGATTCCTCTTTTTATGAACACATTCCCTAATGGAAGCACAAGAAACTGGTTTCTTTCTCTTTTTGGTTCTCTTGCTGGCAAGCCTGACACAAAATCTTGATCCATGCTCATCATCTACATTTGTAGTAGAGAGTCTGCTTTGGCGTTACCAAGAGCATGGTGTTCCACAGTTTCCACACACCTCAGTCCTGGAGCAGATTAGCTGGTAACTAATGCCACCTTCCTGAGGTGCTGCCTTTGCTTTCAAAGCACTTTCATGTTACCTCATTTAATTCCCCCAACAACCGAGGGAAGCATCAGCATAGGCGGCAACATCTCCAATTTAAAGATAAGCAAAGTGGGTTCAGAGGTTAAGTGGCTTTTCCTGAGGTGGGATCAGGGCTCAGAAGGAAGGATAAGAGCTCGAAAGACTAGTGGTTCAAGGCTTACTCCACTGTATACTGAGCTTCCTCAGAGCAACTGGGGGAGGCACCACACCGCCGTTTCCCACACCAGAACTGCTCCTGGAAACCAGCGCCTGGCTCTGGGGGCACCACAAAGCTGCAGGAGAACTCGAAGGCAAATGCCAGGCGAGAGAGATGGAGCAAAAGGCTTTATTGATAAATATGCAGATATGTCTGTACACAGGGCCCTGCTGTGGGGCCACAACCAGGCTGCAGATCCCCCCACTGCCTGGGTTACAGCTGGGAGAGGGCCCTGTGCAGACCCCTGCTACAACAGCCCAGCTGTCCAGCCACCACCTCATCTCTGCCAGTTGTGCTGGGGGCAGGGAGAGGCAGAGGCCCGCCTCAGACTCCCCATGCCCTGGGACCCAGGGGTGGACCCCTCCCCACCAGGGGACTGGCACTGTGCCCAGGGCAGAGTCAGAGGGTAGGGGCAGGGGCAGGAGACAGCAGCTGCTTCAGACCCTGAGCAGAAAACCGGAGTGAGCACAGCTGGCAGCACCAGATGACGGGTCTGGGCTCCGCGGGCCTCCAGGCCAACCCTCGTGGCTCCAACCTGCCTTGGGAAAGGGGCAGGGTAGAGGGCCCCAGTTGGCCTTTTCTCTGACAAGGTTGCCAAGGCCTGTGTGTGGCAGCACTGCTTCCTGAGTGCTGGGGAGTGGTAGCCCACATGCCCCTGGGAGGCAGGGTTCCTTCCTGGCTTGCTCAGCAGCCAACTGGTGGGGAGGCACCCCTCAAGAAAATAACAGCACTCAAAGGCAGCAGCAGGGTGGGGGGGCCTAGTGCTCCAGGTGGGAGGCCTCTCAGCCCCGCAGAGGCCCTCCTCAGCCTCTCTTCCCAGGGGTCCATAGGCCCGTCAGTCCTGGGGTGGTGGGGGCTGGTTGATGATGACCTGGATGACAAAATCTTTCTGGATCTTGGTTTCCTGGAGCCGCGTGCGGTCTGTGAGCAGCTTCCCGGAGAAGAACCATCGCTGCCAGGATGGCTCGATGCCCTCCTGGGCGTGCAGCTGCCTCTTGAGCTGGCCCACCGTGTCGGGTAGGCTGGCGCTGAGCCTCACGTCCTTGCCTGTAGAGAGGCGCACCTTGAGTGGGAACTCACGACGCACACTGGGAGCAGGCTCGGGGGGCTCCATGCTCTCTTCCTCTGTATGCTCCAGCAGCAGGTTCACGGGCGGTGACAGGCAGTAGATGGGCAGCTGATAGCGATTGCCGAGCTCATCATAGCATTCACAGAGGGTGCCTGGGGGAGGGGAAGGGCAGTCAGAGTCTGCTCAGGGCCGCCACGGCTATCCCAGGGTCCCCATGGCACCACACAGTCAGGCCTCTGAGGGACCACATCATAACTGGGAGAACACAGGTCTGGGGTCAGGGAGACCTGGGCTTGCACCCAGGCTGCCCCATGTACTGGTTCGTTTAGCCCCAGCAAATCACTTTTCATTTGTTCATTCAACAACTCCTCCCGTGCTGGGGACTGGGGATATACAGATGGATGAAACAGCACAGGCCCTGCTCTTAGTAGTTTATACCCTCGTTGTTGTTGTAAGCTACTGTCAAGTCGGACCCTGACTCATAGCCCACCCTAACCAGTTGCTGTCAAGTTGATTCCACCTCCTGGTGACCCTGTGTGTGCAGAGTAGAACTGTACTGCACTGGGTTTTCAAAGCTGTGACCTTTTGGAAGCAGATTGCCAGGCTTTTCTTCTGAGGAGCCTCTGGGTGGGTGCAAACCACTAACCTTTTGGACAGTAGCCAAGCACAGGCTTCCACCTGGTTCATTCTGGTTTGAATCCCTGCTGAGAATTTGCATTTCTTACAACTTTCCAGGAAGTCACACCTAAGAATCATCTGGAGATCTTGTTAAACTGTAGATTCTGATTCAAAATATCTGGGGTGGATATGCAAATTCTCAGGAAGGAACTTTTTAGAAACTTGTTAGAATTTTCAGCAGGGGTTCAGACTGGAATGTACTGGTTTGAAGCCCTGAGTCAAGCACCTAACCACCTGTGCCACCCAAGGACTCTGACCCCATCCTAAAACCCCCTCCCCCCGAAAAAACAAAAAACCCAGATCCATTGAGTCGATACCAACTCATAGCAACTCTATAAGGCAGAGTAGAACAGCCCCATGTTTCCAAGGAGCAGTTGGTGGATTTGAACTGCTGACCTTTTGGATAGCAGCCAAGCTCTTGACCACTGTGCCACCAGGGTAGTGGGTCTCAATTTCCTTAGTCATACAATGTGCTGCACATAGAAATATATTGACTGGGTCTTGAGCACTTACTCAGTGCAGGGCACTGGACTAGACAATGTTACACATATCTTGTTGGAGCCTAACAACCCTCCTATGAGGTAGGTATTCCCACTTCAGAGTTAAAGCCACCAAAAAAAAAGCCCAAACCTGTTGCTGTGGAGCCCATTCTGACTCATAGCAACCCTTCAGGACAGAACTACCTCATTCGGTTTCCAAGGAGCGCCTGGTGGATTTGAACTGCTGACCTTTTGGTTAGCAGTCATAGCTCTTAACCACTACCATCAGGGTTTCCAGTTGAAGCCACTGGGTTTTAAATTTGAGAAGCTCAAGGTCCCACAGCTAGGAAACAGAGATGCTCCAGTTAAAATCCAGGTCTGTGACTCTGGAGTTCCACGCTTACCCTCTAGTCTACACAGCTTTATCAGGCTGCTGTGAACTTAAATGAAATAATGCAGCAGAAGCTTCTAGTTGACTGCTGAGCATACAGTAAGCACCGAATAGAAGTTCGGTACCTCAGGTGTTCTGGGATCCCAAAGCACCTGGGCAAACCTCTTGCTGCAGCCTCCTTGGTGTGCTTTCTGTCCCCTCACTGGGGAGGCAGGGGCTGTGTCTCATTTTTCTTTTCACCCCCAATCCTGGTCCATGCTCAGTAAGGGTTGCTTGAATGAACATGCAAATAGCCATATACACCCATGCCTGTTGCCCTTGGGTTGATTCTGACTCATAGCGACCCTATAGGACAGAACAGAATTGCCCATGGGGTTTTCAAGGCTGTAATCTTTACAGAAGCAGACTTCCACGTCTTTCCCCCCCACGCCCACTCCCCCAGCAACTGGAGGGTTCCAACCGCTGACCTTTCGGTTAGTAGTTGAGCACTTAAGCACTGCGCCACCAGGGCTCCTCACACAACCTACTCCACCAGTTTTTTCCCCCACCCACAAGCTTGGATAGAAACTCCTGGCATGTGGTTGGCCTTTGCCTTTCCTCCACTCCTGAATGGCCCTGACTGCCCCCTTGCTTCAGTGGGGACAAAGCCCCAGCCCTGCCTGCTCACCATGAGGCAGGGTGATGCTGGCTCCATCCAGGATGGCCTGTGCCAGCTCGTGGTCATTGGCCTCGGCTGCATAGGCGGCAGCTTTGAGGGCATCCCAGATCTCCTTGCGGCCCTCGAAGGCGGGGGCCGTGTCCCAGAATTCATCCCGTTTGCTCCGCAGCTGCCCATCAGTCATGGGGTAGTCGCTCTTCCACTTCAGCCGCTCCTTCTTCAGAGGCTCATTGCGTCCTGGGCAGGACAGAGGGACAGGGTCAGCATCTCTAAAGCCACTCAGGGCTGCAGCTTGGCTTCCACCCAGCCCCTCGCCTCCCTGGCCAGGGCTTGACCTGCTTGGCACCTTGTGCACTGGTTCCCAAGTATTTAGGTCTCTAGGGCCCTTCCTTGGTATCTGGAAGGTCTCTGGAAACTTCTTATACTCAACCTTTTGTCAGCAAAGCATTTACTGCCTTTTTTTTTTTTTTTTTTTTGGTTTGTTTTTAGTTTTAATGTTTCTCTACCTTTGATTATAAAGTAGTACATGTTCAGAGTTAAAAAATCTGGAAAAAAAAAGACATGGTGATGGTTGCATAACCCTGTGAATGCAATTAATGTCACTGAACTCACCACTTGAAAATGGTTCAAATGCGCTAGCAAGTGGCCATCTATGATGCATCAATTGGTCTCAACCCACCTGGAGCAAAGGAGAATGAAGAACACCAAAGACACAAGGTAATTATGAGCCCAAGAGACAGAAAGGGCCACATAAATCAGAGACTACATCATCCTGAGACCAGAAGAACTAGATGGTGCCCAGCTATGACCAATGACACCCATGACAGGGTTCACAACAAAGAATCCATGAAGGAGCAGAACAGTGGGATGCAGACCTCAAATTCTTGTAAAAAGACCAGGTTTAATGGTCTGACTGACACTAGAGGGACCCAGGAGGTCATGGTCCCCAGACCTTCTGTTAGTGCAAGACAGGAACCATTCCCAAAGCAAACTCTTCAGACAGGGATTGGACTGGACTATAAGATAGAAAATAGTACTGGTGAGGAGTGAGCTTCTTGGCTCAAGTAGACACACAAGACTATGTGGGCAGCTCCTGTCTGGAGGGGAGATGAGAAGGCAGAAGGGGACAGAAGCTGGCTGAATGGACACGGAAATACAGGGTGGAGAGAAGGAGAGTGCTATGTCATTAGGGGGAGAGCAACTAGGAGTTTATAACAAGGTGTATGTAAATTTTTGTATGAGAGACTGACTTGATTTGTAAACTTGCACTTAAAGCACAATAAAAATTTAAAAAAAAGGTTCAAATGGAAAATGTTATGTTATATATATCTTATCACAATAAAATAATTTTTTAAAAAAAATCTGGAAAGAATGTAAATATGTAAAAATATGCCACCATTTAGGAAGCCTGCTTGTGCTAGATCACAGGCTAGGTACTTTAGACCCTTTATTCATTCAACCCAACAGAGGGAGAAATAAAGACCCAGAGAGTTTGTCATCTGTCTAAGGTCACACAAGTATTAATTTAACCCAAGACTCTCTGACTCCCAAGCCCACATTCTGACTAATGTCAGTGCCATACTGGCATGGAAAAATAATTACTCAGAATTCCACCATTCAAAGTGCCTACTGTTAAGTCCTAGACAGATTTCCTTCCAGACGCCATTCCCCGATACTTCTCAACAGAGTTGAGTTTCATATTATTAAATTTACTTCTTTATATTCTTTATTCCAGAAAGGATTTAAGATGTTTTTATGCCAAAATACAACTTTCTGCTTATTTCACTTATATTAGTCAATTTCCCATGCGATTAAAAATTGTGAACAATTTTAATGACTTGTTATTAATATTTCACCATACACAGTTTCAAAGGATGTTTTTAAAAAAAATAATAGCAAAGAAACCAAACAAAAAATCCCCTCAGCATCTGAAAGAAACAATTCTGTCAAATGTCATTTTTCTTGTTACCTAGCCCTGAGTGATTGCTAAGACAACTCCACACCACGGTCAAGACTGAGGATAGAGGCCTTCTCTGAGGGCTTTGGGAGGCTCAGTCATCTCAAAGCTGAAAGCAGAGTGATCCACAGGAGCGAGGTCTTAAGCACTCTGCTTCCACTGTAACTCATATCCTACCTCAGGCCGCAGCGAGACAGGGAACTAGAGTTCAGGGCCACTACCAGGCTGCTCCCACTGGCTGGGGAAGGTGAGGAGGCTGCTCCGGGGAGAAAATGACACTCACTGCCCACCCATTTTGTAAAAGAACCTCATGTAAATGATTTATTTATATGTTGTTGTTGTTAGCTGCCGTTGAGTTGGGCTCCCAACTCCTGGTGAACCTATGCACAATGGAAAAAAAAGCTCCCTAGTCCCTTGCCATCCCCATCCATAATCGGTTGTGGATCAGACCATTGTGATCCATAGGGTTTTCACTGGCTGATTTTCAGAAGTAGATCCCAGGCCCTTCTTCCTAGTCTGTCTTAGTCTGGAAGTTCTGCTGAAACCTCGCAGCATCGTAGCAAGGCGCAAGCCCCCACTGACAGACGGGTGGTGACTGCGCATGAGGTGCGTCGGCCAGGAACTGAAGCGGGGTCTTCTAAATGGAAGGCGAGAATTCTACCACTGAACCACTGATGCTTCATTTTATTTGTATAATTATCCCATCTCATCCTTGCTATAGCCTTAGGGAGTGGGTGTTAGCAACCCTGTTTCGTAGATGATGGAACAGGCACAGAGAGATCAAATGCTTTGCCCCTGGTTACACAGGAAGTGGCAGAGTAAAGGCTCCCTCTCAGTTCTGACTGAATCCACAAACAGTCCTCCTGTGGGTCTGCCATCTGAATTCAGGCTATGTGTGTGGGCAGGAAAATCTCAAGCCAAACATTTGATTTTAAGTGTTCCTCAGTTGGCAGAAGCAAATACAAACCCTCTTTGGAGGAAAACAACTCTAAGCTAGGCCTCAAGGAATTCTCAGGATAAAGTTCCAAGCAAGTGAGATAATAAGGTCATAGTTAAAAAAAAAAAAAAAAATACAAAGAAATAAGGCCATATGAGCCAGAGCCAGCAAAACAAGAGATGGAAGAGTCAGACTCACAAAGACTTCAGATCTGGAACTGAGCAGACATAGTTTATGAAAAACTATGTTTCAGAAATATGAACAAGAGTAAGAGGTTATTCAGATTATAAAGAATGATCAAGTAGATTTTTAAAAAAGAACCACATAGAATTTCTAGAAATGAAAAATACAACAATTGAAATTGAGATGCTCTAACACACATGGGGTTGTCGTGAGTCGGAATCGACTCAATGGCCACTAACAATAACAAAACCCAAAAAACCAAACCCGCCACTGCCATCAAGTCAATTCCAACTCATAGTGACCCCATGGGGTTTCCAAGGCTGTAAATCTCTACGGAAGCTGACTGCCACATCTTTCTCCCATGGAGCCACTAGTGGTTTTGAACCAATGACCTTTCGGTTAGTAGTCAATTGCTCTAACCACTGTGTCACCAGAGGTATGGGGATAAAGCAATAGTTGAAGAGATCATAAAAATGTCCATTTTCCTCAAACAGATCTATAAATTCAATGCAATTCCAATAAAATTTCTAACTGGGAGTTTTTTAAGGAACTTGACAAGCTGATTTTAAAATATATAAAAGAACAAATACACTCTTGGAGAAGAATAAGGCGGGGGAATTTGCATTGCCAGTTACGAATACTATCTATTAAACTATAGTACTAGAACCACCGAACCAGCTGCCGTCAGTTCCAACTCCTGGGGGACTCGTGTGTCAGAGCAGAACTGTGTACCATAGGGTCTTCAATGGCTGATTTTGGAAGCAGACTGCCAGACCTTTCTTCCAAGGTGCCTCTGAATGGACTTGAACCTCCAACTTTTCTGTGAGCAGCTGAGTGCGACAACCATTTGCATCACCCAGGGTCATGGGTAGAGAAAAGAGCTAATGGAATAGAGGAGCATCCATAACTAGAACCAGGCATACATGGGAACTTGCTTAACGTGAAAGGAAGTATTGCAAATGTGTAGACTATTTGACAAATGGTGTTGGTTGGTTGGGACTACAGGTTTTCCATATGGAAAAACATGAAAAAAAATCCCTACCTCACACCAGCCACAAAAATCAAAACCAGATGGATCAAAGACTTAAGCATGAAATACAGAAAGGAGGCACTGGAGAAACAAGATCAATGTGCCTTTTTGCAGAAGCTTGGCCTGCGGGTGTTTTTGTTTTAATCAAGGAAGTAGCTCTGCTTCATGATTTCTATATTCCTTTGACTTCTCAGCATTGAAGATTCCCTCAGGGACCACTGGAGTATGGGGCTTTGGCCCATCTACTTAATGACCCCAAACCTGGGCTCTTTAACTTCTTGCGTCCAATGTCTAGGGTCTTCCTGTCTCCGTCTTTGCCAGATGTCACTTCTTACTGCTCTCCACCTACTGCTGCTCCTAGTAAGGGGAGAGGTCAGGTCCTGCTAAATGGGCCACTTCTAACCTGCTGAGGGTTGAGAAAAGGCCTGACAAGCTTGTCAGCATCATCTAAATTGAGAATACTAGGTTCTAAGAAAGAGGCTTCCTAAAGAGATTGCTTGGGGACATCCATTTTTCCTGCTCCTCCCCTTTTTAAACACCAGGTTTGGTTCTGCTCCCGACAACTGAGGCTGCAGGGGTGGTGACCCTGAGACACCTGAGCTGTGACTCTGTTCATGCCTCTGGCTCTCCCCAGAGAAGACCAAAGGACAGATCTTTAAAACAAACATAGCCCCAAGGTGTCACCTTTCACAGCCTTCACCTCGGGAGGCCACAGGCCTACCTGAGGGATGCTGCCTTTGCTGTCACATCTCTGGGTTCCTCATGAAACAGTCACCTAACAACACACACTGAAGCACGGTTTCCTAATTGTCAGGTACACACATCATCCACAGATGGGCACAATGTGAGTGAACTTCTCCAAATATTAACAGCATGTGCAGTGACCCAGGATACAGTTTTTTTTTTTTAAATCTTCGCTCTGCATACAGGGCCTTTTGGGCTGAAAATATTAGAATGCGGTGTGGTGGTGGAGGGAAGTGGGGAGGGTGGATACAAGAAAACAGCAGCAGGATCCTAACCTGCATCTCCCCAATGACTCTCTGAGCCAGTAGAGGGCAGCAGTAGCACCTCTGGGCCTGCACTGGTGTTCCTTTATTAGTGAATCAAATATAAAAGCATCCGAGAAAGTTCTTCAAGCCCAAGGTTTGCAGGTATAAGAAACATGCCAATGCATCTGGAGCCCTACACACTGGTGCTTACAATCTGAGGCTCAGAAAGAAACAAAACCATAAAAAGAAGGTTTTAACCCAAGCATACAAGCAAATTGATGAACATTTTAACTTCATTTGCTTTTAGAAATAAAGATGTTCCGTAGTCAGTTGAATCAAAAATACTGGACAGTGGAAAGGGTGTTGCTGGGTCCTGTCAAGTCGACTCTGACTCATAGTGACCCCATGTGACAGAGCTGAACTGCCCCATAGGGTTTCCTAGACTGTAATCTTTATGGAAGCAGATGGCCAAGTCTTTCTCCCAATGAGCCACTGGGTGGGTTCAAACTGCCAACTTTTCAGTTAGCAGCTGAGTGCTTAACCACTGTGCCACCAGGGTGTGAAGCCTCAAATGCTGCAAAAATTGGCACAGACTTCCTGGAGGGCCTTTGGTATGGCACCAAAAGACTTTTTAAAACCTGCATCCCTTTGGCTTGGGAATTTGATTTCTAAGAATTTATTCTAAGAAAATAATTTTAAGTGTGTGGCAAAGATTTATCTACAAAGCTGTTTAACTTAGTGGGGTTTTAACAAGGGAAAGCTAGAAACAACCTAAACGCACACCAGCAAGAACAAGGCTAAATACAATCTGGATCCGTGCAATGTATCCGTGATGCCATTCCGGGGTAGCGTGCCAGAATGCCGAGTAACGTGGGGCAACGCCCACAATAAAGTGAGAAAGTTACACAGCAGCAAGTATGCTGTGCTCCAGTTTTGTTTTTAAAATGTAGCGGTAGTCCCCGACTTACGACGGGGTTCTGTTCCAACGACTATGTGTTGATTCTGACGTAAATCAAGTGCCTCATTTTTTTTAGTTTCATTATCGACTTTTTTAAAAAATTTTTATTGTGCTTTAAGTGAAAGTTTACAAACCAAGTCAGTCTCTTCATATAAAAACTTATATACACCTTGCTGTATAGGAGTATACAGCAAGTATACTCCTATACTTGCTGTATACTCCTATACTTGCTGTATACTCCTATACTTGCTGTATACTCCTATACTTGCTGTATACTCCTATACTTGCTGTATACTCCTATACTTGCTGTATACTCCTATACTTGCTGTATACTCCTATACTTGCTGTATACTCCTATACTTGCTGTATACTCCTATACTTGCTGTATACTCCTATACTTGCTGTATACTCCTATACTTGCTGTATACTCCTATACAGAAAGGTGTATATAAGTTTTTGTATGAAGAGACTGACTTGGTTTGTAAACTTTCACTTAAAGCACAATAAAAATTTTTTTAAAAAGTCGATAATGAAACTATAAAAAAAATGAGGCACTTGATTTACGTCAGAATCAACACAGAGTACTCGTTGGAACAGAACCCCGTCGTAAGTCGGGGACTACCGCTACATTTTAAAAACAAAACTGGAGCACAGCATACTTGCTGCTGTGTAACTTTCTCACTTTATTGTGGTCGTTGCCCCACGTTACTCGGCATTCTGGCACGCTACCCCGGAATGGCATCACGGATACATTGCACGGATCCAGATTGTATTTAGCCTTGTTCTTGCTGGTGTGCAGACGGCACTGGGTTATATACTCCTAGTTGCTCTCCCTCTAATGAGACAGCACATTCTTTCCCTCCACTCTGTTTTCGCATCCATTTGGTGAGCTTCTGCCCCCCTCTGCCCTCTCATCTCTTCTCCAGACAGGAGCTCCAGATAGTCTCTTGTGTCTACTTGATCCAAGGAGCTCACTCTTTACCAGTATCATTTTCATTATTATTGACTTTTATTATCAGTATCTTTATATATCCGATCTTTGTCTTTGGAAACATCACACCTGAGCACGATAACATCAGCAAACTACATGCTGCAACACTGTATGTAGTACATATTACTAACGATAAGACGTACAAAAAAAAAAAGGATGATCAGAAGTGCGGTTTGTCATAAATTGGGGGCTACCTGTATGTATAGTCATCTATATTAAAAAGACTGGAAGGAGATACACCAAAATGTTATCAGTGGTTATTTCTGATTGAAGTCTCTGGATGGTGCAAGCATTTAACACATTAGCCTGCTAACCAAAAGGTTGGAGGTTCGAGTCCACCCAGAGGTGCCTTGGAAGAGAGGCACCTATTTACTTCAGTAATCAACAACAAACAACAACCCAGTGCCGTCGAGTCGATTCCGACTCATAGTGACCCTATAGGACAGAGTACAGCTGCCCCGTAGAGTTTCCAAGGATATGAATAATAAAATGAAAGTTACTAATAAGAAAAGGTGGTACAGGAGCAGCCACAGAGAAGTAGGAAGAGTTTTAGAAGCCAAGTGTGGGGGTTTGAGGTTAGTGGTGAGCCGGAAAGTCCAAGGCCCACAGCCTCTAGGATTTCAGTTGCTGGCAGCTCTGGGTGGCTTTGTTCAGGGCCAGGTGAGGCTCTGCTGGCTTCAGCAGCAGAAGCAACTAGTGGCTTCTACTTTACGTCTCCCACCTGTCCCAGATAAGCGTCAGGTCAAAGACAGAGTAACATAAATAGCCCCTATCCTTAATTAAGTCGACAAAAAGTGACATTTTAAAAAACAATAAAAGATCACTGCTGTAGTCAAGGAACCTGCGTGTGTAGGCAGAGATGCAAAGCACCCACGAAAACTGGGGCTTTCTGTGACTACGGTGGGCAGGGCAGGGCAGGGCAGGGCAAAACTCATCTGTGATTGACCAGAGAACGTGTGTGTCTGAGTACAGAGATAAATGCTGAGGTCCCAAAAGGGTGTCTGAAACACACACCTGGGGTACTAATTCAAAAGGTAGATTCCCAGGGCCCACCTCAGGCCCAGAGTCAGAGTCACAGGGGCTGGGCCAGGGCACACATTTGTTTCTGTTTAAGAACCTCACTTGTAAACACAGCAAACAGCACAAGCGGAAACGGCACACTCATCCACACCTTAGCTTAAATGAGTCCAACTCTGGAAGTCGCCTCCAAAGCTGCTGCTGAGAGCAGATTTGGAAAGTCAAGAGGGAGGAGACCAAGAGGGCACCATGTCTGGGTTGGGGGAGGATAATGATGGTGGATGCTGTGGTTTGGCCTCGGTAATGAATGGTGTCTGGCAATACCACCCCCAAGGAAGGGTGTGAGAGAAAAGTGGGGGAGACAGCACTAAGGGTCCTTCCCAATTTGCCTGGAGCTGGTGTGCCCATGAGTGTGTGTATGTGTGTGTATGTCTGCTCCCATCTCCTGACCAGTTTAGAAAGACAACACTGAAGAGGGGCTTCTCAAGAACCTGAAGAAACAACAGAGTCGATGCTGGCCACTTCCCTTTGAATATTCCAAAGCCCTGCAGACCACCAGGCCCAGTGCAGGCTCTTACCAAGTGTCTATGGAATTGAAAATGGGACTGACAAAGACACGGGTGGGGGGTGGGGGGCGGGGCAGAAAGCCTGGTGGGGAAACTGAGGGTGAGAGTAGCAGAGGACAGCCAGGGAGAGCAGGAAAAAGTCTGCACGGGGGGAAGGGGGAGAAGTCAGGCCATCCCTTTGCTTCTTGGTTTCAGACCCTAAGAGATCCTTACTATGGCCTTAGGGACTGGCAGAACTGAGCCCCTGGGACTTGATACCAAGTTTGAGACGAACCAAAGGGACCAGAGATTTCCCAGGACAATCAGTCCACCCAAGCAAGGAGACTGCCCTATTTATACTGGTGGCAATCCCCAAGCTCGGTTACCAAGCTGCATTCCCAGGCCCTTGCTCCAGGGATAGGGCTGGCAGTTTCCTCTCCAGCAGTGCCGATTATGGGACAAGTCTGAGCTTGCTCCTGCCGGTGTGAGACATGAGGCTCCAGGCAGAGGAGAAGGCAAAGAAGAGGGCCTCCCTACTCCAACACCCTGGGCTGCCGGGGAGGGCCCTTTGGCCATGAGGCAGACTCTGATCTCTCTCTCGCCGCCCTCCCCCTCCCGCCCCAAAGCAGTCACAGCTAGGATGCTGTGGGCTGGAGAGATGGGCTAAGTGTCAAACCTGGCAGAGGGGATAAGAGGTCAGAAAGAACAGCAGGCCCCAGAGAAATGCTCAGCCAAGGCGGAGGAGAGGGTGTAGCTGGGGGAAGCGGGGGCCCAGGTAATCCCTTCAGGAAGCATGTATTTATAGTTAGACTTAGCCCCAGGGTGACCCTCAGAGCCTGGGTAACCTTCACAGGGAAGTGCTGGCCTGGAAATGCACAGCTGTGGCCTCCCACACCCTCGAACTACTCGTCTGGCCTCTTTATAGGCCTGTGGGCCTGGTGGGAGACTTTCTCCCCATCCATTTCTCCTTTCTCCCCTTCCATTCCCTTCAGGCCAACACTAGGGTTCAGGGAAGGGGGGGGGCAAGTTGCTAAGCGACAGGCCAGGTTCCCTAAACTGTATCCGCTCCTGGGGACCCATGAGTCCCAGGGGGTCCTCAGCAGGGTGGCGCCCCTCCTCTGGGAACCCATATGCAACTCTATGGTGGCGCTCAGCCCAGGATAACTGCAGGCCTTTGCAATGATCTTGCTTGTCAACCTGAGGCTGAGATCGCCCCCAGATCACCTCTGTGATCCCAGGGATGAGCCCAGGGGTGGCATACAGCAGGTCTCAATGACTGCTGAATGAATTGGGCAAGCAGCTTAGGGGCTGGGCGGAGGTGGAGTCCAGGAGAGACAAGACACAGTCCCTGAGGAGCCCAGTGAGGCAGCCTGCTGGAGGGTGTGTGGCTGGGTGTTAGAGAGCAGGCCCAGTTAGGGCCTGCAACCTCCATGATGACTAGAGAACGACAGTGAGCCAAGAAAAACCACCCTATCTGGAGGGCTCCCCACTGGACAGCTGTGGGCACACAAGCTGAGGCAGGGCGTGTTCTCACTGTGCTGCACACAACATGTACATGCACATTTACCAGGTGGGAGCCTGGGCTGTGCTCAAGGGGAACAGGGCCTTCAGCTGCCTTCTGGTCTGAGCGTGCAGCCTAGGCCCTTGGCGGTACCTGGGCAGGCAGCAGCTTCCCCGGGTTTGGCTGCTTACCACCTAGTCCCCCAGATCAGGCTGCGGTGGAAGGGTGGTGTTCTTATTTACTGTTGCACACTGGTATCATTTCATGCCTGTCTGATGTCAACTACAGACAACCTCAAGGTTGCCTGGGGTCAAGTCTGCCACCCACTTAACAGCCCACTTTCTGAGGCTGGTTTGGAGAGAATACTGTACTTGGCAAGTGGAGTTTGGGAGAAGCGTGGGAAATGACGATTTCTCCTTGTTTCAAGTTCGTCTGATTTTTTCCTTTTTAACACAGCCCATTCCTTTCTTGTAGTGAATATATTCTTGTTTTCACCCTATAGTTATGCATTTGTTCCCACGTGCAGCCAAAGTCCTGGCCTTAACATGAACAGTCCCAGGGTAACCAGCTCTAGAGGGAAACTCGATTCCACGCGTCTTCCAGCAGCCTAGATCAGGGAGAATGGTGAGTGGAGCTACACGAGCAGTGGGTGCAGAGCGTCAAAAGTAGCTTCCCTTTCCAGTCTGGCTATTCATTCACTTCCACATGTGCTTCAGAGTTGGCTACTTCGAGGCTGGCCTCAGCTACTGATCGTGGGCAGATGACCTAACTATCCTAAGCCTCAGTGTTCCCATCCGTAAAAAGGATACAATTCCCACTTCATAGGACTGCTGTAAGATTTAAATGAGACCACCCTTCCCAGTTGTTAGAAGAAATCACCAGTTACTGCTGAGTCAATTCCAACTCATGGCGACTCCACGTGTGTCAGAGTAGAACTGGGCTCCATAGAGTTTTCAATGGCTGATTTTTTAGAAGTAGATCACCAGGCCTTTCTTCCGAGGTGGCTCTGGATGGACTTGAACCTCCAACCTTTTAGTTAGCAGCCCAGTGTGTTAACCATGTGCATCGCCTAGGGACTATTAAAAGACAGCAGCTATTGTTTAGAGGCAGATCTTTGGTAATCGAGCCAAGTCAATAAATTCTTATTACCATTATACAATTAAAAGTGACTTTTTTTCCTTGAAGTTTCTGTGATTTTGGAAAATCAGCTGTAATCAACTCTTGGTTTTGACCCCACCATACAGGAGAATGCAGGGGTCAGACAGGTTACATTTGACAGGGACGGAGAGCGGGTTGATGGATGCCCACTCCCGTGTACAGGCCACCCAGGACAGGGTCAGCACTTTTCCTGGGGCAGGAGAGAGAGGAAGACAACTAATAAACAAAACAGAAGGTCCCCGGAGGTTGCTAAAAGGCCCTTTGTATCTGGCTGGCTCCCCCTGTTACCTAAGGTGGGGAGGCAGGTCATTTTGGCCACTGAGCTTTCCACAGCTGGGAGGTAATAGCCCAAAGGCCCTCCCTGCTGCCCAGGGAGAGCATCTACTTGGCAGCCAGGCATGTGGAGGCCAGATGGCATAGCCTGAGCTTCTGACACCCAAGACTCTAGCCCACTGGGTGTCAACTGCCACAAGCACTTCACCCAGATGTACCCTGCTCCACCGGGGCACATCCCGTAGAGTACAGCAGAACCCTAATGCTGGAAGTGACCTGAATGTCATCTGGCTGAGCCACTTCATTTTACAGATGAGGAAACCAAAGCTCTGAGAGGGAAGTGATCTGCCTCAAACCCCACAGCTCTTATGCCTCTGTGTGTGTGTGTGTGTGTGTGTGAGTGTGTGTGTGTTGACAGTGGGAGGAAGGGTCTTTCTACCAAACCATTCCACTGTCAGTAAAAGCTGAATTAGAACTAGAATATTAAAATGTCAGGAGCTGGACACAAAGAGATGACAAATGTGCTCGTGGGAAAAGCAGCAAGTAAGACATGCATCAGGAGGCAGAGGGGAGGAGTTAAGAGTCTGGCCTGACCTTCTAGTTCCCACTAGAGAAGAATGGGGTATAAGAGCTGGGCTCTCCTAGGACCCCCAGGCCAGTGGTGCCCACACCTGTGTGCCCAGGTCTCCTGTGGGCTTGACAGAAACCCACTCAGGGCACCAGCCAGAGACTCCAACTCAGCATAGCTGGTTCAGGGCTCAGTGATAGAGACCAGCCTCCTACGCCACCCCACCCTATGTCTCTGTGTGCACTTCTGGAGAGGAGGTGCACACTACGCCACAAGGAAGCCTATTCCGTTGTTGTTGGATGAATCTAATGGCTAGAAAAAAGCGAATAGTAATTATAGTTACCCTTCACTGAGCACTAACTATGTGGCAGGCAGTAGAACCAGAAACACAGAGGCTGAAGGTACAGGGGGTAGAGTCAGGCAGGCCAGGGTCTGAACACCATCATTAATTAGCTCAGTGACCTTGGACGAACACCTTAGGCATTCTGGTCTTCCCTTTTCTGAAGCAGGGAGTGGTAACAGTCCCCACCTCTTAGGGAGGCTGGGAGGATTGAAGAAGATCTATAAACACAAATCAACTAACATAATCAAGAAGATTATATATAATAAATCAAGTAGCCTAACATCCCACCAGGCTCTTGTTTCTGGATCTGAAGAAGATACACACGCACACACATGACCCAATTTTATATATATGCACACACACATGCCCACTAACCCGCTGCCATCAAGTCAATTCCGACTCACAGCGACCTGATAGGACACAGCAGAATTGTCCCACTGGGTTTCCAAGGCTGTATGCTACGGCTGTTAACCAAAAGGTCAGCAGTTCACATCCACCAGCCGCTCCTTGGAAGCCATATGGGGCCAGTTCTACTCTTTCCAATAGGAACTCTATGAGTTGGAATCGACTCCACGGCAACAGGTATTTTTAAGGAAGCAGAAGGCCGTATCTTTCTCCTCTGGAGCAGCTGGTGGGTTTGAGTCTCCGACCTTTCAGTTAGCAGCTGAGTGCTTCACCACTGCGCCACCAGGGCTACACACACATACACACAGTCCTGTCTTTATACATGCATACACACACATATAAAATCCTGGTGTGTGTGTATATACATACAGATACGCCCACTGCTACAGAACAAGTCACAACCTCTTCCACTGGGCTATCAGACATTTTTCTCTTCTCCAATTTTAAGATCCCTATTCCCTCCTGCTGTTTCTCCAAGTCCTTTATCCTGTGAACTAACCTAACACCCAGGTGAAGTCTCTCTAGCACCAAGCCCCTCCAGGCTCTTGCTGCTTGATCCGAGCACTCACTTCTCTGCCTCCACAGAAACACTACAGCAATCTGCCTAGAACTGCTGAGCCAAGGCCTGGAAAAACTGTTTGTCATCAAGCTGATTCCAACTCATGGTGACACCATGTGTCTCAGAGTAGAACTGTGCTCCATGGGGTTGATTTTTTGGAAGCAAATCACTAGGCCTTTCTTCTAAGGTGCCTCTGGGTGGACTCGATCCGCCAACACTTTGGTTAGCAGCTGAGCATGTTAACCATTTGCACCAAGCAGGGAGCTAGAAAAGACCCCCATAATCTTTCTCCTGGGCTATGGTTCTAAATTCCCTTAAGCCCTATAGTTCACTTACAGTTCTCAGCCCAGCAACTGGCCCTAAGTGGCTGACTTTCCATCTTGCAGGCCTGTGTCATATGTGGGGTGAACGTGAAGTCAGAAAGGTCCATTTCCATGTAACTTGCTAGGTGACCAGGGCCCTGCATTTAATCTCTCCAGGCTTATCTGCCAAATGTAAGTGCCACGCTTCTGTCCACCTTACAGAGATGCCGAGATATTCCAGGGAGTTCCTGTGAGAAGTGCAACAGATCCCCACGTTCCTGAGCTCTGGAACCCCATCTTTTTAAGGGTCGCCTCTTTCTTTCTGTGGCACAGCTCAGGGCCCACAACATTCCCTTTGTGGATCAACAGAGTCGTCATCTGAGCACGTTCTTTCTCCTCCAAAGCCAGGCTCAGGCCGTGCAGACAGCTGGGCCTGACTCATCCCTTCCCCTTCCTCCTCTACCCTCTATAGCCCCTGAATCACCAGCCTGTCAGGAGGATCTCCCTGGTTTCCTTCCCAAGCACGGCCTGATCCACCCTCCATCCATCAGGATGCGGGATGGAAGCCCTCTTCCCATTGCTGTCCCCACCCCTCTCTCCTGACCCTGCAGCGACTGAGCCTGCACACCAGCCCTGAATCGCCCTCTGCCCTGTGTTTGTGCTCCCTGTGTGCGTGTAATCCTTCAACTTGACTGTGGACTCCTGGAGGGCAGGCTCTCAGAGGCAACCCAGTGCGGGAGTCTTAGAAGCTTGGTTGCCTGGGCCCTACCCCCAGAGATGGTGATTTAATTGCTCTGGGGTATGCCTGGGCATGGGGGTGGGCGAGGTAAACGCTCTCTAGGTGACGTGGCCAAGGGAGAGAACCACTGATCTGGAACTAGGCTGCCCAGCCCAGCTGGCTGCTTGGACTGTGTTTAATTCGGCCTTTGAAAGGGCCTGGCGGGGGGCGCTGAGGGAGAACCCCATGCCTGCCTGAGGCTGGCCATCTGGACGGTCCTTACAAGGCTCGCAGCCATGCCGGTCATAAGGCAAGAAGCGGGTGGTTCAGGGGACTCTCTGCCTGGAGAAACCTCGTTGCACTGCCCAGGAGATAGGGGCCAAGGCCCACTTTGCAGAAAGGAGAGAGTAAGCCAAAAGTCAAGAGCATAGGCTGTGGAGCAGGGAGTCCTGGAGTGTACATAATGGGGATAATGCTGCCCTTTACTCTTCTTACTCACAAGGAAGGCCTCTCCAACCCTTTCCTGACTCGGCTCAACCCAACCCAAGGTCTGATCTGTGCCCAAGGTGTGGCTGGCACCCAGGCACCCTCTTCCTTGGGGACACAAAGGACTCTTCTTCCAGGGCCTATCTGCCCTCTGGATAGAAAATGAACAGTCCCAAGGCAAAGGGAGAGCAGAGGGAGGGAGGGAGGTCCTACTTCCTAAGAAAACTCCCCACCCCCTCCCCAGATGCTCTGGGCAAGAAGAAGGGAAAAACCTGACTCATCAGTGCTTGTGTGACTCACAGGCCGACAAAACTTACTTGCCAGACGGGGCAGGGAGTGGAGCTTGCTGCTCCCACCACAACCAGGGGGCCAGGGGGCGGGGGGGCAGGTAAGACCCAACCCACCATCCACCCGCTGCTGGAGGGCACATCTTGCCCACCACCAGCTGCCAGGCCTGGCAGAAGCGCCTGGTTTAGCGTGGCCCCTAACAACCAGTCATACCCTCCTCCTGCTGGTTCAGTAACTTAGGGAGGGGAAGGTGACTCAGAAGGACAGGAAGACAAGAGAGGTGGCTTTGGAATCAGAGAGGACCAGGGTTTGACTCTTAACTCCACCCCCTCACACGGGTGACCACGGGCAGCTGTCTCTCTGAAAATGAGCGTATTAATATTCATCTTGATTGTTGTGAGGATTAAATAAACTACTGTATGTATTTTTATGTATACTCCTAGTTCTGTGTGAAAGAGTCTGGTGGTACAATGGTTAAGTGCTCAGCTGCTAAACGAAAGGTCGGCGGTTCAAACCTACAAGCAGCTCCACCAGAGTAAAGGCCAGGCAATCTGCTCCCATGAAGATTACGGCCTATGTGGGGGAGGGAGGGTTCCTCTCCTCCCCTTGCTAGACCTGAATCCTCCATCACCGCCATCTTTCATAGCCCCATCAGCTATGGCTTAAACAACCAAGTCCACAATTTACTAGTGTATTTTCATGAGTTCTGAGAGGGCAAAACTGAGTGTTGTCCATCCTTTTGTTTGCAGAGTTTAGCCTTGGGTCTATCATGGTGCTTTTCTAATAGCCAGTGGGTCAAAAAATGGAACGGAATGGAAAAGTATTGGTCATTAGTGCTGTCCACCAGATATTTTCTGCTTCTGGCCTTCCAAACGCATTTCCCACCCACTCTGAAGGAGGTATAGCCAGGTGGCTTGCATTGGCAAATGAAGTATGTACAGAGCTAGTATGTGCCACTTCCAAGAAGAAACTTTTTAAGAACCAGTGTGCGCTTCACCAAGTTCTCTTCCTCCTGCTAACATGACTATGAAAATACCTATCAAGAGGAAGCCCTGTCAACCTCAGTCCACGAGTTACTACAACAAGCATCCTCCCTCCACCTCAAGTTGAATTTGTGGCATGAGTGAGAAACAAACTTGCACTGTGTTATAAAAAAAAGAAAAAAGATTACAGCCTAGGAAACCCTATGGAGCAGTTCTACTCTGTCATATAGGGTTGCTATGAGCTGGAATCAACACGACGGCACCTAACAACAGTACCGTGTGGGGCACAGGGTAGGAGCTCAAAGATGGTAGCTATTAGTAGTAGTAGTGTAAAGACTTGTTTTAGGATTTTAAAGGGATTTTTTCCCACATACTTCATTTTACTCAATCCTTAACAATCCTGTGTGGCAGGTATTGCTACTATTTTACAGATAAGGAAGCTGAGGTTAACAGACCCTGGAGAAGTGGCAGGAATCCAGTGAGTGGTTTCAATGTGTGCCCACCTGCCCAACCTGCCTGCCTGACACCCCAGGGCGGTAAAAAGAACCCCCCAGGCTGGGGTAAGGTGGCCCCCCCACCCCCCCACACACACCAGACAGGAACAGACTCAGCTCTGCCTCCAGCCCTGAGGGAAGGCACAGCTGCTCAGACTACTGCCCAGTCCTGCTCTACCTCCCAGCCAGCCTGGCTCAGCACTAACCCAAGCCGTGCCTCCAGAACTTCCCTGATGTGTGTCGGCCTTCATGGCAGGCTGTGAGCTCCTCAGGGCAGCCCCTGGTCTCTAATGGAGGTGTCTGAATTCCCATTCCCTAAGCTGGAGCTAAGGGTGCTGGTGGTGCAGAGGTTAGGCACTCAGTTGCTAACTAAAAGATTAAAAACCACCAGCTGCTCCATGGGTTGGTCTGGGGTCTTTTTTAGCCTAGAGCTGGATAAGCAGTCAAGTTGGGTGGCCATAAGCCTCGGATTCCAGGCCTGAGATCAAACCCTGGCTCTGTGATTTACTTGCATGGCTCAGGTATGTTATATAACCTCTGAGAACCTCATTTCCTCATCTGGAAAATGGGGATAATAACAGTAACTACCTTACAATGTTATGATGAGAACCTACAGTAACAGTTATGCCATTAACAATAATGGCCAACATTTAAGTGCATATCATATGCTAGGCACTCTTCTAAGCACTTTATCTGTATGAAGTCATCTAATTCAAAGGTCATATAGCTAGGTGGCAGGCTGGCTCCGAAACCCCCATTCTGATCCTCCACACAATACACTGCCTCTCCTGAACGTCAAGTGCCTAGTAGGTAGTAAGTGCTCAATACATGGGAGCTAGTCTAGCAGATGCTCAGAAACGTTTCTAAGATGAATCGATGAATCGACTTCTTCCCATCTGAGTCCTATTCTGTGTATAGTCTAGCTGAGTTATGGGAAGTTCCTGTAAAATACAAAGTAAAAAATCAAAAACAAATTAAAAAAATTAAAACAAAACAAAAGACCGTGAACAGAGCCTCCTTACCCCCTTTAGAGGTGGTAACAGGATCCAGATTTCTGGAAGGAGAGGCCGAGGGATCCAAACCCTGGTAGTTCCATGCCCCTCCCTCTTCCTCAGAGAAGGTTCCAGATGGGAGGCTTCCACATCCAGGGTATTAGCCCCTCAAGCAGGGAGAAGCAGGAGCCAGAGGCTCTGCCTGTGTCCCTAGCTCTCTGAGGTACCCCTGAGGGTAGTTGTGTGGAAGGGCCTCAGGGGCTGCCTGGGCCTCATCTAGAGCTATTTATTTTGGCAGCGCCTGAGGTGGAAGTAGACCTGGAGGGCGGGGAGCAAAGAGTGGGCGAGCAGCTTCTAGGAACCGCCCTAGGATATCTGTGTGGAGGAGCACATCCTCACCCTCCAGCCAGGCCACCAGGGCAAGACCCCCAGCTAAACCCTGAGCTGCACAAGGAGTCTATAGCTTCACACCCACCTACTCAGGCCCTCCTCCCCCCTCTCCCCCACAGGAAGGCCTGAGGGAGTGGGCAGATGAGGCCTGGTTGGTCTGTAACAACCGGTGTCAAACTTTTTTTTTTTTAATTTTTTAAAGTAGCAAAACCCTTGTTTCAAAGAAAATCGTATGCAGAAAACTAATATAAAAGGAAGAAGCCCTGGTGGCACAACAGTTAAGGGTGTGGCTGCTAATGGAAAGGCTGGCAGTTCGAGCCTACCCAGTGGCTCCACAGGGGAAATACCTGGCGATCTGCTTCACAAAGATTCAAATCAAAACCCAAACCCGTTGTTGTTGAGTTGTTTCTGATTCATAGTGACCCTACAGGCCAGAGTAGACCACCCCACAGGGTTCCCAACAAGCAGCTGGTACATTCCCACAGTCGACCTTTTAGTTAGCAGCCATTCTCTTAACCACTGTGCCACCAGGGCTCCCCACAAAGATTACGGTCTAGGAAACCCTATGGGGCAGATCTACTCTGTTACACAAGGTCACTATGAGTAGAAAATCGACTTGAAAACACCTAACAACAATATGGATGTCTGCAGCTGTTTCTTCTCATTTTGAGTCATGCCACATCAGCAAATAAAGGTCCTGAAAGCTCTACTCCATCCACGTGATTAAGGTCGGCTCTACTTTGAGGAGGCAGCTCTTCCCCAGTCATCTTCTGAGTGCCTTCCAACCCGGGGGGCTCATTTTCCAGCACTATATCAGACAATGTTCCACTGCTATTCATAAGGGTTTCACTGGCTAATGCTTTTCAGAAGTAGACTGCCGGGTCCTTCTTCCTGTCTGTCTTAGTCTGGAAGCTCAGCTGAAACCTGTCCTGCATGGGTGACCCTGCTGGTGTCTGAATACCAGTGGCATAGCTTCCGGTATCACAGCAACAGGCAAGTCCCCACAGTACGACAAACTGACAGACCCATGGGGGAAGACTCATTAACCTGCTTTATGCAGATGACACAACCTTGCTGAAGGTGAAGAGGACTTGAAACACTTACTGAAGATCAAAGACCACAGCCTTCAGTATGGATTGCACCTCAACATAAAGGAAACAAAAATCCTCACAACTGGACCAATAAGCAACATCACGATAAATGGAAAAAAGATTGAAGTTGTCAAGGATTTCATTTTACTTGGAACCATAATCAACACTCATGGAAGCAGTAGTCAAGAAATCAAAAGACACATTGCATTGGGCAAATCTGCTGCAAAGGACCTCTTTAAAGTGTTGAAAAGCAAAGATGTCACCTTGAAGACTAAGGTGCGCCTGACCCAAGCCATGGTATTTTCAATCGCATCATATGCACGTGAAAGCTGGACAATGAATAGAGAAGACTGAAGAATAATTGACACCTTTTAATTATGGCGTTGGTGAAGAATATTGAATATACCATGGACTGCCAAAGGAATGAAAAATCTGTCTTGGAAGATGTAAAACCAGAATGCTCCTTAGAAGCAAAGATGGCGAGACTTCGTCTTACACCTTTTGGACATATTGTCAGGAGGGATCAGTCCCTGGAGAAGGATATCACGCTTGGCAGAGTACAGGGTAAGCGCAAAAGAAGAAGACCTTCAACAGGGTGGATTGACACAGCGGCTGCAACAATGGGCTCAAGCATAACAATGATTGTAGGGATGGTGCAGTAGGACCAGGCAGTGTTTGGTTCTGTTGTGCGTAGGGTTGCTGAGTTGGAACCAACTTGACAGCACCTAACAACAACAACAGCAGCAGCAGCGACAGTATGAGGGGTCCCTGGGTGGCACATACAGTGTGCATTGGACTACTAACCTAAAGGCTCACAATTCAGATCAACTCAATGGAGCCGCAGAAGAAAGGCCTGGTGATTTGCTTCTGTAAATACTGCAGCCAAGAAAACTCTATGGAGCAATTCTACTCTGTAACACACGGCGTCACTATGAGTCAGAATCGGCCCCACGGCAAAAGCTTGGTAAAGTGAATCTGTTCTGGTTGTGGGGAGGGGCAACACACAGTATGACCTCCCCTCTGACACCTCTGTGAAACTCCAGGCTCCCAAGGCAAAATTTCAGCTCCAGCACCCACCTGCCACTGCCCATCCCAGGCTTCTCTGAGAAAGCCCCTTGTGCAACGAGTCACCCTTCATGCCAGGGGCAGTGCCCAGCTCCCCACTTAGCTCTGTGTGAAAGTCAGACACCTCAGTCCCAGGACAGCAGGAAGCACTGCCTTAACACATCAGGTGACCTTGGGCAGGCCCTTCTGGGCTCATCTGGACTCCCAAAGCTCTAAGGCTCAACCCAAACCCCCAGTGTGGAAAAGCCTGCGTAGTGCTCAGGAGAAGCACAAGGACAGCTAAGCCATGATCCAAGCCCTCCAAAACTTCACAGCCCCTGCACAAAGATCGCAAGACAAACTATGTACAATAATGAATACACACACACACACACACACACACACACACACACACAGAAGAGCTATGATTCTGTGCAAAAAAACCACCGAGACCCAGAGGAGAGAAACTCTCAAAAGCCCCCAGCACCTTGTTAAAGTGGAGACAGCTCAGATCAGTCACACAGTCATTCATCAAACGCTCACTGGTTATCCTCTGTGGACGCACAGGTGAGCATGACACTGACCAGAGGAGCGTATAGCACCATCTGGCTGGGGCTGAATCACGCAAATAATGCTCCCGACCCTTTTTTCTTTGTGATATTTTATGTTCGTCCTCACTATTTTGAAAACACTTGAATACATAATTTCAGAAACCCTTGTGTTACTCTGTGATATATTTTTAAATATATATACAAATGCATAACGCATATGCAAATTGTTAAAACAAAAAAATAAGAAGGCAAAATGCCGCATGCTGGAATAGAGATATGTACAAAGCATGCTGGGAGCACACACCTGACCAGACAGGCCTTGTTCACGCCATCTGCCAAAGGGGTGGGCGGAAGCTGGGCCAGATCACCTCTAAGGCTGCTTCCAGCTCTGTCTCTCTGTGACAAGGACTCTGATAATAAAGAGGTGCCAGCAGGCTGGGAGGGCCAGGGTGGTAGCAAGCTCACCCTGATGCCTGCATTTCAGACTTTCCACCTCCCCATCCTCACAGATAGCACCCTGCCCTACTTTGGCCTCTGTTGCTGGAGGAAGAAAAGAGGTAGTTTCCAAGATCTGGGCCTCAGTTTCCCTATGGGATAAAGGTGGTGATAGGGGAGGTGAAGCATCCCTGATGAAGGATCCAGAGATAAGGGGACCCACTGGTTACATGCAGAGCCTGCGGGCTGTCTGGAGGCCTGCTCTCTGTCCACCCCCAGGTGCTGATGGGCTTGGCCTGGGAACACCCAAGTTCACAGGGCCCTGCCTCCCCACCCCCAAGGTAACCCAATTCTTCATGGTCAAATGACAGCTGGAGGTGGGGTTCAAGAGCCCTAAGGCTGAAGAGAGAGGTGATTTTTGGCTCCTAGAGTGCTGAAGCCCAGACAAAAGGGTCATGGCCCAGATTCATTACAAAACGCAATTTCAGAGCACCCACTGTGTTCAAGGTCCCGCCAGGCACTCAAGGGGCCTGAGAAGATGACGTTAATTACCTTGAGTGCATCTTCTCATAGAGGCCTTCCCTGACAACCTAACTAAAGTGGACCCCCCCCATTCGCCATCTCTCCCCTTTTCTCCTAAGTAGTGTTTATTCCAATTCTGTTGTTGTTTTCTCATTTTTCTGCCTGTCTCCCCCATTAGACTGTCTGCCCCTCAAATGCAGGGCCTTGGTCTCTCCTTACACAGAGTAGGTCCTCAGTATTAAGTAACACTAATACTCAGTGAATGGGTGAAGACAAGTAACATGACTACACACCAGATACACAGGAAGTGGCATCGAAGATTCAGAAGGCAGTGGGGAAGCAAAGGGGGCAACATGCCCATCAAGGGCAAGCCAGCAAGACAGACTGAGGGGACCTCACAGCCTGGTGGGAGCCCTTCTCCCCAGCCTACTAAACACTGGTCTTCAATTTTCATTGACAAAGTGAGGGCTACATAAATATCTGAACATGCTGCAGTGTGGTGAGCAGGGCTTATTTCTAAATCAAATGCTAGCCAAGGCGCCCTCAGGATTGCCCCATTTTCTTCTTTTCTAGAGTTTCCTTCGCCCCTGGCTGACTGGTTCCAGTTCTAACCAGCTGTGCCACCCCTGTGGGACTGAAAGGTGATTTCCAGCCTTGTCATGACAAAGACCCTTTTATTACCTTTTCCTCCAGGTCTCCAAAGAACCTTTCCCAAGCTACATCGAGATGATAGATTAATTTTTTAAAATGGAAATGCTAAGGCGTATCAGCTGATGAAAGCTTCTGATCAGCGTATGAAAACTAGTGGTTCCTGCCGAGCTGAAAGAATGCCAGCCAAGAAAAGATGTTCTTGTCAACCTGGATGGCTAGGATGCCTCTGTGACTTGTTTCTCCAGGTCTCCAGGTGCATGAACAGAGGTGGTAAATATGGCTGGAGGGAGGAGAATGGGTAGAAAAGTCCAGAAGTTTCCAGTCTCCAGAGTCCTGATGGGAGATTCCCCCACTGGGCATACAAGTCCTCCTCTTTAAGGGAAGAGGAGCCTGGGGTTGATGAGAGAGAAGAGGCCAGAGGCCACCCCTCATCCTGGCCAGCCAATGCTTCAGATGCAGGACTTTAGACTCTGACTTGGTGCAATGTGGTGGGGACGGGAGGACAGTGAGCTTGATACCGTTTCGGCTCTGCAGTGAGACATCCCAGGCTTGAACCAGCTGGGGAGGGCAGGAGTCTGCAGCCAGAGTGACTGCCGGGGTTCAGGTGGCCACCCTTGGAGGCTGTGTGCCTCTCAAGAAAACCAGCAGCTCCAAATGAGCCCAAGTTTGTAAAGACAGTGTCAGTATCTGCAAGGAAAAAAACATCTGAGGAATACACAGCAGTTGTTCCTCCAGAAGGATGGGACAATGGGACTTTAACTTTCTAGGATCCATATATGAAAATGTATCGACTTTTTAAAAATAAGAATTATACATATATGTGGAAACCCTGGTGGCATAGTGGTTAAGTGCTACGGCTGCTAACCAAAAGGTCAGCAGTTCGAATCCACAGGTGCTCCTTGGAAACTCCATGGGGCAGTTCTACTCTGTCCTATAGGGTTGCTGTGAGTCAGAATCGATGTGATAGCAATGGTGATGGGGATACATATATGTGTGTATTCCTTGATTTCACTGACACGTGGCTTGACAAAAAATCTTATGGGGAAAGAGACTTACAAGGAAAGGCAGTAAAAGGATCTTCGTCATGGAAAGGCTGAGCTCTCAGCTGGGACTTCAGGTGTCTTCTACACACAAGGCACCTCTAAGGAACGACTGTTTCTAGCTGTCCTGGATCAAATAAAGCTCCTATTTAACCCATTTGGTACACTGCATTGCAAAAAAGCTATAAGCACAGGGCTGTGCCTTATGTATCTCAGGGCTCGATCCAGATTCGGTCTACTGCTTGGCACACAACACAGCAAAACAAACAATTCACTGCAATCAAGTCGACTCCAACTCATAGTGACCCTACAGGACAGAGAAGAACTGCCTCATAGGGTTTCCAAGGCTGTAAATCTTTATAGAAGCAGACTGCCACATCTTTCTAACCAAAACGCCAGCATACAACAGGTGCTCAATAAAGGCTCAGTGAATAAACCCGGAGTGGAGGATCACAATGGAAGGTGATGAGACCTCAGGTCTCTCAGAAAGAGGGTAGGGGTAGAAGCCAGAAACGGGCAATGGGGGAGACCTGCCAAAAGGCAGCAAACAGCTGGGCTCTAGGTGGAAACATCCTTAGGCCATTGTTTCAGGGGAAAGCAGGCAGCTGGGCGGTCAGGAAATGCCACAGCTGGTCCTGCTTGCAAGGCTTCTACAGAGTAGAAGGCTATAATGCCCAGGAGAGAGCTGCTGGCTGCAGGGCCTGGCTGACTTGGGGCAAGAGGATCATGGCCCACATAATCTCCCTTCTGGAGACCAGTCTGACCAGAGCTTAAGAGCTGAGTCAGACTGGGGGTGGGCAGACAGGTCAAGTGTGCCCCAGCAGCCCAAGGGGCAGCAGGAGCAGCCTCCTCATCTCCCTGCATGGGGCTTGGGAGGAAGACAGGCCCCAGGAAGGCTCCTTGCAGATAGGATACAGCTGGTAGTTAGGGGCTAGGTTTTGCCTCAAACTTCCTCTCCTTCCATAACATCCATGCAGACAGGCTCTGGCAGTGAGTGGCGAGGAGGAGGCAGCAACCAGGGGCACCAGGGGCTATCTGCTTTCAGCACAGCTACCAAGGGTGTCGAGAGGGAGCCCTGTGAGCTTGGCTCTTGGCTGCTGGAAAAGGTATCCTCTCAGTTTCAGCTCAGCTCAGCTAGAGGTCAAGAACTGCTGAGGCTGGCAGCCCAGTGCCTGGGGTGGGGGAGGGTAGAGGTGGGGGGGTGCTCTTTGCTTTCCAGTGGGCATCTTGTCACTGTAGCAATGTAGGGAACCACCAGGCAGAGCCAGCCCCAAGGCCTGGAGCAGAGTGCCCCCTGTTCTAGCACTGGGCCTTGACCTTTCCAGCTAAGAGAGTGGATGCAAAGTCTTCCCCCTTCCCGGGACCCTGATCACGGGCCCAGTACTGCACTGGGCCCTGTGTGGAGTGCAAAGATGCAAGAGACTCCATTCTGCCTTTGGGAGGGACCTAGTACACACCTTGGAAACACAATCCCCAAATCAGAAACTGATAACGGTCAGAGAAGCATGAACAAAAAAACAACGGGGCCTTAAAGGAGGGAAAGATCTCACCTTGACTGGGACCATAAAGGGAAAAGACTCAGAAAAGGCTTCCGGGAGGAAGACAGCATTAAAGCACACGCAAGCAAACACATATGCCCCTGTGCACAACTCCAGCTGCTTGGTCTGCTCCAGAACTAAGAGATGGCTACCTGAGAGCACCCTGATGCAGGGGCTCCCTCTGCTTTCCCCAACTCAGCCAGTCCCCACTTACCTGCTCCCCAACTGTTCTCACCTTTGTAACCCTTGGTGTCCCACTTGGCTGCCCCTCCCTGCCTCCAACTGCCTGCCAGGTTGGCTGACCAGCTAGCCCCCCAGTATCACAATGCCCCTGCTGGCCAAGTCTTCCTGCTGGCCATGGCCCCCGGGTCTGTGGTCCTCCTCCATCCCAACCCAGCTCAGCTTTTCTGTCCTGGGACCCACTGGAGACTGCCTGCGGGTGGCAGATTTTTAGCAAAATCCCACCGCCCCAAGGTCCTGTCACATCCTCACGTGCCTCCCTCACTTGGGGTCTGGAAACCACATGGCAGCCTCCTCTGGGCCTAGGAATTGCCTATCGCAGTTTCCAAGACCCCAGGTCACCAAGCAGTTGCTTGGGACACCAGGATGCCGGTGCTCAGATAGGGCCAAAGGGTCAGGTGCACGCACCCTTGGCCTCTCCAAGAATCAGCACCAGGAGCCAGGTGAAGGCTGCAGCCTAGAGCTGACTCCGTGACCCAGCAGTGCCCAGAACAAACAGGAGTCCCCTGCCCCACCTTGTTTCTTTTGATTTTTATTTATGTTCTTTAAAAAGTGACATGTTAAATGGAGAAAACTCATATAAGAACATAAAAAGAAAAAAAATTAAGTCACCTAAATCTTATCAACGCAAAGTAACCAGCAATAACATGGTGAGGTATTGCGTTTTCATTCTTCTCAATGCTCATACACAATGCTGGGATCGTACGGTGTATACAACTGAAAATTCTACTGTCATTGCGTCCTCGATCCTGTTATTTTCATCTGATGCCAGGTTCTGGACTAATGGCTCTCAATCCTTGTTGCTCATCAGGTTCACCTGTGGCATGTTCCATAAACATGCAAGTGGCCAAGTTCTGCCCCTAGAAATTGGCTCAGCAAATGGTTTTTATTTCACACAGAATCATTCACTATGTCTTACTATGTGCTGGGTACCGTACCAGATGCATTTCTTCATAACATAAAAACCTTAAATCATTCATTTATTCAAGAAACATTTATTGAGATTCTACTGTGCACTAGGCCTTGTGCTGGGAATAGGGACACAAAGGCATAAGAGGCCTTCAAGGTCCGAGCTGGCAGGGAAGACATACCTTTAGTTGGTAACTAGAAACTAACGTACAAGAGCCAGGAGAGTGATAACAAAAGGAATCGTGGGAATACAGGAGATGGGGTCTCACCCATCTCCTTGTGGGAGGTTCTGCACTCAGCTCTGAATCTTAAAGAATAAGCAGGGGTCAGCCAGGTGAAGGGGCAAGGGGGTGTTCTCCAGGCACAGGAACAGTGTGAGCAAGGGCGCTGAGCTGGGTTTGCAGAAGTGCAAGCAATGCTGATGGAGTGTATTGTGCAAGATGGAAGGTGGCCAGAAATGAAGCCCAAGAGGGCCAGGGGTAGGTTATGGAAGGTCTTTAGGCCAGTGAAGTGGCTTGTACATTATCCCTAAATCAGAGGTGGGAGAACCCCTAGAGGAGTGAAGCAGAGGAAATGCATGCATTTTTGACAGCTCACTGAGGAATCCAAGCAGAAGGTGGACCTAAGGCAATCTAGACAGGAGGTGGAAGGACTGGTCAGAAGGCTGCTGCTTTGGCACAGGACAGAACGTAAGGGCTTCCATTTTTATTGAGTGTCTACTGTGTGACAGACATGGTTTTAGTGGAGGTGGATTTGAGGGGATGTTACCCGTGAGATCAGTGCCCTACTTAAAAACGATCAGTATGAGACCAAAAGGTCAACAATTACTCAAAAACAAGGATGAGAAGATAAGGGGGCAGGGAAACTAGAGTACTGGAAAGGGAACAAACAAAACACAATTAAAGAGAATGTTGATACGTTGTGATAAACGCAACTATGTCGCTGAATAATTTGTGTGAAAATTGTCACAAGGGAACTTTCACCAAAAAACTCAATAAAATACTATTAAAAAAAAATAATAATAAGTTCCATGGCTCCCCAAGGCCTATAAAGCAAAAGCCAAACTCCTAGCATGGAAATCAACATTTTCCAAAATATGATCTTCAATTCACATTCCCATTCACTTATTCTCTCAACAAATATTTGAGTACCTACTGTTTGCCAGGTACTATACAAAACAGGGGTGGAGTCCTTGTGGTGCAGAGTTAAGAGCTCAGCTGCTAGCCAAAAGGTCGGCAGTTCAAATCTACCAGCTGCTCCTTGGAAACCCTGTGGGGCAGTTCTACTCTGTTCTATAGGGTCGCTGATGAGTTGGAATCCATGGCAATGGGTTTTTTTTTTTTTTGGTTTGGTCTCCAGAAAGGTAGATGATTCCACCCAGTTTGAAATACTCCATTATTGCAGCGCTAGAAGACTAACCCAGCCTCTGACAGGAGATACATGCAGAGACCAGATGGGGTGAGGCACGAGCATACACGTATTGGGGCACAGGTTTTCCCACTCCCCTCCGCTACGCCTGAACCACCAGCCCTCCTTGGACCTCCAAGCCTCTGCCTTTGCTATATATATATTTTTTTCTGCTTGAAGATTCTTCTCCTCCACCTGTTGAAATTTAACCCTTGCATGCTCAACTCAAATGTTACCTCTTCTGGGAAGCTCTCCTAATTTTCCAAGATAGATCCGCTCCTGGCACTTTTCACCTTCTTGTCCACATGACTGTGAACCCATGGAGGACATGGGTGGTCTTTTAGCTCTGTATCTGTAGTGCCTCACACACTACAAATCAAAGAATCTCTATGTGGGTACTTGCAGACTGTCTGGTTTCCACACAGGCCCGCTCCAGAGTCTGCTGTGCGTTGCTACAAGGCAGGAATTGCCTCACTCAGCTCTGGCTCACTAAGTGGATGCAGCATAGAGTCTGGCCCACAGATGTTTGTCGAGGAGGGCGGCAAGTATGCAAGTTGTCAGAGACAGTGGGCACATTATTGGCAGAGAAACATTCTTCTCTCAGCACAGGCAAACGAAAAGACTCTCCATCTTTTGAGAGTGGACTGTTAATTTTCTACCAAAATCCATTCTCCCCTTCTTGGGCACACAGCAGTCTGGCCAGATGATGTTTCCCAGGCTGCCTTGCAGTCAAGGATGCCATGTGACTATACTCTGGCCAATGGAATGAGCTGAAGGGATGTGTGCTTTAAGGGCCTGGGCTGAAAGGCAGCAGGCAGGTCTCCTCTACTCTTCCTTCTCCCTCCACTGGCGAGAACCTAGGCATGGCGGTAATAACCCAGATGCAACCATGCAGACAACAATCTCCTATGATAGAGCAACAACTCCAAATACTGGATCCCTGAATGACCACAAGAAGCAGGGCTGCCACTCACTGGTCTGTTCACATTGGAGCTATTACGTGAAACAGGAAAATAAACTTCTCATTTTTTAAGTCACCATATCATTAGGCCTTTTTTAAGGAGCTCTGGTGCCGCAATGGTTAAGCTTTTGGCTGTTACTTGGTGTTTTGAACCCGACCAGTGGCTCCTTGGGAGAAAGGCTTAGCAATCTGCTCCCATAAAGATTAAAGCCCAAACCCACTGCCATCAAGTTGATTCCAACTCACAGCAACCCTACAGAGAACTGCCTATAGGGTTTCCGAGGCTGTAATTTTTACGGAAACAGATTGCCACATCTTTCTTCCACAGAGTGGCAGATGGGTTCAAACCACCAATCTTTCGATTAGCAGTCGAGGGCTTAATCGCTGCACCACCAGAGCTCCTTCTCTAAAGATTACAGCCTAGAAAACCTCACAGGCACTTCTACTCTGTCACATAGGGTCGCTATGAGTAGAAATCGACTCGATGGCACCTAACAACAACAAACAGCAGTAAGGCTTTATGTGAATGAACATGCTTTCCTCCAGAAGATGAACTAAGCAGCACTGAAACATGTCTTCATCATCCTCAAAACCCTTTCTCAATGCCTTGGGCGGGGGCGGGGGGGGGCGCGATGGCCTGACCCCCAGCCAGCCCACTTCAGTAGAAGCCCAAGATTCAGGAGTGTCAGAAGAGGAGGCAAGATGAAGGGGGTGCAGGAGTCAGGGCAAAACTCCAGAAGGAACTCTAATAAGGAGGCACGAACAGGGGTGAGAGAGCGCTGTGACAAGTGGGGGGAGACAGCATCAGAGCCAGGGAAAGAGACCAGAAGACAGTTCTGGTCCCCAGTGTTTAAAAGACTGACTCCTGCTGATAAGAAAGGGTTAAGGGATGCACAATTGATTTTTCTAGCCCCTCTATGGGGCTCCTCACACTTGCCCTGCTGGCTGTCACAGGGGTGAAAGGGGAGACAAGAGAAATAGGGAAGTTGGCCCTGGGGTTAGGGCACAACCTCACTGATGCCAGCTCCCACTGAGAAATCAGGAACCAGGGAAGCTGTGTATTTATCAGCTTCAGAAGCCCACCGAGATCAACCCATACCCAAACCAAACCCGTTGCCGTTGAGTGGATCCTGACGCACAGCCCTGCTTAAACCTGGGTCTGAGACACCCAGCACCATCTCTCCTTCCTTCCACTTCTGGATACTCTCAACTTTGAGCTTTGGGTCCACCAAGTCACACCCAACTAGAAGGTACAAGACAGAGGACGGCCACTGCCTCCTCCTACACCCCAGGGTGCCTGAATCATCCACCCAACCACACTAGCTCTGCCCCTCCTCCCATAACCATCATGTTATGACTCCACCAGGCTCTGGGCTCAGTGCAATGAGGAAATGGTGCAGGGGACAAAGACCCTGCTCTCATGGCATTAACAACCTAGCAAAAACCAAAAACCAAACCCAGTGCCGTCGAGTCAATTCCGACTCATAGCAACCCTAAAGGACAGAGTAGAACTGCCCCATAGAGTTTCCAAGGAGCGCCTGGTGGCAATCTAGCAGAGGGTGGAAAATGCTTCCTGCTCCTTTCCTTTTGCAGAGCATCTTCACAGCATGTTTGGGGTGAGGGTGTGACCAAAACACAAGGCAAAGGGCAGCACAGTTTAGAGGATGGGGCTTGGTCTCTGGTAATAAGCAGGACAGGATTCAAATTCTGACCCCACCCATCAACTGGCTTTGTGACCATAATCGAGTTTTAGTTCTGGAATCTGTAAATGGAAACCACGATGCCCACCTCCAGGGCCACTGTAAGATGAAACTACGGCACGTGCCTGGCACATGGTAGGTACCCCCCAGTGTCAATTTCCTTCTATTGCCCCAAAATGTCCTCTTTGTTGGCAGAATTCCTACCACGAAACCTAGCCTTCAGGATGAAGGCCCAGGATGAAGGCACTGTCTGTGACATGTCCCTGAAGAGTGATGCCACCGCCTGTAAAAGATAATTAAGTGTTGTGAGGCAGCCAGGCAGCCAGGGTCTTGTAGAGGTTCTGATGTTAAAGTTCCTGGGTGCAAACGAAGGTTGCTCTGAAGCTGCAGGGATGGCTGCATAGCCCTGAAGGAAAAGATATTATAAAGAAATATGATGTGTCACGGATGCTAAATCTTAAGACCTGAGAATCTCCAAGTGAGCAGAGGAGAGGACGCGATGGAAGATGGAAGGCAGAATAGCTCATGGACTCCCCTACAAGAAAGTTGTTGTTGCTGTGAGCCATCAAGTTGATTCTGACTCATGGCGATGCTCTAGGACAGAGTAGCCTCACTGCCCCATATGGTGTCCAAGGCTGTAATCTTTACAAGAGCAGATCATCAGGTCTTTTCTCCCATGGAGCCGCTGGTGGGTTTAAACTACCAACCTTTCAGATAGCAGCCGAGCACTTAACCATTGACCCACCAGGGCTCCTTCCTACAAGAGTAGAAGAAAGAAAAAAAAAAAAAAAAGCAGAAAATGAAAGGAGACGGGAAATTGAAGGGCTCCAAAGGAGAAACGGGAGGAAGCCAGCAAGGCGGCCCAAGCCCCTGCAGCTGGGGCCCTTCTCTAAGGAGCTCTCCCACCACACCGTGGTCCCCCTCCAAATCCCTCCTCCGAGCTGTTCTGTCCTGTTCCCGGCTCCTGCATGTCCGTCCCCACCCTCACCCCACCATGCAGGTACATTTGAAAGAGGAAGGAAGTTAAAAGTTTGAGTTTGCTGTTTGGAAAGAGCTTTCAGAATATTCCGTAAAACACGCCGGAGGTCAGGAAGGAGGCAGAATGTGGTTGAGCAGCGAAAGGACAAGTTCGAGCATCTCTGGGGTTGTGTTTCTTGCCTGGTTACAAACATTGGATGACCTGGGAAAGGCACACACTCTCTCTTTGACCTTCACTGTGCTGTAAGACAGGTCACCGATGCTCACCCCTGACTCAAATCCCAGGAGCAATAATAAGAAAACTTCACCAAAGGGAGATAGACCTGTTCATGCAGAACCAGGGGTGGGAGACACACGCAGGCACTACCTGGGCTCCCCCCAGCCTCACTGATCAGCAGTACCCCTCTCAAGGCTGCAGAGTAGGGCAACGAGACAGTCCACAGGAGCACACTTTGCAGAGGGCCAGGCCTGTGCAAGAAAAGGCTTCTACTCATTACAGCCATTAAAAGCCATCCTCGCTCAAGGAAAGCCTGGCTGACCGCCTGTCAGGGGTGTCAAGAGGAGCAACTCCATACTAGGTGGGCAGCTGGACATGACCTTAATGCTTTTCCAACTCCAATGTCCTGCCATCACGAGTTGATAAGGCAAACTCATCTATCTCTTACAGGGCTCGTTTCCAATCATTTTCAGAACCTGCTCCTGCAGCCTTCTGTGGTTTACAGAGGGCTTCCACCTACATCAACTCACTCGATGTTGTGGCAGGGGGTCCAGAGCCTCACCACACCCCTTTGCATCCTGGAGCCAACCATGTGGCCACAGGAAGTCAGGGAGGCCAAACCAAAGTCAAAGGACAATCAATCCAACTACGCACACATCTGTGGCTCCAAGGAGCCCAAGGCCAGCTGGTTGGCAACAGCAGTACACAACAGGTGTGCTCATGCCAGACTGCCCTGTCCCTGAAGCCCATCCTAGTGCTGACCTCCTGGCTAGGGCCCAGAGGACTGGCCAGGTGGTTGCAGGACCTATTCCAAAGGGTGCCAGGCTTACACTGCTGCCCAGCTCCTGCTGGAGGAAACCTGGACCAAGGAGAGTGGCCCAGCTGCCAGAGGCCCCATGGCTGGGGATTCAGGGAACCAAAACAGAGAGACGCAGGCTGAGATGGTCCCAACAAGCCTGGATACCGTTGCTCAGGTCTAGCTAAGGGTGGCCCTCATGGCTCAATTCAGAAAAAGCTCCTGCTGGGCAAGGGCAGAACAGCTTCAACTTTTGCAGAACCAGATCCCATGGGAGCTGGAGAGGTGCTGGGAGGCCCTGTAGGACCTCTGTGCTGACCCTGACCACCCTGGAGGCTGGGCTTTCAGAAGGCAGCCCGTTCTAATTTCTGACTGCTCTCCTTTAGGAAAAGACAGCTCCCCTCCGGGGGACAGCAAACTAACTCCTGGAACTTCTACCCATGGGTGTCAGCTCTGCGTGCTGACATCACATAACAAAATCTCCAGGCAGCACTGAGTGATGATGAACATTACTCAATAATTACATGCTTCAGAGTCAGAGACTCATTTCAAATCCCAGGTAGATGATCTTGGATGGGTCATTTAATCTAAGCCCCAGTTTCCTCCTGTATGAAATACTAAGGATAACATCCTCCTCATTGGATGACTGTATGGATTAAACAAGACAGTATACACATATATGAAGTCCCTACCACTGTACTTGGCACACAGGAAGGGCTTGATAAAGGGTAATAACATCATGATGACAGTTTGCGGATTTAAAGACAGACTTCCTGATCTCTCTATGTCTTTGAGTTTTCTTGCTGAACAGTCCCTGTTCCTCATGACGAGATTTCAAGTCCCCCAAACATCCTTAAGTTGCTCTGTCACTAGGCAGCTATGGTACAATGCCAGGCCTTGGTCAAAGGGTCAGAAAATCTGAATTAGATACAGGTGTCCCTCCTGGTGAAGTGCTGGAGGGGCACCATTCAATCTCCAAATTACACTGCACACCTACAAAGAGGCAGGCATTACACTTGATTCATTGGCGACCAAGACACGATCCCTCCCTCCAAGAGCTTAGAGTCTCATCTACCCCATCGATCAATGGTTTAGGTCTGTTCTAGCACCCAGACGTGAACGCAAATGCTACTTCCTCAACCAGGCCTTCCCTGCTACCCTCCCCCAGGCCAGCAGTCTCTCTCCTTATTAACAGTATTTGCATTTGAGTCCACCATCCCTACCTGTAGAATTAAAGATTGTGTGTTCCAGGTGAGAGGACAGAGAAAAAGGAAGAAAGGTCCCTGATATTCCAGATCAAATAACAAGATTGGACAAAGCTCTGCACTTGTCCTGGGGAGGCTGCACTGGAGCTGGCAGCCTTGGTCCCAGACCAGATTCCCCAGAAGAACTCCCTCCTCTCTTCTAATGGTCTTTCTCTCTTCATAGGACACTGTGGAAGGGGCATCTACTAGGGGAAGAAGGCCAGAGAAGATAGTTACCAACTGCAGCACCATGGAAGCCAGACACTGTGAGCTTGCTAGCCAGCCTAGCAGTATCAGACAGAGCTCCAGACACTGCCTGCCTCTCCTTTCTCTTGAAACGGAAAACACCTCCTGACCAGGAGGGAGAAAAACTGAGGTGGCCACTTGCTTCTTCCAATGGCTTCTTTGCCTTCTTAGAAGGCATCAAGCTCTTTGCCATTCAAGAGCCTTTACCTATGCGATTCCCTCTACCCAGCTTGGGTTAAGGGTTAAGGGGCCTCTCCTTGGGTTGCGCCCAGTACGTGAGCGCCAGGCCAAGGGGTCAGCAGAGGTTGAAACCTGGCTCACTAGCGATGGCCCTGGCAGGGTTGCCTCTGCCCACAGAAGCATCTTTTTCTAGCTCACCCGAAAGTGTGGCAAGGGCCAGCAGGAAGCCCTGGCCAGGTGTTTGCTTACTAAGCATGGATACCTCAGTGTTAGCCTCCAGGTGTCGCTCAGGTGTCCCTTTATTAGAGACATCTTCTTGACCCTATACCCCAAACTAATTAATTCTCCTACCCCATGATTCTCTCCCAGCACCCTATTCTTTCCTTTGTAGCATGTGTTACGTGGTGACTATCTGAGCATAACCTGTCTCCTCATTAGACCGAGGGTTCCATGTGGCCAGGGCCACATGTATTTTGTTCACCTGCATACCCAGGGCCAAGCATGGGGCTGGCACATAGAAACTGTATGCATGCCTGAACATTATAGCAGTATACACTTCAGATTAGCCTTGAACTGTCCAGGACCTGACCTCTACACCAGATAATACCTTCATCTGAGCATACTGCAGAGATGAGCGGCCAGACCAATGAGCAGACCACCTAGACCCCCAAGATGATTTGATCCAACTGAGACAAGGCAGGCAAGATGGATAATAACTGTGTCCACCATCACTGAGTGCCAGCTAGGTGCTGGCACTATGCTAAGTGTGTTCAAGTGCGCTACTCCACTTAATCTTCATAGCAACACTATGACAACACCATCCACATTTAACACACAAGGGAACTGAGAGGTTAAGGAATACTACCAGTAGATGGTAGAACTGAAATTCAAACTCTGCCACGGTCTGATCCAAGCCTGTGCTCTTAACCACTGAGCTCCAAGGTCTCTCTGTATAGGACTTTGGTCCAACTTAGCAAACCAGTGTTTACGGCACCTGCTCCAAGCCCCTGGATCTCTTCTCCTGTCCTAAACACCATTCTCAGAGACCTCCATTAAGCGCCTGCAGCTCCTTTGTCAGGGGAATGTCAAATTAAGTTCTTAACAGTTTAGGAAGCCATTTTCCCATCTGTAAAATGGGCACCAGTATGGTGGCGTCCTCAGGGCTGTAGGAGGTAGAATGACAGGACACGTGCAGTCTCTTGTTGGAAGACAACATTTCTCAGCCTCCTTAAGCACACTCTTCTTCTGATAAATATTCAAACTTCACAGGTACCCCCTACCCAAGACTGTGCCATGCCCCACTTAAGCAATGCTGTAATCCTAGGCAAGATTTTTTCAAATCTAACTTTTAGGGGTTTACATTTCAAAAACAATGTATTTTTCCAAATCTAAAATGTCTATTATGATACTGAATATGCTTTTTCAAATTTCCTACATGCCCCAGCCCCGAGATTTTGATACTCTCTCATTGACAATCGCCGCTCAGAGACAAGAATAGTGCACACAGGGCCTACCACGAAGAGCAGAAATGCTCTAAGTTGATACAGAACGTGTAGATTGCGCAATCTTTGGAGGGTATTTCGAGCACTCTCAGAACAGAATGGCAATATGATCCAAGTGGGAAGATCATCAGAGGGAAAGTCAAGAGATTCAGCTATTATTTCTTGTCCTGCAGTTCCTTTGTCAGGGTAATGTCAAATGAAGTTCTTAAGAGTTTAGGAAGACACCTTCCCAAGTGTAAAATGGGCATTTGTATGGTTGAGGTCCACTACAAAGAGAAATACTATGATCTCTACTCTCCAAAAGTCTTTTCATTGTTCGGATATGGAGAAGTTCTGAGAAGGACACTGTAAAGTTTCCTAGTTTGGGCTGGTCATCAAAAAAAAAAAAAAAAATTTTTTTTTTTTTATTGAGGGAAACAAAGGAGCCCTGGTGGCGCAGTGCCTGAAGAGCTCGGCTGCTAACCAAAAGGTCCACGGGAGAAAGATGTAGCAGTTTGCTTCCGTTCTGTCCTATAGGGTCACTATGAGTTGGAATCGACTCAACAGGCAACGGGTTGGGGAAAACAGGGAACTGAAGCTAAGTGGGCTTTGGGAATGCAATCCCTGGGGGCAATTCTACTCCTCCTGTGGGAGACAAATATAATACAGTGGCTAGACAATGAGCTTGGGAGTCAGTCCAATATGGGTTCTAGTCTTGGTTCTGCCACCAACTTGCTGATGATGTTCTACAAATAACATAACCTCTCTCAGCCTCAGTTTCCCTTAACTGTGATAATACAGCTTAGCTTCATCGTGTTAGTATGAAGATTAAATGATATAATACCTGTAAAATGTTTAGCACAGTATCTGGAATGTAACTTATAAAGTATTTATAGGGTTAGCTGTTATTTTTATTACTATTATTAGTGTTTCTCGATAGGAATTCAGGCAGCTAGAACGGAGGCACGAGGCACCTGATAACCCGCTCATTCTCATTTCCTATTTATTGTTACAAATGACATGAACTCTGCAGTCAGTAACAAGAACAGCTGGACAGGCCAGGGGAATTCACAGCTGCTGTTTTAGGAAAAGTAATACTCCAAGGGGTCCGAGTTTAGAAATGGGCTGGCAGGAGAATACAAAGTCTGGCTTGGGGTGGGGGAGAGCAGAGGCACTGTGGGAGGAAGACCAAACCAAAAAAACCAAAACCACTGCTGTTGAGTCGATTCTGACTCATAGCGACCCTATAGGACAGAGTAGAACTGCCCCATAGAGATTCCAAGGAGCGCCTGGTGGATTCAAACTGCCGACCTTTTGGTTAGCAGCTATATCTCTTAACCACTATACCACCAGGGTTTCTGTGGGAGGAAGAGCGGACAGAAAAGGACAACCGGGCTGGAGGGTGTGAAAGAGAAAGTGCAGGGGGACCAGAGTGGGGCACAGGAAGCCGGGCCTTCCCTGACAAAGGAAGCTGCAGGTGAGCCAGAGGAAGCCTCGGCCGGGCATGCACAGAAAAAGCAGGATGCGGGCAGTGGAGGAAAGCTGGGCCCCATCCTGAGGGGGGGCAGTTGCGAAGAACCAGGCCACTGGGAACTACTGCTTGGGGAAAGAATGGGACAAAATGGGAAGGAAGCCACAGGTCTTGCCTGCCCCCATGGTGGACATGGGTCCCCTCTTCAGTCCTTCTCTGGTTTACCCAACTCTACAGGCCCCAAGATTTAGCCAATACTCCAGACATTGCCATACTGTCCCCATCTGGGTCCTCTTCCCTAGGCTGGTGGCAGACGGGGTGCTGGCTTTCATCATTTCCCCCTTTCCCAGTATCTTTGAAACAAGTGCTCCATGGTTTTCTCTGCAGAGAACAAGCCATTCTCAGCATGGTCCTTCCAGCTCCTCACTGAAATGTAAATGGATTAACCTTGCCCATACTCAGCCCCCTTCTCCAACTGCCTCTTTTTCCTTGGTGGGAGAGCTCAGCCATCCATCCCACTGGTCTCTATACACACACACCACCCACGAGCAGATTCTAAAAGTCGGTTGGAGGTGAATCAATCCTAGACCTCGTTGGTCATTTGAACACCCCAGACTCAAGCTTCGGACAGGTGCTGCTCTCTACATTCAACCAGTTGCCGTTGCGTCAACTCTGACTCATGGCAACCCCATGTGTGTCAGAGTAGAACTGTGCTCCGTAGGGTTTACAATGGCTGATTTGTCAGAAGTAGATTGCCAGGCCTTTCCTCCGAAGTGTCTCTGGGTAGATCTGAACTCCCAGCCTTTCAGTTAGCAGCCCAGTGCGTTGACCATTAACACCACCAGGGACTCCTCTATCTACTGCCCCCAGGTAATACAGAGTAAACAGCAATGTCATCTGTCCTGGGGAAAGTGGGGTGGCTGCGGTGGAGCTGGCATCAAGTTTCATGCCCCAGGTCCAAGAAGAATGTTACCCTCCTCCCACATAGGCCAACGAAATGTCTGGGTCACTGTCCAGAGTCGCTGCACGAGCAGCAACAGTAACAATGCTGCCAGTGGTGCACAAATCCTTGTCACACAAACAACCTTTGACTTTCCCCTCATCTATGCAAGGGGAATGGGCAGATATTGTTCCCATATTGAAACTAAGAAAGCTGACGTGACTTGGCCAGGGTCATAGTTCCTGAGTAGAGTTCCAAGCCCCATTCTCCAGCAGTCTCCTCCTTACACTGGGACTCCCCTTTCTGCTTTAAATAGAGTCTGAAAACACAAAAAACATTCCAGCAGTTCTTACTGCCACCAAGCTCCCTCCCTGAGTCCCAGTGTCCCAGGCTCTCCCCAGTGCTCCTCCCATGGCCTCCAACATCTCCTTGGGCCAATCTATTGCTGAATCCTGTGGACTCTTTCTTCAAAGTGGCTTCCGCTCCCAACCCTTCAAGGGAGACCCTGTTCCCCTCCTGCCTGCAGCACTGCCAGCCTCCTAGTTGGCCTCCCTGTCTTCCATCCTGCCCCATCCCTCTCCAGTCATCCTTTTCATTCTCACAGTCCAGAAGTTGCCTCCCAGGTCCATGGCAGCATCCTGGCCACATGTGGCCAGCAACTCTCCATCCCCTCCATACCCCTCCTCCACACCTCGGTGTGCAAGGTGCCTTTTGGGCCTTGCCGCTTACTGTCCACTCCCCAAAGTGCATGGCAGCCCCCTAGCCCTGTCCTGCACCCTGGCTTTAGCTTACACCAGCCCCTCACTTTAACCTCCCACCCCCGCCCCATTCCACCCTTCAAGGCTCCGCTCTCCTGCACCACGACAAGCATTCCCTGACATGGATGTGAGGAGATGATTCTTATTGCCTGCCCTGTCCAAAGCCCTGCCCAAAGCCCTCCAAGGGCACCCTCACCTATCACAGGATGTGGTCCCCCAACTCACTGCCTGCACCTGGGAGGACCCACAACCCAGGGAAGCCAAACCACCAGCTGCCAGAATGCTGGCAATAGTGTGCTCTGACTCTCAATAGTGCCACAGTGTCTTCCCTTAACAATCAGCAGTGAGTCTTAAAGTGGAAATAATCCTGGGTGGGAGGGGTAGGTGGGGGATACCCAAGGGTGGGGAGCCTGATGAGCAAACACAGAGCTAGTTCATGAGTAAGGGGAGAAGCCTGGGTCTACTGAAGGAAGGCCAGTAGCAGATGCTCAAAAGCAGAGAGGCTAGGCAGCCCTCAAAAGGCACAGCCACCTCCATTTCTGACTGCCCTCCGTCCCAGCTCTCGTGAGGTAGGCTGCCTCACCATAATCCTTCCAACACACCCTTTTCCCCATGACCTAACCTGAACAGGCCCCCTTCCCTGCACAGAGCACTGGGGACACTGGGATCTGGGAGCCACGCCCTCTGTCTGACAGCCTGGGGTGCAGAAGCTGTGCCGAGGGACACTTCTTCTACAGGCTCCTTGCATGGCTGCTAAGTGTTCACAGACATCTGGTGTCCTCCCTGGGCCCAGAGTGCTCATTTAGGGCAGGGTGAGTGACAGCTCTGGAGCTGTCTGTGTAGCTCACAAGTCCCCCTTCCCTGAAGCTGGCCCCATCCACATGGTGTCAGGAGTGGGCCTGCCAGACACGTTTTGTCATACATGAGTGTGATACTATCCACTGGCTGGAGTTGAGGACCACGGGTAGAGATCTGACCCATGTGGGGCATACCAGACCCTCCTCTACCCTGGGAATGTGGACTGGGAGGTTTGGATCAGTCTGAGTGTGGCTGGAACTACAACAGGACACTCAGGGGCCATGGGGCAGCATCTGTTCCCCACCAGGTGGGCTGAGGAGGGAGAAGGAAGCCCAAGGAGAACAGAGTCCAGAGACAAAGGGAGAATCTAACAAGGTTTTTCCAGTCGTTGCCTGTGGGGTCTGGGGTCCCCCCGGAAGCCCTACAATGAATGGCCTTTCGGCTCAAGCTGGATTCAGTTGGTTTCTGTTACTTGCAATCAAAGGGATCTTAATACACGTGGGATCTCCTTATGATTCTCCAAGAATACAAACCATGTGCTCGACAAACACATGCTGAATGAAGGAAACCTAGCCTCAGATAACTGGCTTTCCTATTTTGTCAAAGGTGCCACCAGCCCTATAAATGTTGTGTGCTGTTGGGCTGATTCAGATTCATAGAGATTCTCTGAGTGTAGCTCAGCCCTAACCAGTTAACCAGTTGCTGTCCAGTCAATGCTGAGTCATGGTGATGCCGTTTGCATCAGCTTAGAACTGTGGTTTTCAATGGATCTACCTGAAATGGAAGTAGATCACCAGGCCCTTCTTTTGAGGTACGTCTGGGTGGACTTGCACTGCCAACTTTTTGGTTAGCAGCTGAGCACTTAACCATTTGCGCCCTAGGCAACTTAAATGCACTTTGCTTGCCTGAAATGTGTTATTTCTTCATTTCCATCTTTGTCTGTGGGATGAATCAACACTAAAAGGAAAGGCAGGCAGGAGCAGGTGAGGAAAAAACAAGCCAATGGAAGTACGGTCGGCATGTGTAACCACATCTGCAACCTGTGTACCACCCCCAGATTGTCTCCATTCCAGAAACCCAGGCCCTGAGATTTCTGTCCTCTTTATGCAAGATGACCACCACAGTCTCCAAGAGGTCACAAAGCTTGTAAACCCTGAAGGGTCATTTTTGCCACACACTGCATATGAGGCCAGACCCATGAATCCTAAGGCTGGAAGAAACATCAGAGGGTCTTCTTGCCCAGTGATCTTCAAACTGCGTGCTCTGCAGGACCCTACAATTTCAGTGGAACCCCTCAGCAGCCCCTCTCCCTGGCTTCAACCAGTGCAGCACTCATTTGGTTGTATATATCAAGCTACGTTGTAAGCTTGTGTTTGAAAGGGTTCCAGTGGCTTTAAAAAACAGTACAAAACTTCTGTCCCAGACCAACTCCTTCATCGTTCAGATAAGGAACCAGAGATTCACTGACTTAAGGCCACGCAGGGGCCAAGTGGCAAAGCTGGAAGAGAACTTGGGGCGTCTCCCGCCAGAGGCTGCTCCGTCAGAGGATTACCTGAGCCCTGACTGGTTGGCACACCCTTCCACTGAGGGGAAGCACTAGCCAGTGAATGAGGACGGCGCTGAAGGCACGACAACTTCCCCAGCTCCTCACTGCTCCCGACAGTGCCCAGTGGCTGGGTGCTCCTGAGGTGACCCCTGCGTGCCTCAGCGGAAGGGCAATGCTGAGCGTCTGAACAATGTGGGACTGTCCTGATGCCCCTCCTCTGCTATATATAGTTTCTCCCCTGAAATGACCTCACGCAGCAGCAAAGGTTTGTAGTGCGGCAACGCTGGCTACACGTCCCAAACTCCAGGAGAGGGGAGCGCTGCTGGAGAAACTGGGCAGTGAATGGGCAAGAGCAGAGTCTGCAGATGGAGAGGGGCAGGTTTCCTTCCCTGGACGCTGGGCACTGGCAAAGAACAGTACACCTGAGACTCCTGTGCGGTGGGTAGTGAGATCCAAGTCCCAAGCCTGGAGTGGTGGAGCCCTGCTTCCTCCAGTCCCCAATCCCACCTGCTTAAGATGGCGGGTGACTCTTCCCATACAACTTCATTCATTTGCACCCCATGTGCAAGAACCAGCAGAGGTTCCCTTTCACGCAACGTGCCCATGTCCTATCCGAGACCTTCTATAACCTTGGTGCAGCCAACCAATCTGATTCTACCACCTAAAAGAAAGGAAAAAAGACCGGAAGGAGAAAGGCCAAACAGAAATGGGGACTCTCTCTGGGTGGTAGGAGTACCAAGGAGATTATCTAGTAATGGTCACATTTTTTAGATGAACACGTTACTTTTATGATAGTTAAAAAAAAAAAAATTATTTTAAATCTTATTGATTGCTTCTCCCCAACCTGCACCCCTTGTTCATTTCACTGATCCTTCTACAAACTATGCTCATGTATTTTTAATACCTGCCCTACCCCAATCCTACCCCAACTCCTCAAGGAGCAACCCCCTCAGAGGCCTTCCCCTAACAACTCCAGTCCACAGAGACCTCTCCCATCTCAACTCTTTCTGAAGCTGTCTACACACTGCCTGTCTCTACTTGTCTACACTGCATGACTTAGCACTTGTCTACACATTGCTTGAAAACTGTTTCACATCTTTGTCTTTTCTTCCTCCTCCAGGTAGACTGTAAGCCATCATGGAAGATGAGACATACATACACGTGCACACATATTGGCAGGAATGAGGCAGGATGGAGTAGCAGAAAGGGCATAGGAAATGGAGTCAGATTTCCTGGATCAGATACCACCTCCACCTCTGTGCAGGATAGACCACAGGCCAGTGGCTTGACCTCTCTGAACCAGTCCCCAAGTTCCTCCAGCTGAATTCCGTATTAATACGAACTCCCTTTCCCTAAAAGATAAGGGGAGTCCCTGGGTGATAACAGTTAAGCGCAGGATTACTAACCAAAAGGTTGGTGGTTCAAACCTACCCAGGGGTGCCTCAGAAGTAAGGCCTGGTGACATGCTTCTAAAAGATCACAGCCTTGAAAATCCTACGGAGGGCAGTTCTACTCTCCACACACGGGGTCGCTATGACTCAGAACCGACGCAAAGCCAACTGGTAACAACTACCAAAGACAAGGATGGATGAGCGAGCCTCCCCAACCTCATGGCTTTTAAAAAAGGGATCATTTCTCCTCTAAAACTGAGGCCCCAGGCCCAGCCTACAAAAGGGTCTACCCAAATTAGCACTGGTTGATGGTCCTGACAATTGGAAGAACAGGGCCTTCAGGCTGAAGTCTTTCCTTGGACACTTCCACTGGGCCAGGGCCCCTGGCACAGAAAAATGCCCAAGGAGTGACGCTGTGGAAAGTACCAGGCTGAGCATCTCTGCTCAGGGATGCAGGGAAAGTGCTTAAAGGCCAGTGACGGACCAGATATCCAGGCCCTGGATCTTCCTTCCACAGGACACCTGCATCTGGGCATACCCCAGTCGTCAGGACAGAACTAAACTCAGCTTCAACCAGGAGGAGCTGGCTGCAGATTAAAGGGCCCAATGTATCTTTCTTTCTACCTACTGGCCTCAAAGAGAGGGCTCCCAAATAACTGTGCATACAGCATGTGGGTTTTCATTTTTTTAATTTCATCGGAACCTTACAAAGAGGACAGAAGAGCACTAAGTTTCCAACTAAATAAGGTCTCCTTTCTCCTCGGCAGCCAGATCTGGGCAGAGCCACAATCAGGAATGCCACGCTGGGCCAGACCCAAACGGGCTCTGGGTCCAGGGAACCTGAAGTGAGAGCACAGAGGGAAGAAGGACAAGGAGCTAATGGAGAAGTCAGCCTGGGGCATAAACACACCGTGGAGAGTATCACCTGGCTCCCCTGGAACCTGCCTCCTTAGCTCACTCTGGACCCTTGGCACTGTGGGTTACGGATCTGCCGATCGGGTTCGGAAAAATAAAAATAAATCACAGACACTCCGGTATTCTTTAGTCCATCACACTGCGAGCTCTTTGAGGAGGGAACTTTCTCTGCATGCTGTGCTCCTCACACTTCACACAGTGCCTGGGACAAGAGAGGTGCAGTAAATATTTAGAGGCAGTTACCATAGTAGCTAAGGTACAGCCTCCCTGGGACCAAACGCCAAGATTCAAAGAGCACTCCTCCACCTTCATGGGCCAGTGTCTTAACCTCCCAAAGCCTCGGTTTCCTTTTCTGCAAAATTGAGGCAATTAAGTCTACATTAAAATGGAGGTAATGATGCATACGTTATGCCTACCTTAGAAGCCCTGGTGGCGCAAACAGTGAAGTGCTCGGCTGCTAACTGAAAGGTTGGTGGTTTGAACCCACCTAGCCGCTCCTTGGGAGAAAGACCTGGCAATCTGCTTCTATAAAGACTACAGTCAAGAAAACGCTGTGGGGCAGCTCTACTCTGTCACATGGGGTTGCTATGAGTTGAAATCTACACATTGGCACCTAACAATAACACATGCCTACATTATAGGACCGATGTGAAAATTTAAGACAGTGATGACAAACACCTAGTAGGGTGCCTAGCACACACGTGGTCGGAGATTAATAAATGGGACTGATTTCGGTGATGGGGATTCCTGGAGCTGCTATGAGGGCTCAGAAAATGAAACGTTTGGGCCATGTGATAGTCTATTTGGGGGGAACAGAGTGCTTTCACTAAGTAAAAAATCAATGCCATGTGCAATACCCCATATTACAGAGGACAGAGTGTGGGCTGTTTCCCATTGTGTGGGGGTAATAGAGGGTGGGAGGAGGGACAAACCCACGAAGGTTGTCACCAAGTACACTTTCTGGTACACTGAAGACGTAAGTACAAGAACTGGCAGAATTGGACTACTTGTTAGTCATGGGTGGTAATGACGTCAATAAACCAGCTATACCTGTTTAGGGCCTGGTAAGGGCTTTGTTGACATGGACAGTGAGGTAAGTATTGCGTGGCAGGAACCCAGGGTTAAGAGGCAAAAACAGTGATTTAGAATTCAAAATCTTCCATTTTCACTGTGTGGCCCCGCACAAGCTAGTTAAAGTCACTGAGCCCCTCTCCTAAAAGGAGAATAATCTCCCCTCTGAGAATTACCAGGAGGATTTGATCAGATGTGTGTAAAGTACCTGCTGCCGTGCCTGGCACACGGTTGCTTAGTAAGTAGTAACATCTAATAACAATAAAAACAACTAGTTTTCAGTCTGGAATCTACTTGTTGTTGTTGTGTCCCACCGAGTTGTTTATGACTCATAGTGACCCCATGTGACAGAGCAGAACTGTCCCATAGGGTTTTCTTTGCTGTAATCCTTACGGAAGCAGATAGCCAGTCCTTCTTTTACAGAGCCACTGGGTGAGTTCAAACTGCCAACCTTTCAGTGAGCAACCAAGCAATTAACCATTTGTGCCATCAGGGGTCCCTGGAATCTAGTTCGGGGTGCGGAAGGAGGGATGGCTCTACTGTGGATGCTCATCACCAGCTTCTTGGAAGTTCAGGGAGGGGATGTTTGCAGCTGACAAAGTGTATCATAGTGAGCAAAGCTCAAGGAAGGAAGCCCCTTCTGCAAAGCTGAAGATGGGCCAAAGCAAACCAAGGTCACTAGCCAGCCTTGACCTAACAGGCAATAAATGTTTTCCTCAGTTAGGAGATGGCCCCGAAAAGTAGCCACTGGTTGCTGCTGGAATCCGCAGGAGTTGTGGGATGTGTTGGAAATAATTTGTTACTATTAAGAATTAAAGTTCTCACTTTTTTGTGAATGATTCACATTTTAATAAAGGAAACTAGATTCAAGGTTATCTCTATAACAACATCGGTCTCCCTCAACTTGCTTCCGATCTGCTTTTTTGAATGAATGAGTGGAATTACAGGAATGGTTGATAACTCAGGGTACCTTGTGGAAGTTAAGCATTGGATGTGAACTTCATCGGACATGGGTTTCAACTTGAGGGGAAAAGGAACGTTAGGGACAGCTGGCTTAAATACAGTGCCAAGCACAATGATAATAATAAAAATAACTAACATTTATCATTTACCATGTCCCAGGCACTGTTCTATGTACTTTATATGCATTAACTCATTTAATCCTCATGACAAACCTATGGAGTAGCTACTACTGTTATCTCCATTTTCCAGATGAGGAAACTGAGGTTGAAATTTTTAAAACAAGTTGCCCAAGGTTACATAGCTAATGGCCTGAAGGAGCTGGAATAATAACATGCAAACCGATACTGAATGATTAAAATATCTGTTATAATTAACCAACCAGTTGCCCCTGCGTGAGTTTCAACTCATGGCAACCCCATGTGTGTCAAAGAGTAGAACTGTGCTCCATAGGGTTTCAACAGGCTAATTTTTCAGAAGTAGATCACCAGGCCTTTCTTCTAAGGCATCTCTGAGTGGATTTGAACCTCCAGTCTTTCAGTAAGCAGCCACATATGTTAACAGTTTATACTCCCCAGGGACTTTGTCATAATCACATGACACCAGAAGAAAACTATCTTACATATGTCCTATTTAAAAGCCCTCAGAGGGCTGTGGGGACCATGGTCTCAGGGAACATCTAGCTCAATTGGCATAACAGTTTATAAAGAAAATGTTCTACATTCTACTTTGGTGAGTAGCATCTGGGGTCTTAAAAGCCTGTGAGCGGCCATCCAGGATACTCCACTGGTCTTACCCCTTCAGGAACAAGAAGAATGAAGAAAACTAAAGATACAAGGGAAAGATTAGTCCAAAGGGCGAATGAACCACATCTACCATGACCTCCACCAGACTGAGTCCAGGACAACTAGATGGTGCCCGGCTACCAACACTGATTCCTCTGACAAGGATCACAATAGAGGGTCCCAGACAGAGCTGGAGAAAAATGTAGAATAAAATTCTAACTCAAAAAGAAAGACCAGACTTGCTGGCCTGACAGAGACTGGAGAAACCCTGAGAGTATGGCCCCCGGACACTCTTTCTGCTCAGTAATGAAGTCACTCCTGAGGTTCACCCTTCAGTCAAAGATTAGACAAACCCATAAACCAAACTGAGCCTAAAGGGGCATACCAGCCCTGGGGCAAGGACTAGAAGGTGGGGGGGTGGGCGGGGTGGAGGGGATAGGAAAGCTGGTAATAGGGAACCCAAGTTTGAGAAGGGAGAGTGTTGACATGTCATGGGGTTGTTAACCAATGTCATAAAACAATACGAATACTGTTTAATGAGAAACTAGTCTGTTCTGTAAACTTTCATCTGAAGTACACTAATAATAATAATAAAAAAAACCCTCAGACACTGCAAATCAAAGAAATTCATGGTCAACCCACACTATTATATACTCTGACTCCAGAGGAAGAGTAGAAGGGTGACCAGAATCAGATTTTTCAGGTGGGGATGGGAGAAGGCTATACCCTACTCCTCCCAAGACTCTTCCTTGAATAAGGATCAATAGGTTGAACAAGTCATCAAAGGAACAATGAACTTGGCCTTGTTTGTTGTCATTCACCTACCACCATCATTTACTAAGCATCTGCTGTGAGCCAAGCACTGTGCTGATCACTTCACATACATTATCACATTTAATTCTTGGCTACTCTAAATGGTCTTTTCTTGTCCCATTTTACAGATGTGGAAACTGAGGCTCTGAACTGAGGCTTTCTCACTACAGTGAGAAAGTGGTAGAGCCATTGCTACCTTGCCACCCTCTGCCACTTATTAGTCACATAACCTTAGGCAGCTTAACATCCTCGTGAAGTCTCAGTATCCGCATCTGTAAAACGGGGAAAAACGATTCCTTCCCTGCCTACCAAACAGGGTGGTTGTGGGGATCAAATGATATGTAACACCTGAGAAAGCACTTTGAAAACCGCAAAATGCTGAGCAAAGCAAGGGCTCCTTAGTCTTATTAATTACAAAGAGTGACACCTGATCCTGCAGGCACTTAGCTAATGTGACTCTTCAGTCCCTCTTTCCCTTGGGAATTCCCAGAGTCTGCAGAGCCAGGGCGCTCTGTTCTTCAAGTCCTTGGTGTCTGGGAGTTGGAAAGTGGAGGGTCACCATGGGAGAAGGAGGAGGAAGCAGAACAATATTAGCATTCTACTTGTGTTTCTCGGAGCCCTGGTAGCACAGTGGTTAAGAGCTCCGCTGCTAACCAAAAGGTCGGCAGTCTGACTCTACCAGCGCCATCTTAGAAACCCTATGGGACAGTTCTACTCTGTCCTATAGGGTCATTAAGAGTCAGAACTGACTTGATGGCAATGGGTTTTGGTTTTGGTGTGTTTCTCTTTAGGAGCACAGTCTTGGTAGTGATTCTACTGCCTCCAGCACACACTGCCCCCAAACAACATTCAGTGGATATTTATTCAGCATCTGCTATGAGCCAAGCACTTTCATCCAAGATAATGGCCTCATGGCTCTTAGGTGTGGAGGTGGTAGGTTGGTGGCCTGGAACTTAACGAAGGAAGCAGCAATGGGAAGGGAGGGAAGTGACTACAGTCCCTCAAGCTTTGTAGCCATCACAGCTAACTTCCTCAGCTTCTTTTCATGGGGAGGAGGGAAGATGGATCAGCACCGCTCATGGCTGGAGCACAATGGATTGAGCTCTGAACACTGGAATTTAGGTGAAAGTAGTCAGGCTGAGTTCCAGCTCTGCCTCTTCTCAGCATTGTAACCACTAGCAATTAGTTCATTTTCCTGACCATCAGTTTTCCCATACGTAAAATGGGTAGAAATGTTCCTGTAGGTAAACCAGGACAATCAAAGAAAATTAGCATGGTACCTCAAGGCATCAATAACAATAAACTCTTACTAAATATATTAATTACATATGCTCTCGTCCTTCCAGTCCAATGAAGATAAGCTGTACAGAAGCTCAGGCTCTGAGATCAGACTACCTGGGTTCAAATTCTGCCACTGCTGCTTACAAGCTGTGTGGCCTTAGGCAGGACACACTGCCTTTCTAAGAAGGCTCAATTTCTTCACCAGTAAAAACGTGATAATAGTATCCACCCACTGGATGCTTGTAAGGACTGACTGAGATACCACTTGTGACCCTCTTGGCACATGGTGAACACCCAGCAAAGGTAAGCTGTTACTAATTGCACCCCTTTAAGCCCTTAAAAAAAAAAATGACCATCCACGGACTCGTTTGTCTCTAAGACCCAGGCTGATGCCTGGCTGCCTAGGCTTGGGCTCTGAGAAGACAGTGCATCAGAGTTTACCTTCTGCTCCTGGTATCAGCTTCCGAGAGGGTGGTACAGGAGAGGAGCCATCCCCCTTTCTCCTCCTCCAGCCCAAACTCAGTGGTGGAAGGAGCTCTGCCCTCTTTCTGAAGGGATCATCTTTCCAAGGTTGATGAGGAAAGGGAGTTGAGGGTTGGGGAAGGTCAGAAGTGAGGGTGCACACTGAGCTTGGTTTCCCTTCCTTATGGCCTCCAAAGGCTCAGAAAAAAGCAAACTGACCTCAAGAATGGGACAAGCTTGCCATGTTGACATGTCACTGTAACACTTACCTTTTACTCATTCCTATGTTTTCCCCTCTTTTTGCTGAAGCATAGTCCTGTATCTCTCACATGCAAAAGGGAGTTAAAAAAAAAAAAATCCAGTTGCCATCAAGTCAATTCCAACTCGTGGTGATGCCATGAGTGTCAGAGTAGAACTGCGGTCCATAGGGTTTTCAATGATTGGTTTTTTTGGAAGTAGGCTGCCAAGCTTTTCTTCCAAGGAGCCTCTGGGTAGACTCGAACCTCTAACCTTCCAGTTAGCAGCTGAACATGTTAACCATTTATACTACCCAGGGACTCCAAATAAGATAGCATTAACCTTCTTTGGGAGCCAGATGAATTATAACAACACAGACCTGCTATGCTTAACTGGAAGCCACCGTCCATCAACCCCAACCATCGACAACATAGAAACCCAGAAGCAAGCCAAAAATGAGTTCGGACTGACCAGAAGAGATGTCACAGAATCTACCCACCGGAACTCATGCACTTCACTCTCTGGAGAACCCCTCAGGCTGCCACTTTGAGCCTATTTACTCTTCCTCTAGGCACAATTCTAACAAGCTTAGTGGTCTGTTTCCCGAGGAAACTTCAGAGGCTGCTATTTCAGACTGCCAGATAGAATCTCATGAGTGACCACTGTCTACCAGGAAGAAGACAGAACGATGCTTATGGGTGGAAACATAAACCCCAAAAACATGGCAGCCGGGAACCATTTAGTTTGGGGGGCCACTGCCCTACAATCTTAAAAGCCCAGAGGCCCCACACTATTATATGCATATAATAACTGATCAGGCAGGACTTGCTCTTTTCGTTGAGGACCTGGAAAATGATGTAAGCGCCTCCCGACACCGATGTTGCCACTTGGGACCTTGACGCCCAGCACTCTAGGTATGGGCTCTCCACCACCATTTCCTTCTGCCCCTCCACCAGTTCACTCCCTGATAAGTTCTTCTTTCAGAGATAACATGCTTTTGAGAGAAAGAACCTTTGTGGTCCCCACCCTGCACCCAGCAGGTGCTTCATATGTACGAGGTATGAAGTAAGTGACCCTGAGTCGTAGAGAGGACGTTATTTATGCTCGGTATACTTTGCTCGGAAGTACATCATTTATTTCAGAAACAGCCCTATCCAAAAATAGTTTTTAAAAACTTCTTTTTTAGTGTTGTGCCTTAAAAGAGTAAGCTTCAATGATCTGGAGGAAAAAATCACTTGCTACATTTTTTGTGTGTAAAAATCCTGCAGCTTTGAGTAATAGAAATTTTATAAGTTCACAAAACTTCCTTTCATCTAGGATCTCACTTGATTCTTACAATTTCTCTGAGAGGTGAGCAGGGTGGTACTTATACTATTGTAAAAATGGGGAAACTGAGGTCAAAGAGATCAAGAGGCTTGCCCAAAGCCACACACACAACCAGGAAGGAAGCAAGAATCAAGGCCTTATTTCCCACCAATGCCAGATGAGACTCTGGATTGGGATCTCATATCTGAGCAGACTGTGCAGCCATGAAAGTAATTTTTAAAACAGTTGCCTTATTTTACCCCCATAAATCTCTCTGAAGTAAGCTGGAAATACTATCATCGATGGTTTTATTGTGGTAAAAATATATACAACATCCAGAAGAACTAAATGGTGCCCAGCTACCACCACGACCACTCTGACAGGGATCACAATAGAGGGTTCCAGACAGAGCAGGAGAAAAATGTAGGACAAAATTCAACTTCACACACACATGCAAAAGAAGACCACACTTACTGGTCTGACAAAGACTACAGGAGCCCCAGAGACTATGGCCCCTGGACACCCTGCTAACTCAGAACCGAAGCCACTCCCAAAGTCTACCTTCCAGCCAAAGATTAGACAGGCCTATAAAACAAATGATAACACACATGAGGAATGTGCTTCTTAGTTCAATCAACTATAAGAGAATAGATGGCCAATACTTGCCCAAAAGAAAAGACGAGAAGGCAGGAAGGAACAGGAATCCTGGACAAATGGACAAAGGTGACCTGGGTTGTAAAGGGAAAGGGAGAGAGTGCTAACCCATTGTGGGGACTGCAAACAATGTCACAAAACAATTTGTATATAAATTTTTGAATGAGAAACTAATTTGTGCTGTAAACTTTCACCTAAAACATGATAAATTCACATATATATATATACAACACAACAAAACATTTGTCATTTCAACATTTTTACACGTACAAATTAGTGACATTAATTATCTTCATCATGTGGTGCAACCGTCACCACCATCCATTCCCAATTTCTTTACACCCTTAACAGAAACTCAGTGTCCACTGAGCAATGACTTACCAGTTCACCATTTTTTTTTAAACAGAGGATCAACTGAGCACAAAATAAATGATTTGCCCAAGATCACCACTCAAGAAAGTGGCAAAGAGGCTATAGCCCTTCCCTTTTGAATACAATACACCTAACCTTGATGATTTCCCTATGATGCGTTGCTCTTGTCATACTCAAAACTTAAAAGTGCCCAAGTAGTTTTTATATAGGTTGCACCACATTTCTGTGAACTTGGCAGGGAGTAGTCTTTTATTTTTTATTCTCTAATAGCTGGAAAAGAAAAAAGAGATTAAAGTAATCTTTAAGTTCCTTTTCAGTCCCAAATTCTATGATTCTAAAAATTCCCCAGCAAGTCAATGGGTAGAAAGGACTGGACTTCAGGATCACTGACTCCCTGCCTCCTAGTCTGTTACTCTGCTCCATCCCTGCCTTGCCAGCTGAGACCCACAAACACCCTGTGTGCCGAGAGAGGGGTCCACTCTTACACAGATACACAGATAGACACATAAAATGATAAGGAAGTGCTACTACCTGGTTAGGACCCCAACAGGCAGCTTCACTCTGTTCTGCTTCAGTCCAGGTATCTTCTAGTAAGAGTCTCCAAAATCACAAGGAATCGTACCCCAGGTCCTTGAGACCTTATCCTGGCCTGAGGTGCCAGGAGCTTAAATTCTGTCATTAGGATACCTGCTCTAACAACCAGCTAAGACAAGAGATCAATCAGGTCTGCTCATTCTTGCTCTTCAATAGACCTCATCAATTCTCATTTCACCCAAAAATATTTACTATGCCAGACACTGCTCTAAGTACCACCTAGTGAAAAACAAAAATCTCGGACTGCTTGAAGTAGGGGAAGACCTCCAATGTCAGATGATAGTAAGTTCCCAGAAAAAATGAAACAGGGAACAGAGGTCGGTAGTGCTGAGAGCAGGTGGTGGAGGGAAGGCAAGGGGATTCATTTTAAATAGGATGGCCTAGTAGGGGTTGAATGAGAAGGGCTGGAGGAGGAGACGGAGGGAACCTTTCATATATCAGGGGGTAGAACAAGGGGATGAAGAGTAAGAGATAGCGTAAGATGGGTAAAAAAAAAAAATAAGATGGGTAAGCGGTGAAAATTACAGTGTCTTGCAGGCCAGTACAAGGACTCTGAATGAGATGGGGAGTCACAGGAAGGTTTGAGCAAAGGAGTAACAAAATCTGACTTACAGTTTACAGCATCACTCTGGTTGCTGTGATGAAAACAGTCTGTCGGGAGACAAGGGAGGAAGCAGGAAAATCAGTCAAGAGACTGATGATAGCTTAGACCAGGGTGAAAGTGGTGGAGATGGTAAGAAGCAATCAGATTCTGGGTATATTTGAAGGTAAAGTCAACAAGATTTATTGGATTTAAGGGATGTATGAGAAAGAGAGGAGTCAGGGATGGTTCTAGAGTTCTGGGGACCTGAGCCACCAGAAGGAAGAACTCACCATTGGCTGAGATGGGGAGGACTTTAGGATGAGTGGGGGGTGGGGGCTCAGGAATTCTGTTTTGGACACGTTAAATTGGCCTTTTGGACAATAGATGTGTTGAGTAGGCAGCAGTTGGAGAGGATAGACTGAAATGATAAATGTGGGAGTCACCAGCATATATAATATATACTTGTACATATAATCAGACACGATTTACACAATCAAGCATATATAATTTGTATGACTGAGTTTATTATCTGCCCTACCCCCACTGCCCCCCAAATGTAAGCTCCATGTGGTCAAGGACTATGTCTGTTCGCAGCCAGCATGGTGCCTGGCACTCAGTAAATATTTACTGAGCAAATAGAGAAGTTGCCCAGTTCCTCCCTCAAGAATAGCCACAGCAGCCCATGCAACAAGAAGCAGATTCTCTTGCAACCACAGTGCCAAGCCCAACCAGCCCAAAACAGGGCTCAGGGACTGTCTACCCTGAGCTTGAGATTCCAGAATGTAAGTGGATACACCTGGCACTTCACAGAGTCAGATATTTGGGTTTCAGCCCTGCCACATTCTCAAAGGGTGGAGCCCAGCAAGAGACCTGCCTGTTCCACCACCTCTATTTCCCCTGCGGTAGCTGGGGGAGGGTTTGTATCACCCACTTCTAGCGCAGGGATATTGATCTACCCATTGATATGTATGGGATGACAGGTAACCCTTCAAAGCAGTAAATTCCCAAGTATTCTCTGAAGCCTGCAAGGACTGCCAGAACCTGGGGCGGGGGGGGGGGGGGCGGGGAGTGAGGGGAGTAGGGAATAGACTTACTGAAGATATATTAAGAATGTCAGACTCCCTGACTAGTGGGCGTCATGTCTCTGCTTCACCCATCAAGTGACTCAGAAGACAGAACTAAGGCAAAAGGTGGCATTACAAGACATAAGACTTCAACTCAATAACTTTCCAGCTTAAAACAGCTGCCTTGTGACGATGATTAAAAACAACTATAATGATCTTGTATAACTCGTTTCCTTTCTGAGATATTGAAATTGTGACCCAAGAGGTTTGATGACTTGCCCACGATCACCCAGCTATAGGCCCAGGACTCTAACTCAGGTTCTAGCTCCCTGTTGAGGGCTTCCTTCCATTACTCTAGTGGTAAAGGAAACATCAGAGCTCTAAGTGAGTGAGGAGTTTTATGCAATTTTGGAATGAGCCTTACAACATAAAACTACGCCCTTGTCAAAGAGTAAGTCGTAGGTAAGTTACAGGAATGCCAGGTACACACTGTGAAGCTAAGAAGGATTCCTCCCCTTACATCCAAACTTCTGTCATCCTAGAGAGTTCCTCTTGGATTTGGACCTCATGAATAAAGCTACTAATAGTGGGACCCACGGAACTGAAATAACGATACACTAAAAACCAGCAAACCAAACCCATTGCCGTCAAGTCGCTTCCGACTCATAGCGACCCTACAGAATAGGGTAGAACTGCCCCACAGGGTTTCCAAGAGGCACCTGGTGGATTCGAACTGCTGACCTTTTGGTTGGCAGCCACAGCTCTTAAGCACTACGCCACCAGGGTTTCCGATGATACGCTAGCACGTTAAAAAAAAAAAAAAAAAAGGTAGCTATATACCTCATTTAAACGTTTACACGAAAAATGCAGATGGCAAGGTTAAGTGTGGTTCCAAAAAATCCAGTGCCGTCGAGTCAATTCTGACTCATAGTGACCCTATAGGACAGAGGAGAACCGCCCCATAGAGTTTCCAGGGAGCGCCTAGCAGATTTGAACTACTGACCCTTTGGCTAGCAGTCGTAGCACTTAACCACTACACCACCAGGGTTTCCTAAGTCTGGTTAGCTTTCTAAAATCAACAAATATTGATTGCTTCCTCTGTACTGGTCATTGTGCTAAGTGATGTGTGTGTGTGTGAGTGAGTGAGAGACAGAGATACACATGGATAAGAATAAGGTAGAACCCAGGTCTTCAAGGCTTGCCATGTAGTTGCTGATTTAAGAATGTAAACATTAAAGTCAGGACTAATGACATGGAGTAAGTAATTGTTAAGTGGCATAGATAATGCATCTGCAGGAGTTCTCAGAAGCAGCAATCACTTCTGCTGGGGGACGATGTCAGGGAAAGTGTTTCAAAGAAGATAATGGGACTTGAGCTGGGCCTTGACGTGAAGAAGGCTCTTGATAAGAAAGGGGAAATGGCACAAACTGGTGGTCTTAATATTAGGGAAGAGGAGAAAAAAAAAAAAAAAAGGTCCTGAAAGGGCAAGACTTGAATAGCCCTGAAAGCCAAAGTTCTTGTAGACAGCAGGATGGTACACATTTTTGAAAACAGAATCATAGGGTTTGGAACAGGATAAATGAGTGACGTCCCTAGGGTTGGTGTCATCTAATGTGGTAACTCATGGTGTCATCCCCCGCAACCCACTGACCTCCTCCTGTACCAGACCATACAATAATGTTTTTTGTACTGTTAACTTGTAAATCGTAATTCCCGTGTATCACTCCTTCTTTTCCTTTAATTACTACTTCATTCTCCAAAAAAATTATTGATATAAGTTCACGAATACTAACTACCACAATATTGTAGCTAAATCACCAGAAAATTTGACAAAATCAGCTACTATAGAAACAGTGGCAGCAACAAAAACAACAGCGCATGCCTGGAGCCTGTCCAGACTAAACCACGTGATTCAAAGCATCATTGTAATTGGGTAATGATGACAGTTCTGACTGGAGAGCATTAAAACAAACAAACCCATTGCTGTCAATTCCAACTCATAGAGACCCTATAGGACAGAGTATAACTGCCCCATAGGGTTGCCAAGGAGCAGCTGGTAGATTCGAACTTCTGACCTTTTGGTTAGAACCCGTAGCTTGCTGTAGCTCTCAAACACTGAGCCACCAGGGCTCCGGAGAGCATTAAACCCGTTGTCATCGAGTCGATTCCAACTCACAGCAACCCTATAGGACAGAGTATAACTGCCCCATAGGGTTTTCAAGGAGCAGCTGGTAGATTCGAACTTCTGACCTTTTGGTTAGAACCCGTAGCTTGCTGTAGCTCTTAACCACTGAGCCACCAGGGCTCCGGACAGCATTAAATCTGTTGCCATCGAGTCGATTCCAACTCACAGCAACCCTATAGGACAGAGTAGAACTGCCCCATAGAATTTCCAAAGAGCGCCTGGTGGATCTGAACTGCTGACCTTTTGGTTAGCAGCTGTAGCTCTTAACCACTATGCCACCAGGGTTGTCCCAGAGAGCATTAGAAGGTTCAAAAAGTAAATAAGCATAGAGTTTTAGCCTTGTAGGCACATTGATACATGTAAGCTGGGCTTACAAAAAATGTTTTTGTTGTTATATCTAACTACAGGAATATTTTTATTTAAAACAATATATTTCTGCTAAAACACTCCACAAAAACTTTATAGACAGTCATTTTGGTGTCACCCCTCTGACAGTGTCACCAGATGTGGTCTGCATCCCCTGAACCCCTCTAGTGACACCAGTGGATTAAATTAAACTCCTTCTGGGGGACGACAGTGTGCAAGTACTCTGCATTGAATGAATGATTGAAGATGAACTTGCCTTTGGTGGTGAGCCAATTTGAGACTGGAACTGGATTTGAGGTGACAAAGCCTTGAAGTAGAGTGGGAAGGAACAGGTCTATAAGTCCTGCTGAAGGAAGAACCAGTAGACTCCAGGGACTAGCTGGTTGGGAGGCAGAGAACATGGAGGCAGAGAAAATCAGCAGGGAGACAAGGTACAAACCTAGGCAGCTGGGAGAATATAAGAGTAAGGAAGGGAAGCCGACTGAGGGGGAGAGATGGCAGAACTTAGTTTAAAAGATGTTGAATCTCCCAGGATATCTAGAGGATATGAACGTCTTTTAGAGAGGTGGAAGTGGGGATTAAGAGAGAAGTAACAGTAGAAGGTAACAGCACAGGGATCTTCTCAGTGGATAAAGAGTTGTGGGACTGAATAAGATTTCTCTGGCAGGGAGTGTCATGAGAGAAAAAACAGAATGTCAAAGGAAGCCACGGGTATGCCCACCCCTAGGAAATACCTGGCGGGCAGGTTGATCAGAGAGGAAAACCAAGCCAGTCTAATGCTAAGAAGGAAGGAAGGAGAGTTGCAAGTAGGAGACGGCTGTCCACAGTGAAAAATGCTACAAAATCAATTAATAGGACAAGTACATAAATAATAAATATTTATTGAATGAATGAAGGGAGGAAGGAAGCCTTTGTTTCAGAGTCAACTTTCTCAGAAGAATGGCTAGGATTGCCTTCAGGTAAGAAGATTTTAAGTTTTACCCCATTCTTTCTATAAAAACACATTTCTTCCTCCTCAAGTCATCCTGTCCACCACACAGACATCCTTCCCTGCTTCTTCCATGTTTTCCCCCATCCTCCTTCCCAGTTTCCGCACCCCAAGCAACACACCTTTGGCGTCAAAGGAGACAGGAAACTCCAGCTGGAGTTTCCACTTCATTAACAACTTCCCCTGTGGTTCCTCTTATATAAATGTTATGTGGCAATTGGGTGGAGAGGAAACTGGGTTCTAGCCCTAGCTGTGCTACTAACACGCTGTGTGGCTTTGGGCTAGTTGCTCAACCTCTCTGGGTCTGGGCTTTTGGATATAGAGAGAAGACGGTAGGTCTATCTGGAATCCAGACATGTTTCTAAAGTCCCCTTCAGCTCTTAAGTCTACGATTTTATCATTCTCAGAAGGTCCTTGCAACACTCTTAGAGAAGGAAGTGAGTACAAGCCCTGGGGAAACGGCGGCCAGACCTCTTCCCGGGGCGAATTGCCAGGATAGGAGGGGTGTACTAAGAAAATGAGAAGGCGCTGCCTGGCCCTCGCGGATCACCAGCGAGCAGATCCCATTCTCAAGGCTGGGAAGGATCTCAACAAACCCGAGGGAGATTCTCACCCCTCTACCCCACATTTCCTAGACCCCAAGACGGCCAGGAGATTTTAAAAAGCCCTGCGGGAAAATAAAGATTTCTTTCCCAGAGTCCTGCGCTGCTTTTGCAAGTCGGATTCTTGCAGACACGATCTGCAAGCCCGATAATGACACAGACAGTCTTTGGAAGGACTGACTGCTCTCGCCTCGCTCGCTCCGAGTTCTGGGGACGCCCGGCTGCCTGCGCCCGACGGGCAGTGGTCCGACCCCGGCCCGGGTGCCAGGCCAGCGGCGCCCTCGCCCCGGGCCCTCCCCTCCGTCGGCCCTGTGGCTGTCTGCAAACATTTCCTGCCCCCACCCCCACCAAGAGCTTCTCGGCTGGAGCGACTTGGTCTAGCAGTCAGGTCAGCGCTCGCAGTTTCCCCAACTCAGCTCCTCCGGCCACCCAGAGCTGGGGATGGCTCCCGAGCAGCCATCGGGGAAACCTGAGGCGCCAGGAGCCGTGGGTGGTCGCTCGAGACGCCGGGACTCTGGCAAGGAAGGGGGACAATTGGCACGGTGCCCGTGGCCCTGCTCCCTTCCCCGTCGTTACCTGCTCGCTTGCGGGGGTGTCCCGGGGCGGCCGGCCTCTCCCGGCGCTGTCTCCCCACGCAGTTGCCCATGCTGGCTCCTCAGCCAGGCCCCATGCACCGGGGGCGGCGGGGTGGGCGGCTGCTCCGCGCTCCTGCCTCGGACAGCGGCGTCCCGGGTCAACGGCTCCTGCCGCCCGGCATCGGGCGCTCCCCGGTCTCCCCCCCGGGGGCGCGCTCTGCCCAGCGCCGGCTTCGCCACAAACTTTGCGGGCGAGGGGAGAGAGGGAGGTGGCCGACTCCCCAGCACGGCCCCAGGTGGCCGGGCCAGGGGGGTCCGCGACGGTGCCCGGCCGGAGACCAGCTCCGCCGGAGGGGCGGAGAGAGGGGGCGGGCACCACCGCAGCTACTCCGGGCTCGCTCAGGGCTCCCAGCTGAGGCCGTCCCCCCGGAGCCTGTCACTCACCTGCCTAACCCCGCCCCAGCCCGGCCCCGCTCCGTTCCGCCGGCCCGCGGTGCGGGTGATGCCACCGCCCGCCCCAGGTGCGCATGTGACCGACGGCACCGCCCCCTCGGGCCGGGCCTGATTTTCTCATTGGCTTCTCGCGGGGTGCGTACCGCCCCCGGGGCCCACCCAGCCAGGTGCCCGCCCCATCTCCAGTCCCCTGGGAGCCAGGCAGAGAGTCTTTCGGCCTCAATGGCCCCCGCCTGGGCGCCCAGCAGCCGCTTTCCCACCCCGCACCACCGCCCCGACCCCAGGCCCCGCCCCTTAAGGAGGGCTGTCCCAGCCCTCCTTGGCACTGCCCGGCAAGGAGCCGGCAGGCACGTGACCCCGGGAGCGCCCCGCCCCTCCACCTTAGCCCGGTGATTGGCTCATGAGGCACATGCGCGAAAAGATCCGTTTCCTCCCACCGCCTACTTCCCCTCCCACGGTCCCTAGTTCGCGTCATGGCCGCCGCCGCCGCTCTGGAGGCGGTGGCGCCTACGGGCGCCCTGTGGGGCCTCGTGCACGACTTCGTCATGGGTCAGCAGGAGGGTCCCGCTGACCAGGTCGCTGCAGGTACGGCAGATGGCGCCGCGCGGCTTCCGCATGGGGCCAGCAGAAGGGAGCGGCCTCAACACAGGCGCCGGGCGGGAAGGGAGTGAGGAACAGAGGTGACTGTGAAAGACTGGTACCGAGGCTGGGTGGGGAGCACCGCGTGCTTAAAAGCCGTAACAAAACTGACAGTCTCCTGCATCTTCTTTACGCTCCTCGTTTTCCCGGCGGGCGGGATTAGGATAATCATTACCATTTTACAGATGAGAAAACTGAGGCCTAGCTAGAGGAAGAGACCTGTGCAGGGCCACGGGTTAGGCAGGTGGGGCAGCTGGGACTGGCACCTGGGTCTTCCAGTTCAGAATCAGGTGCTTACGCCACGAAAGCACGTTGTCTCTGGGAGGTTGACGTGAGAGGATGCTCCCACCGCTGCCTCAGCTCCAGTCGCGTGGGATCTTGGGAGCGGCCGGGCGGTGCCATCTCTGACTGGCTGTAATTGGAAAGGGGAGGAGAGAAGCCCGGCTAAGGGGGAGCTTGACATGTTCACAGTACCCGCAGTTTCTTGGTACAGTTCTTGGTTAATTTGGTTCACGACTTTTTTACGTGGTTTTTGTTTTTTACCTAGATGTCCGGTTTCCTGCATTTGACCCATTCAGGGATCTCTTAGTTCTGACAGCTTATCTAAGATTTGAATAAAACAAATTAGAGGAATTTTGGGAAACCCTGGTGGTCTAGTAGTTAAGTGCTATAGCTGCTAACCAAAATGTCGGCAGTTCGAATCCACCAGGCGCTCCTTGGAAACTCTAAGGGGCAGTTCTACTCTGTCCTATAGGGTCGCTATGAGTCGGAATCGACTCAACTGTAACGGTTTTGATTTGGAATTTTGAGACTGCTCTTTTAGAAAATGTATGTACGGAAAAATTATGAAATATTAGGAGGGCTTCAGATTTCGGGTTTAAGTAATAGAATACAAACTAATCACGTGAGTACAGATGAGTTTGTAACGTTTTTAAAGTCTTTGGAAATCTTGCATGTTTGCGGGAGAGTAAAGGACATTAACGTTCTCTTGAAAACTGAACATACTAACTTTTAGAATATGTGGGAAGCGAATATAGTGCATCTGCTAGAAAGAGTATTTTGTTTGATCCTTAGCAATATTCCACTTTCATTCAAACAGTCCACCATTTTTGAGCACATATTATTAACCGAACATTATGCAAAGCAATAAGAATATAAATATAAATTAGATTAGATTCGTGCCATTCAGGAACTCATATTGTGGTGGGAGGGACATCATGTAAATAGAGTAAGTGCAGTAGACATGAAAAGGGGCATAAGAAGTATGTTCATGTACCACGGAAGCAGCAAAACCCATTACCGTCGAGTCGATTCCAACTCATAGCAACCCTGTAGGACAGAGTAGAATTGCCCCATCGGGTTTCCAAGGAGTGCCTGGTAGATTTGAGCTGCCAGCCTTTTGGGTAGCATCCATAGCTTTTAAGCAGTACGCCACCAGGGTTTCCATGGGAGCGTGACCAGAAACCCAGTGCCCTCGAAATGGAAGCGTGAGGGAGCAAGTAAATGCCCGGTGCTGCCATTCCGCTAAGTGTGTTAGTGCTTACAACATTTTAACATGTACAGTGTGTTATCAATGCCATTTTTTCCAGTGTTTCATTTATGAATTTTTTTCAAACATACAGCAAAGTCTAGAGATTTTTATAAAGAACAGACATATCCCACTGCCTGGAGCTACCATTAACATTTTAATATACTTGCTTTATCATGTAACTGCCCATCCACTTTAACTGCAGATATAAATAACACTTCCCCTAAGTACTTCAGTATGCATATCATTAGAGTTCAGTATTTGTTTGCAGTATCTTTTTCTTTTACTCATTTCAACAAATACCACTTCCCCTAAGTACTTCAGTATGCATATCATTAGAGTTCAGTATTTGTTTGCAGTATCTTTTTCTTTTACTCATTTCAACAAATACGTATACTTGTATAATCCAGAATCCTACACTGTAAAGATAAAGAACATTACTGTGTCAGTGTCATTTTTAACTCTTTTTTCACATTTATACATTATGGAAACAATTTTTGATTTTTTCAGATTCAGAGCACACTTTGAGAAGACAGCTTGATAAGAACTGTCAAGTTATCATAAACATGTTCGTAAAACTTACCTTTTTGTTTATGCCTGAAAAATGGCTTAAACTATTATCTAGTTTAAATTTAGCTCACCTAAGATTCTGTAGGTCGACGTTCAACCATTTCAGGAGGTACCATATGAGCAGGAACCAATGGTACTGACGGAAGAAGTCCAAACTGCACTGAAGGCATTGGCAAAAAACAAGGCTCCAGGAGTTGACGGAATACCAATTGAGATGTTGCAACAAACGGATGCAGCCCTGGAAGTGCTAACTCATCTATGCCAAAAAATTTGGAAGACAGCTACCTGGTCAACCGACTGGAAGAGATCTATATTTATGCCTAGTCCCAAGAAAGGTGATCCCACCAAATGCAGAAATTATCAAATAGTATCATTAATATCACACACAAGTAAAACTTTGCTGAAGATCATTCAAAAGCTGCTGCAGCAGTATATCGACAGGGAACTGCCAGAAATTCAAGGGGGATTCAGAAGAGGGGGCGGGACCAGGGATATTATTGCTGATGTCAGCTGAATCGTAGCTGAAAGGAGAGAATACCAGAAAGATGTTTACCTGTCTTTTATTGCCTATGCAAAGGCATTTGACTGTGTGGATCATAACAAATTATGGATAACTTTGCAAAGAATGGGAATTCCAGGATGCTTGATTGTGCTCATGAGGAACCTGTACATAGATCAAGGGGGTATTGTGTGGTTTAAAGTCAGAAGAGGTGTGCATCAGGGCTGTATCCTCTCACCATACCTATTCAATCTGTATGCTGAGCACATAATCCAAGAAGCCGGACTATATGAAGAAGAATGAGGCATCAGGATTGGAGGAAGACTCATTAACGAACTGTATTATGCAGACGACACAACCTTACTTGCTGAAAGTAAAGATGACTTGAAGCACTTACTGATGAAGATCAAAGACCACAGCCTTCGGTATGGATTATGCCTCAACATAAAGAAAACAGAAATCCTCACAAGTGGACCAATAAGCAACATCATGATAAACGGGGAAAAGATTGAAGTTGTCAAGGATTTCATTTTACTTGGATCCACAATCAACACCCACGGAAACAGCAGTCCAGAAATCAAAAGACGCACTGCGTTGGTCAAATCTGCTGCAAAGGACCTCTTTAAAGTGTTGAAAAGCAAAGATGTCATTTTGAAGACTAAGGTGCACCTGACCCAAGGCATGATGTTTTCAATTGCCTCCTGTACATGTGAAAGCTGGACAATAAATAAAGAAGACCGAAGAAGAATTGACAGCTTTGAATTGTGTTGGCCAAGAATATTGAATATACCATGGACTGCCAAAAGAACGATCAAATCTATCTTGGAAGAATTACAACCAGAATGCTCCTTAGAGGCAAGGGTGGCAATACTATGTCTTACATACTGTGGACATATTATCAGGAGGGATCAGTCCCTAGAGAAGGACATCATACTTGGTAAAGTAGAGGGTCTGTGAAAAAGAGGAGGACCCTCAATGAGAGGGATTGACACAGTGGCTGCAACAATAGACTTAAGCATAACAACAATGGTGAGCATGGTGCAGGACTGGGCGGTGTTTTGTTCTGTTGTACCGAGGGTCTCTGTGAGTCGGAATTGACTCAGTGGCACCTAACGAGATTCTGTAACTACTAGCCCTGTTGTAATTTAATCCTTCTGATGAAAAGAAAAAGGTTGGTACAGAGAGGTAGTTAACATAAGGTTGAAAAGGTTTGGTGGGGTTGGATTATATATAGCCTTGGATTCTAGGCAGAGGGATTTGAATGACCTTGTGGAGGTAATAGGAGTCATTGTAGATCCTTGAGCAAGGGAGCCATACAATGAGTTTAGAAGGATTAAGTTGGTATTCTCAGTCTTAGATCACAACCCCAGTTAGGATTATGTGGAAGCCTGACAGTTTTGAAGCATCCTCAGAGTAAGATGTGCTTTCTAATCCTTCAGACAAAATGAAACTTTGTTAATGTTCTCTGTTAGCCACAGCAACAGCCTCTCCAAGTAGTAAATGCAAAAGGAGCACCCACTGATCACGTAGGCATCTACCGCCAACTTTGTTTTGCACCTGTGTTTCTGGTGAATGTAGGTGTCAGATGTACAGAAGGTGCAAGTTATGGAAGAGAAATGGCCTGGCTGCCTAAGTGGTTAAAGGCCTCTTTTGGAGCCCTGGTTGTTCAGTGGTTAAGAGCTACAGCTGCTAATCAAAAGGTCAGCAGTTTGAATCCACCAGCTGCTTCTTGGAAACCCTATGGGGCAGTTCTAGTCTGTCCTATAGAGTCGCTATGAGTCGGAATCGACTTGATGGCAAAGCGTTTTTTTTTTAAGCCAGAAATTCAAAGACTGCCACTACCTGGTCCCAGCCTTTGCTCTTGAACGTTGAGTTGCAGTCAGCCACCTTCAGTCACTATTTCCTGAGTGTTTACCTTCCCACTTGCCTCCGCCAGCTTCATCTAATTAAAGTTAGACCCAGGATTGAAGGCCCAGCTTGAGTGTAATCCCCCCAAGTGTTTCTTGATTACCCCAGTCAGACATCATCGTACACTTCAGAATCTATGTAGAACTTCTCAACCGCTCATATCCTGATTAGCAGACTTATTTCTTAGCCATTTCTTTATACATTTTCACAGCCTATCCTCCCATTCCTGCCACCAGACTCTCCTGGAGACTAGCATAGGTAAATATGCAATAAAAAACCACTAAGTGACTGAAATGAGATATTGAAGGAAGTCTCTGTGAGGTCTGAGGTCTAAGTAAGTAGGATTTGAAGGAGAGGGAGGACTCCCAGCTGACCCTAAGGTTTTAAGCCTGAGGATGAGGAGAGAAGAAGTGCTCTGTCCAAAAACGGGGAGGGAAATGATTTCGGACAGTGAATTTTAGATGTGTTGAATTTACACGTGATTGATATAATTTTTTTTTCCTCCTAGTTATTTGGATTTTGCTTCGTTTCAGTCTTTATTATTTTGTATTTTCCCACATTTGTGATTTCCTGAGGAAGCCACTATTCCCAAAACTAGAAGATTGTTAAAGAACAAAACATAGCCTGAGAAATGTCTGTGGCATCCTCAGCAGAAAGGGCATCTTGACAGCTTGACTGGAACCAAGTCCTGGTTGAGATTTTTCTTTCTCTCCTGCCCTTCACAACCCCTGCCCCCTTGGCTGCCATTCCAGGTTCTCAAGAGGCTGCAACTCCGTTAGACAGAGGTCTGATTGTGCATTCTGTGTCAGTGCTCATATAAATACTCCTTTGACTCCTTCTTAGTGCTTCACACGAACTGGTGCCCTGCTGAGGGAAGTGTGGGTAGTTAGGAGGGGCTGGTAGGCCCATTTTTAGAGAGCAAATCTTGGACACTTTGGAAAAAGTTAGGCCTGCTTATATAGGGAAAGGAACTTATACTTACTTTTTCCTAAATGCTACCTGAGCTGAGTTTTGTACGAAGCTTGAAAGGCCAGTGGGACTACCCAGAAATCGAAGTATATAACTAATAATATTTCCAGATATTCAGATTTCTTATTTGGGAGAATTTCAAGTATTGAGAAAACTATGGTAATCACTCAGAGTTAGTGATGGGATGGTCAATAAACTCAGAAATTTTATTCCTTTCCTGTGTTAACCCAGTCCCTGTTTATATCACTATGGTAACACTGAACATTGTAATTGTCATAGATGTCTTTCTCTGGCACCAGTCTGTGTGCTCCTTAAAAACTTCGTGTCTTTATTTTTATCTCCAGCCCTAATACAGTACCTGAGTTGTAATAGGTACTCAGTAAATGCTGGATAAATGAATGAATGAAAATGAACACATATGACCGTTTTTTAAAGAAGTATAGCGAGACCACAGAAGATGGGGGTAAATAATTGTTTTGGGGAATCAAGGAAAGCTTCACAAAAGAGTGTATATTTGAGCTGGTTCTCAAAGGATGGGTTGAAATTCCTGACAGAAAAGGAGGGGAAAGGGGCATTCCAGGCCGAGGCAGTATGTTTGCAGGGCTAAGGGTATGGAAGGGCTTGGCATGTTGGGATTTCCTGTGACTGAATGACAGGACTCAGGGTGAAAGGTGAGGTTAGAGGGAATTTGGAATTAAATTGTAAAGGACCCCAAGCCAAGAAGTTAGGTCTTACCTGAAGGCAATAAAGAGTAAATGTAGATTGGTGAGCAGGGAAGTAAGGTGCATTTTAAATGGTAATTCTGGAGAGAAGGTGGATGGATGGGAAGACCTTTTTTTTTTTTTTTTAATTGCAATAAAGTTCACCGTTTTAATCATTTTCAGTGTATAATTAGTGGCTTTTAGCACATTCACAAGGTTGTACACTGATCACTATTTAATTGCAGTACATTTTCGCCACTCCAAAAAGTGGAAGGCTATTTTGAAGGCTGTTGTTATAGTCTGGTTTTTGTTGTTGTGTGCTGACCCTATAGGATAGAGCAGAACTGCCCCATAAGGTTTCCAAGGAGCGGCTGGTGGACTTCAACTGCCAACATTTTGGTTAGCAGCCGTAGCTCTTAACCACTGTACCACCAGGGCTCCATAGTTTGGTTAGAGGGGATGAAAAGGAAGAGCTATGTTTGAAAGACATTTCCAAGATAAGACTCAATAGAACTGGAATAAGATGTTAGTTTAGCCTTTGTGAAAACATCTGTAAAATACTGTACTTTGTAGTTTGTTTTTTTTTTGCCACCTTTCTTACCGTTTTCCTTACTATGGTGTGATACCTTTCTTATTGCATCATTTTTTTTTTTTTTCATTCTGTGTTACTTTTGTACTTGATTTTTCTTTAATGTTCGTGCTGCATTAATTCCAGATGGGATCCTTGCGAAAGATATGAAGACTAATGGGCTCGGCCAGGAGAGTTCACCACATACTGGGATTCAGGGAGTCACATGCACATTGATGTCTCTTTGTAGTTATATTGTAGCCGATTTCGTGTTGATGTATGCTGAATGCTAAAGAAATACTTCTCAGTTATAAAGTTTGAGGCAGCCTATAAAAAAAAATTTTTTTTTTTCTTTATGGGTATAGGAATTATAGGAATTGGTAGAGGTAGTAAGAGAACTTCTCAGACGATAGAACTGTTCCATGTCCTGATTAGGATGTTGGTTACTCAGATGTGTGCTTTTATCAAAGCTCATCACTTCATACACTTCAGACCTGCGCATTTCACTGTTTGTAAATTTACCTCAACATTGTGTGTGTTTGTTTTTAATGAAAATTTACAGGCAACAGAGAGGGACCTATTAGGCAGGTCTTTGTCTTGTGGCACTTGAGATATTTCCAAAAATGGATCCTAGTCCAGCATCCACAGGGGACTTTGATGGTGTTGCTGGAAAAAGACGATCCTGTTCAGTGATGTCCTTTGCTGTTAACAGTTATCAGTCCCTCTGGCTTCCTATGTACAATTGCTAACTCCTTCTGGGCCCACTACTGAAATGAGTTTTTGAGTTTCAGCAGAGTTTCTTGGGCTCTTGCCAAGGGCTTCCAAAAAGATACTGTTTCTCATCCCCCCCCCCCCCCATGGCGCAGTGTTCTTTCATGCTGTGTAACCCAGAAACAGAGATGTCTCTTCATGTAAGTATTGCCATTAAGGAGTTGGATGTCGAAGCCAACTATTAGCTCCTTGGTTCGTTCGTGCTGTTAGTCTGGTTGCTGCCCCTTCCCCCACCCTGCAGCCTGCTCATTTTTTCCTTTGGCTCTTTCTCAGGAGCAGGGGGCAGCAGCTGGGCCTTCCACATCCTGGCACGAGTGGGGCTAAGAGTGCCTGATGTCTAAATTGGTGCCAGTCACAGCTATGAATCCTGGCTAGAGCTCTCCTTCTCAGTTTGATGGGGCTTGTCCCTGTTCTAGTACCAGAGTGAGCTTCTGCCCAGCTCAGCTCACAATTGTTGCTCTGAGACCACAGACTTAATGGGAACTAGAAGTTGAGGAGGTTTCTCAAGCCTCTTTCACTTTACCCAAAGTCCTGTGTTGGGAGAGCTGACTAGTTAATTAGGTCCTGCATTTGCAGGTAGGTGAGTTGGAAACCCAGAATAGGCTACTGAAGTAATTCCCTAACTGCCACACTTCAGCTAGAACTCCTCTCTGCTAACCAAACTCTTAGGAAGATTACTCACTTTTTACTCTTTGTTTTTCCCTCGAACATACATCCTAAGAAGCTTCTATTAGATCTATGTGAGTTATTGTTACATGCTAAAATTGCATTCTTAAAAATAAGTAATAAATTCACATGGTTCAAAAGGTGCAAAAGGATACATAGTGAGAAGTCTCTCTTCCATCCCAAGATGAAATGTAGACTGTGACAAATGAAGCTCACTGTATTACTGGCAGATGGCATATTCTCACTGAAGGGCTGGGGAAAAATGAAGTGGACCTAAGTAACTTCAAAAACAGTATTTCGTCTGGAAACTAAAGATAAAACTTTGCTCATTGATTTGTTTCTCACAGGGTAGGGGTTAACAATTCTGGAAGTACTTTACAGCTATACAAGTGTTGAACAAATAATAAATGGTAGATAATGAGAACCATGTTTCTCACTGTCAGAGAAAAAAATTACAAATAAGCAAGGGGGAAGGCCAGAATGAGCCCTGTGGTATTGGATTAGAGTTGGAGACTTTGATGTGAACTTATATTTAGTTTAGTATATATATATATATATATATATATATATATATATATGTGAAGAGATACAGAAGTAATGATAGATATGTGTGTGTGTATACATAGGTTAGTATTTAAAAAAAAAAAACCCCAGTTGCTGTCAAGCTGATACTGACTCATGGCAGCCCCCTGTGTGTCAGAGTAGAACTGTGCTCCATAGAGTTTTCAAAGCTGTGACCCTTCAGAAGTACATCGCCTCTGGGTAGGTTCAAACTGCGAATCTTTTGGTTACTAGTCAAGCACTTAACCATCTGCGCCACCCAGGGACTCTTATGGGTTGTATACATGCATGTATTTCTCAGTTCTTTCTGCTGAAAGGGCCTAGCTAGAAGCAGTGATACCCCAATTGAACTGAGCACATCCACACCCAGATCTTAGTTTCTAAGTATCATTTTCCAGTAAAAGGAACTAGGATTTCTTAGAGAAAAGGTAGGGGAATTACAGGATGACCCTGTAGCATTTTGTAGTGCTAGAAAGTAAGAAAGTGCTCAAGAAAGGGTAGGGGCATGTCAGAGAGATACAGGAACCAACCTAAAAAAAGGTCCCAGTGACCAAAGCTAGAACAATTTGAGCAACAAAATAAATAGCATAGTATTGGGTTTATAACCCAGAGTATAAAATAAATATACATGAGTCTGTTCTGATTGATTTAAATGATTGGACAAAGGGGGAAGAAGAGACAAACCTTCCTTAAGAAATTCCAAATAATATATGTAGATACCGCTCCCTCCAGGAGGTGGAGCTTAATCTCCCTCTTGAGTATGGACTGGACTTGGTGACATTTCCAAAGAAAAGTATGGCAGGGGAAAAATAGTAACATTATAGCCGAGAGAACTGGCAGACACTACCTTAACCAAGTGATCAAAGTTAACACTACCAGTGAAAGCTAAGTCATGTCGATATCTGTATCCCTGATATGATATGATGAGAAAGGCATTTCAACTCTGCTCTTAATCCCAAAAACCTATAACCCCAGTCTAAACATGAGGAAACATCAGACAAACTTAAAAAAGAGGGGCATTCTATTAAATATTTCTTTAAAACTATCAAAGTCATGAAAAACAAGGAGACTTGAGAAACTTTCATAGACCAGAGGAGACTAAGGATTCGTGATGGCTAATTGCAGTACGCAATCCTCGACTGGATCCTGAAACAGAAAAATGGTATTAGTGGAAAAACTGGTGAAATGCAAATAAAGTCTAGAGTCTCCGTAATAGTAATGGCAATGTTAATCTCTCAGTTTTGACAAATGTACCCTGTAAGATGTTAACATTAGAGGAAACTAGGTGAAGGGTATCTGGGAACTCTCTGTACTAGATTTGCAATTTTACTGTAAATCTAAAGTTATTCAAAATAAAAACTTTTTTTTTTTAAGTTTCTGAACCCCATAGCTATCCAGTGTTTCTTCCTGGAGGCAACCACTGTTACTTGTTGTGTACTGTTAAGTGGATTCCACTCATAGTGACCCTCTAGGACAGGGTAGAGCTGGCCCATAGAGTTCCCTAGGCTGTAATCTTTACAGGAGCAGGTGGCCAGGTCTTTTCTTCCATGGAGCCGCCGCTAGGTGAGTTCGAACGGCCAACCTTTTGGTTAGCAGCTGAGTGCTTAACCATTGCACACCATCAGGTCTCCTTGTGTATATGTGGTATGTATATATGTGTGTGTATATATATAATTTTTTTTAATTTCAGAATATTAATTTTGTCTGTAGCCACCTTAACAAAATATTTCATTGTTTGAATCATGATTCCAGTTTTTTCTTTGGATTTTCCAGGTATACATTGTATCATTACAAATGATACATTTACTTCCTTTTCCATTTTTATATTTGCAGCTGTGTGTTTGAAGGGTTATAGTAATGTGTAGGAGGGGCTCTTGGCATAGTAGCCCTGTGACACAAAGCCTAGGGTAGACAGGAAACATTTATGATTAGAGCCATTGAGCCCTGTGGTAACTTTTTTTCCCTTCTTTCTTTCTTTTATCTTCTCTAGATGTGAAATCTGGCAGCTACACAGTGTTGCAAGTGGTGGAAGCCCTTGGGTAAGAGCCTCTGCCTTAGAATGCTCTTCTCCAGCCCTTCCTGTGTGCTCTGAAAAGGTCATGGCCCCTAACGCAGTGTTGGGGAGCCCAGAGCTTGTAGGCCACGTCAGCTCCTGGCTCAGCCCACAGGTTTGGGGTGAGGTGGGTGGTTGAAGGCCATCAGCTGTTATTTAGTCAGAGCTAGGATTCTGCCTGTGATACTTTAGGCCTGCCCATCCCTGTGAGGTTCTAGTCAGCCTGGATCTGACTCATACAAGCTTTGGGCCTTGCCTGGGGAGTTAGTTGCCAGGTGGTTGACCCTGCACCAGACCCGCACTAAAGGAAGAGCCTTGAGAAAACACCTGAAAGATTAGTGTTATAACCAGGTGACCAGGTGTTCCGAGCACAAAAAGAAATACGTGCTTATAGTCTAATGCCTCCTTTCCTCATATTTCACAATTGGTAAACCATTTAAATTGACAGGTCTTTTATTAGCAAGGTTATTAACTATCACAGGCAGCATGTCTTCTGAAACAGAGAAAGCTGGATATTTGTTGGGGTTGTGGGGCAAGGAGGAGCTCTGGTAGCACAGTGGTTAAAGTGCTTGGCTGCTAACCAAAAGGTCAGTGGTTCGAACCCACCAGTTGTTCCTCAGGAGAAAGATGTGGTGGTCTGCTTCTGTAAAGATGTACAGCCTTGGAAACCCTGTGGAGCAGTTTTACTCTGTCCTGTAGGGTCACTGTGAGTCAGAATCAACTTGATGGCAATGAATTTGGCACAGTGGTTAAGTGCTTGGCTGCTAACTGAAAGTTTGGCAGTTCGAACCCACCAGATGTTCCTTGAGAGAAAGATGCGGCAGTCTGCTTCTGTAAAGATTATAGCCTTGGAAACACTGTGGGGCAGTCCTACTCTGTCCTGTTGGGTTGCTTTGAGTCAGAATTGACTGGATGGCAACAAGTTTGGGTTTTTTTGTTTGGGGGAGAAGCGAGGTCACTGTTACGCGTTTTTCTCATAGAAGAGACCTACTCCCATTGCTGTGGCTTAGGTTCATTTTTTTAAATAACATCTTTGAGATATATAATTCACATACTTTAAAGTTTACCATTTTAAAATGTATAACTCAATGGCTTTTAGTATATTGAAAAATTCTTGCAACCACCATCATAATCAATTTTAGAACATTTTCATTACCCTAAAAAGAAATGTCATGCCCATTAGCAGTCACTTCCATTCCCCCGTCTCTCCAGCCCCTGACAACCACTAGTCTGCGTTCTATCTCTATGGATTTGCCTATTCTGGATGTTTCATATAAATGGAATCATGTAATATGTGTCCTTTGTGTCTGGCTTCTTTCACCGGGCATAATGTTTTTAAGGTTCGTCCATGTTTTAGCACGTATCAGTACTTAATTTCTTTTTATTGCCAAACAGTATTCCATTGTATGGATATATATATCACATTTTGATTAACCATTCATTAGTCAGTAGACATTTGGGTTGTTTCCACTTTTTGGTCATTCCAAACAATGATGCTATGAACCTTTGTGTGCCTCGGTCCATTTTTAAATGTTCAAAATGCACTTTTCTACTTCCTGAGCAGAGGCCTATTGACAAGTTCCTATCCTAAGGATCTTATCAAAAGCGGTCTTATTTTTGCCTTATTACTCTTAATTATATATACCCTATCCTTGTGCCTTAACTCAAATGGCCAAGTCTCCTCCAGAAATCTTCTATTTCCTACTTGTTCCTGCTTAGATTCCTTCCAGTATGTTTAAGTGTAATCTCTGTAAAATTATTCTGGAGATAAATCATCTCCCTGTTACTTGGTCCAGCTTTTCCCATATTAATAATCCTAAACCATTAAAACCTGTATTCTGGCCATCTCACTCTGTAACCCTCCAATTATGAAGTTGTTTTCCTAGGACCTTGGTGGTTGCTCCCAGTATTTTTTTTTCTTAGCAGTAATTTACAAAAATGTGTTTATTCTCCTGTTTTGGTAGAAACTGCAGCTGCCAGTCATCTCTCAAGCCCTGTGGGTAGCTGCTAAGCTCTGTTTCAGAGGAATGTCACAATCATACCACTGGGGAGAAAGTAAGCACAGTGCCCACTAGGTGCCATGCTTGGTGTGCCTGGAGACAGAAACTTGTGTTGGCTGTAGTGTCACGTGCCTCTAAGGATGCCAGATCAGTCTGTGGATCGGTGTTGTAGGTTTCTGTCCTTACTAGTATCTGTAATGCCAGGTATCCCCGAAGCATCTTCCTGGGCTGTTTTTACTCCTTTAATACCAGACTTTGCTTCCATGGCCAGGGGGTGAGCGTGACTAATTGCAAAATATTTGTTCCTTCAAAGGTTTGGACTGGGTAATGGCAGGCTCTCTCTATCCTACTTTCCCCCAGGTCCTCTCTAGAAAATCCAGAACCCCGAACTCGGGCACGAGGAATCCAGCTTTTGTCACAGGTGCTACTCCACTGTCACTCCCTGCTCCTGGAAAAGGAAGGTACTGGCATCACTAGTAAGGAGTGTCTTCTGGATACTGAGCCAAGGCCTCCCATTCTGTTCAAACCAACTTTGTAGGGAGGGCAGGAGGTATCTGGGAACTACCAATTCAAGGTCTTTATTCTTCACTGGTAGTATATGTGGCAGAGGTGATTAGAATTGAGACAAAAGGCACATGGTTTTCAAATGTAGCCTTAGACCAGTTTCTTCAGTGGGTATTCCCATATTTGTAAAACGGGCAAAGTAGTATTTCTTAGATGAAAAGGGAAGGTAATGAAATATCAAAGTTCTTTGAAATCCTAAAGAAAAAAAGCTGCCAACTTATTCATCTTCTATAACAGAGGTAGGTCTGTTTTTATCAGCAAAGCTTTACTAGAGCCCAGCCACACTCATTTATTTACCTATTATCTATGGCTGTTTTTATGTTAACAGCAGCAGCAGAACTGAGTAGGTGCTTAGTTGTGACGGAGACCATACGTCCTGAAAGCCTAAAGTATTTACTGTCCAGCTCTTGAAGAAAAAGTTTGCCAACCTCTGTTCTATAGAAAGGTGGTTCTGGAGCAGAGAATGGGTTTAACCATAGACCCATGTAAGAAAGGAGCATAAGAGATGTTAACCTATTTGCTGACTGAGCAATTCAAGCCACCCACAAATGGGAGGGGACCCAGGCAGACATGGGACATAGCTCTTGGTGAAAGAGAAAATTTTGTAGTGAAGCCAAGGCAGGAACACCCCTTACAAGCTCAGGGAAGGCCCACCAGCGCCCCCCCGACCCCAAGCCCATGTTAACTAATGGCTGACTTTGGTTTGTGCAGTGGTGCACCTGATCCTATTCTATGAGAACCGGCTGAAGGACCATCATCTTGTGATCCCATCTGTCCTGCAGGGTCTGAGGGCGCTCGTGAGTTCTCCTTTTCTTTCGTTACCTAACCATGTTCATGGGAACTCTTGTCTGGTGAATTTTCTCCTTGTCCTTTGCGGGTGAGGCTTCAGGTGCTGAGAGACAGATGCCCAAACGGGGGACTAAATTAGTGTCAACCAGCACCACTTCTGTTTTTACGTAGAAAAGTAGATGTTATGGGGGGCTGGAATTCACAGCCAAACTGTAAGGAGCTATAGTGAGCCTAAGGACCAAGTTTCTTCCTGTTGGCACATCTTCCTGAACCAGTGTATTGTGTGTCCCATTATAGCTAATTAAGTCTGTATAGAGGCTGTGCTAGAGAATTCCTTTGGTGTTCACATATCTCGTCTTCTCCCACAGAGCATGTGTGTGGCCTTGCCTCCAGGGCTGGCTGTCTCTGTGCTTAAAGCCATCTTCCAGGAGGTACACGTACAGGTGAGTAATAACAGCCACACTGGCATTTCCCTCTATCTCCTGCCCCTTGACATAACTAGAAATAGATGGCAAAAGATCGCTTTCAAAGTTCTGAACTTTTTGAGGTCTTTTGACTGTTTAGGCTATTCTTTGTTAGTATATAAGGAGAGGAGCCCTGGTGCACAGTGGTTAAGAGCTCAGCTGTTAACCAAAAGGTCAGCAGTTCAAATCCACCAGCTGCTACTTGGAAACCCTACGGACGCAGTTCTACTCTGTCCCATAGAGTCACTATGAGTCAGAATTGACTTGATGGCAATGGGTTTTGTTTATAATAAGGAGAGGTATACATGCCATTATATCTGACCTGTGTCTCTTGACCCTAAAGAAAGTAAGGCATACATCAGACAGGTTTTGGTTATTGGCTGTACTGCTGGGCCAATAGCCATATTCCTGTCTCTGCAGTTCCTCTTAGGTTGATCTTATGCTGGTGTAAAGAATACTACCCCACTAGGGATTGTGAAGCAGGGAGTAGTTGTATCAGCTAAAGTATTCTTTGAGCATTTTCTTTACTTCTTTCTCTCTTACCCCCAAGTCCCTGCCACAGGTGGATCGACACACAGTCTATAGTATCATCACTAACTTCATGCAAACCCGGGAAGAAGGTAAAGCAGGGCTTTCTAGGAAATCTGGAAAGCAGGCACATCTTATTCCCCCCTCGCCCCCTCCCCCCCATTAGTAGAACTCATTTTAGCTTGGATGTTGTATAGAAGAGCCAGGACTCTGAGAGAGAATGATAAAGGGAAGCTGGTGGGGGGAGCACTTGCTCCCCAGAGAAATAAAGGGAGGGTAGAGTTTGAGTTAATGTTTTAAATCCTTATCTCTATAACAGTGTGTATATGTTATACATCACTTCTTCACTGCCCGTTTCTTCTGGAATAGGAAAACAACAGGGTCTGCTCTGCTCCAATAGGCAGGAAAAGAGAGGCAGTGATAGCAGAGGGAGAACACAGTCAGGACAAAGCCCAAGCTTTCTGTTATGTGGGACATTGGTGACCCTGTTCTCTTTTCCCCAGAGCTGAAGGGCTTAGGAGCTGACTTCACCTTTGGCTTCATCCAGGTGATGGATGGGGAAAAGGATCCCCGTAATCTTCTGGTGGCCTTCTGCATCGTCCATGACCTCATCTCCAGAGACTATAGCCTTGGTATGTTCTGGTAGCAGTGAATTAGATGGTTGAGGCTTGTCAGATGAATGAGGTTATAAATCAACCTGATTCTTTGTCTCCTCCCATAGGACCCTTTGTGGAGGAGTTGTTTGAAGTGACATCCTGTTATTTTCCTATTGATTTTACCCCTGTAAGTAGCATCTGATTCAAATATTCATTGAGTGCCTCCTAGGTGCCAGGCCCTGTTGCAGGCACTGGGAATACAGCTGTGAACAAAGTAGACACATACTTGCCCCCATGAACTTAGGTTTTAGTAATGAGAAATGGAGAAGCATTTGACTTCTGAGCAGGTATGTGGGAGCCTACTGGAATGTAAAACATGGTCCCTGCCCTTGAAGAATATAATCTAGTTCTGTTGTAGTTTTCATTTATTGAAACATTTAAGTAACAGTATGAGACTATGTACCTAAATGCCTGGTGCTATAGTTGTTCTGAGAAGATGGAGTTCAGTGTGAGCTAGAGTAGGCAGGAACTGACTTCACAGATAAGATAGGGTTTCACTTGGTTTCTGAGGGATGCATAGGATATGATTCTGGAGCTGTAGAGGGCATCTCAGGCAATAGAAACAAATTGACAAAACAGGAAGGCACTGTTGAACACTATGTACAGGAGGTGTTTGCTCTGACCCCCTCAGCCCCTTCCTGCCACTCTGCATCTTGATTTCCTTTTTATTTCCAAATACTCAGGGTCTCATCACGATGTGTGTATGGGCAGAGTCTCATCACGATGTGTGTATGGGCATGTGTACTACAAGCATTAATGGTTTGGAAGAAATGAAATGAGTCACATCACAGCATACCACACAACATTTCAGTATTGACTGTCACTGCCTTTAAAGTTATATGGCCATCTTTACTGTAAGGATTTTCTTTCCATATTTATTTTAGTTAACATCACATTGCTTGGACCGCCTCTCTCCTGAAATTTGTTTCATCTCTTTCATATCATTATCCCTTATCTCTGATCCATATGTTTTTGAAAGCCCCTTGTTAGGCTACTAAGTTTCTCTGTTTTTTCTTCGTTTTGTTTTGAGTTTTGTTTTTTTGAAAACATGATACATTCACATGATTCAAAATCCAAAAGCTGCAAAATGATAGAAATCTCCCTACCACCAACCTCCTATCTCCATCCATAGTCAGTCAGTTCTTAAAATTATGTCTGTATCTTTACAGAGCTATTTCATTCCTGTGTAGGCAGATGCTTTACAAAAAATGGTAGCATACATACGCACTTTTCCTGTGCTTTACCGTTTTCATTTAACAGTATATCTTGGGATTTCCTATAAATTAGCCTTTTCGTTCTTTATGGTTGTATAATATTCCTTTGCATGGAAATACCTACTTAATTTCACCAGTCCTCTACTGGATTAATATTGTACGTGTATCATTTTACATGCCTGTGAGTACAGTGATAGGATAAATTCTTAAAAGTGGAATCGCTGGATCAGAGAACATGTGGATTTATAATTTGGGGGAGAGGAAGAGTGTTTTATTCACTTTTTTTGCAAGGTAGTACAGTGAGTGTGATTCAGCATTTAAAGGGTAGAGAATTAAGACCCTTTCACACATTCTTACTACCACCATCCATTTTTCCTCCAGAGACAATCACTGTTAACCAGCTACTTATATATGTTCTAGGCAAAACAAGCTTTTATGTAGATAATGAAAGGAGACTTTCTGTTATTCAAGCAGATTTTCGTGTGTTGTTCTGCACTGTAGTCTATGGGAAACAGAGCAATCTTGTCCAGATGTTATTTAAAAGAGAGATAGCTGGCTGTAGTGTAACTATTTTTGTTAAAAGTATTGTCTTATCAACCAGTTTGGTCACGTGCCATCATCATAGTGGATTTCATCTGTCCAAGTGAGGGTTCCTTTGACTTTCACTGTCCCCTGTGTTTTGTGCTAACTCTAGAGCACGGACAGCAAACTTTTCCGTAAAGGGCCAGGTTGTAAATATATTGGGCTTTGTGGGCCATGTGGTCTCTGTTGCAACTATTGGACTCTGCTGTTAATAGCACAAAAACAGTATATAACTAAGGGGTGTGGCTATATTCTAATAAAATTTATTTGTGGATGCTGAAATTTGAATTTCATACAATTTTCACATGCTACACAATGTTCTTTTGATTTGTTTTTAACCATTTAAAAATGTAAAAACAATTCTTAGCTTTCAGGCCATACAGAAACAGAGGGTAGGGCTGGTTTTAGCCCATGGGGTTTAGCTTGCAGCCCCTGCTCTACAGGGAAGGCTGGCTTATGGATACAGTTTGACCACAAACTTTTTAAATGTGATCCAATCTCAACTAGTTGCTCCCTACTCCTGTTGCAGAGTAGATATTGGATCTTCCGTTATCATTATCCTAGGAATTTCCTTATCCTTTGTCTTCGATTAGATCTCCTTTTTTGTGTGTTCAGGTATTCCTGATTTTGTGGTTTACTCACTCGTTTTGATGGTGCACATCCAAAGGCAACATTTTTTAGATTTTGCAAATCTGAAAATTGCAAAGAATTGGAAATCCTTTTTCCCAAAGATTTTGAAGGTATTGCTACATTTATGTCTAGTTTTCAGCTGCTGTCGATAAATCCTCATTCCTTCTGATTCGTAATCCTTTGTACTTACCTCCCCCATCCCCTCCTCTCTGGAAGCCCTCAACTGCAATACTCCTGCATATCCAAGACCAGAGACCTCTGTTTTACCTTGTCCGGAGAATTAAACCTCCAGATTCTGCTACAGTTAGGAAGGAGTTTGGGAGGGAAGCTAGAAGGTCAAAATGTTTCTTCCGCCCAGCTCTGAAGGTACCTGGTACTGCCAGTTCTTAAGCCTCTCAAGGATTGTGCCGGGTGTTGGGAGTAGGAGTTACTCGGCTTTCCCCAGCCTTCCTAGGATTCTGTTGTCTGGGGCCTGTTAAGTCATTTTCTTCTTACCCATTTGCTTTTCAGCTTCTGAAATTTTGTTGCTAATATCTCTTCTGTTTTCTTCAACCTTTAGCTTTATGTCTTAAAAACAAACAAACAAAAAACCTTTATTTTTGGTGGGGCTTCCAAAGGGGAAAAAACCTGACGCATGTTTTCCTCTTGTCGTCTTGATGTAGAAACCTGCAGTGCTTTTTATGTCTTTAGACTTTTGGTTTTCCGAGAAATCCTATATTCGAGGGGGAGCATTTTATATTGCAAGAAGTACAGCGTTTATATAAGGATGGTAAAATAGATATTTCCATCAAAGGTGCATTATTTAAATTGTGGCCCAACCACAGAGTGAAATACTATCAGCCACTGAAACTAGTGTTATGAAAGAATATGCTAATATAATGGGAAAATATTCTGAATATATTGTGAAAAAACAGATTACAAACCATATGTACAGAAGGTGTCATTTTTTTTAAAGTATATATTTTATAGGGAACTAGTATATACTAACACATAGTCATTACATATAGAGAGAAAAAGTAATACACTAGACGGTTAAGGGTGCTCACTTCTGAGTGGTAAGATACAAGCAATGTAGTCAGATAGAAAATTACTGTTACAAAGAAAAAATCCCCAAAGAACACATAAAGAGCAAGCATGTCTTCCTGCTGGGGCCTCATATCATACTCTTCTGCCAGACTGGGTGTAAATATTACTCTGTTCTGCAGGGTTGCCAGGTTGAAATTTATGTCCAAGTGTGAAGAAGAGTTATACAAACCCATGGCCCTTCTTGCTTTTTCAGCCACCTAATGATCCCCATGGTATCCAGAGAGAAGACTTGATCCTCAGTCTTCGAGCTGTGCTGGCTTCGACACCCCGATTTGCCGAGGTTGGTCTACCAAGATTAGGATATATAGCCTCGGCCCATCGAAAGTTTTGAAGAAAAAACAGTAAAAGTATGGGGGGAAAGAAGGATCTCGTATGCATTTTAGAGAGTGACATCCTACAAGCATCTTCAGGCTTGTGGCAGTCAGACTTCCAAAGTAGCAAACCTTACTAACTTTTCCTTTAAAATAGTAATCTAGTTCCTATGTGGTACTGTCTTTTGAAATCCTATAGCTTTGCAAAGTAGGCCGTTTTTCAGGTGACTTGGGGTCTGGTCATAGTTTGGCAGAAAGGTTACCTTTCAATCCTAACTCTGGACTTGAATGTAGTTCCTTGATGTAACACCTGCCCCTGAGGACTGATGGCAGTGAGGCAGTGTTGACCCTGGTGTAGCTGAGACACTACCATCCCAGGCTTAAGTTCTTCCTTCTCTCCCACAGTTCCTGCTGCCCCTTCTGATAGAGAAAGTGGATTCTGAGATCCTGAGTGCCAAGCTGGATTCTCTGCAGACTCTAGTGAGTGATTTTTCTCCTTCCGGGGTCTAGCTGCCTTTAGGTAAGTTAGGGGTGCTAAGGATTATAGATTCTAGGAGAGCCAGGGAACAGTTTGATGGTCTACAAAAGAGGGATACCCAGGATCTGGGTCTGTATGTTGACTAAAGCTCCCAGCTACATATTGTCTTGTCCCATAGTAACTGAGGAGTAATCTGGGAAAGGTAGGCCAAGGCTCCCTTTAAGCTTCTTTTTTCATCAATCAGGTGAGCTCCTATTTTCCTATGCCTTGGGTAGGACTGTTATGAAACACTGCTGGCTTTTCTGCTGAGAGCCAGGCTCCCTCAGGTGCCATTATGCTGAGATGCCTGCATATCCTAGAAAGTCTGAGTGTGATAGCTGATACGTGTGGTTCACTTGGCAGACTGCTTGTTGTGCTGTGTATGGACAGAAGGAACTGAAGGACTTCCTCCCCAGCCTTTGGGCTTCTATCCGCAGAGAGGTGAGTGTTACTTAAACAAACTCACTACTGTTAACCCCGTTTGTCAGGTATAAGGGAAAATAATATACCCTGTCCTTTTCCCTTTGTTGCCCCCAGGGCCAAGCAAGGGGGCATACTTGCAGTTGCATGACAAGGGAGAAAGTCCCAATGAGAGGGTCAGCTGCCTAGTGATAGCACTAGATCACCTTTGCACAATGCCCACTTCCTGTCCTTCCCTGCTAAGAAGCATAGGTCATGGTGCCATGCTGCATAGAGGGGGAGAGGGAGAGACCAAGAATAGAGGTTCCTCAGCGGCTACTGCTCAGAATTGGCGTTCTGTTCCTCCAAAAGCATGTGTATTAATCCTAGTGAGACTAAGGACTTGGTGAGAACATACCAGTTGAGAAGAACTCATCGAGGGGTTGATTTCCATTGCTGTGCTCTAAAGGTTCTCAAACCTCCCATGCCCAAGGAAATAAACGGTGGATGGCTGGGGTCTCGTGTGGTACAGGCTCACCTCAGTAGCCATGGGATCTTCCCTGACAGGTGTTCCAGACGGCAAGTGAGCGAGTGGAGGCAGAGGGTCTGACAGCCCTCCACTCCCTGACTGCGTGCTTGTCGTGCTCTGTGCTAAGGGCTGATGATGAGGACCTTCTTGACTCCTTCCTTAACAACATCTTACAGGGTAATGGGGCCACGGAGCCAGAATGGGGGGGGTGAACACTAGAGATAAAATTGCTTAAGGGCCAATGACCTTTCATGGGTAGCCCCCACATCTTCAGTGATTTAGGGCTGCAATCCTACTTTGAATTGAAGACAAACCTGAGTAGTAACTGCTAGCAAACTGTCTCAGGTCTCAGTCTCTACCTTTTATGGACTGCAGGGGATCAGGCAACATTCAGTTTATTCTCAGGTCTGTGACATGCTACCTCTCTAGACTGCAGGCACCATTTGTGTGAACCAGACATGAAACTGGTATGGCCAAGTACCAAGCTGTTGCAGGCAGCTGCAGGTGCATCTGCCCGGGCCTGTGACCACATCACCAGCAACGTACTGCCTTTGCTGTTGGAACAGTTCCACAAGCATAATCAGGTAAGGGAGGAGAATCTTTCAGGGAAATGGTGGGATGTGTTTGCCAAGATCTCTTTCTTATAGAGAAGGAACACGAATATTGAGCTTGAGTCCAGATGGTAGATCTTGGGTTTTGCCCCCATTAGCTACTGTTGGTTCCTTTGTTTGCTCTTTCCCTGACTCACGTTTTTTTTTACACTTTTTTTATTGCGATAAAATACAAATAAAATTTACCATTTTAACCATTGCTACGTGTACAATTAGGTGGCATTAAGTACATTCACGGTGTTGTATAACCATCACCACTGTCTAATTCCAGAACGTTTTCATTATCACAGACAGAAACCCCGTATCCATTAAATAATATCCTGTTTCCCGCTCCCCTCAACCCTTGGTCATCTCTATTTTACTTTCTGTCTCTATGAATTTGTCTGTTCTAGATACCTCATAAAAGTAGAATCATACAATATTTTCCTTTTGTATCTGGCCTATTTCATGTAGCATGATGTTTTCAAGGTTTATATATCTGAGTATTAATCTCTTATCAAATACATGATTTGCAAATATTTTCTCCCATTCTGTGGGTCAACTTTGTACTCCATTGATATGGTCCTTTGATGCACAATGTTTTTAATTTTGATTAAGTCTGGTTATCTGTTTTTTCTCTTGTTGCTTGTGCTTTTGGTATCATATCCATTGCCAAATCCAAAGTCTTGAAGATTTTTCCCTTACATTTTCTTCTAAGAGTTTTATAGTTTTAGCTCTTAAATTTAGGTCTTTGATCTATTTTGAGTTAATTTTTTTCTATGGTGTAAGGTAAGGGTCCAATTTCATTCTTTTGCATGTGGATATCTAGTGTTCCTAGCCCCATTTGTTGAAAAAACTGTCCTTGCCTCATTGAATGGTCTTGATACCCTTGTTGAAAATCAATTGCCCATATAAGTGAGGGTTTATTTCTGGGCTGTCTGTGCTAGTCTCTGGGTCTATATGTCTATCCTTATGCCAATACCACACTTATTGTACCTTTGTACTATGTTTTGAAATCAGGAAGTGTGAGTTCTCCATCTTTCTTGTTCTTTTTCATGATTACTTTGGCTATTCAGGTTCCCTTTAAATTTCATATTAATTTTAGGATGGGTTTTTCTATTAGGAAACCATGATGGCATAGTGGTTAAGAGCTGTGGCTGCTAACCAAAAGGTTCGCAGTTCAAATCCACTAGATGCTCCTTGAAAACCCTATGGGGCAGTTTTACTGTGTCCTATAGTGTCGCTGTGAGTCGGAATCAACTCGACAGCAACGGGTTTGGTTTTTGGTTTGGTTGTATAGTGGTTAAGAACTACAGCTACTAACCAAAAGGACAGCAGTTCGAATCCACCAGGCACTCCTTGGAAACTCTGTGAGGCAGTTCTCCTCTGTCCTATAGGGTCACTATGAGTCGGAATTGACTCATGGGCAACGGGTTTGTTTTTTGTTGTCTGTTTATACAGAAAACACTGTTAAGACTTTGATAGGGGTTGCATTGAATCTGTAGATAGCTTTGGATAGTATTGTCATCTTAATAATATCAAGTCCTTCTAACCCATGAACACAGGATATTGTTCTACTTGTTTAGGTCTTTTTTAATTTCTTTCAGCAATGCTTTATAGTTTCCAATGTGTTAAGTCTTTCAGCTCCTTGGTTAAATTTAAGTATTTTATTATTTTTCATGCTATTGTAAACGGAATTGTTTCCTTAGTTTTCTTTTCAGATTATTCATTGCTAGTATATAGAAATACAACTGATTTTGTATGTTAGTTTTGTATGCTACAACTCTGCTGAATTCATTAGCTCTAACAGTTTTTTTTGTGGATTCTTTAGGATTTTCTATATAGAAGCGTGTCATCAATGAACAGAGATAATTTTATTACTTCCTTTCCAATTTGGATGCCTTTTCTTTTACTCGCCTAATTACTCTGGCTAGAACTTCCAGCCCTGTGTTGAATCCAAAAAAACCCATTGCTGTCGAGTCAAGTCCAACTCATAGCGACTCTGTGTTGGATAGAAGTGGCAAAAGCCGACATCCTTGTCTTGTTCCTGGTATTAAGAGAAAAGCTTCCAGTCTTTCACCATTGAGTGTGATGTTAGCTGTTACATGTTTTTCCTATATAGCCTTTATAATGTTGAAGAAGTTCCTTCTAGTGTGAGTGTTTTTATCATGAAAGGGTGCTGGATTTTGTCAACTGCTTCTTCTATATCAACTGAGATGATAATGTGGGTTCTTTCCTTCATTCTATTAGTGTGGCATATTACAATGATTGATTTTCATATACTGAACCATCTTTGCATTCCAGGGATAAATCCTACTTGGTCATGGTATATAATCCTTTTAGTATTCCATTGAATTCAGTTCACTAGTATTTTGTTAAGGATTTCCTAAGAGATATTGTCCTATAGTTTTCTTTTATTGTAGTATCTTTGGCTTTTTGGTATCAGGATAGTCTGGCCTCATAGAATAAGTTTGGAAGCTTTCCTACTTTTTCCGTTTTTGGGAAGAGTTTAAGAAGGATTGGTGTTAATTCTTTAATGTTCTGTAGAGTTCACCAGTGAAGGCATCTGGTCGCTGGCTTTGAACCAGTTCAGACCCCTGCGGAAGATTTTTTCTTTCTACCCCAGATACGCTGAATCAGAACCTACATTTTAATAAAATCCCCAGATGATTCTTATGTATAATAAATTTTGAAAACCACAGCTCTTTTAGTGGTTTTCAGAACTGGTTCATAACCAGCAGCATTGCCTGGAAACTTGTTAGAAATGCAAATTCTCAGCAGGGATTTGAACTGGAACAAAACAACTGACGCCCTAGTTGAAAAGCTTCTGATTCAATTCAATTTCCTTGTTAAAGCTCTGTTTCAGATTTTCTATTTCTTCTTGAATCAGTTTTGGTAGTTTGTACGTTTTTAGGAATTCATCTATTTCACCTAAGTTATCCAATTTGTTGGCATACAACTGTTCATAGTATTTTCTTATAATTCTTGTAATTTCTATAAAATCAGTAGTAATAGTCCCACTTTCATTTCTGGTTTCAGTAATTGAAGTCTTCTCTTTTTTCTTAGTCTAGCTAAAGGTGTGTCAGTTTTGTTGATCTTCTCAAAGAACCAATTTTTGTTCTTGTTGAATTTTTTCTTTCTAGTCTCCAGTTTGTTTACCTCTGCTCTAATCTTTGTTATTTTTTTCCTTCTGCTAGCTTTGAGTTTATTTTGCTTTTCTGTACACCTTAAGGTATACAGTTAGGTTACTGCTTTGAGATCTTTCTTCTTTTTTAATGTAGGTATTTATAGCTATAAATTTCCCACTTAATACTGCTTTTGCTGCATCCCATAATTTTTGGTGTTTATTTTTGTTTTCATTCATCTCAAGGTATTTTCTAATTTCCCTTGGGATTTCTTTGACCCATAGGTTGTTTAAGATTGTTTAATTTCCACATATTTGTTAATTTTCCAGTTGTTCCTTGTGTTACTGATTTCTACTTTCATCCCATTATGATCAGAAAAGATACTTTGTATTATTTCAGTCTTAAAATTTACTAAGACTGTTTTGTGGCTTAACAGACGGTCTGTCTTCTTGAATGTTCCATGTGCATTTGAGAATGTGTATTCGCTGTTTTGGAATGGACTGTGTGTGTGTGTGTGTATATACGTGTATATATATATAGTCTAATAGATTCTTAGTGATATTCAAGTTTTCTGTTTCCTTATTGATACTCTGTTTGATTCTCTCTGACTTTTTTACTTCATTACCACTTAAAACATTACAGAGCAACCAGCGGCGGACAATCCTTGAAATGATGCTTGGGTTTTTGAAGCTGCAGCAGAAATGGGGCTATGAAGACAAAGGTGGGTTCACCTTTCAGTTGTGGTAACCTGGAGGGCTGTGCAGCACTGTAGCCCTATAAAACACAGCAGGGCAAGGAGTTGTAAAGAGAAATCGTTTAGAACAGTGGCCCTGTTCTGAGGTTGTAGCATAAGAGAAAACTTATTGGATCAGATCTGTTTGTTTTTTCCCAGTGGGCTTCCTGGACACCCACTGGATTAAGCTCCTTAAACCTGCCCAAGGTGTTTTTGCATCACTATTGAGTCAGGGCTGTGGAATGTAAGAGTTTCCCTCTAATCTGTCTTTTTCTAGATGAACAGCCTCTGAGTGGCTTCAAGGACCAGCTGTGCTCACTGGTGTTCATGAACCTGACAGACCCCAGTACCCAACTTCAACTTGTTGGCATCCGTATGCTTACAGTCTTGGGTGCCCAGCCAGGTACATCTTAAGAGGGAAGACAGAAATTTAGGGTATTGGTCCCTCTCTTGTGATTTCCTGTCTTAAGTGAAGAACAGTCTTAATATCCTAGTTCATACTACAACTCTAAATGATTTGAGATTTCTAATAGGATTTTGGGTATGGTGGCTGTGGGGAAGGAAAGCTGAGGTTCACATTCCCTTTTAATCACAGATCTCCTGTCTTCTGGGGACTTGGAGCTGGCAGTGGGTCACCTATACAGACTGAGTTTCCTGGAGGAGGAGTCCCAGAGTTGGTGAGAATCTAAAGCAGCGAGATAGAGCAAGTTCTTCCCTGCCTCTGTGTTGGCAACAAGAGAACCAGCAAGGATCAGGGCTCTTGCTTCTGACTCTTGGCTCTCCTTAGGGGAGGTGGGCCCCATATTTGGCTGTGACTGCTAACCAATTGGAGAGATGCAGGACTGTGCTCTCTCTCTTTCTGTTTCTTTCTCTCCTCGGCATTAAGAAGTCGTGTCCAACTCAGTGGGATAGGTACCTGAGTCCTGCTTTTCATTTTCAGCAAGGCAGCCTCAGGGGCCCACACTTCTGAACCTGTCTGTGGCAGGCCTAGGTAAGAGAATAGTGGGCCAGAGCTCAGCTAATGCTCATCTGCCCTGTGCCCCCAGCAGTGTGGCAGCAATGGAAGCATCAGGAACCCTAGCCACTCTCTACCCTGTGGCCTTCAGCAGCCACCTAGTGCCCAAGCTTGCTGAAGAGTTGCATGTAGGTATGTGTCTCTAATCTTCTGTAGCCCACTCCTTCCCAGGAAGACTTTGGGAACCTCCATGCTTGCCATCACACAGTGAAACCTTGTCTCGTGTTCCTTTCAGGAGAGTCAGATTTGGCTAGAGGCGATGGGCCCACCAAATGCTCAAGGCATCTGCGCTGTCTGCAAGCCTTGTCGGCTGTATCAACACATCCCAGCATTGTAAAGAAGACCCTGCCTCTGCTGCTGCAGCATCTCTGGCAGATGGACAAAGGTAACTACCTACCAGCAATACAAAATAAGGAGTAGGCAAGGGCCAAGTGCTGGGCTGAGCTGAATAGGGAGCAATGGCCAGCTTCGGAGTCGATGCCTCTAAGGCAGTGGTTCTAATTGTGACTATACATAAAAGTCATATGGAGAACATTTTAAAAGTTTTGGTGCTTGAGTTTCACTCAGTCCAACTGAATCAATCTCTGAGGAAGGATGGGTCTTGGGCAAGAGTAATTGTTAAGACTGCCCAGGTGACTTTAATGTGGAGTCAGACTTGAGAAGCACAACTTTAAGGCCTTGCTACTCGAAATAATGGTCTGTTGCCCAGCAGCATGGGCATCATCTTAGGCCCCTACTGATCAGAATCAGCATTTGAACAGGGTCCCCAAGTAATGTGCAAGATCCCTGCCCCTCAAACTTGAGTGAGAAGTACTGCTCCAAGGCAAAAGTTACAGCAGCTCTTGCTACTGCAGACCTATGCATGATCACCATGGGCCCTCACTAACCACCTGGGATCCCTGCCTCTCTGCACATGCAGCCCTTGGGTAGGATGTCTGCAGTGATTGTTGTAGCAGCAGTTATGTAGTAAAAGGAACAGTGGGCTCAGAGTATGACCTGGGTTTGGTTTCTGACTTTGCACATACTGTGACCCTGAAAAACCAGAGATAATTTCACTGAGCCTCCATACCCTCTTCTACAAAATGGTGGAGTTGTTGGATTTTTAGGATTGTTGTGGAAAACAGTAAGAGAGTGTATGTGAACACTTGTGTTACACAGCCTGACACAGAACAGATCTCAACTCCAAAATTGAATAAATGAAAGGAATAGGCGAGAATAAAATTCCTTGGCTCTTTAATAAGAGACTCCTGGTCTCCTTGGAAACCCTGGTGGTGTAGTGGTTAAGTGCTACGGCTGCTAACCAAAGGGATGGCAGTTCAAATCCACCGGGCGGTCCTTGGAAACTCTATGGGGCAGTTCTACTCTGTCCTGTAGGGTCGCTCTGAGTCGAAATCGACTCAGCGGCACTGGGTTTGGTTTTTTTGTTTTCTGGTCTCCTTAGTCACTCTTCTTTAATTGTTCTTCCCATCTGCTGTATCTGAAATACCTGGAGGTGCTTTTAAACAAACCTCACAGGGAACACTGACTTTCTTGCCACACAGGGAATGTGGTTACAGGATCCAGTGAAGTTATTGCTGTCTGTCAGAGCCTCCAGCAGGTGGCAGAAAAATGCCAGCAGGACCCCGCGAGCTGCTGGTATTTCCATCAGACAGCTGTACCTTGCCTGCTTGCCTTGGCTGTGCAGGCTTCCATGCCAGGTAACCACACTGCTCTTCTCCTTCACTACCCCTCCTCTAGGAAGGCTGCCTTCCACTAGTACAGAACAGCACTGCCACCTTCTGGGAATCGCTAGTACTGCAATTTTCTACCTTCAGAAGCTTACTATTTTGAATTCTTTGTCTCAGAGAAAAGTTTGCCAACCTGACCAATGGTAGGAACCAAAATCTATTAGTGTTAGTAACACTCAAAAGGATATACTCTTTTTTTCTCTTTTAAGTGCTATGACATTAGTTAGAATTAGGCTCTGGAGTCAAGCAGACCTGTTTGGGTTTCATCCTCAATTCTACCACTTGCTAACCTGGGCAAAGATATTTAGCCTTCTCAGCCTCAGTTTCCACATTTATAAAATGGAGAGAAAAAATAATAGTTCACAGGGTAGTTGGTAGGGATTACACGAGATCATGTATAGTGCATGGCAACATAAACCGTTGCCGTCGAGTCAGTTCCCACTCATAGCGACCCTATGGGACAGAGCAGAACTGCCTCGTAGCGTTTCCAAGGACTGCCTGGTGGATTCAGACTGCTGGTGCTCAATATTTGATAGTTGCTATAAATGGTAAGAGCCCATGAAGGTAAGTCCGTGTTATTTGTCTTCGAAAAGACCATTGTTACCGTTGCTGATGTTAAAAACATTCCTATCAGCTGTCCACTTACTTTCCACCAGTGGCATCACTAGGGGAGTGCAGAGGGTGTGGACCTCACCGGGTGACACTGTCAGAGTGGGTGACACCAAAATGACTGTCTAACTTTCTCATGCTCTCTGGTCAGAGCTGTCACTTTTCCCCAATTACAATGATGCTTCGAATCACATTCCATCTGCACGCCCTGCAAGCACCTGCTGTACGTACCCACTGTGGTTCTCCTTGCTGCCGGTGTTTCCATGGTCACAGATTCTGTCAGATTTCCTGGTGTTTTAGCTACGGTAATGTGGTAGTTAGTATTTGTGAACCCGTATCAATAACATTTTTGAGAACGTAAGTAATTAAAGGAAAAGAAGAGATGCTATACAGGAATTAGGATTTATCAGTAACATTAGTGCAGAAAACATGAAGGATTCTCTATGGTCTGGGACGGAGGTCCACAGAGGGGGGTGACACCAACCCTAGTGACACCACTGTTTTCCAGTGTTGCCAAGTCCAAGGACTGTGCACAAAGTTCCAAAGAGCTCCCTGTGGCCTCAGATTAGACCACTTGCGTCTCCAGTCCCTTGACTGTTCTCAGGTCTACAGAACTACTAGGGGCAGATTAAAAACTGATGCTGTTGTAACTCGGGTCCTACCTCAGTCATAATGATAGGACCTAGCCATACGGAACTCTGAACCACTCACTTACGGCCTTGTGATTCCCCATGGGTCTCTATGTGTGTGTGTTACTTTGTTTTTGCAGAGAAGGAGCCATCAGTTCTGAGAAAAGTGCTGTTGGAGGATGAGGTCTTGGCTGCCATGGTGTCTGTCATTGGCACTGCCACCACCCACCTGAGCCCCGAGTGAGTAAAACATAGATGTGTTGGCATTCTGAACAAGCAGCAGCAGACAGCTGCCCTCTGAGCTGTCCTTTTACCCAGGTTTAAATGTGGAGCCAGTTTTTTGTTTTTTAAGTTTTGCTGGCAAAGTAAGAGAAGGGCTTTTCCGTGCTTTTGGGCTCTGGGGGCGGGTGAGCCATGGGCCAGTAGTTCTTAGCTGCAGATGTGCATAATAATCACCTGGGGAGCATTTTTTAAATATACACTGAGCTCTCTCACTAGATTGTAAGCACCAAGGGAATAGGGACTTGATCTGATTCCCTGATGTATCACCAGGGCCTAGGACAGGAACAGTGCCTGGCACATAACATGTGCTGAGTTCATAACTGAGTACGTGAATGACCATGACCTGGCCCATTGACTCAGCGGTTCTAACGTGAACCCCTGCTGGAAAAGCTTTGCTGTGGAGGTGAGGGCTGCTTTAGAATCCTGGCTTCTTGGGTAACATCACATGTTCTACCCTCAGCTTAGCTGCCCAGAGTGTGGCCCGCATTGTGCCCCTCTTTCTGGATGGCAACATCTCCTTTCTGCCTGAAAACAGCTTCCCATGCAGATTCCAGCCATTCCAGGTGAGGGTTTGATGGATCGGGGAAGAGAATCTTAGGACGTTAAGTCCTTCAAATGTGTTGATGAGGGTAAGTCTGGGATGGGCATAGAAGCAGACAGGCCTATTGCAGGCAGGACAGGCCTGATAGGGTTCTTCTTCCTTTACAGGGTGGCTCCCCAGGACAGCGGCGGCTAGTTGCATTGCTTATGGCCTTTGTCTGCTCCCTGCCACGAAACGTGAGCACATTTGGGGGGCATACTTGTTTAACCACAAGGGGAGGCAGGTTCTAAGTGACTTCTGGGCTGAAATTTGCCACAGGCTAAGCTGGTGTTCTTTCACTTCCCCCATTGGAGAAGTTAGTTCTCATCCATCCTGGCGCCTGCTGCCACTTTCTGCTCGGTATCTCTCAAAGTGTTCTCTGGGTCCGTTACATGACTAGGTTTTCTGTAGGTGGAAATCCCTCAGCTGAACCAACTCATGCGGGAGCTTCTAGAGCTGAGTTGCTGCCACAGTTGCCCCTTCTCCTCCACTGCTGCTGCCAAGTGCTTCGCAGGACTCCTCAACAAGCACCCTGCAGGTACTAGGGATGAGCATGGAGCTTGAGGGCAAGACTGGGGCAAGAGCTCCCTGAATCACCATAAAAGGAGCTTGCTGATAGTATAACAGGGCTCAAACTATTCAGGCACTGCCCTAGGACAGCCTTTGGGATGAGAGTCAAGACCAGAGTTGGGCAAAGCATTGCAGGGCATAAGGGGGGGGGGTGAGTACAAGCAGAATGCTTGATCTACTTCTGCCATCCTACTCCCTACAGCAGAGCTGTTACGGACAGTTCTTTGTTGCAAGTAGACAGCCGTTGCTGTTTAAATGCTGGCACCCCTGCATTATGAGAACTCCACGCTCCCGCATCCTAGAGCTGAGTGGGCAAGGTCCACAGGCAGAGTGGTAATTGTTCTTTTTTAACAGCTTCTCAGGGAGCGCTGCGTTTAGGTGATTTACATTCATTATTAAAGGAGAAATTTGTAGCCTTTACATCAGCATTTCTTCCCTCCTTTTTAGGGCAGCAGTTGGATGAATTCATACAGCTGGCTATGGACAAAGTGGAGACTGGCCTGGGCTCTGGGCCATACAGCGTTCAGGCCTTCACATTGCTTCTCTGGGTAAGGAACTGGACTGGCAGTTATGTCTGGCTAGATAAAGTAGATCTGTTTGACCATGAACCAGAAGCATATGCTTCTCAGGGTTCTGGGTTTGAGGGTCGTGCACGCCCTTACTGTTCTCTTTCTGATTACAGGTAACAAAGGCCCTAGTGCTCAGATACCACCCTCGCAGCTCCTGCCTCACAGACCGAGTAAGTCTTTTCTGGAGACAGGAGAGCCTAGGATCTCACCAGGAACTTCCCTGTCAATCCTTGTCCTTCCAGATACGACTTCCATTTTCCTCTTGGGTCTTCAAGATCCTTCTTCTCTGATGTACCTCAAAGACTTTTTTTTCTAGCTCATGGGCCTCCTGAGTGATCCAGAACTAGGTCCAGCAGCAGCTGACGGCTTCTCTCTGCTCATGTCCGACTGCTCTGACGTACTGACCCGCGCTGGCCATGCTGAAGTGCGGATCATGTTCCGCCAGCGGTTCTTCACGGATAACGTGCCTGCCTTGGTCCAGGGCTTCCATGCTGCTCCGCAAGGTGAGGAGAGCCTGAAGGGAAGGCCCCAAACACACATCTTCTCTGCTTTGCCCAGACCACATTCCCTAAAGTGGTAATTGAGGGCCTGAGTGCTGCTTCAGAGCTGTAACGTGGTCTATACCTACAAGACTAAACTTTCAGGTTCTTGTCCTCCTTTTTCCTTATGACTGGCATACCTTGCTTATTCTGAGCTTGAGGGGTTTTTTACTTCTTTGTTGGCTGATATTCCAGGCTCAGAGATTAGAGTTGAATTCTCAAGCTATTGTCTAAGTCTAGTTTCTCCCCTGAGCTTTTCCATTTGTTACAGATGTGAAGCCAAATTACCTGAAGGGTCTATCTCATGTACTTAACAGACTGCCCAAGCCTGTGCTCTTGCCAGAGCTGCCCACAGTAAGTCCTACAGTCGGACCCTCTGAGTAAGGGACAAAGCCATTGGTTTCTAGCTGAGACTAGAAAGGGGACGAGGATAGCCAGGATCATCGGGTAACATGGTTATCCCCCCACTTTCCTGTTGTCCCTTAGCTTCTCTCCTTGCTGCTGGAGGCCCTGTCCTGCCCTGACTGTGTGGTACAGCTCTCCACCCTCAGCTGCCTTCAGCCTCTTCTACTGGAAGCACCCCAAGTCATGAGTCTTCACATTGACACCCTCGTCACCAAGTTTCTGAACCTCAGCTCTAGCCCTTCCATGGTGTGTTGAGCCCCAGCAACCCTTTGGCACCTGTGTCTCACCTTCTCATGCCTCCCCTCATCTCCTTATGGTTGTGTTCCAGGCGGTCCGGATAGCAGCACTGCAGTGTATGCACGCACTCACTCGCCTGCCCACCCCTGTGGTGAGTACCTCAGACCCTCTCTGGCATGGAAATTTCTTAGATGAGCCAGAGAAGTACCTTTTTGCCTTAGTCAAATGGGATTAGCAACCCTGCTGTGTAACTGAAGTATGAACTACAAGGTGTAGACAGGCAAGGATTTTCTTCCTTGGGCCCAAAGTGGACTCAGTAAATCCCCACTACCCTATAATAAAATGACTATCCTGCAACATAGCATCCTCTGGAATCACTAAAGAAAAACAAGACAAGTTTTGCTTTCTTCTCAATATTAATTGGACAAAGTCAGAGAATTGGCTCTCTCAGTTGTCTTGGTCTTGAGCAAGCCTCAGATTATTTCTTCTGACTCCACAGCTGCTGCCCTACAAACCACAGGTGATCCGGGCCCTAGCCAAGCCCCTGGATGACAAGAAGAGACTGGTGCGCAAGGAAGCAGTGTCAGCCAGGGGAGAGTGGTGAGTTTCTAGCCGATGGGCGAGATGGGGGTCGAAACGAGCTTCATAACTAATACTGCAAATGTTCTTTTTGCCTACAGGTTTCTGCTGGGGAGCCCCGGCAGCTGAGCCCTTGGCCTTGGCCGTGACTGTTCTCACTGACAATCTAACCCAGGATTACTAATTATTGAGCCATCTTGCTCAAGGCAGGGAGACCACTGGCGTCTGACTTCCTCTCCACTGACACAGCACAAATGCTGGGCCTCTGCTGCACGGCTGTACAAGAAACATAGGAATCCTGACTTGTAATGGGTTTGTGAAGTAACGAAGTGTGAGACTACTTGTATGTGAAGAAGGATCTTGTGGGCTCTTTCATGTATATGGCCGAAAAAGGAAGATGTGCTGCTGAGGGGTGAATGCAAATGAATGTGGCCCTGAGGACCAGGGAGGGTGGATGATGTGTGTGTACTTGCTGGAGAATAAAGGTTTCTTTTGGTAATGGGGCTGTCAGGTGTTCCCCCGTCTCCCACCCTGTGCCTCAGGAGCACATAACCAGAGGAGTCACTAGCATGCAATAGAAGAACACTATTGATACGGATTAGCCAAGACTTCTTCAACGCATTTAGCCCCTACATGTAGGGCGTAGGGAGCATGACCAGAACACCTACTCACTATGCCTGGACCCTAACTTTCCCCCTTCCCTGCCCTACAGTAAAGGCAAAGAGTGAGAAGCACAGATGTTTAAAAATCCAATACCTTTATTTTTGCACCCTTCACCAGCACATGAGAAGTGGCAGTAACCTCAGCAGCAGCCTGATACCTTTGCCCTGTTGAGAAGTCAGGATCTCACTGTACCATTCAGGTATTTTCTTAGACAGCAAGTGAGAGAGGTGGTGGCCAAGCCCAGTGCCGTAACCCGGAGGAGGTTGTGGTCAGCACTGGGCAAGCTGGCTAGCTGCCTAACAGCCCGTCTGGGGCTGGAACTTCTGTTTGCCTGAGTAAAGGGACATCAGTCCCAGGATTTCCCCACATCATGCCCTGTTTCTGCAGTAGCCAGCAGGTTGGTCCTTGAGTTATCCCTGCATGGGATCCTAAGGAAGGCCCACTGGCTCTTGTTCAAAGATTCCAAGAAAAACTGCCCTTGGAGGTCCTTGAGACAATGTAGGAAGCAGAATGAATGCTAGTCACGGCTGACACACTCCAGTTCACACTGCCATCACAGAAGCTGAGTGAGCAGCCACCCAGGGAGGGGGGTCCCAGCTTATTCCATTCCCATGGGGCAGGTGACTAGAAGGTAACAGCACCCGGGTAAGCCAGTGCCTACAAGAGAAGATGGAGACGTCTCTGAGTTCCAAGAGCTCTAGGTCTTCTTCCTTCTAGATCCTCATTCCTCAGCAAGGATATATCTGAAGCTACCTTGGTATTGTACTAGTCACAAAGGTAAAAAAAATTCTAATCTCCTCTCCCTAATTTTTGTCCAGTGAATGCACCTTTAGTGCTTTGAAAGCCTTTAGAAATTTCAAGTTAAACTTCTAATGGGTCACCGCAGGCCCAGTGATAGACAGGAATGTTATGAGGATGGGAGGGGGTGGTAGGACGGTACTTAGGGTCACCTGATTGTTATTGTCTCAGTAGTTCCATTTGGAAAATTACCACCCTTGTGCTGAGAGAGCTAGCCTCATTTATGATCTTATGATCTCTGTCACAAATTCCTTCAGTCCCACAAATTATTGGCTTGAACTCCAGACATTGCCACACAAGTGGGAGGTGACTGGTGGCCACTCTACCTACCTAGAGGTCTCTTCTGGAGAAGAGCTTTCTCAAGATTCTGTTCTAGTCATCTTGAAGCCACATCAGCTATTTAAACCATGTGGTTCTGCACTGAACCCCCTTTGGCTCCAATAAGCAATGATCTCTATTCCTGGAGCCTAGAACTGCACCGTCCAATATGATAGCCACTAACCACACGTGGCTACTTAAATTAATTAAAATAAGATTGAAAATTACCAAATTTTTTGCAAATTACACACCTGCACGTACAATGCGCGTAGCATGCCTAGGAAAATATGTGCGAGGGGGTTGCATGGTTGGCAAAAAAAAGTATAACGTCCTCTAACTTTATCAGTCACACTAGCCACATTTCAACTGCTCAGTGGCCACATGCGACCAGTGGCTACTGTGTTTAGACAGCACAGGTCTACAACATTTTTTCGTCACAGAGTTCTATTGAGCAGCACTGATCTAGATGTTTTACTTTACCTTCCCGTGTCCACGCCCAGGAATACCTTCCAGTTGTCCAAACAGCCGTAGTTATAAGGATTCCTAAATACCTGGAGCCAAGAAGAACACATATTTCTAGGAGCCCCTTCTACTTAATCCCTGTTCAACTTTCAAATCTAAATTAGCTAAGATAAACCTCAGTGAAGCATGGTTCTGGTGTTCTAGGGTGTCTGCCCTAGCGTGTTTACAGGGCAGCAGATTCTGTTAACCCACCCACCCCAGGCCCTCAGCCCTACTCACTCTGCCCTTGGACTGTAGCCGACATCTCTCCTTCTTGTTGATGTGCCGTTCAATGCTAGTCTCACCTCGACTGATGAGCACAGCATGCCATACAGTTAGGGCACCCAGGGCAAGTGCCACAGAACTAAGAAAAAAGAGGCAAAGATTGGTGGAGCTTAGAGGGGCTGGAGGGAGGCCTGTAACTGATCCGAATGATAACGATTACGTAGGGACCTCTCAATGGTTTAGCGCTCAAGTATTAGTACTCAGAAGATAAGCCAGGCGACCTGCTTCTGAAAGGTCACAGCCTTCAAAACTCAATGGAACAGTTCCACTCTGCATACACGGGTTGCCGTGAGTCGGAATCAACTGGACAGGGACCTCTCTGCCTATGTCTTCCTTATGTCCTAGCCTGAGGCAAGGCCTACTATTTTAGTTGTAGTATCCTATACTGTAGGTTAACTCTTACTGCATTATGTCTATAAAAATCATTAACAAAAAAGCATCAACATGGGCTAAGAATAAACTATGTCAAAAGGAGAATGGAGAAATAAGTCTGTATTATTAAGAAAAATGTTTTGTGATTCTAAAAACATCCATCCATACTTGAGAGACAGTAAAAAAAACCCACTGACTCACAGTGACCACAGAGACAGTACAGGGTAGTAAAAGCACAGGGGGTTGGAATCTGATAGCATGGAATTCAAATTCCAGCTCTACCGTTCTTAGCTATGTATCACTGAACAAATCACTTCACCCCTCTAAGTTCTCCTTATCTAAGAAACGCAAGAAACTACCCTTTAGGGTTACTGTGAGGATGAAATAAAATAAACTCAGCTTACCTTGGCACATAACAAGCACTCAGTGCTAGTGTCCTTGGTGCTGACTCTTTGCCAGCCTAAATTAGAATAGAATGGTGGCAGTTTACACAGGGATGGGTTCCTGCCTGTATTGGGCACCTAACAAGGTTTTCCTCAAGCTGCCCCTCCCTTCAGCTGTTAAAAAAATGAGAGCTGGATACCTGCACAGGAACCAGAGGTAGACGAGACTCTTGTGAGTTATCCTTTCTCGAAAAGAGAAGGTGGGTGGTGGTGTCTGGTGATAAGTCTAAAAAAACAAAATAGCAAAATGTGGTTCATTTGCTCTGGTGGTCTCCAGCAATTTGTTCCCAGCACCTATAGGTGAGATCCAAACCCAGGCCAAGAAGAAGATTAAAGCCACAGAGGAGTCAGGGCAGCAGCCAGATGGGTGGACTGAGCCCAGAGACATCACCACGTGGACAAACACTGGGCACAGCAGGTCTGGACAAGATGGCAAAGCACAGAAGGAGCCGACCCTGGGCCTTTAGATTTGACTTAACAAATGGGGCTCCAGGGGAAGCCATTCTACTCTCCAGCTGGAACTCCTTCACTATGTGGCTTTATCCCCGAGAGGAGACCAGACCCACACCCAGTATGGACTGACTAGAAGGGAGAGAAACGTGAGCATCTGAAGGGACACCCAAGGTACAACTGTACAAGCCCAAGAAATGCTCAGAATAGAGTCCTAAAAGACATGTGGAAAAGGGATAATCCTGACATGGATGCAGATGACCTGGAGCAAAGGATGACCTGCCTAGCCCAGTGAACTCTCTGACCCCTGGAGCCCCATTACACAGACTTACAGACTTCTTGCTGCTCAGGCCATCGCCATGGCAGAGTCCTTGCTCAACCCAAAGAGGAGGTGATAATGGGATAGGTAACCTAACACTCACATACTAGGGACATTCTAGCTTGTCCCCAAGCCACTTAAGAATACCCATTGAACACAGCCTCTCAAAACACCCCCTATCCAATCTACAGGAGCTACTCAACCAGCTTCCACAACTAAACTAGCAGGCCCAGCCCCAGTTGCCTCAGCAACTCTATACCCCCAGGCCTGAGCAGCAGGAGGCAGTGGGGTGGGGACGGCCCACCTGGTTGGCAACCGCCTGTAGTTTGTTCTTGTCGAGCTGTTTCATTTTCTAAGGGGATTGAAAACAGTGCTGGTTATACTCTCAGGCCTCTAGAATGGGGTGTTACCAGCCCCATCTTTAGGGACAGATTCCACACCCCAAAGCTCTGTTCTACTGAGCTGCCCTGCTCCTAACCACAGGCTCACCTCAATGGCAGCATAAGCCTCCCGGAAAAGGTCCCAGCTTCCGTAGCTGCAGTAGACACAGCCCAAAGTCATGAAAAAGCAGAATGAGAAGAAGTACCGATGGTTGTAGTGGCCCACACAGTTGTTTAGCCAGGCTGGTAAGAAAAGGATTAAGGATAAGATCAAACAACTTCAAGGGGTGGCTGTCCCTCTCTGGTTCATCCTTGATTCATGATGGCATCACCCAAGCCCAAGGATTCCAGGCACCAGGAATTAATTTTCCAAAGGCAGGAAAACAGGAAGATGTTTCCAGGGGTTGAGATGGAAGTGTTCTAAGCTTTTCAGAGCCTTCACAAGCCCCACTAAGAAAGCAGGAAAACTAAAATCCTTCAAGGAATCTGCGCCAGAACTTCAGCCTAGCTAGGGTCAACCAGATATCTGTATGGGACAGCAGAAGGGGACCAGTGGATCTATCTGGCACACCCAAGGGACAGCCAAAGAAGCCCAGACATCTCTTCCTATTACATGGAGCTTCTCCTGTACCCATCCAGCAGCTGTCAGCATGATAGTTTACAGGAGAAAGAGCTGCTAGAACAAATCCTTGCTCCAAGGAGATGCATCCCACAGAGCCTGTCTGCCTTTTGCTCCCCTCAGGAGATGGTGAACCCCCACATCTCTTCAAACTTCTGAGCCCAGCGCTCTCTCCAAGGTGATGCTAGAAGCCTTGGGTTTGTGGCCATTAACCCTGTGCAGTGCTCTGGAGCCAAGAAAAAGGCCTCAGGCAGAAGAGATAGCAAAAGGATACGGCAGTGGTGATCCATCTTCAGCACACACCTGTGAGGGAGGGACACAGGCTCTGTTACAGTGGCCAAGGTTCTTGAGATGTCAGTGCCAGTCCTTTCCTACAAGGACCAGTATCCTGCCGAGGTGGAAAGGGCAGACTGTGAAGACAGCCAGGCCTTACTTCAAACCCAGCTCTGCTGTTTACTGGTTGTATCACACTGGGCGAGGTAACTTCTCTCTGAACCTCGGTGTCTGTGAGTGACAATAATACCTAACTCGTAGGATCATTCTCAGGACTAGGTGTCACAGATAGCACAGTGTCTGGTGCATGGCAGGTACATCATAACATTGAAATCTTATTAAATTCCAGGTCTAGGTTTTGCCGTGGGGCTACAGCAGAAGGGCCACAGCTGGGGTTCACAGAGGGCAAAGCCAAGACCCACCTATTGCAGATGCTGCAGTGGTGTGTTCGGGCCGGCTTGGGATAAATGCACTTCTTACAGATAGAGACAGTTGCGATGTCATTCCTGCCCTGTGCAAAGGGAGAAAAGCATCATGGCAGCTATAGCAGCACCAATCTTGCACCTCAGAAGATGCTAAGGCACCCTCCTTCCCCACCCCTGGAACTGGCTTCCACAGCCTGTGACTCCCCCTCCCCTCCCATGCCACTATGGGAACCCACCTGGGGTGGGTATCCAGGCGGAGTGGTGATGGCCTGGTAGTAATGGAAGACGATGAGGATCAGATTCCAGTGACTATAGAAGAAATGCCAGCAGAGTCGTGGCACTGAGTAGGTTTGGAGGATGAGGGGCAGGACACATAGGTAGGCGATGGCCACGATGGAGCCAGTCAGCACAATCACCAGCACCACGAACACCTGCCAACACCAGTAAGGTCTGAAAGTGTGAGGTAGACCCAGCAAGAGATCCTTGCCAACACCCAAGCAGATTCAGGAATTTCCCTAAGGATAAGGGCTAGCCTCTAAAACGTGTCCCTCTCCTACCCCAAAACATCCCTCTCCCTGGTCTCTGGGGGTCACTCACCACCCCGAACCAGCGGATCACGTTGTCCACCAGCCAGTAGATAGGCTCAAAGGCAGCGTCAACAGCCGTGTCACTGCCCCCAAAGGAGTTGTAGAGCAGAGAGCGCAGGCAGACCTTTCCATAGCGCCAGCGCTGTACCAGGCCCCGGAGCAGAGGTGGGCAGCGGCGCCTATAGCCCAGGAGCAGAAGCAGGCGCAGGCAGAGGCGGGCTGGACCCAGCAGCAGGCTCCGCTGGCCCCGCATGGCTCCTAGGAGAGCATACCACTGTGAGGATCCAGCGTGGTTCCTGTCCCTCCCTATTCCCACCAGCAGGGAGACCCAAAGCACCAGCTTAGAGGACAAAGACCTAAGACTGGGACCCAGCTAGGCCAGTCACAAGCTGTGTGAAGTATGGAGATCACTTCATTTCTTATGGGAATATGCAGTGCCAATGTCTCAACCAAGTTACATGGGAGGACTGCAGGTTCTTAGCCTACAGAAATCCTATATACATCATACCAAGTGGGTGCACAGCAAATCTGAGGTGATGAACATCTAGAGTACAGGGCCATTATGGACTGAACAGTGTCCCCCATAAACGTGTTGTGAAACCCAACCTGTGGTTATAATCCCATTTGAGAATGGGTGTTCTCTGTTATGATAATGAGACAGTGTTAAGTGTAGAGTGTGTCTTAAATCCTAAAATCTGTAAAACCAGATTAGGCATAGAGAAGCACAAGGAGATATGAGACAGATGCCACACACCACACGAAGATCACCAAGGAACAAGGACCTTCCCCCAGAGCCAAGAGAGAAAGCCTTTCCCTAGAGCCAGTGTCCTAAATTTGAACTTCCAGCCTCCTCAACTGTGAGAAAATGAATGAGTTTGTTAAAACCCCCCACTTGTGGTATTTCTGTTGTAGCAGCACTACATAACTTAAGACAAGGGCCACGGTAAAGGGGTGAAGGAGAGGCTGGCAGCTCTAAGCTCAAGAAGATTCCTTGGAGTTACCTATGTAGACAGATGACTGGATGGAGTATGGGTCTCCTGCATGCCCTGTCTCATCAGTCCTCCTCCTCACAACTGTTCTTCCCAAGAACAGCTGGCTCCTCTAAGTGGGGGAGTGAGTGCATGGCACACGGACCTTGCACCTAGATCTTCCTTGATGCTATCTGAGTCCTGCCCGTGCACTCAGGGCTGACTTTACAGGCCAGCAGACCCAAGCTGGCAGCATGAGATTCCCGTCTCCTCATCGGGACAGCTCAGCTGCTCCTTGCATAACACAAAATTCCTTATCTCCAATTCCAGCCCCAGCCCCAGCCCCAGCCCAAGGATACACAGAAGCCAAGACAACCTCAGGTATCCAGAGCAGAATACCACCACAGACAGTAAATACCAGCAGTGGGAGGGGCCCCCTGCTTCCCTTGGACCCAAGCCTTCCAGCCAGCTCTTTAGCCCTTTCCACAGCACCCCTGCAAATGCCTCCATCTCCTCTATGCTGTGTCTACCTCATCCAACAACAATGGAAGGAGGTCGGCTGCCCAGGCAGTGCCCAGAACAGAAGACAGAGATGCTCTAACAGATTCCTGTGATGATCCTCTCATCAATTCTGCAGATTAAAGTCCTTTAGCAGAAAAGAAAGTATTTCATTTTCCCCCAGGATGGCCACAGAGGGCTGCTTTGTCTTCAGCAACTCCACTGACTTATTTAACAGGCAGCTCAAAACCCAGCAGAAACTGGAGGAGGCTGCTCCACTCTAGGGAGGTTTCAATTCGGTAACTGGAGCAATGTCTCTCCTTGCACCCTGGCTCATCCCCACAAAAGGTCTTTCAAAGAAAGCACTTAATTACCTCCTTCCACAAGCCTTATAACTGCCTAAGGCAAACAGAAACCCAGCAGACATGGCTTACAAAGACAGGGAAGAAACACAAATCCACAGGGACCCATACTCTGCACCAGGGTAAAGGAACGAGCCATTCCTATCACCTCCTAGGAAACTAAGAGAAGGCATGTGGCGGGGGTAGAAAAGAGAAAAAGGAAAAATACAAACTTCCCACTTTCTCTGAGTTGGACTCCTATTGTTTGGGATCATGATTTGTCTTGAAGCATGAATTTTCAAAATAGTGGACAGCCGCATCAGATCAAAGTGGGACAAAGCATCACCCCACAACAAATCCAGGTGGCTTTTGGATTGTCCACACCACCGTTCATTCCCTCATTATGGTTAATGGAGAGTTGCCTATGTATAGCTGGCAAATCAGTTGCATTCCTTACTTGTGAAAAATGTAAATTATATGCCACCGTAGAGCCAACTCTTCTAGTCAATAAAAAATATCTTCCTTCTCAGATTCACCGCTTTTCCCATCGTTCTCACCCACCTCCTGAATTTCTAAGCCCCACAGGAAAGCCCTGCCTCAAAAACTAGATTTAGTTCTTGAGTAAGTTCTGTGATCTTGGGCAAATCATTTAATCCTGCTGGGACTCAGTCTCCTTGTGTTCCCATACAATGAGAGGGTAGGATTAAATGCTAAGGTCCTTTCCAGCTCTAACCCTTTGTGATTCTATGTATATAGTTAATAAGGTATAAAAACCCACTGCTGTCAAGTCAATTCCGACTCATAGCGACCCTATAGGACAGAGAAGAACTGTGCGGTAGTTTCCGAGGAGCGCCTGGCAGATTCAAACTGCCGACCTCTTGGTTAAGAGCCGACCTCTTGGTTAAGAGCCGACCTCTTGGTTAAGAGCCGACCTCTTGGTTAACAGCCGTGGCACTTAACCACTACGCCACCAGGGCTTCCAGTAAGGTATAAATGAAATGTTTATAAAGTGCTTAGCACAACGATACCTGCCTCATAGAAGTGCTTGATAAATACTTGAATGAATAAATGACCTGGAACACTTGGATGAGTGATGCAAAAGTGGAAAGGCTGGTCAGATGTTTATCTGTCCTACAAATACCAGCAAGGATACTCCTAATGATAACAATTGCCGCTACCATTCTTCTTGATCAAAGAGAAACTGCAACTGCTATTAGAATCATACCACTTAAGAGCTAGAAGACATTTAGAAAATAAGTCCAACCTGAAGCCAACCCAAACACATAAACAGTTTGTATATGCAGAGTACAGAACAGATTTGAGTGTACAAAGTAGGAAGCCAGAGCTCCCCAACTTTAGCTACTGGGGAGGGGATGCCAGGAAAGAGATGTGTATATAGTCCATCGGCTACAATAAAGCATATGGAGTTTTCATCTCAGGAAATTAAGGTGGGGGGGCAGACCTCAAAAAAATGGGGGGGAGGATTTCAGAGTGAACAGGGGAGGAAGTAGAGCAAAACAGTTTCACTGTCACTCCAAGAACAAGCCCTGAGCACTCTGACCCCTCAGTGGTAGCCACAGGCCATAGTGACATCTGCCAGCCAACTAGGGATTGTAGGCCACAGCACTAAAGGGAGAATCCCTTCTTCCCAAGGCACTAAATCACCATCTGCCTCATAGGGAAGCTGGAAATGGGGGTGGGGAGTAGACAGAGAGGGATAGATTCCAAAGCCACCAGCAGGCAGAGGAAACAGATTAAAAGTCGTGGCAAATCTCATCTGAACAAAGATGCTGCTCTCAGGATATCTGCAATCTCAAGCAGCAGATCTCGGGCGGGCATCAGTAAAGGGCAGCATTTTATTCATTTGCATGACTTCGCTTCCGGACTAACGTGCTGGGAAGAAAAAAGAGTGGCAATATCAGAAGCTAAGGATGGGCCCACACGACCAGAGCTCCGCTTGAGAGAATCCGACTGCAGAATCCGAAGCTGCAGTTAGAGAAATCGGGAAGAGGTTTTATTTCTCAAGGAGGACGGCGTGGTCAAAGTGCGATGGGCTGAAAGTTAAAAAAAAAAACTCCTGTGTGGACTCTACCTTGAACTATCTTCGAGACTTTGAACAAGTAAAATCCTGTCTCTGGATCTGAATTTCCAAATCCATGAAATGAGCGAGTTGGGTTGCTTGGCCTTCCTGCTCCGCTCGTTACCGCTGCCCGGAGGGTGCGCTTGGCCGAGCCAGCGAAGGGCACGGCCCTGCAGGGCGGAGCAAAGAGAGCAGGAACCCGGGGACTCCACAGGGCTCCAGGAAAGGGCCCCACCTCAGAAAAAGGGACCAGGATGGCGAGCAAGAGCCGCGGCTTTGCTCTTACCTGCCGCCTCTCCGATTAGCTAAATCCAGCCCCGCAGCCTCCGCCGCCCTTCACTGCCAGCCCCTCCAGCTCGGCGCCCAGACTCAATCCGACCCAGCGTGGCCCGCCGGCCGCAACACCAGCGGGGGGACCCGGACCCACAGCCAGCCCATCCTCGACCACAAACAGGCGCAAGCGCAACAGCAGGAGCCCTGGAGCTCCGCCCCGGGACCTGTCTCGGGACAACCTGGGATATGAAGTTTGTCCCTCGAGGAGGGGGTGGGGCTCCCGTAGATCACGTGATAACACACACCAATTGGCGCGTTTGTTACTGACGAGCTGTGCCTGGATTTGGCCAATAAGAAGTCGGCCTCGTTTTCATCCGGGCTCTGGGACAGTGGCTGTCATGGCGCCCCCCGTGAGGTACTGCGTCCCGGGTAAGTGAGCTGTCTGCCGAGTTTTGGATTGGGACAGAGGCCGGAGGCTGGACGGCCAACAGCTCCTGGGGGTCTGTGGCTGACGCGGCGCTTCTTCTGCAGGCGAACGTCTGTGTAACTTGGAGGAGGGCAGCCCGGGCAGCGGCACCTACACCCGGCATGGCTACATCTTCTCGTCGCTTGCCGGCTGCCTGACGAAGAGCAGCGAGAACGGCGCGGTAAAGGCGACGGCTTTCCGTCCCCTCGGTCTCTTTCTCTTAGGCTTCCTTTGATTTCGCGGTTCTTAGGCCGGGGCGCTGAGAACGCGTTTTCAGTGCCTCACCAATAGAAAAACTTGGCCTCTGAATTTTTTCCAGCTGTAATCTTCGTTGCTGTGCGCCTGGCCACCCTCGACCAGCTGTGGTGATCTGGCTTTGTTGTGCTGCTAACACTCGGGGTGGGAGGTTGGGGGGAGGAGAGGTGAGCTGACAGTAACCCAGCCCAGGCGTGAGCTGAATGCTGAGTGTCACCTGGCTTCAACCTTCTTCACTCTCTCCACCCTCGTTCTTTGCGATCTTGTCATATTGGCTTCTTCCAGCGTCGCTAAAGCATTAAGCTCTCTCCTGCCACAGAGCCTTTATACATGTGCCATCAGTCTGGAACATGCTCCACTCGCTCTTAGCCTAGTTAACACCTATCCTCCTTCCTACCTATTCTCCTCAGCCTAGTTTTTCTTCTCCTACTCTACATACCTATCCTAGTAGTCTCTCAAGTATAATCTCAAAGAAGCCCTCCTGAACCCACTAGTTGGGGAAGAGCGTTTTGTGTCTTCTCGTTTGTCGTTTATTTGTTTTGTTAAACACTCTCAACTGTATTCCTTTCCTTCCAAGCACTCATTTCAGCTTATAATTAAACAGTCATCTATATATTGCCTACTAGACTCTTAAGTTCCAGGAAAGCAGGCCTCACCATCATTCCCTCAGCACCTAGCACAAGGTAGATGTTCAATAAATGTTTGTTGAATGAATAAGTAGTACTATCCACACTGACCCAAGGCGTGGTGTTTTCATTCGCCTCAAATGCATGTGAAAGCTGCACAGTGAATAAGGAAGACCAAAGAAGAATTGACGCCTTCAAATTATGGTGTTGATGAAGAATATTGAATATACCGTGGACTGCAAGAAAAATGAACAAGTCTGTCTTGGACGAAGTACAACCAGAATGCTCCTTGGAAGCAAGGATGGCGATACTTTGTCTCACGTGCTTTGGCCATGTTATCAGGCAGGATCAGTCCCTGAAGAAGGATATCATGCTTGGTAAAATAGAGGGTCAGTGAAAAAGAGGAGGACCTTGAATGAAATTTGATGGTGCAGGACTGGGCAGTGTTTCCTTCTGTTGTACATAGGGTTGCTGTGAATTGGAACCAACCTGATGGCACCTAACAACAACATCCTCCCTAGTTCCAGAGGCTGATCCAGGATTAGCTCAGGATCAGCTGAGCAATCTTTGAAGGAGCAGCTTAAGACAAGTAGCATAGTAGAAAAAGGATTCAGAATTATAACATGTAGGTACTGACTCAGTAGACCTTGATTCTGCCTCGGTTAAAAGATTTAAACTCTCTGGCATTAGATTCTTCCTCATCTGTGAAATGAGGAGCTTTTTATTCAACCAGTTGTGAAAATATCCTTAACATTCCTTAGTTTGTTCACAGAGGTCTGTTGAGCATTTTCACATGCCAGGCCCAGTGCTAACCTCTGAGGGTCTAGTAATAAACCAAATACAGGTAATCTCTGCCATCAAAGGGGCAGAAACATGAATTGTAAACAAATGCCCAAATGAGTATATGGCTACAAGCGTGTGAGTGCTTTCAAAGAATATTACAGAGTACCATGAGGACCTATAGCAGACAAACCCAGCTTAGTCAACAGAAGTAACATTTAAGCTGAACCTAAAGGGTAAGTGGGAGTTGGGTAGATGGGAGAGGATAGTACTGACAGAAAGAACAGAGCTTCTGAGTGAAAGGAAATTTAGTGAGTTGAAGAAAGTGAAAGAAGGCCAGGAAAGCTGAAGCATAGTGAGCAAGGGGGAGATTGTTAAAAGATGAGGGTGCAAGTGCCAATACCATGCTCAAAGAGAAAACTCTGGAATTATTCCCTTAAAAGAGAGCAAGTATGGCCACTATTAAATAACATTGATTTGGAAATTCTAGCCTGTGCAAAAAAGTAAACAGAAAGAAGTAATAAAATTTTGGAGGAGCCAAATCATCAGTGATCATAGGCAATATGGTTGTTTACCTAGACGATCTAAGAGAATCACCAAAAAAACTTATTAGAACTAATTCGAAATTGTTACAGGATGTTTTCTGGCAGCATTCTTCCCATGACCCCTTGGTCCTCCCATCTTGGTCCTCCCATTTCCTATACTGGGTTATAAATCAATCCATGGTAGACCTGCCCTGGTGACCTTAACTGGGACCGAGGGATTCCTTTAGTATTCCCAAGCCACAAATAACTTTACTTAGAGCTTAGCCAGGATTCCCATTTTTTATTCTCTCTGTAGCTTCCTGTGGTATCTGTGAGGAGAGAGACAGAATCTCAGTTACTGCCAGATGTGGGGGCTGTTGTAACCTGTAAGGTAAGTTGGTCCTAACCTCCCTGCTTAGGACACTTGTCCAATGCTGAAATCGCAATCATTCTAGAGCTTTGCTGTCCAGTACAGTAGCCATTAGCCACATACCCAAAAAGCCAAACCCATTGCCATCGAGGCAATTCCAGCTCATGGCGACCCTATAGGACTGAGTAGAACTGCCCCATAGAGCTTCCAAGGAGCACTTGGTAGATTTGAACTGCTGACCTTCTTGGTTAGCAGCCATAGCACTTAACCACTATGCCACCAGAGTTTGCACTAGCCACATATGGCTATTTAAATACACTTAAATAAATGAAAATTAAATTTAGTTCCTTAGTGACACTAGCCACATATCAAGTGCTCAGTAGCCATGTATGGTAAGTGGCTGCCATATTAGCCAGTACAGGATTTCTGGAAGTTTTATCGAACTGTGCTGTTCTGGAGATTTCTAGGATAATGATCAGCGTAGTCCACTTAAGCATGTGTAGCTCTTTCTCTGAGCTGATTCCCTGGGTATATAGTTTCTACCTGTGTTTGAGAAACAGGGCCACCAGAGGGAGGTCTATTTTTTAACATCTGAAGCTGAGACCTTTTTCTGAAGAGAGGCAGAAACCTAGTCTGTTCTCTAGCATTCCTGGTAGATGTGAAGTCTTCTAGGACACTTTAGGGGGAGTACAAATGGATGCTGTGACACACCAGTACTCCTTGCCCATCCCTGTCCTCTGCTAGGATAAACTTGCTTGTAGCTCTTAGTTTCTCTCTTTAAAAATTGCTCCACCAGAAAATCTATTTATTCTGAAAGTAACTGGAGAGACAGTGATTCAGGTATAACACAGCAGTGTAATACCTGCTCCAATGTATAGGCCTCTTAGTAAGATTTGTTAAAGGCCTAGATTTGCTGTACTGCCCTATGTCCATTTGTGTTATACCTCATCATCTCATTTGATTCCCACAGTAACACTACCAGATGACCAGAATGGTTCTCATTCCACTTTACAGATAGCACTTGTGCGGAGATAAATATGAGTTAACTTGCCTTAAGTTATATACTTAGTAGGGGTTGCTTGGGCTAAACCCTTTGTAAGTCCTAGTTTATTGCTGCCTCCTTGAGCTGACAACTGTTGATTCTCTGATGCAGATATCCTTTCTCTATTCCGCAGGTCTCTAGCATCAACTCGCGCTTTGCCAAAGTACACATCCTTTATGTGGGATCTACACCACTTAAGAACTCTTTTCGAGGAACTATCCGGTAGGAAGTATTCTTGTCTTTGCATTTGCCTCAGCATCTGGAATGACATTAGGATAGAATGGGAGACAGGAGTTTTAGGAACAATTAGAATTCCTCTTTGTGCTTTGATTCTCTGCCAGTAGTGCCAAAGAAAATGTTATAACGTATGAGCTAAGATAAAAGGAAAATATTAATGACAGAGGGTTTAAAAACAAAGCAAAAAGAATTGAGCAGAGCTGAAGATCACCTGTTGGAGGGATTCATACCAAACAGAAGGCATTTTAGGGAGTACCTCTTTTTCTTGAATTTGATTTAGATTAAACCCAAGGGTTGTAATGTTGAAAAGGTTAGTGGGTGAAATGGCAGTTTTTTGTCCCCCTTGGGGGTTCTTTAAGACAAAACAAACAATTCTTGCGAACCAGATAATTGAATTTTTGAGGCCCTCTCCAGCCTTGGGATTCTATGTGGTTCTGTAGTGCTTCTGTTCAGGTTCTCCTGAAGTGGCAGGGCTTCTTATTATTCCTGCCAAATCTGATCATTTTTCTCTAGTTGGAAGTACGGATCTTGCTGCTCTTTGTGGCCTTAGAATGGGAAAATGTTTTCCTCTCCCAGGAAGGAGCAGACACGCTTTTCTACTCCGCAGCTCTGGGTAGCGGCTAAATCCCAGTTACAACACGTGCGATCTACCCTTGCAGCTCTTCTTAAAGATAATTAATCTTTCTGTTAATTTTTTTTTTTTTTTAATATAGCAAAGAAGATGTCCGAGCTACTGAAAAAGACAAGGTTGGTTGGTTCATTTTTCTTTTTCCCATGGGTTTAGGAATCTCAGTTGTTTAAGATATTATCCTACTGAACTTCAAAGATCCACGGGAATGTGGAGTAGAAGGATGTTTAATGTGTTCTCTTGCGGTAAAACATGGAATTCACTGTCCCTTTCCTTTCTCTACAAATTTTATTCACTCTGTTGACCAGATAGAGACCGCTTTGTTCTTTGTCTTTGAAGCCAGGTATGTATTCATAGCTGTTCCCTCAGATTTACACCAGGCCCTTTCAGAGCCAGCTGTAGTGCCTTTTGTCTCAAAGTCTTGATCAAGTTATTGAATTCAAAATATTCCATTTACGTAATTACATAATTGCCTGGCCTCCATCCTTTGGAATTAGAATAGACTGGCTCCACCCAGAGGGATTAGTAGTTTCATGTATGCCGAACAAGAGCTTTCATTTGACGTTTCTCTTCTTTCCTCACAGGTTGAAATTTATAAGAGTTTCCGCCCAGGTGACATTGTCTTGGCCAAAGTGGTATCCTTTATCCTAGCAGACTTCGAGTCCTTTGTCAAAGTAGAGAAACAACTCAGGTAGCTATATGGTAGGGAGACCTATGCCTTCATTTTCCTTCACCACTGTTCCATCACTAGATCTCTCTGGGTGACGCACAGTCCAACTACCTGCTGACCACCGCCGAAAACGAGCTCGGTGTGGTGGTGGCCCACAGTGAGTCAGGTGAGTTCCTTCATGCTTCATATAACTTGCCTGGGAGCCATGCTTGGGTTTGGGACTAATCCTTTTTCTCCCCTCATTTCCCTTGTTTTTAATTATCTAGAAAACAGTATGGGGGTAGATACTACTGAGATTGGAATGATTCTCCTTACGTAAATCTAAAAGGAAACAGGGTTCACTCCATAATTCAGTGGAATAAGCGAGGTTTTATTCTGTGCGAGGTGAAGTTTACTAGGTAGCTTGGGGACATTTCTGCCAAGTGTCATACCTGGCTGAAAAGAGAAGTCTTCAGACAAATATTTGGGGTCCTAGCTCCAACAACAGCTTTTCCCTTCCAGGTGTCCAGATGGTTCCCATCAGCTGGTGTGAAATGCAGTGCCCTAAAACCCACACTAAAGAATTCCGGAAAGTGGCACGAGTACAGCCTGAATTCTTACAGACCTAAGAAGCCACATCTTACCCCATGGAGGGGGGTAATCTAATTCCAAGAGTACGTGTATGAAAGTAGCATCAAAATGCTGTTGTCTTTATTCACATACCTGGAGTCAGCCAGAAACTTCTAGAAAAATCTGCCAGAAACTTACTCTGTAAGTGGAATATTTTTCTTATGAACCTTTTAGTGGGTTCCATTCTCTTGAGTGATGAAACTTCTCTTTTGGAAGTACCAGAAAACAAACTGTGTGATGTTAGAAATAGCCTCTTCCTCTTGATTGTCCTTATAAATATGTATTTTTTGCTGTGACAAAACATTTTTATTAAAAGGGTTTTATAGTTTCTTGTCTTGAGCCGGGAAAGGAATCTAAATGGCATGACATTTAGAGCAAGAGTTTGCCAGCGGTCATTCATTAACTGATACATCAAGTGCTCGCTTTCCCTGGACAAAGCCTGATCTCCAAACTTCTTGATATTTTCTGGGTTCAGTTTTGAGCCTGAGCTTGTTGAGTTCTTACTATGTGGTAGACATTGGGTCAAGCACTTTATACACATTGCTTCACTTAATATTTTATTTCAATTGAAATTTTTATTGATAATTGTAGATCCACGTGCAGTTGCAAGAAATGATACAGAGAGAATTCTTACACACTTTGCCCAGTTTTTCCCAATGGTGACGTTTTGCAAAATTTTCATATAATATTACAACCAAGATGTTGACATTGATACTTGAGCAAGTTATTTTCCTCTCTTAAGTCTGTTTCCTCATCTAGAATCGTATGACCTACCTCATAGGATTACTGGGAGGAAGAAGTACCTGGCTAATGTATGCTAATATTATTGTTATTATTATATATCTGGTTGTCTTTTACCAAGTGTCTACTCAATGCCAGGCCTTATGCTAGACACTTTCATGTAGTTTTTTGAATCAGTCCTGTATTGACAGGCATTTAAAGACTTCACAGTTTTTTTCTGTTACAGACAAAGCTGCAGAGAAAAGCACTATACCATCCATTTTGTTCATGCCTGTAATTCTTTTGTAAAATCAATTCTTAGAAGTAGAATGCTGGGTCAAAGGGTATACACATTTTAATTTTTTATTACGTCCTTCCTTATTGCCTTCGAGAAAGGTGCTGCCAATTGATTATCTCAGCAACACTCTTAACCATTTACATCGTCTCTGAACCTCACAGAAAACCTGAAAAGTAGCAATCATTTCCACGTTTTACAGAGAAGGAAACAAAACTTAGAAAGATTAATTAACTTGCCCCAAGTCACGTATCTATCAAGTCTCAGAGCAGTATTCAGAACCAGGGCTATCTTACTGTAAAGCCCAGGCTCTCCCCTGTGCCATGGTGTCTCCTTTATGCCAGTTATTGAACGCAGCCTTGGGCATGCAGAGCCTCTCCAAATTGACACTGGTTCATTAATCAAGAGTGCTTTTTGGATGACTTTCATTCATTCAATAAACATATATCGGGTCACTACTCTCCTTGCTACTATTCCAGGAACTAGAGTTAGGTACAGCAGTGAACAAGATAGGATCCAGTCCTCGTGGAGCTGACATTTTAGTAGAGAAAGACATATGATAAGTAAACATACATAAATATTGTCATTTCAGAAAGTAATAAAAAAGTAGTGTAGTTTAATCTGGGTTGTTATCTAATGCTTTATTGGAATCAGGATGATTACCTTTGTGTCCCTTCCCTAGTCTACCAGTACTAAAGATAACCAAAAATGGAATGAGGTTGGTTTTCACTAGGAACAGGTCTCCAGCTAGGCTTAATTCTCAAGCTGATAGAGTTTGTAGTTACAGTATAGACAGTGAAACCTGTGAGAGCTGGAACTCCACAGTACTGTCTTGTTTTTCTGGGTCTCAGAAGTCTTTTCTGCCTTATACAGGGTGCAGTCCTACCACTTTTCCATTGCTCTCTATTAGTGGAAAATATTCGAGTTTTCCTTCTCTGACAGATTATCAACTTACAAAGGTTCTGGCTTTCGTAGGTTTTACTGTAATTGATTTCAATAGGGCATCTGGTAATTTCATATTATCATTTTGGTCAGGATGGAGAAATGGAGGTTGTGATGCCAATTTTACTTTTTATTTATCACCTTGTTTCCAAAAAGCATTTGAAGCAACCGGATAATAGCCTTCCCTGATGTGCTGTGGGCCCGGTTAGATTTCTCACCCTCACCCATTTGATATCGTATTATAAGTTAGTTATGTGCCTGCCTGTCCTAGCCTGAGCTCTCCGAGGACAGGATTCTGGCTTATCTATCTTTGAATCCCTGATAAAAATTGGGCTGAGCATGTTCATGGCTGACCAAACAGTAGCGCTCAAACAGTGTTAGGGAGCACTGAGTGATGGAGAGAGATCTCTAATCTGAAAGTGGGTCTAGAGAGTAAAGAGGAGGATTTTCTTTCTATGCCTTGGAATGCGGGTTCTCACCGGGCTTGGAGCACTTCAGAATTGCCTATAAAGCTTTAAAAAAAAAAATGCAGATGCCCTAGCCCTTCCCCAGAATCTCATGGGGTGAACCCAGAGCAGGTGTCTCTTTTTTTAAGCTCCACAACTGAGTCAGGCTCCACAGGTGATTCTGATGTGCCACCTGGTTAAGAAGCACTGTCTTGGAGGTATAGTAACTTCTGGCCTAGTGGTAATGGTAGGTGTTGCTGGCTTTGTGTTAATTTCCTGCCCTGACGGCAGGAATTCTAGTCCAGACTCTAAGTTGCAGGAAATGGAGACTGATGTATGCTCAAGTGATGTAAGGATATAGCGTAATAGGATCAGATGGGGTGTAAGGATAGGAAATGAGGACAGCCTGGCCTCATGAGAACTAGGAAACAGGAACAGTTGTTTCTAGAATCTAGTCCTCTATTCGTTCACTCAGGAACTTGATTTTACCAAATTCCCCAAGGTAGGACTGATCCTGGAGACTGAAGCCTGGGGCCAAAAGGGCAGCCTACTACGTAAGTGAGGCACTGGTGAGAGTCCCAGCACAGTGGTGGGTAGGATTTAGGGGCAAAACTTGAGCAAGAGTTGTTGGTGCCACTTCCCTGCCCCTTATAACATTGTTCTTTGAGTGCTTCTTGCCCAGACCTCCCAAACTTTGTCATCTCGGTTTGCCACACTTCAGTGAAAATGTATGCTTAGAGGTAATCAGATTTTGGAGAATCAGTTCATTCTTCCTTAATTCACAAAAGACTGGCTGCTAAGCCAGAACATACATTTAAATTGATTCCCAGTGAGGAATATTTTTTTTCATTAAGACATTACCTTCATACTATTACAGAACTCTGAGGAGCAGTTTTGCTCAGGTAGGCTTTTGAAAAAGGTAAGGACGTAAGAGGACAAACCATAAGAGAGTTGGATGGATTAAGGGTTCTGCCATGGGACCTGTGGTAAAGCTTCCACCTGCCTCACGGTACAATGTATGTTTCTAGGGACTAGAATTTTTACTAGCTCCAGAGTCTGCCTGCCTCATGGAGCTGAATAAATGGATAAGCTTTCTCTAACAGCTCTTTGTTCTGGACTCCCTGTCTCTACTTACACTATTCATGACAGTTATCTCCTTTCATCATTTCACCGATACTGTCTAACCTCGTTACAATTGAAATTGATTACATTTTCAGTTGGCTGGTTTTGCTAGCCTACGGAAAAGCACTTTATCAGAAAGCTAGCTCCCAGCAAATGACACTGTGGGTTATTTGGCAGAAGTTTTCCTCCAGAGAGCCAACTTCAACTTTTGAGTCGTACCTTCTGTTTGGCCACAGAATGGCACTTGCTGACCTGGACCTCTCTGCATTTGGGGAATTTGTCATTTGAACTGGTAGAGCTTTCTTCTGACTGCACCCACTACCTTGGGGGCAAGGAGGGATATGTCTCCTTAATCTCTCATTCCCAAGCAGTGGATTGCAGCCTGGTTGTCGTGGTCCCTTGCCCATTCCTTGGAGCCAGTTGACCAGATTGAATAGCTCTATCCAGCTGTCACTGGGCTGGCCACTGGCCCTTCATCTCAGTAGACCTGAAATCATGGAAAATGCCATCTTGCGGTAGATGTGGACTTGCAGTCGGTAGGACCTAAGGTTGAAACAGTCTACCACTTAATCCTTGTGAAACCCTAGACAAGTCATTTAACCTCGTCCCCAAGCCTATTTCCTCATCTGTAAAAATCGGCATAAAAACACCTACCTCCAAGTGATGTCCGAAAGCATACATTGAGTAGCCAGCAAAAAGCTGGCACTCAGTACATCTTAGTCCCATCCTATTTTCTACTAATAACATTCCTAGTCTTGGAAAGGCTGATCTTAGCCCTGACCCCACTTGGTGGCAGTAGAGGGCAATGAAAAGCAAATCCTGAGCCATTTTTGCAGATTGAGCACTGAAAAGAGCCAAGAGCCTTGCAGCAGAGGTTGCAAACACCATGGGAAGATAGGAAAAAGTACACGGTTCCTTTAATAGACCTTGCTCTTACACCACTCCTTTCTGACAGGGAAGGTGGACTAAAATATTGCTACTGACAGTCTCCCTTACTCCTGCCCACAGCTACAGTTGGGTGGCCTCTGAGCAAACTGATCCCATCTGATTTGGGTGAAGAACACTAGGTCAACCAAAATGAGCAACTTCTGGTCTAGGATTCAGTACAGGCCAAGTAAACTAACATCTCACCAGGCTCTTAAAGACTTAAATTACTGGTCTTCCTGGGATTACTGTGTAGATCAAATGAAAAACTAACTTGGAAAGTATTTTAGGTTTTAGAATAAGGACCTTGATTTGGTTGAATTAATGTCCTTTATCTGGGCTCCACCTGGTCACAAGGTGGAGTAGTGGAGGTTGGCAGTTCGAATCCGCCAGGTGCTCCTTGGAAACTCAACGGGGCAGTTCTACTGTGTCCTATAGGGTCACTATAAGTCGGAATCAACTCGATGGCAGTGGGTTTTTTTTTTTTTTAATCTGGGCTCCAGTACTTTGTGTATACTGTGGCAAGGGTGGCAAGTTTCTAGTGCTCTTTTGGCCAGTTTCCTCTTCTGTAAACTGGGGGTACCAGCCCCTTCAGAGGTGTTTGTCAAGATTAATGTATGTAATGTCCCTCACTCAATGACTGGCACGGGGGAGTTTAATAAGAGCTTAATAGATGATGTCACTTGCTCCTATTAGATGGCATCTATATTCTTTCTCTTGCCTTACAGGATTTCTGATGTTCTGATGATCTTTCCAAAGGCCTCAGGGTAAAAAGACAAATGTGACTAATGCCCCTTCCCTATTAGATACATAATGTAATTAACTGGTTTTTTTCTACTGCAAGTTATTTTGAGATTAGAATTTTTTAAGGATATTAGTTTACTAGCAAGGTTAAAATTTTCTGGGCCAAAAAGTTGTAAATCAAGTTTAAAAATGACTGACAGAAAAGGACTGGTTAAAAAAAAAAAGATCCGGAAAAAAGCCTTTATATTACCCTAAAGTTTTTTTTTTTTTAAAGAGGTCATGATGGAGTTTCAAGATTTGACTTTCCAGTCAAGGGGTACTCAGTAACCAGCACTACCCAGAAAGCTAGAGAAGCAACATGAATGAAGAGCTCAGCCCAAAGACCCCTTACAACCTAGCCTTCCAGCCTAAGGTGAAAACCTAGCAGGAAACATGATTCTTGGGGCAGGTTGTGTAAAGTTGTAACAGGGCCTGTTGTCTGAAAGCTCTTAATCGGCCACATAATGAATGCCTACTTGGGTAATGAAGAGACATTTCAAGTTGGATTCTAAGCTTCCCTGAGACACGAGATATGACGACACATCACACAGGAAAATATTGCACATCACTCCTTTATTATACTGATCTGGAAAAAAGATTTAGTACAGTTACGCTCAAACTGAGCATAGGGCCCAAGTGGCAGGGCCAAGCAACTGGAACATGATTCAGAAATCAGACACAGTAAAAAGACACATTTGGACATGATTGACAGGCATTTCACTGCCACAAAACAGTAAGGCAGGGGCAGGATTCTAAAATACACAGCAGGATGAACTCGTAACTACCCCTTAGAAGTCAAGGAGCCTATCCCACAGGGTGTGAGGAATGACTTATTTTCTGATGATCACATGTGGTACTATTATTTCAACTGCCACTAGAAACCCCAGAGGGTTTTTGTCTTATAGTTTTCTTTTTGTAAAAAAAAATGCAACACATACACCTTCAGGGTTGATCCCAACTTCAGCAGCCAGCTCCTCTGGGGTCAGGGAGGAAATAGATTTTTTTTAAATCACCATGTGGGTTACATTCATCTTCCACTGGAATGACTAGAGTGCCTCAGACAGCAGCCTGACTACAGAAGAGTACAGGAAGACTGGGTGCTGGCAACAGGAATAGGCTCTCTTGCTTCCCCTTATTGGTCATACCTAGCGTGGCTCCTCCCTATCCCCTACTCAAGCAGGTCCTTAGTAAACACTAGCAAAAACCCCAGAGTCGCTGACTCCCTAGGATGAGAGGAGTCTTCCCTAGGCCCTGGACTGAGGACCATACTCCAGAGGTGCCATTCTGACTAGTCTGTATGAAAGGAGAGGGTGCAGGAGACAAAATGGCTGAAATGGGAGCCACTGGTCCCCCATCTGCAGCTACAACTTAAGATGCCTACAGGTGCGGTCAGTGTGACATGTGCAGGGAGCAGTGCAGAGGAATGGGATGGGCGGGGAGGGCATTCCTTGAGATAGCAGTCTGCCCCCTTGCCTTCACTTCTTGGCCTTGCCCTGGGCAGCCACAGCTTCCATGGCTTTACGCACGGTCTCTTCGTCCCCCAGGAACTGCATGGCCTTGATGGGCTTCAAGTTCTTGTCCAATTCATAGACAATGGGAATACCAGTAGGCAGATTCAGCTCCATGATAGCCTCTTCAGAGAGACCTGAAAATACCCACCACCAAGATCAGCCGAGCAAGGCAAGAATCCACGTCACCTCTCCAGGTTTACTGCTTATCCCCAGGTGACAAAGGACTTTCATAGGAATGAAAACAACACGCCCTTTCACCCAGGTTCTGATCTTTGTACTAGCAGATTTATCACCCAAGGAATGAAACAAAGAATGACTTATTTCACAGCCACTGAACTAAAGAGCAAGAAAAACATATGAAAGGGTATACAAAATTCTAACATGGGCCACCAACAAACTACAGAAAGTTGTGTACCAGGTATCTCTACCAAGGTGGAACCTGGAAACCCACAGCGAAGCAGGACTAAACACATTTAAAATGTCCTATGTAGTCCCACCCAGCCTGCCAGAAATCATCTCAGATTGGCTTCTAGGCCCTCAGGGGTGAAACAGTTTAAGATGCAAATTGAGATTCAAGGGGGAAGTTGTAAAAAAGTTGTGACTCGGAGGATTTTATTAGCAGTTTCAATTGGCAATCTTAGTCTAGGGCTGGGCAGCTCAAACTTTAATGTGCATCCCAGTCACCTGGGGGATAGATGCCAATTCTGAATCCAGAGGCCTGGGGTGGGACCTGAGGCTCTGCATGTATAATGAGCTGGGGCAGGGGGCGCTGTTCCTGCTCTGCAGATCACAGATTTGAGAAGCAAAGGTAAAGGGTTTTCATAGTAGGAGTCGCTAAGGCTATCAGTATGGTCCAGCCCCTTCCTGAAGGTCTTTGTATTATGTAAGTCCCTGATAAGTGGCAGCTGTTTTATCCCTCAAGAGCCACTCTGGAAAATGTACGTACCCTCCAAATGTTTGACGATGCCCCGAAGGCTGTTGCCATGGGCTGCAATCAGTACCCGTTTCCCCTCCTTGATCTGAGGAACTATCTCTTCATTCCAAAAGGGCAGGGCTCTGGCAATAGTGTCCTTCAGGCTCTCACAGGAGGGCAGCTGGTCTTCAGTGAGGTCTGCATACCTGCGATCCTAAACAACCAAAATAGTCAGGCTCACCAAGTATTAGCAGTTGCACCTGTGGAATGGGTTCAGCCTGTATCAATTCTGCCCACTCATGCCCTGAGGGCTTAAAGTGAGGATGAAGGTCTCTCACCAGGAGGGCTTGGAAAAGGGGATAATTATCATCTTACCCATGCCTCTCCCATTACCCACTACTGGGAAGATTAACAGTTGAAAGATAGCTTAGAAAAGCAAATGTTATGAAACAAGGCTCCTCCCAATTCACTTTAACTTAGGGTTGGCTTAGGAAGGCTCTAAGGCTATGAATAAGTTTATGAAATACTGCAAAGGAGATATAAATTCTTGGATAAGCAACATAAACTATAAAATTTTAACAAATGAAGATCATTCCTTGGGAAAAGGGAGGACTACAATGAACTATTTTACAAATTATCGCTCAGTGGGACTAGGCAGACACTTTTAATAAAACAAATTTTTTTTAAAAAGTGAGGTACAGATTCTAATCCCCTGATCCTGGGAGGAGTGAACCAGAGCGTGGCTTGTCCATACCTTACTGATGTTGCTGTAGAAGGGGTGGTCAGGCTCCATCGGTGGTGGCGGGACATCATAGGAGCGCCTCCAGATCTTTACCTGGGCCTCGCCATGCTTGGCAGCCGTTTCTGCTTTATTGAGGCCCGTCAGACCCCCATAGTGCCGCTCATTGAGGCGCCAAGTCCTCACTACTGGCAGCCACATCTGGTCAATGGCATCCAGCACTGTCCAGAGGGTCCGGATTGCTCTCTTCTGCACTGAGGTGAAGCAGATGTCAAACTCATAGCCAGCATCTGAAAATGATAAATTCAAAGTGATAAGCTCGACTCGACGGCCCTGGGGTTTTTGGGTTAAGCTAACCAGGCCTACTCTGACCCAGAATTTTCTTACAAATAAATCTCCTATACAGGTAGTCCAAATGAAAATTATTTGGCCAAATATTTTATTTTCTATAATACAATATTCTGCCTTTGGGAAAGACAGAATTTACTGACTTTATGTTATAGTTGAAGATATATCTCCCAGTGGCTTCCCGACAGTTCATCTAACCCAGGCCTAAATGTACTGTCAACTAGCAAACCTGAGATCTGTGCCCCTTATCCTGATCCCTAGAATGCTGTGCTTAAGCAAATTTTAAGAATTTATTTCTGCTTGAATTCTTTCAAGTAAGTAAGGATCCTAAAAATTTAGAATCTCTTAATAAACAATAATAGCTAACATTTTTAGAGGGCTTACCATCTGTCATGCACTGGACTAAGTACATTATATGTATTATTTTATTTAGTCCTAATAATCATAACATGTTACAATCCTTAAAGCCCATTTTACTAGATGAAGAAAATATTCAAGGTCACAGTTATTACATAAGAAATCAAAACCCAAGCTGTATGACTCTTACCCACCCACCTTCTCTACCTATCCTCATTTTCTAACCCCCAAGGATTGTGCTGTTTGTATTTTGGTTAGAATTGGCATTTCTGATAATTACTAATACCTTCAACCCTCTCTGACCTCTGGTCTGTGAGAGCTCTTAGAGGATGTTGATTTAACTCCACTTCAGTTTGTTGAATGAAATTATATTTCCACTATGGGTTGTATATATCACCTCACAGACTCTTAATCCCATGGTTCCTCTCAGCTATGGTCAAAGTATTTTGAGGGTACTATTTCCTAGATGAGTCGGAATTGACTCGACGGCAGTGGGTTTGGTTTTTTTTTTTTATTTCCTAGTACCCTCAAAAGTACACCATCCACCACCATCAAGTCAATTCTGACTCATAGCAACCTCACAGGGTTTCCAAGGCTGTAAATCTCTATGGAAGCAGACTGCCATATCTTTCTCCCTCGGAGCCACTAGTGGTTTCAAACTGCTAACCTTTCAGTTAGCAGTCGAAGGCTTTAACCACTGCACCATCAGGGTTCCTTAAGAGTACAACTACCTTATAAACAATATCACCCATAAGTAATGTGCTCCCTTAACTAAGTAACTCCATGAGACCAAATGGTCAACATTTACCCAAAAGCAAAGATGAGAAGGCAAGGAGAGGAATGGAAGCTGGATCAATGGAAACAGAACAAACAGAATGGAAATAATGAGAATGCTGACACACTGTGAAAATTGTAACCAATGTCACAGAACAATTTGTATAAAAATTGTTAAATGGAAACCTAATTTGCTGTGTAAGCTTTCACCTAAAACACAGTAAAATATTATTTAAAAAAAAAAAGAGTTCACCTACCTTAGGTCAACTATTAAACAAATTTAAAAGAAACCACTCATTAAAGACAGAACCAATGTGCACTGGTTTATAAATGAATCTCTCCTCCATACATAGCATTGAGAGGCAGAGGTGGAAATCAATAGTCACGTTGGCCCAACCCATAGGTTACAACAATTAACCACTTTATTTCATGCTTCAATGAAAGACTATTCTCCTTCCCACTAAAAGGCCTTTTTTAACAGGGAGATGGGCCTTTCCTTATGTAGTGGGCCAGGAAAACACTCCTGTTTTCCTCCATGAGGCTATCAGGCCCTCTTCAAAAGTCAGCACAAACTTTCCTGGTATTGCCTCTTACTGAGGCTAGCAACAGTAATTAATAGAATGTGAAGTGAAATTTCCTGCTACTCATTCAACTGAAAACGAAGCCAATAAGAACTATACCAGTCAGTCACCACGGGCTCCCATCCCCACTCACAAGGGAACGGTATCATCACTGAGCCTCAGGACAAGGCCTTGTCAGACTCTACTTCCGTCTCCTGCCAAACCGTAAGGGGAGGAATGGCTCCCCAACAAACAGCTGAGTCACTGGAATGTGAATATCCACAGTGCAAGCCTCAGTTCCTAGGCTGAAAAGCGACCGCTGTTTCATTGCAATTATTCCCACTTGCAGCGGAGCGCCTCACTTTGGATAAGCAGATAGGTCCCCGAGGAGAAAAGCAGTTTCCCCTTAGGACTCTTCAACAAAACTCTGAAAGATGAGTAGCATAAAGCCTCTTCTTTAACTTGTCCATTAAAAAAAAAGTACAGCCTAGGGACAAGAGTGGACAGTGTGGTGTGGACTCCATCCTCCCGCAGACCATCCTCCCTTTCTCAGCAGTAAGGCTGCATGTGGAAACTCAGTCTAACTGGCTTCCTCCTGAAATCACATTCAAGATTTTACAAACCCTACTACCACCAAAAACACTAATGAATTTAATATATTTTGGCCTTTCATATTTGGTTATTAGGTTTATAATGGTCTTCATCATTCAGAGTTTTTCCTTTTATTTTTTAATGTAAACTATGAGGCCTATAATAGATGTTAAAAATTTAAATCAGCTTTTACCTTATTTAAAAAATAATGCTGCCAACATTTACTTAAAAACTGAAATAGGGCCTGTTATTTTACAGACAGATTACAAGTTTAACCATTTGATAAGCTTTAGAGGACAGCTGCAATTTGCTTTGTCCTGGGCTAGTCATGATCAAACCAAGCAGACTCATACAGCTCTTCCTACCAGATCGCTAAAGAAAATGGCCTCCTTTACCAGCATGCTCCCCTTTCCCTGCCTCCTAAAGAGCATGTGGTCACACCAGCTCATCCCTCACACCAGACCATCCCAGTGCATTCACACGCCCCCACAGCAAGATGACATCTCCCAGACTTTCCAAAGCTTTGCTTCATTTCAAAAGGATCTGCAGTTGTGAAGGCAAGAAGCTGGGGAGAGTAACATGGAGCCAAATCCCTGTTCCACATGGCATCAGGCCTCAACGGCCCTTTTAAATGGCTGCTGCTTCATCTAGAGGTTGCAAGGGAGCAGGGCTGAATCTGGCTAATCACCTCCTCAGCCCAGAGATTCTTTGAATCGCTGAACAGCAGGGAAAGCGTCCAAAATCACAGAGGGCTGTCTGCCGCGGGGCAAGCCCGGATAGGCAAGCCTTTATCTCCCTGCTACTTTGCCCAGCGCCCTTGGCCAACAGCCTACCAGTTCCTCACACCTACCTGGTACTCAATTCCAGACTTGGGCCAAGAGCACTGCACTAGGAATAAGAAGATAGAACCTTGGACAAGCCATCTTTCCAACTCTCTTTACTATAAAGCGGCCAAAAAGGAGATGGATAAAGTCTGTCTATGGATTGTGGAAAGGATCAATTCAAATCAATCATTCATTCATTCAATTATATTTGTGGGATGCTGTTGAACGAGAAAGCCCACCAGGCGCACGCGGTTCTCTCGCTATCTGGCAGCAGGTCACTCCCCAGGGCTGAATCACTCCTCCAGCTGCCGCTTCGCCAGGATCCGCGGCCGCCCCTTGGTGAAGCATCCCCCCCAGGAGCCCAGGGCCTCACTGCCTGCCTCTGGCCCTGAAGGGCCCATAACCGCCAGTCCCCGAGAGATGAAACACTTAGACTAGAATGAAGAACTTCGCAGGAGGTGTCCTGGAGAGAGCGACGGGCTGCGGGGTGGCCGCCCTGGGTCCCCATCCTGGCGCTACCTCTCACACTCCGCTGGGTGACCTTGAACAAGTCGACTCCCCACACCAGGCAAAATACCACCAGGCAAAATAAAGCGCCGGGGAGATGATGCCCCAAGTCTCGCCCCTCTCTTGGAGAAGCGCGAAAGCAAGCAGCGCGGCCCTGGCCGAGCGCAGGACGCCGGGGCCCTGCAAGCCCTGAGATAGGGCCTTCGCTGCCCCCTCGGCCCGGCCTGCTCCGTACCTCGCAGCGCCTGCCCGCCGCGCTTTGCCTCCTCTTGCCCCGCCGGGCTCAGGTCGGCGTCGTACCAGCCGCTGAAGCGGTTCTCCAGATTCCATGTGCTCTCGCCGTGTCGGATCAGCACCAGCTGATAGGCGGCCATGGCTGTCGGCTGGGGCTGCGGTACTGACTGGGATTCACCGAGATTCCGGAGTCGCGGCCCGCCCCCCGGTCGGTCGCGCCTGCGCACTCGCACCCCACGGTCTGCTCCCGCGCACCTTGTCGTCCAAATCTTTCCGCTCGCTCCAGACCGCCCGCCGCCCTCCTGGTGTGCGCATGCGCCCCACCCCAGCGCCGCCGCGGCCGAGAGGAGGAGGCGAGCGCAAGGACGCCAGGGCGCATGCGCCTCCGAAGCTGGCACCTTTTGCGCCACGGCGGTCACGAAGCGCACGTAAGCACGCGAGGGGCGACGGGACTTTCGGGCGGTCCCCTTGGCGCGCGTCGGGGCCGGGTTGTGCGAGAGCCATCCTGTCTTCCTATCGTCATTCGTAAGCCCTTCTTTGTGATAATATGACCCTTATAATTTTGAATTGCTCTTTAGCTCCGCCAGGTCACTTTCCTACCCGTAGGCGCAGTTTAATTCACACAACTGTGACTCTTCATGCTTCCGTTTTATTTGCTTAGGCAGGTCGCGTAACCTGTCTCAGGCTCATCTGTAAGAAGGGCATGATAATACTTACCTGGTACCCACCTATTTGCCAAGTGTTGATTTTGCTATCTTATTTGAGTAGAGGAAACGCTGGCGGCATAGTGGTTTAGTGCTACGGCTGCTAACCAAAGGGTCAGCGGTTCAAATCCGCCAGGCGCTCCTTGGAAGCTCCATTGGGCAGTTGTACTCTGTCCTATAGGGTCGCTTTGAGTAGGAATGGACTCGACGGCACTGGGTTGGGTTAATCCCACTTCATTAACATCATAAAGGTATGATTTACAACACAGGAAAATCACAGCAGATGACAAAATGGTAGACAATCACACAATACTGGAAATCATGGCCTAGCCAAATTGATATACATTTTGGGGGGACACAATTCAATCCATAACGGGGTACCAGTTAAAAAAAAAAAAAAAAAAAGAGCTGCCTTCAGGGCAACTCTGACTTGTGGTGAGCCCATGTAAGTCAGAATAAAAGTATCCTGCATAGTTTTCAGTGGCTGAGGTTTTGGAAGTAGATTGCCAGGCCTGTCTTCTGAGGTGCCTTAGGTGGACTCAAACCTCTAACTTTTTGGTTAGGATTTCAGTGCATTAGCCATTTACACCATCCTGGAGAGAGGTACTGTGGCCAAATAAGTTTCCCTTCTTACAGGAATTTGGGGGGTGGGTATCTGTGCTCAGTAGCCTTCTTAGCAGTCACCGCATGGGCCAGGGACACTCATCAATAAAGTAAAATCAGAACTGGGCTTCCATCCAGCCTCACACCCTGGACTCAGGACGGACACCCTCCTCTGCTAGCTCAGTGCTTTAATCCCCAGCCTCACAGAGTCCCAGGACTGCAACAGCTTTCAAACAACCAGCTCCTTGGTTAAGCTATTACAAAAACCCAAACCAAAACAACCCAGATAATAATAATCAGACACCACAGCCTTATTACTTTCCATTGTCCCGTAAGACAATGAAGACCTCTCTCAGCCTGCCTTGCCCATTTATTTTTTCCGGAGAAGAATAACTTCCTTTAGGAGTACTGAACATTCGGTAAAGAACCCAATTTAGAATCAGAGGCAGGCAAACCAAGTTTCCTATTGCATGGCAGGAGGGGTGACTGGCGCTCAGCCCCCAGGACTCACTGTCAAGACACCACATGGCTCTACACACCATCTTGCAAACTCATCCACCCGATGTTCAGCTTTCCCGATCTCCATCGGTGCCTGAGGAGGAGATGATGCATGCCTCAGAGAAGGGGTGAGTCCAGATGAGCTTAGCTACAGCCCCAGGACTCTGCTTCTAGGAAAGGAAGCTGTTCTCACAGAGGGATAAAACTCACACTCCAGGCCTCTAAATTCAGTTTCCATCTGAAAATAAACAGCTGGGACTGGAGTTGCTAGCAAGAAGAGAGAGAAGAGGGTTCTGCTGCAGGTTTGTGGCTTCTCTAACCTCTCCCCTGACAACACGCTTTCTTCTCTGCCCTCAAAACCCAGCTTCAGACTCAGGTGCCCAACGCAGCTTTAGTACAAGCCCTTCTCTCTGGATTCACAGGAGCTTCGTTGGTCTCAAGAGAAGCGACCAGGCGTGCACCAGAACCACTGCCTCTAGGCCCTGAGTGTGAAAGCTATGATGATAAAATGCCCAGAGCGGGGCAATGGGAAGCCTTTCTGACCCTTCTACTTTCATTTGCATGAAACTGTTTCCCAGTCTGTATGGTCTTCAGGTTAAATTCTAGGTACGGAACGGGGCAGACACTGTGTTATTTGGGATTCATTTGTATTAGGTTTGGTGACTGGGAGACTAGTAATGTGTTAGTCCAGGTCTCTGAGAAGAAGTAGCTGTTACGGACTGAATTGTGCTCTCCTAAAAAGGTTTTTTTTTAAAAAGGTGTGTTGGAATCCTAACCCCTGGTGGCTGTGAATGTGAACGCACTTGGAAATAGAGCCTTTGCAAATGTAATTAATTAACATGAGGTCATATTGGAGTAGGATAGACCCAAATCCAGAGTCCCTAGATGGTGCAAGTGGTTAACGCACTTGGCTGCTAACCAAAAGTTTGGATGTTTGAGTCCACCCAGAGGGGCCTCAGAAGAAAGGCCTGGTGATTACTTCTGAAAAATCAGCCATTGAAAGCCCTGTGGAGCACAGTTCTCCTCTGACACACCTCAGTCACTATAAGTTGGGGTCGACTCGATGGCAACTGGTTCACCTTAGCAACAGAACCCACATTTTGGTGGTGAGGGGGGGAATGGGGGCTACAGTATACCCAAATGAGTAATTTCTTTTATAAGGCTCAGCACAAAGCTGGTTCCTAAGATGCAGAGTTTAAAGATGTCCCAAATGTCCAACTTCTCCAAACTGCTGGATACCACTTCATCATTTCTAACATCAATCCCTCCAACCCCCTTCAGTACTTTCCCACCCGTCCTGTAATTTGCTGCAAAGTCTCACAGACCTCATGAACCATAACAAAGAAATGGCTCACGTGGATGTGGAAGCTGGTAAATACCAAATCCGTGGGTCAGGCATAGACTCCTCCTGACTCACGTGGCCACAGGAGCTGACAAACCCAAATCCCCAGGCCAGACAACAGACTGCTGGCTCACAAGACTGCAGAAGCTAGCGAATCAGGTCAGATGATAGGTTGCAGGGCACGGGGCTGCAGAAGTAGGTAAAGCCCAGAATCAGCAGGTCATATGCAGGCCTCTGGCTTACGTCTCAAGAACCAGAGGACAGAGAGACACGAGCTGGGTGCAGGATCCAGATGTAGAGAGAGCCACACCAGAGTGTGCAGGTCACACCCCAGGGAAGAGCATGACTTGACTAAGGGTGGGACTTGAGTCATGCCTTCCTGCAAGGCTGTGACTGAAGACACACCCCACACTAATCCTGTCTCATTAACATACAGAGGTTAGGATTTCCAGTACATAAAATGGAGGATAATTATGTCAAATCACAAAATGGAGTACAGCCACACAATACTGGGAATCATTGGCCTAGCAAAGCCAACATACACCACCAACCACCACACCTCGTTAGGGCTCCATACACCTTATTTGCATAGTCCCACCCAATCATTTTGTGAACATCACAAAGACTATGGCTAGAAGGGCCATATTAAGTAATTCACTGCACTGCAATACCCAACTAAAAGACTACATTTCCCAGCCCCCTCTGCAGCTAAGTTTCGCCAAATTACTAAATTCTGGCCAATCAGATGTAAGTGGAACTGACCTCAGGAGAGCTGACTTGACTGGAAGGTACACCTTTTGGTTGTTCTTCCTGTCCTCTTTTTTAAGTCTGAACCTCAGCCTGGATTGTGAATATGATGGCTGGAGCTCCAACCGCCTGTCTTTGGATCATGAAGTGACACTGAGGATGGAAGTCACATGTTAAGAAGGATAGAGTAGAAAAGGAGAGGGAGCCCAGGTTCCTGGAGATTCTGTGGAGCCAACATACCAGCCTGGACTGCCCTTGTATCTCCTGATTTCCTGAATGGGAAAGAATTAACGCTTATGAGTTTAAGCTATGTTACAGCAGCTAAACACACTTCATTACAGATACAGAGACCCTAACGAGAATGGGAGATTTGAAGTGGTAAATGGGAAAAGGTTTAATTTTAGAGTAAGAGTGGATTTTCAGGGATCAGGATGCCAGGTGAGAGTGACGATCACATTGTCTCTCCTGCCCTGACCCGTTCTGCCAGCTGTGGGCACCCACTACCAAATGGGAAAAAGGGATTGTTATGGATTGGATTATGTCCCACAGAAATGTGTGTAAACTTGGCTAGGCCATGATTCCCAGTATTGTGATTGTCCACCCTTTTGTCATCCGATGTGATTTTCTTATGTGTTATAAATCCTATCACTATGATGTTAATGAGGTAGGATTAGAGGCAGTTGTATTAATGAGGCAGGACTCAGTCTACAAGATTAGATTGTATTTTGAGTCAATCTTTTTTTTTCCTCTCTTTTGTTTTATTTTTTTAATAATTTTTATTGTGCTTTAAGTGAAAGTTTACAAATCAAATCAGTCTCTCACATATAAACTTACATACACCTTACCACACACTCCCATTTACTTTCTCCCTAATGAGTCAGCCCGCTCCCTCCTTCCAGTCTCTCCTTTCGTGACAATTTTGCCAGTTTCTAACCCTCTCTGCCCTCCCATCTGCCCTCCCAACAGGAGATGCCAACACAGTCTCAAGTGTCCACGTGATACAAGTAGCTCACTCCTCATCAGCATCTCTCCCCAGCCCATTGTCCAGTCCATTCCGTGTCTGATGAGTTGTCCTCGGGAATGGTTCCTATCCTGGGCCAACAGAAGGTTTGGGGATTCTTCTGGTCTCAGTCAGACCATTAAGTCTGGTCTTTTTATGAGAATTTGGGGTCTGCATCCCACTGTTCTCCTGCTCCCTCAGGGGTTCTCTGTTGTGCTCCCTGTCAGGGCAGTCATCGGTTGTGGCTAAGTCAATCTCTTTTGAGATATAAAAGAGAGAACTGAGCAGACAGACATGGGGACTTCATACCACCAAGAAACAAGAGCACATCTTTTGGACCCAGGTTCCCTGCACTGAGAAGCTTCTCAACCGGGAAGACTGATGAAAAGGACCTTTCCCCTGAGCCGAAAGAGAGACAAAGCATTCCCCTGGAGCTGGCACCCTGAATTCAGGCTTCTGGCCTCCTAGACTATGAGAGAATAAATTTCTGTTTGTTAAAGCCACGCATTTGTGGTATTTCTGTTATAGCAGCGCTAGATAACTAAGAAAGGGGTGGACCCTAACTTGGGAGACTGTCTCCTCCTTTGAGGACGAACACATCTGCCATGGCCCAGATTCCAATTCTCCTCATCTCTGGGAGGGAAACGCATTTTCCCTCTAGCAAATCAGGCCATCCACTCTTTCCCGCTGGCTTACTCTAGGAAGCAAGTGCTTCCTTCTAAAAGCTCTTCTTTGGCCAAACAGAATGTAAGCACCGCAGAGCCAAGGTACATTTGGTCGGTCTGCGGCAGTCATGGGCCAAGCACCGTGTTGAGCATTTGCCTGACGTATTTTGTGTTAGCCTCACGATAGTAACCCTATTTTCTGAGGCTGAGAAAGTTCAGCCACCTGCCCCAGGTCACACAGCTATGGTGTGGCTCCAAAGCCTAGGCTTTAACACAGCTCCAGTGGTTAGGACAAGCCTCAGGAGCAGCTGCAGCCCTTATTGCCTTGGCCGCAATGGGCTGCCCAGGGTGATAAAGCCTTCCCCCTCCCCCCAACCCCAAGAGCTTCAGCCTTAAGTTAAAGACCCAGACCATTCACTTCCTCTTTGGGGCAAGAGGCTAAGCCTCAATTTCCCTTTCCTCTTGCCCAGTGTCATAACAGATTACAACTCTGCTGACCTAAAAACGGCTTTCCTGCTCCTGTGGGCTCAAAGCCTGAGTGCAGCCGCCTTGTTCTCTCCACTGAGCCTTGTAGACGGTTTTAAGAACAATGGCTTTGGAGAGGGTGCCTGGGCTAGGACTTGGAGCTCCCTCTGCCCATCAGCCAACTGTGTGACCTTGGGGGTATCACTGAGACCCGAGGACCGCAGTTAACCTTCTGTGAAATAAGACACTTGCTCTGTCCTCCTCACATAGATAATAGATGAGAAGGTGTGTTGGAACCTTTGATGAATTTTTCAGATGATAACAACAACTCACATGTATTGGCTGGTCACTATGTGCCAAGCAATGTGCTAAGTACCTGCATTATCTTGTTCTCTTAAACCCTATGGGTAGGCATTGCTGTCATCCCCATATTGCAGATGAAGAAAACTGAGGCTCAAGGAGTTAGGTGGTTTGCTCAAGTTCACATAGCAAGTGATGGTACTCAGGTTCCAACCCAGAGGGTCTAATTGCAGAACTGATGCTATAGACATGAGCGGTTCTTATTAGAACGGGTGTAGCGTGGCTAGTCAGGGAGGCAGCTAACGCCGGTAGGAGGAAGACCCTGCTGGAATTCAGGATTGGGGGTTTGGCCCTTCACCAAAACGGTGAAGCCTGGGATGCAGGGTGGGAGAGAGCGTACTCTGGCCATCTGGCTGCCACTTGTCCCTTGTCCTGACACCATATGCCTCCTGGAGGGGCTCCTAGCAGATGCCTCTGGATGGAGAACCAGTAGCTGCCTGTGGCCCCTTAACACCCCTTTCAGAGTAGGGGCTCATCAAGGGGCTATATTTATTTACGATGCAGACTCAATTTGGAGGCCAGCAGAATTCTGCTGCCTGGGAAAAAGATGGGAAGGGTGCCATGAACCTGGGCTGGCTTCTTCATCTCCCCATCTGATTTGTGAAATCCCAGCCAATTCAGTTGGTATTGCCGCCTGTCTGTAGGGTTTTCGCGCTAACAGGGCAAGCTGCCGGTTGTTTTCAGAGCTCCCTCTGGTGGCAAATATGCACCACTGCATCCTTTGCAAGGGCCTACTAACAATTTTTTGTAGTGGTGTGTATTTTTGACAAACACACGTTTTCACATTTAATCTTCACAGTAACCCAGTGGCTTTCAGCATTATTTTTGTCACCTTACAGAAGATAAAACAGAGGCTTAGAGTGGTTAAATGCCTTGCTCAGTATCATGCTGTAGAGTAGGCCCAGTTTTGAATTCAATCCTTTTTTCAGCCTTCCCGCTCCCCCCCCCCCCCCCGCAACTGTCATCACATCTAGATCTCTGGTCGTGAGCACCAGCTTGGTAACAATAATTTCCAAACTCTGCTTCCTTTTCCTCCTCAGGCCACCAGTTCCCTTTTCTCAGCCTTACCGCCCAGGTCTCAGCCTGTGTCCCAGGAGTGGGGGCCCCGACAGGAGGGTGGTGGTGGTATCTCCTAAGGTTGGAAGGGCTGAGGCCCAGAGTCAGTGCTGAGTTCTGTCTTCTCTGCAGCAATGCTTTCTAACGTTAACAGTTTTAAAAAAAGAATTTAACCCCCAGGACTATGGCCCCAGATACCCTTTTAACTCAGAACTGAAACCTCTCCTGAAGTTCACCCTTCAAATATTAGACAGGTCTATAAAACAAACAATGAGACACAAAGAGGAATGTGCTTCTTTGTTCAATCATGTATAGGAGGCCAAAAGGGCAACACCTGCCCAAAAGCAATGACAAAAGGGCAGGAACAGACAGGAAAAATGGATGGATGGAAATGGGGAATTGGGGTGTGGAAGGGGAGAGTGTTGACACATCACGGGGATTGCAAACACTGTCACAAAACAATTTGTATATACAGTGTTGAATGAGAAGTTAATTTGCTCTGTAAACTTTCACCTAAAGGGCACACACACACACACAATTAAGCACAAAGAAATGAAAGTATGTAGGGTTTATTTGAGCAATTCACTTATATGCACACAGGGACATCTGTTCAGAAGAAAAAACAGGAGGGCTCGTGTAAGCTAGTTATAATGAGGTCTTAAGGAGGAAAGGAAGAAATAGAGTAGACAATTAAACCATTGGCTAATTGAATCATGCCCCCTTTGCGCGATCAGCTGATATCAGGTTACTAGGTGGTCCCTGTCGCCTGGCTAGCCCCCGACTCATTTGTACAAATCTTACGGTGTAATCTGGAGGTTTAAAAATAATAAAGGCACTTCAACTGCTCAGGAAAATCTAAAGTTTTAGAATTCTGTCTCAGGAAGCAAGGCAAATTACCTAAAGTTAAATTCTTTGCGATACATAAATTTTAAACGAATTCATGGTTAACAGACGTCTTGTCACAAAAAGGGGTTTACACGATTTTCTGACCACTGTGTCTCCACCGTGTCTCCTTTGTTCCTGTTCATCTAATTTGGGTAAATTCCATTCCACGTTGGTCAGTGACCTTTGTGAAATTTCCCACAGCTCAGATGAGTCTCAATTTGGGCCTCAGTTTCCTCTCTCTGCTTTATGTTTTTTATTTTTTGTAAACCAATGGAACGTAATATAGATGCAGAAAAGTGCACAAATTATAGGTGCACAGCTCAATGAGTTTTCACACAGTGAATACATCCATTTACTCTCCCTACTGGGGTTTTACTGACAAAAAATTAGAGGCACCCCTTGTGCCTCATCTCAGTTCTTACCTTCTCCCAGTGGTTACTGCCAAGTGACTTCTAATACTGTAGATTAACTATGCTTGTTTTTGAACTTCATACAAATAGAATCATGCAATATGTACTCTTTTGTATATGGAGTCTTTCACTCAACACTATGTCTGCGAAATCATACATGTTGTTGCATGTAGAAATAGTTTCTTCATTCTCGTTGATGTGTACTATGTCTCAATTGCTATATACAGCTGCTATGCAGTGTATAGTATTTCATTTTATCAATATAGCACATTTTTTTAATTCATTCTACTGTTGATGGACATTTGGGTCATTACCACTATTTGGTTACTATGAACATTCTTGTGTACGTCTTTTATGTATATATGTATACATCTCTTTTGAGTATATACCCAGGAATGAATTAATACGTTATGGAGTAAGCATTTATTCAGTTTAGTAGATATTACCAAACAGTTTATGAAGTGGTTGTTTCAATTTATTTGCCCACCAGCAGCGTGAGAAAGTGCCGGTTACTCCACATTCTCACCAACACTTAGTATTGCTAATCTTTTTAATTTTAGCCTTTCTGGTGTGTGTATAGAGGCATTTTACTATGGTTTTAATTTGCATTTTCCTGTTGATTAATGAGATTTAGCATCTGTCATGGAATGAATTGTGTTTCCCAAAAATATGTGTCAGCTTGATTAGGCCATGATTTCCAGTATTGTGTGGTTGTCCTCCATTGTGGGATTTTCCTATGCGTTATAAATCATAATCTCTGTCTGTGGTTAAAAAGGGTTAGGGTGGAATGTAACACCCTTACTAAGGTCGCATCCCTGATCCAATGTAAAGGGAGTTTTCCCGGGGTGTGGCCTGCACCACCTTTCATCTTACAAGATATACAGGGAAAAGGAAGCAAGCAGAGAGTTGGGGACCTCATACCACCAAGAAAGCAATGCCTTGAGCAGAGCATGTCCTTTGGACCCAGGCTTTCTGTGCAGAGAAGTCCCTAGTCCAGGGAAAGATTGATGACAAGGACCTTCCTCCAGAGCCGACAGAGAGAGAAAGACTTCCCCTGGAGCTGATGCCCTAAATTTGGACTCTAGCTTACTAGACTGAGAAAATAAGTTTCTTTTTTGTTAAAGCCATTTACTTGTGGTATTTATGTCATAGCAGCGCTAGATGATTAAGACAGCATTTTTTACATGCTTATTGGCCATTTGGATATCATCTTTTGTAAAGTGCCTGTTCACATCTCTTGCCCACTCTTTTCATCAGATTGCCTCCTCTTATTTATCTGTAGGTTCTTTAAATATTCGGGATGTACTTTCCTAGTTATATGTATTACAAATATCTTCTCCCACTTTTTTGCTTCCCTTTTAATGCTCATAATGGTAATGGTGTCTTTTCATGAGCAGAATGTCTTATTTTTAATATATTCCCCCTTATCAATTTTTTCTTCTACGGTTAGTACTGTCTCATTGAAGAGATATTTGCCTACTCCAAGATCATGAAGATATTCTTCTATGATATCTTCCATATTTGCTCCATTGATTTACCTTTCACATTTAGATCTAAAATTAACCTGGAATTTCTTTTTGTGTACAGTGTAAGGCAGGAGTCAAGGTGCATTTTAAAAAAATTTTTGACATAATTTCAGTTTTACAGAAAACTTGCAAGAATAGTACAAAGAATTCCTGTATACCCTTCACTGAGATCCCCAACAATATATAAAGAGAATAAAACATTATGAACAAGTGGGGTTTATCCCAGGAATGCAAAGTTGCTAATTTACATTTCATCCTTGAGTTATTATAATGTGAAGCCTTGTCTCAGTCTCTCTTCTTCCCTCCACAAAACACACACACACTCATTCATTCAACAGAATTTCATTGAGTGCCTACTATGTGCCAGGCAATGTTCTAGGGATGTAAATGACAAAAACAAAGTTCCTTTCCTCATGGCACTTATAGCCAGAAGAGGGTAACAGGAGTTCCTGTGGACAGTCCTCCAGTGACTCTGCTGCAGCCGTTGTGAGAACTGCTGTTGCAGATGTGTATTTAAGAACATGGGGGAGAATTCACACCGTACCAAGTGATAAAAGCAGACTCTAAGAACTATATGGACTTCTGGTTCATTTAGGAGATGGACTGTAGGTATCCTATTTAGTATCGTACTTAGCTAAAGAATGTTTGTGAAATGTATGTGCTAAAGCCTAATCAGCCCAAACCCACCAGAAACGGGTAACTTAGCCCGAGAAAATCAGATTCATGAATTCACAGTGAGGGAGGGAATTCCAGAGGAACCTTGGAATGCTGCTTGGCACGAGGGCGACAGAACCCTCTTTTGCAAGGTTTGGGTTCCAGCTGAAGGATTTTGAAGAGGGAAGCAAGAATATGTGACCCCAACACTCCCCAGCATGTATTCTCCTTTTTCAAAATGGGCAACTGAGAGCTTGACTTAACTAAGCCATGAAGAACCTGTGTTTTCTCCTTCCTCTGCTTGCCTCCATACCTCAGTTAAAGACTTTGTTTTGACCTAATGCTAATGACTTTGTTCTTTGTTTTAACCTGATGCAAATAACTTTGTTTTGTTCTGTCTGACCACCTGTGGAGTACAACCACAGGAAAACCAGAGCCTAGGTATCTGATATGTATATCTTTAGCCTAGTAAAGAAATGTTTGACAGGTATCTTTTGTCACTATCCTGTAATGAATAACTCCTCTTGAGAGCATACCTCAGGTCAGGCCAGGCACAAAGACGCTTGTAACCCTTTTAAGATTCTATATAAGCTGCAATGTAAAATTGCTCTTTGGGACTCCATAGAGACAGCCTGTGTTGCTGCTGGGTCCCTGGTGATGGATACATCTCCTTAATAAACTTTCTCACTCTTTCTGACTCGGAGTATGTTTCATTGGCTCAACTGCTCCAGGGCAAGGACCCTAATCGGGTAACAGATCCACTTTGGATTGAGTGCTGATTCTCAAGCAGGATTAGGAAAAAAAAAAAAAGGGGGGGGGGATTAAATAGGGATTGAGTGCTGGCATGAAGTGAGGGTGCCTCAGCAACTGGGTAGTCCCAGTAATGAATGAAAACAGCAAAGGGGGTCTGGAGCATCGCTGGCTGCTTTTTCTCTTTTCAGGCCGAGATGATTTTCACTTTTTCAGGCCTGGATAGGTTTTGACTTTCAAATAAATTTGTGCCTATGTTTAACTTTTGAAATTAGATTTTCAAAAATAATATAAAAGCACTTTTTTTTTTTAATCCTGCAAAGGAACTCCAGTTTTATAGGCTCACTCCTGTGACCAAGAACCGTAGCCCTGGAGAACGAGCCCCGGAGACTCTTAAGCGACAGAGCTCCAGACACTCCCCCAGCTAAGCGTCCTCTTGGAACCCCTCCCTCCCCGGGAGCCTGGAGGAATCTTAAAGCCGGATGTTGATTGCTTTGTCATAGTAACGGGCAGCGAATTCGGAAGTTGCGTCAGAGGAAGAGGAAGTGAAAGGGGCTGGAGACCCACGTGGGTTGTGCGCGTGTTTCTGCGTCCCTGGGAGCCAGTCGTTTAAGTCCATTCTCAGCAGCGACTGAGTCGGCATGGGTCGCTCCGGGAAGTTGCCCTCCGGTGTCTCGGCTAAGCTGAAGCGCTGGAAGAAAGGTCACAGCAGCGACAGCAACCCTGCCATTTGCCGCCACCGGCAGGCTGCCCGTAGCCGCTTCTTCAGCCGGCCCTCAGGTAGCAGGGTGGAGACTCCGGCGGTGGGTGGCGGGGTTCTGGACCGGCCTCAGTCCAGAAGGGACTGGGGTTCTCTGGAAGGCCCGGAGTCCAGGCGTTGGAGCTTTCGTCTCTTAAAATGTCGGATCTGGAGCGCGCCGTAAAGGCCTGCCTTTCTGATTTAGCAGACGAGGAGTCTTGAGTTGGGGAATGATTTGTGTACGGCACTACTACAGGTGTACAGGTTGGAACTCTTGGGCGCAGTTAACCCTAGGTAACACTTTACAAAGCGCCTTCACCTTCATTCATTCATTTTCCAGGCGCCATGGGTACAGCTGACGCTTATGCCATAGGGACAGGGAAGCAGAAACTTTTACCTGAGTACGCTTTATTCTTGGTTTTCTAAGTTTAGGCGCACAGTGGGCCAAAGAGCCCGTCGGGTTTGGGGCCCGGACTCCCTGGTTTGTTTCGTAGACATCGTTCTCTCGGCGAAAGGGAGGTCGGGGTAGAGGTGGGGTTTACCTAGTGCCTCTGGTTCTCAGGAAAGAGCGACCTGACAGTTGATGCTGTGAAGTTACATAATGAGCTGCAGTCAGGGTCGCTGCGCGTGGGCAAAAGCGAAGCCCCCGAGACGGCCATGGAAGAAGAGGTGGAACTGGCAGTCACCGAGAAGTCCTCGGGCACCTTCCTGAGCGGCCTCTCCGACTGCACAAACGTCACCTTCAGCAAAGTGCAGCGCTTCTGGGAGTCCAACTCGGCTGCCCACAAAGAGGTAGGGGGAGAGGGCCGGAGTGCGCAGCAGTCGGATTCATGTTTATCTTCCTCCAGCTCTGGTTTGCCTGCTGTCAGATGACAGCACCTAGTATTCCTGGAAGATGTGTCATCTCTCCTACCCTTTTTTGTCCCCTCCTTGTTAGCTCGCTTAGGGCAAATCCAGGGAGGCCTGGTGGAGCAGCAGTTAAGTGCTCACCGGCTAACTGAAAGGTCAGCGATTGGAGCCCACCCATGGCTCTGTGGGAGAAAAGACCTGGTGGCCTGCTTCCTTAAAGACTACAGCCAGGAAAACCTTATAGAGATAGTTCTAATCTGTCATATAGGATTGCTGTGAGCCAGAATGGACTCCACAGCACATAACGACGACTGGGCAGGTCCCACTTCCTGCTTTTTGTAAGAACATCTTCCCCACTGAAGTGTAAAGTTCTTGAGTGTAGAAGTAGCTTCCAAGCATTTATCCCAGCTATTCCTAATAGGATTTTTTACATAGAATATTTTCAAGCCACATTTGTTGAGAAAATTAATGCTGAATAACAGTGGTTAGAAAAGATTTTATCTAGAGAACTAAGTGATATATTTTATATTATTTTAAGATTTTTAAATTATACTTTTTTTTCACTTTCTAAATGAAAAATGTCACAATTCTAAATGGTACTGAAGTGACTAAAATAAAATGGGAAAGTTGTTCTCCATGTTTGACTCCTTAGTGGAAATTATGGTCAACACATTGCTGTGTATCCTCCTAGATCAGTGCTGTCCAATAGAAATGTAGTATGAGCCACACATGTAATTTTACTTTTTCTAGTATCCACATTTAAAAAAGTCAAAAGAAACAGGTGAAATTCATTTTAATGATATATTTCATTGATTGATATGCTAAAAATATTATTCTAACACGATCAATGTGAAAATATTAATGAGATACTGTACGTTATTTTTATACTAAATCTTCACAATCTAACCTATATTTCCATTTACAGGCTATCTTCATTTGGATGCTAAATTTTTATTGGAAATGCTTGATTTGTATTTAGGTTTCATAAAAGTCACAGTTGAAATAGTAGATCCATACACCCAAGATGTTCCAAATACATGTTTTCCAGTAACTGAGTCAAGTATTAGTTTTTAAATTAAAAAAATTAAAGATTCAGTTCCTCGGCCACTCTAGCCGCATTTCATGTGCTCAGTAGCTCCTCACTAATAGCACAGTTCTAGACTTTTTGGATGTTTTTCACCCACGTTTTATTATTTAGATATACTGAAACAAATTATATTTTACGGACGCTGTCTGTTCTGCAACTTTTTCCCCACTGGACTATATTTCTATAGTTGTAAGTGAATACATATAGCTATTTCTCAGTCTTTTTAATGGTTACATAGTATTTGAATGTTTCATTGTTTATCATGTAATAATATCTAAGGAGTCCTGGTAGCACAGTGGTTAAGTGTTTGACTGCTAACTGAAAGGTTGGTGTTTCGAACCTACCAGCTGCTCTTCAGGAGGAAGATGTGACAGTCTGCTTCCATAAAGATTACAGCCTTGGAAACCCTATGGGGCAGTTCTACTCTGTCCTATATGGTCGCTATGAGTTGGAATCGATACGATGGCAACAGGCTTGGTGGTTTGCAATAATACTTTATTAATCCCCTGTTGATAGCCACTTGGTTTTTCCAATTTTTTGGTGCAGTAAACATACTTGTGCATAAATATTTGCACTCGTGTGCAGATATTTCTATTAGAGTTCTAGAGGTGGGACTTTGGCAGACGTGTTCTGCGTCTTCCCGTTTGCTTGGCCCTGTGGTGTATACTCCTGGCTCTGAATGTTGCTCGTCTTGTCTGTCTCTGGGCTTTCTCAGGAGGATAGTTTGTAAAGAAGCAAGGAAAAAAGAAGCTACTGTGGGATGGGGCTGAGTCTAGGAGCTGTCACGGGTGCCTTCTCCTTCATGTGCAGATCTGTGCTGTCCTGGCTGCCGTCACTGAGGTGATCCGCTCCCAGGGAGGGAAGGAGACGGAGACCGAGTACTTTGCTGCACTGGTGAGTGGGTGCAGCTTGCGGGTGGGTGTTCAGAGCGGTGGCTTGTGCAGGCTATAGAGAGGAGACAGAATCAGAGGTTGCCTCTAGCACGTAGGGTTCTAGAAAGACAACCTTGAACAGGTGAAGGCCCACCATTCTCAGGTGGCTTGCGGGGCTGGTGGTATTTGGCACATGATTCTTGTAAAACAAAAACTCACTGCTCTGTTTTCTCTTTCTTGATCTATGAAACAGAGTAAGATCTGAGAGAGCCTCTAGAAAAGTGGTTTTGAAGTGGGGTCCAGGCATCCCTGGGAGTTCCCAAGACCCTTTTAGGGGGGTTGGCAAGAACATAAACATTTCTATAATAGTACTAGAGCATTTACCTTTCTCACTCTATTTCGTGCGTGGACAGTGGAGTTTTCCAGAAGTTACATGATATCTGATGATATCATTATTTGGACAGCTAATGGAATTGTACTTGTGTGTTTTCGAGTTTTCTCAGTTTTAATTTTTAATATGGTAAATATCAGTAGAGATAATCTGCAGACACAAAACTTTTTTGGGGTCCTCAATAATTTTTAAGGATGTAAAAGTCTGAGAACTGCTACTCTAGAACAGCGGTTGGCAGCTATGGCCTGGGGGTCAAATCTGACCCAGGGCCTGGGAGCTAAGGATGGTTTTTACATGTTTAAATGATTACTTAAACACATACGCACACCCAAGGAAGAATATGCAACAAATACTGTATGAGGCCTCAAAACCTAAAATATTTACGATCTGGCCCTTGACAGAAAAAGTTTGCCAACCCCTGCTCTAGAATAATGAAATAAATTAGATGCAATATATGGTGTTTATCACATGCCAGGCAGTGTTCCAAATGTTTTGCATGTATTAATTCCATTGAACCCCACAACAACTTATTAGGTAGGTACCAGTATTATTCCTATTTAACAAATAATATTGTTATTCCGTCTTACAAACTGAGACACAGAAAGGTTAAGTTACCAGTCCAAAGTCACACAGCTAGTAAGTGGCAGAGCCAGGACTGGGCACATGGTTTCCCTGCCCCACTCCTCCTGTTTGCCCAGCAGGACCCATTTCCCATTCATACCCCCCTGATCTGGCCCTCAGATGACAACAATGGAAGCAGTGGAGTCTCCGGAGTCTCTGGCCGCTGTAGCTTACCTGCTGAACCTTGTCCTAAAGCGGTGAGTCCTGGTTCCTGTTTGAACCCCAGGTCTCTTCATAGAGGTGGGGGAGAAGGGATTGTGGATGGGAGGTGATGAACAAAATCAAGGAATTATTAAAAGATACTCTGGTAACAGGTGGCATTCTACAGCATCAGGCTTCCGGGGGCAGCTTGGGGTGTCATCCCAAGGAGTGCGAGTGTTGGTAGCCTGGGCCCTGAGAAGAGGGGCAGCCCTGGTGCAGTGAGTGGGGCAGAAAGGTCGTAGAACGTTGGCACCAGGCTCTCTGGATACTGTAGCCAGGGGAGAGGTGGGAGAGGATTGGCACGGGCTTAGCAGGGCCATCTTGTGGGTGATCTGGGAGTGGGTAGTGGAGAAGGTGAGGGAGGCAAGGAGCTCAGCTGTGGTGGAGAGTGTACTGAGCTGGGTGTCAGAAAGGGTAAGTTCTCGTCCTGTCTTTGTTATTCCCTGGCTGAGTGACTGGGCCAGCAGTGCCTCCCTCATGTTAGCTTCCTGGTTTGTAGCACACCGGGCCTCACCAGCTGTTCTCAGAGGCCCCTCTGGGCTTCCGACTATCCATGTTCTCTCCCCACAGCGTGCCCAGCCCTGTTCTCATTAAGAAGTTCTCCGACACCTCCAAAGCCTTCATGGACATCATGTCAGCGCAGGCTAGCAGCGGCTCCACGTCTGCCCTCCGATGGGTTAGTGTCCTGGTCTTAGTTTCTCCTCTGTCGTCTTCCAGAGCGCACCTGATTTGCCTAAAGCTTGGATGCTCCCTGGGAGGGGTCTACATGCACTGTGAACCCTCAGATTGATCCCTTTGAGGTTTTCTGGAGTTGATTAGAACCTGGGCTCTTTTCCCATCTGGCAGAGACTGGTGGGGCTGAGGGACTGTGTTTTTCTTTTTCAAGGTCCTCTCCTGTCTGGCTACCCTTCTGCGGAAGCAAAACCTGGAGGCCTGGAGCTACCCTGTGACCCTGCAGGTGTACCACGGGCTGCTGAGCTTCACCGTGCATGGCAAGCCCAAGGTGAGACTGCTGGACCCCAGAAAATGGGGAAGGGGCACAGCCACCCCTGGGACCCAGCCCAGTCCAGTGGGCAAGGCAGATGCTAGCCCATCTGAGTGGGGTCAGAGATGTTGCTCTGAGTACTGGGCTCTTGCCCTGAGGCTCAGCATCCTGCCTCTGAGGCCTCATTTGCTAAGATCTAGAAGGCAAGGCAACTCCCCTTGTACAGGAGGGATGCTCACTGCCAGGCCCTCTGAGTCTCTGATGCCTCATCAGTCCGTAACATGGAATCTCCAGCAGATTTGTTAACTTTGGCAGGCGAGGGAGGGTGTGAGCATTGGAATCATACTGTTAGATACCGAGTTGACCACTTGTTGCTGGTCTTAAGCAAGTTACTTAGTTTCTCTGAGTCTTGGTTTTCTTACTGTGAAAGAGGGCTGATAAATACCAACCTTGTTGCAAGGTCGTGATGAGACTCCAGTGCTCACCACAGGCCTGGGGTCAGCTCCTGGCTCACAGCAGGGGCTGCACATGGTGGTTCCCTGCTCTTTTTCTTTCCAAGATTAAGGGCAGGGAGCATATAATCATAAAAAAACCAAACCAAAGTCATTGCCATTGAGTCAATTCTGACTCATAGTGACCCTATAGGACCGAGTAGAACTGCCCCATAGAGTTTCCAAGGGGCAGCTGGTGGATTTGAACTAATGACCTTTTGGTTAGTAGCCGGGCTCTTAACCATTGTGCCGGCAGGGCTCCGTGATAATAATGGTAGTCGTGATAATCACTAACATCCTGCGTGTGCTCAGTCTCCTCCCCTACATATGCAGGTGGTCTTTCCCTCTCTTCAGGTCTGCTAAAATATCACTTCACTGGAGACTTCTTTCCTAACCACCCTATAAAAAGTAGCAACCTTTGCTTCGTTTTCTGCAAAGCACTTTAAACTTCTGGTGTTTAAATGAGTAGAATATGAGTTGTCTGCTTAGTTCATTAGAACATAGATAGTCAGAAGCCCAGAGGGGCCTCTGAGAACAGCTGGTGTGGCCCCGTGTGCTACAAAGCAGGAGGCTAACAAGGGGGAGGTACTCCTGGCCCAGTCACTCAGCCGGGGAATGACAAAGACAGGACAAGAAATTACCCTTCCTTCGTTGCCAGCACCAGGATTTGTTGGATGAATGATGAATAAATCCTGTTTTAAAGATGAGGATACTGAGACTCAGAGAGTAAGTAGTTTAGCTTGCTCAGGGCTGTTTAGTGAGTAGTAGTAGAGCAGGGATTTGAAGGAAGGTTTGTCTTGCTTTATAGCTCAGGATTTTATACACACGAGCCCCTGGCAGAGCATTAGACATAAAGTAGGTGCTCTGCTCGGGCTTAGTGGCTGGTGGTTGGATGCTGACCCAGCCCTGGCTGTTCTCTCCCTGCCCCTCAGATCCGGAAGGCTGCCCAGCATGGCGTGTGCTCGATCCTCAAGGGCAGTGAGTTCATGTTTGGTGAAAAGGCCCCTGCACATCATCCTGCTGCTGTTTCCACTGCCAAGTTCTGCATCCAGGAGATTGAGAAGTCTGGAGGTGGGGAAGCCGGGGGAGGGCAGCGGGGATGGGAGGCAGTGGCCAGCCAGGAGGACGGGACCTGTTGCAGAGTGGGCTGGAATCTCAGCTCCCCTGTGTATGCCAGGCTCCAAGGAGGCCACCACCACGCTGCACATGCTAACGCTGCTGAAGGACCTGCTGCCCAGCTTCCCAGAAGGCCTGGTCAAGAGCTGCAGTGAGACTCTCCTCAGGATCATGACCTTGAGCCATGTGGTGAGCTCTGGGCGGAGAACCAGAGGGTGGGGCACACCGAGGAGGGCGGGGCAGGCACCCCTCCGGAATCCAGGCACACAGTGTGGGTGCTTGGGTAACTCACAGGTCAGGCACTGCAGGGCCTGAGGTCTCCCTGCCCTGCCCCACTTTTCTGCTCCATCTCAGGACACCATTTCGTCTGTGGTGTCAGGCAGAGTGGGCCATCCTTTGGGTCGTGTTACAGTTGGACGCTGGCCTCAGGACAGAGAGGCTGTGGGGCTGTAAAGCCTCCTTCCTCTCCTTTCCATGAGCTCGACTCAGCTAGAGTCACTGACAGCTATTCCCACTTCTGCTTTTCGTTTTTTTGCTTACTTACTAGCACATCAATAAAAACAGCCTTAAAGAGCATTAAAAACCACCTCTTGCATTTCTACCAGCCTAGCACAATTCTAAGGAGCCCTGGTGTTGCAGTAGTTAAGCGTAGGGCTGCTAACTGCAAGTTTGGCAGTTTAAACCCACCCAGCGGCTCCACGAGGGAAAGACCTGGCAGTCTGCTTCCATGAAGATTACAGCCTAGGAAATCCAGTGGGGGCAGTTCTACTCCGTCACATGGGGTCGCTGTGAGTCAGAACTGACTCGGTGGCACCTAACAACAACACGATTCTGTTAATCTTTGTATATTCTCTTGTAATTTTTGTTCATGTACATATTTAAAGTTTTTTGTTATATAAATAGTGTGATCATTGTTTAAAAGGAAAAAAAGCCATTCAGAAGTGCATAAAGTAAAAAATAAGCTTCTTTTTTCTTCTAAGTCCAGCTTGCTAAGGTAAACAGTGCAAACAACTTGCAGTGTATCCTTCCAGACATTTTTTCTGTGGATAAACAAACCAGCATAAAAATACGTGAAACTACAGCTGTAATTATAGTATGCTTACCGTTTATAGCCTGCTTTTTTGGCTCACTATCATGTTAGAAGCATTCTTATTTCTCCTTTGTCTTTGTTTAAAACATTAGTATTTTCTCAGTGGTTGCTGTATCTTTCTGAGTGTCCGTGTGTAGGGGCATGTTTGAGGTTCCAGGGGCCATGGGCTTTGTAATCCCCCACTAAGCCTTGTGTCTTCTCCAGCTGGTGACAGCCTGTGCCATGCAGGCATTTCACAGCCTCTTCCACGCCAAGCCTGGCCCAGGCACCCTGACGGCAGAGCTCAACGCCCAGATCATCACGGTAAGGCCCGATGGTGGGGCAGCAGGGTCCCTGCTGTGCTGGTGGGGCCAACCCTGTTACTTGTCTGCAGAGTGAGGCTGAATTGGGCTGGACTGGGCTGCTTCATCAGAGGAGGACAATAGATGGACAGGCAGACAGGAGACTGAGCACATAAGTCACATAAGTGTCCACAGTGGCTGGGGGACCTGACTTGAGTGGATAAGGGTGTCTTTCTTGACTTAGTAGTGGTTAACTTAGTAGACAATTCAAGCATGGTCTCATGGTGTTAATGGATACCTTGAGCCTGGGGTCTTGACCTTAGGGATCCATGGATGAACCTGGGGAAGGGGGTGTAACCCCCCAAAATTGTTTGCAAATTGTGTATTTGTACTTGTGCATTTTTCTGGAGAGGGGCTTTATGACTTCTGTCAGATTCACAAAGGGGTGTGTGACACCAGCCTGTCCTCCATTGCTCCTGGAGGCTTTCTTCCAAAAAGAATCAGAACCAGGAGACCTTTATGGAGCAGGGCAAGGCAGGAACTGGGAGAGCCAAGATGGCTGTGAGGTCCAGGATCACGGGCTGGGCCCTAGGAATGGGAGGGGTCTTTGTCACTGAGGCTGCTGCAGAATGCACTCACTGAGTCACCTGCTTATTCCCTGTTCTTCCTCCAGGCCTTGTACGACTACGTCCCCAGTGAGAATGACTTACAACCCCTGCTGGCCTGGCTTAAAGTCATGGAGAAAGCCCACATCAACCTGGTCAGGTAGGTCCCACTGTGAAGGGGCATATACAAGGGTACCTCCTCTGTGGTGCAGATGGGGGAGATGTGAACCAGAGCTGGAAAGGTCATTCAGCTTCCTGGGGATTGGCAGTGTTTCCATGTCGTGTGTGATGACAACCAGCTCTTGTTTTTATGAGGCATGGGGCAGGGTGATACCTCCCATTTTAGCCAGGTCTGATTGCTTTCCTACCCGAACGTTTGCATGGAGGGTCTTGAAGGCCCCTCTGGCTCCACTAAGTTGTGATTCTTTTGTCCCCTCAGGGGACTCAGCGGCCTGCTCTGGACCAGGCACTGTGTTAAGTGCTTCATGTCTGTTGTTTATTCTCATTAATCACAGCAACCTTATGAGGAAGGTCTTGTCGTTAGGTGCCATTAAGTTGATTTTGACTCATAGCATCCTCATTTGAAAGAGTAGAACTGCCCCATAAGGTTTTCTAGGCTGTAATCTTTACAGGAGCAGATCACCAGGTCTTTGGCCCGTGGAGCTGCTGGGTCGGTTTGAACTGCCAGTCTTTCAGTTAGCAGCTTTAGCAGATGAGTGCTTAATTGTTGTGCCACCAGAGTTCCTAAGGAAGGTCTTATTAGCTCATTTTATAAAAAAGAAACTGAGGTTCTACAAGTTAAGTAGTTATGCAGGTACTCAGGAGCAAAGCTGGGTCTCTAGCCCAGGTTTATGGGGCCCACATTTGTCTTCTTACACCAAGCTGCCTTTCACCTAGAGGTGCCAGAAAATGGCCAGATGGCCTCATTCTCCACTTCTCAGGGTTCATCCTTCAGGAGCACTCCCACAGTGTCCACCTTCCATGCCCTAGGGTGTTTGCTTCAGCACTGTGGGTAATGGTAGACACAGTGGCTGCAACAATGGGCTCAAGCATAACAACAGTTGGGAGGATGGTGCAGGACTGGGCAGTGTTTCGTTCTGTTGTACATGGGGTCACTGAATCGGAACAGGCTTGACGGCACCTAACAACAACAGAAACAACCTACATGTCCCACAGGAGGGGACTGGTTAAATAAATGGCGGTCCTTCCAGACAGTGAAGTACTTAGTGTGGATGTGTGCATGCTATGTGGCAAGTCTCCAAGATGGAATGAGAAAAGCAAGGCGCAGAACAGCACAGTGGGTGTGATTATTGGCATACTCCGGAGCCTCAGGGTGTGAATCCTGAGCCGGTGGCCTTGGGCAAGTTACTTGATGTCTCTGTGCTTGTTTCCTCATCTACAAAGTGGAGGTGGTAATAGGACTTGTCTCACTGGTTATTGCAAGGTTCCAGTGAATTAGTGAGTGTTGTACCAGTGTGGTATGCAACAAATGCCATATAAATGTTAGCTGTCATTATTATATGTTTGTAGATGCATAAAGATTTTGGAGGACTGTTTGAGAAACTTAACCATAATTTCCCCTGGAAAGTGGGTCTGAAGACAGTCCAGGAGAAGGCTCTGTTAGGGAAGGCACGCTCTTCATTGTATACCCTGATTATGTGTTGGAATTTTTTTTTTTTTTTTAGTTATTACTGGCGCAACAGTACATTTTGTTTTTTTCAGCTTGCCCGCAGTCAGGTCCCTGCAGAGCCTTGCAGATCAGTGATTATTGTCAGGCCTGGGCCATCTGAATAGTTGAGCCCAGTGTCTCAGGCCCCCGAGGCCTAGGACCAGACCACACAGAAGCCCTTTGTCTTGGCAGGTTGCAGCGGGACCTGGGGCTGGGCCACCTCGCTCGCTTTTTTGGAACTGCAATGACCTGCCTCCTGTCTCCGCACTCACAGGTGGTGGCTGCAGCCACCCAGAGCCTCAAGGTACCCCACTTCCCAGCTTCCCCAGAGACACTTCAGCTGAGGGAGCAGAGAACGCAAGAGGACCCACCGCTGCCCTGCCTTCCAGAGCCGGGAGGAGGCCCTTGGGGTGGGAAATGAGCTTTCTAGAAGTTTCAGGAAGGAGTTGCCTGGGAGGGGTGAGTGGCACTGGGGGGCTGCCTGGGCCCAGCCAGCCTGTGGCCTCTTTTTGCAGGAGATTCTGAAGGAATGTGTTGCTCCTCACATGGCCAGCATTGGCTCCGTGACCTCCGCAGCCCCAGGGCCTGCCCAATATATTGCAAAGATGTTCAGGTGAGAATGTGGCATCCATGTTAGCAGGGCCTAAGGTGTGCTGGGTGGAGAGTCCGTTATACTGACAAGTACCCTGTGTGTCCCTTCCTGTGGGCCACACACAGAGTTCCAGGTGCTTCATGGTATTTCAGGTTGTGTTTACTGAGCCTCCACTAGAGTGGCCATCACGTTCCAGGCGCCTGTCCAGCACGAGGAGTGGCACAGTGTGGTGCAGGCTCTGCTGACTGCAACCCCAGTCATCTGGGGCAAGTTCTGCCTCTGTTTGCCTCAGTTTCCTCCTTGCTCTCTACCTTGTAGGTTTTGAGGATTAAATGAGGTCATACATGTCAGATTGTCAGAGCAGTACCTGGCACATAGTTAAGTACTCAGTAAATATAAGCTTTTATTACTACTGCTGCTACTAGAGATCCTTATGGTTCTGGGAGTTAGGTGGTAATTGCCATGTGCTGCCAAGTCAGTTCCAGCTCACAGCAACTCTATAGGACAGGGTAGAATTACCCCATAGAGTTTTCTAGGCAGTAATCTTTATAGAAGTAAATTTCCAAGTCTTCTTGCATAGCTGCTAGTGGGTTTGAACTGCTGACCTTTCAGTTAGCAGTTGAGTGCTTTACCATTGTGCCACCAGGGTTTCTTAGGTTTTAGGTACTAACCCCATTTCACAGTTGAGGACACAGAGGCTCACCCAATGAGTAAGCGGCAGCCTGACCACAGAGCCCCTCTTGTGCTGTGCTGCACTCCACACTTGCGAGAGAGCCCTTCACCCCCTTTACCCCCTTCACTGACACAGCCGCCACCCACCTGCCCTGCTGGGAGGAATTGCAGCCAGGCATACCTGAGCGTTCCTAGGAAGGGGCTGGAAACCTTGGTGTCCCCTCTGGATCTCGTCTCTGCTCAGCTCCAAGTATGACACGTTGGTTACCATCCCTTATGAGAAATAGGCCTATTTCCTGGGGATTCGTCTGGGAAGAAGTTTCAGGAAAACTCAAGGAATAGAATTACCACCACCACCACCCCTCCCAACTCCACCCCTTTCCCCAGACTAAGCCTAAGTCCTCCAGGGGCTCGACTTCTTTGGAGGATGAAGCAGACGAAGGGGTGCACAGGCTGGAAGGGACCGGAGGCTGGGCTAGCCCTCCTTCCTGCGGCAGCTTTCCCCTCTGCCCAGACCACCCTGTGCTTACCTGCCCTTCTGCCGTGGTCAGTCCTAGAGAACAGGGCACAGTGGGCAAAAAATGGGCTCTGGAGTCCTAGTTTGGCTACCAGCAGAGTGATCCTGGCAGGTTACTTACACTCTCTGAGCCTCAGTTTCCCTATCTGAAGATGAGACAAGTACTCTTCCTCACAGGTTTTTTAAGGACTAGGATTACATAAATTAAAGTCTTAGCAGAGTGTCTGGAGCAGTGTGGATGTTTCATAAATGTTAGTTCTTTGCCTTTCCTACGGCCCCACCCTTACTGACCAGCTGGGGGTCTAGAGCTTATGATGCCAGCCACCACCTTTTCTTGGTTGGGGCCTGGGGTGGGCGTGAACGTGGCCTTGATCGTGCCTGCTCTCTTGACAGGGCAGTGGAGGAAGGCCTGACATACAAATTCCACGCGGCATGGAGCTCCGTGTTGCAGCTGCTGTGTGTTTTCTTCGAGGCATGTGGGCGGCAGGCCCACCCAGTGATGAAGAAGGTGAGGCGAGCTTGGGGCCGGGGGGCAACATGGTATTTGGGCTGTGTCTGGGGTTTGGGTCCCCTAAGTACTGGGCTGGGGGCTCCTGGAAGGTGGGGGCACGTCTTTTGTTATATCTGTAGCCTATCCCCTGCCCCCCAGCAGAGCACAGCGTGCCCAGGAAGGTAAATGGACTAAAGTGGGAAGAAAAGGAAGGGGAGGAGGCAGAAGCCTCTCCCACCCCCACCTGCCTGCTGGTCTTAGCTGGGGTGGATGGTTTTGAAACTCTCAGGGAACCAGTGTGATTCTCCCCCACTCCCACCCTGTCAACTTTTCGTTTGTAATTGTCTGAATGTTCCGTAATGAGTTAGCACTGTTGTTGGTTTTTAAGCTGCCTCAGGTTCTAGCCTAAGCAGCGCTGGTGACGCAATGGCTAAGCGCTCAGCTGCTAACCGAAGGTTGACAATTCAAACCCACCCAGCAGCTCTGCAGGAGAAGGACCTGGCAACCTGCTTCCGTAAAGATTACAGCCTAGAAAACCCTATGGGGCAGTTCTACTCTGTCACACGGCATCACTATGAGCTGAAATTGTCTCAGTGGCACCCAACAACAACAACAGGTCTCAGGGAGGCCACTACAGTGCAGGGATCCTGAGCAGACCCAGACTAGAGGACAGGCGTAGACCCCCCATCCATTGCTGGAACACCTAGCCTCATGGGGCTTTCCTTACTGGCTCTCATTGCTGCTTGGAGAAAGGGGCAACCCTGGGAAGGTAGAGCTTCCTGAGCGGCCTGGTCAGTGTCGTGGGTAATTAACGTGGCCAACTCAGCTTCCTACAGGTCAGGTGGGTCTGTAAGAAGTGAGGCTGGCAGGTGGGGGTGGGGCTGTTGTGAGCCAGAGGGCACAGCTGTGTCCCTGCCCTGAGGCCAGCTTCTCAGTGCTTGCTAGTTTTGCTAATTGTCACCGTGCCAGCAGCATGGGCCATCCTTGCCTTTGTGGATTCCCGTTTTTCAAGATAAGCTAGAAGTCTAGGTTTGTATGTAAAATCTCCTGATTGTTACGTATCACTAGTGAGTATAGAGTTTTTTAAATTCTGGGGGTGAGGGATCAAACATCAGTGGGGTGAATTTGCTGTCAGTTTGTGACTCTGGGTTAGCATTAACCTGGCCCACGATCCAGACCTCATCCTTTTGGAGGCTTGGCTTAGCCACTGTCCTTGCTCGAGGAGCTGCCCTGACGTGTGATCTCGCCTCTCTGCTTCAGTGCCTACAGTCCCTGTGTGACCTGCGCCTATCCCCCCACTTCCCCCACACGGCAGCGCTGGACCAGGCAGTGGGGGCTGCGGTGACCAGCATGGGACCTGAGGTGGTGTTGCAGGCTGTGCCTTTGGAAATCGATGGCTCTGAGTAAGTGTGGCCCTAGTTGGCTTCCTTATGAGCCAGGAAAGTCAGACAATCTGTTTGCTCCCAGGGACAGGTGTCCACTCCTCCTACTGAGGTCTGTGTGCTGGGCAGGGTCAGCAGGAGAGGCCAGAGGAGAGGCTGTTCCTTGGCTCAGCAGCCAGGTTGTCACCTCTGCCTCCCTGGTCCTTCCCTCCCACTTCCCAGAGAGACTCTGGATTTCCCACGGAGCTGGCTGCTGCCTGTCATCCGGGACCATGTCCAGGAAACTCGACTTGGTTTCTTCACCACCTACTTCTTGCCCCTGGCGAACACCCTGAAAAGCAAAGGTAAGGGGCCTTCACCTGTGTGCCGCCCAGGGCTCACCACAGTCCTGGAGCCTCAGCTGGGAGGGGTCCTAGCCCAGCACCCTCAAGCCCTCATGGCATTCAGCAGCATCCCCCTGCCAGCGGTTAGTAGCCAGGGCTCGAATGTCTGCCTCGGGGCTCACGCCCAGCCTTCTGAGGCATGGCCAGAACCTGATACAGACCCTTCCCCTCCTCCAGTAGGGAGCCTCCACCTTAGGGCTGTCTTTCTCCTTGGATCCCAAAGAATAGGTCTGCCCCTTCTTCCCTTGGAGCAGATTTTTAAAGAAATTTTGTAATATATTTGTTTATAAATACATATATATATACACACACACACACACACACGTGTTCGTATCTATCTTAAACAATAACAATGGGGATTCTTAAGTTTTTAAAGGTGGTTATTGCCCTCTCTGAGATGCCCTTTCTTCAGGCTAGTTGTCCTTGGTCCCTCATCTCCTTTTGAGGCATAGTTTCTCATATCCCCATATTCTTGATCCCTCTGTGCACCCTCTCGTTTACTTGTGTCCTGTGTTAGCAGACTCAGACCTACATGAGGGAAAGGCAGAGGGGCAGTGGCACCTTTCCTGGCCAGGCAATGGCTCCAGGAGTTCTTGTTTTCATTAGATGTTGAGGGTCTAGGGTAAACTATGGCCTGCAGACCATATCCTACCTGCTGCCTGTTGCTGTAAATAAAGTTTTATTGCAAGACAGACACGTATTTTACATATTTTCTGTGGCTCTGTCACCCTACAATGACAGAGATGAGTAGTTGCAGCAGAAACCATATGGCCTGCAAAGCCTACAATATAGACTCTTGACAGAGTTTGTCAACCCCTGGTCTAGGGCAGTGATTCTCGGTGGAGGTGATTTTGCCCCCGAGGGGACATTTGGCAAAAGCTAGAAACATTCTTGGTTGTCACAGTTAATAGCCTATAAAGTACGGGACAGCCACCACATTTATCTGGCCCAAAATGGCAGTAGTGCCATTCTTACTTCAAGCAGTATTTTGTCAAATATGCATGTTTTGGGAGAATATACAGGAAGCATTTAAAATAGAAACTAAAAACCACTCAGTTCCCCCCCACCAGAGATAATTATTACTAAAATTTTAAAGCATTTCCTTTTCCATTTTTTTCCTATTTGTAAAAATAGTATCTTTTTATTAAATTGGAATTATGCTTTTTATATTAGTAACTTTACGTATTCATAAATTTTTTTTTCTGGTATTTAAAAAATAACACTTTGTTCTGGTTACAAAAGAAGTATGTGCCTGCCCGTCCAAGAAAATACAGCCCCCAATGTGTGTCATTAACGTTAGCAGTACGCCGCTGGAAATTTTCTTAAGATTACGGTTATACACGCACTTTGACTTAGCAATACTGCATGTAGGTGTCTGGCCTAAGGGAATAGACAAGCACACACAGATTCAGATGTGTGGAAAGATGTTCCCTGTGGTTTATACTAGCAGAAGTTCCGAGGCAATCTACATGACGTCCCTCAGTGGGTACCGGTTAAGTTAGTTAAGATAAACCCCCCTGTGGAATATGATGTAGTCATTATAAAGAAAGAAAGAGGCCGTGAGGGGGCATGGATGTGTGTAGCAGATGGTGAGCTGAACCAACAGGATTCAAATCCCAGCTCAGCCACTCCACAGTGTGGTGACTTTGGGCAAGTTATTTAACGCCTCAGGGTCTGCACACCTGTAAAGCAAGGAGGAAAATTGTGATGTTGTGAGAATTAAATGATGCATAGAAAGTGCACATTACATAGCCTGGCACGTAGAAACTGTTTGATAAACGCTATCAACTTCTGTTTATCATCAAGTAAATCACAGTTACGGACCGATATATGTATTGTACAGTCCTGTTTATGTTTTAATACACGTGAGTGTGTTCAGAGACTTAATAAAGTCAGAGGAGACAGTGGCTATCTCTGCAGAGTAAGATTCTGGGGAGGTCTTGGCTCTCTGTTTGATCTAGGTCTGGTTTATTTCCTATAATGGACAAGAACTATGTTTTTATTTATGGGGAGGAGGAAATCACTGATAATTCAACCCTCATCACCAGACTTTTGGTTTTGGTAAAATGACGCCATTGGCCAGGTGGGTGCCCTGGGTTACACTGTGTCCTTGTCTCACACTCCAGCAATGGAGCTGGCCCAGGTGGGCAGCACAGTGGAGTCCAAGATCTACGACACGCTCCAGTGGCAGGTATGGAGCTGGGGTGGGGGCAGCATGGGTGGGTAGAACAGGGCACGGGCTGCTAGGTGTCACTGTCCTTAACCATTACCTTCCTCCCCAGATCTGGACCCTCCTGCCTGGGTTCTGCACGAGGCCCACAGATGTGGCCACCTCCTTCAAAGGGCTGGCACGGACGCTGGGCACGGCCATCAGTGAGCGTCCAGACCTGAGGGTCACGGTGTGCCAGGCCCTGCGCACCCTCATCACCAAGGGCTGTGAGGCAGGTACGTGTGGGCTCGGGGTGAGAGGGCAGGTGACTGGGATGACATGGGTAACCCTGCCCTCCACCTCCTGGCCTGGTATTTAAAAATACCACTGGTCACTGCTAGGCAGAGCCAAAGAAATTAGCCTCTTGATTTCATCCTTTGCAAGGACTCGAGGAGTTAGTAGGGGGCTGAAAACTGCCCCGGCTCTCTTCTTTGCTCCCAGTGTACTGACAGTTGCTGTGGATTTATTCCGTGATGTTGAAGGCTTTATTGTGCGGCTAGCAGAGTGCTGGCCCCAGGACAGGAGCCGTGGAGGAGCGTAGACCACTGTGGCACCTCGTTCTCTGTGCCCTGACCTCAGCCTCTCCTGTCAGTGGGAAACATAAAACCAGGGCCCCCAGGCCCTGCCACAGGGTTCCTCAAAAAGATGCCCATAGGCTGCAGCCTGGTGACCTTTGGCGGGGACAGCTCCAGCCCCTTTCATGCAAACTGTGGTCCTTCTGCCAGAGGCTGACCGAGCCGAAGTGAGCCGCTTTGCCAAGAACTTTCTGCCAATCCTCTTTAACCTGTACGGGCAACCTGTTGCCACTGGGGACACCCCAGCCCCTCGCCGGGCCGTGCTTGAAACCATCAAAACTTACCTCACCATAACCGAGCCTCAGGTGAGCTGGTGGAGGGGTGGAGGAATGCTCTCAGGTGGGCGAGTGTTGGGTTAGGCATGTTGGAAAGGCTGAGAACTTACCACCGGGGCTCGTTTTGAGTTTCTGCCACATGGAGGACAGGAGACCAGATACCAGTGGTCGTGGCTTGGGCTGGGCTGGCGGCTTCTAAGTATCAATGGCAGGGAAAGGTCAGACAACTCTGGGACCTGCTCCTGCTTCTCTGTGTATCTCTCTTCCCCAACACCCCTTCCTTCTCATCCCCTTGGGGTTGCCAGTTGGTGAATGGTTTCCTGGAAAAAGCCAGTGAGAAGGTGCTCGACCCTGCCAGCTCTGACTTCACCAGGTAACGTGCTCCAAGCTTCCCCACTTGAGTTGGGGCAGCCCAGGGGGCTAGAGGTGTGCCTGGCAGAAGCCCTGTGGCTTTTTTCTGGAATTATTTGGGAAAGTCTTGAGATATTGAATGTTACAGCTCTACCATGAGGCTTGACTGACTTCTTTCTCCTGGAGAGGCATATAGCCTACTGGGGAGGAATGAGGACCCTGGAGACATGGTGCCCAGGTTCAAATCCCAGCTCCACCACTTACTGGCTGTGTGACCTTGGACAAGTTACTTACCCACTCTGCCTCTGTGTCTTCATTTGTAACATGGGCATGATAGCTGTACCTGACTTATAGGGTTGCTGTGAGAATTGAAACAACTTATAAAGCACCTTGAGCAGCGCGTGGTACATTATAATTGCTCAGTTAGTACCAGCTGGCACTATCGTTCACAGGCTTCTTAGGGGCCTCTTGTCCTCCTCATGCTGACTTCGACCACCCCCTTACCAGAAGACTGGAGACCACTGACAGTCTCTGCCCTTCTCCAGCGCCCTACAACCCGTTCCTTGTCTCCTGCCCCTGAGCAGATTGTCTGTCCTGGACCTGGTCGTGGCCTTGGCTCCTCATGCTGATGAAGCTGCAATCAGCAAGCTGTATTCCACCATCCAGCCCTACCTAGAGGTGAGCTGGGAGGCCCAGAGTCCCAGTGACCACCCCTGGAGGGAGATGGGGCTTCCTGGGAAGGTGGGGCCTGCCTTCTCATCTTCATCCTCTGCTGTTGCCCCAGACCAGGCCCCTGTCTGCTTTCTGGAGTGGCTTCTCCTTGCACCTGTCTGGCCTGTCTATCACGTAGGTGCCGGGGCGACTGAACTACACAGCTGAGCTCAGGCCTCACCTGCAAAGGCTTCTTATGTAGAACGGAAGCCAGGCTCCTTTGGTGGGCTCTCTGACTAGGCCCATCCAAGACTGGCCTGATCTTTACCCACCTCTGCCACTCCTGCCGCATTAGGCTGCTTTTAAGAGTCTCAGATATAGCAGGCCCCTCTGTGCCTTTCCACATGCTAGGCCCTCTGCTTGAAATGCTCGCCCTGCCCACTGCAGCCAACCACTATGCAAGCACAGCTCCGTGGGGGTCTCCTGAAAGCCTTCACCCTGAGGCTGATTAATAATCAGTTACCAAGCAGCATGAGAAGCGCTCTGGGGGGACCATGCAGGCGAACCCACAAGTCCAGGACGGGGCTACCTAACCTCAGGAAAGGCACCTGGGGGTAAGAGCTACATTGAAACAGTAGGAAGTCAGCCAGGCGAAGGAGGGGTGAGAAGAGTGCTCCAGCTGGAAAGAGCAGGTGCAAAGGCCCTGTGCGTTCCAGGCCCAGGGCATTCATGCTGCTGGGCGTGTGCTGCTTGGAGTGGGCGAGTGCAGTGCTTGGAGGCCATGCAGGGCTCACTCGCTGCAGTGCCCCCAGTGCCTGGAACAGGAGTTAGTTTCTCTGTCCATGTTCCACTGGCCTCATCAGACTCGTGAGCCCTGGGAGGGCAGGGCCAGATTCTTCTCTGAATCCCCTCCAGGGCTGGCCACAGTCATGGTGGATGCTCAGAAAATGTTTCTGTAAATGTTAGTGAACGGAGTGGGGGTGGATGGTGCTGTCCCTGCCCCCTCCCTACCCACCCCTGACTGCTGTGCTACCTCCCAGAGCAAGGCGCACGGGGTGCAGAAGAAGGCTTACCGCGTGCTGGAGGAAGTGTGTGCCAGCCCCCAGGGCCCTGGGGCCCGCTTCGTGCAGAGCCACCTGGACGACCTGAAGAAGACCCTTTTGGACTCTCTGCGGAGCACGTCCTCGCCAGCCAAGAGGGTGGGGCTCTGGGCAGCCTGCTCTGCCCAGGGAGGGAGGGCAGGCAACGCCAGGAGAGGAGCCATGGGGGGTTGGCACGGAGGGGTCCTGACTGTTGTCGCCCTGCCCCGCAGCCCCGTTTGAAGTGCCTGATACACATTGTGAGGAAACTCTCGGCGGAGCATGAGGAGTTCATTGCTGCCCTTGTTCCAGAGGTGAGGGGCGCAGGAGGGAGTATTGGTGTGTTTTGGGCTTTCCCTGGAGTGTGGCTCCTGAGGGCCAGGGGAGGGCAGGACGGGGGGTGGAGAGGGGATTGATTCTCTGCGCTGGAACCATGGGTACCCTTACCTGGCCTTGTTCTGCCTTGGACAGCAGGCCCGGAGTGGGTGGGTTCTGGGAGGCATGCTCACAGGCTATCTGGGCCAGGTGATCCTGTGCACCAAGGAGGTGTCAGTGGGGGCCCGGAAGAACGCCTTCGCTCTGCTGGTGGAGATGGGCCGTGCCTTCCTTCGGTTTGGCTCGAATCAGGAAGGTGAGGCCCAAGTGATTGGGGCTGAGGGAGGAAGGTCTGTTCTTGGCCAGGTGGGGGTAAGCACCCCTCAGAGTCACTGGTCAAAGAGAAAAAGTGGGGCAAGCTCCCTGGTCCTGGAGTTGGGAAGGCTGCTCCTCTGTGGCCCAGGATCCCCTCCTGGGGGGGCCCAGGATGGCGCATGCGGGTGAGCTTTGTTCTGATGTGACACCGTCCTGGTCTCTGCCCCCCAGAGGCCCTGCAGCGCTACCTCGTCCTGATCTACCCTGGTCTCGTGGGCGCTGTGACCATGGTCAGCTGCAGCATCCTGGCCCTGACTCACCTCCTTTTTGAGTTTAAAGGTAAATGCTTCCTTCCTTGAAGGCCTGGGAAACCCTCAGGGTAGGAAACGGCCTGAAAGGTCAGGACAGGATAACCTCCAGACTGGGAAAAGGCCACAGGAAGCAGGAAGAAGAGCTGGACCCAAGGCTATCTGCTTCCTATAGTCTCTGTCTTCCTGCCCTTTCTGGCCAGGTTGAGGCACACCCTTCAGCCCCACTGTGCAAAGCAGCCATGCAGGTTAGCTGCCCTGCCTCCTACATCAGGACCATAGGCTAACTAAGTCGGATGCCTGGATTTTAGTCCTGGTTTTGCCTCTCACCAATGGTGTGAGACAGTGAGCAAGTTTTTCTTTTTTTTCTAATTATAAAAATATGTATAAATACACATATGTACGCATACAAGTATATATAGAAAATGGAATATTTTCTTAGAACCTCCATTTCTTATCTCTAAAATGGGGGAGAAAAATGGCACCTACCTCATAAGGTGGTTAAAGGATGAAAGGAGCTACCCCATGGGAAGTGATAAGAACTGTGCTAAGGATCTGGGAAGTCCCCAGAATGTTAGCTCCTACTGTTTGGCCTGGCAGGGGGAGGTGATAGCTGCTACTTCCCAAGAGGGGGTGTTGGTCTGGGTGGCGGCTCTGACAGTGGCCTTCTTTCCACCCTAGGCCTGATGGGAACCAGCATGGTGGAGCAGTTGCTGAAGAATGTGTGCCTGCTCCTGGCCTCTCGCACCCGCGATGTCGTCAAATCTGCGCTGGGCTTCATCAAGGTGGTGGTGGTCATCATGGATGTAGCGCACCTGGCCAAGCATGTGCAGCTGGTGGTGAGTGTCCCCTCCTCTCAGTGGCCAGACGGCCTCCTGGCTGCCAACCCAGCAAGTCCCAACATTTTCAGTTTTTTAGCCACAGACTACTTTGTGCAACAGAAGGTGGTACGGAAGCCCTGGAAGGGGTGCTGGTGAGGCGAGGTGGGGTGCGATGCCCAGGCTGCCTCTCACTACCCCCATGGCCCCTCCAGGGAACCAAAGACTAGTGAGCAGGGCCAACCCTTGTTTTGCAGATGGGGAGCAGAGGCCCACAGAGGCAGGGAGTCCCTTTGGTCACTGCTGGTCAGAAGCAGTGCTGGGACCAGAACCCAAGGCTCAGGGCTCTTCTTCTGCAGGGACCCCCTTCTTGCCTTTTTTTTTGCGTCTTGCCTTTTGACCTTCCTGGTTCGAGGAGGCTCCTCCGGACACCCCCTGCTTAGGCTACAGAAAGGTCAGAAGAGCCCTTTGGTATTAGGTCCATGGCCCCCTCCTACCCAAGGGGAGCCTGACCCAGGGGCATCATGCTCTCAGCAAGCTGAGACTACCCTCCAAACCCTCAGTTACCCATTTCCAGCTGGACTGAGTCCCATCAGACCTCCAAGTCCCTCTTGCATATCTCTTTGAGGCTGGCCCTAGGTCACGGCAGGAAGCAGCAGGTGAGAGTCAGGATAGCCTGCCCCTGCCCCCCAGAGCCTGCAGCCTAACTGGGAACCAAAGACAGGTCAGAGCCGTGATCTGCAGTGGGGATGGTAGAATTGATAAAGAGCCCTTCAAGAATAGGAGAGAGAAGCCCTATCCCCCAACCCCACTGAGAGACACTGCAAATAACAAGATCTGTTACAGATGATCCAGACCAGGCAGGATGAAGGTTTGAGAGCAGCCAACCAGAGAATAAGGCAGTGTAATAGAAGGGAAGCATGGAACCGAGAAGGAGGAGGCTGGGCGTGACCTGGCCTAGACTCCTGCCTCTGCCACTGGGGCCACGTAGTGGCCACTTATCCCTCTGTGCCTCAGTTTCCTCATCTGTAATCTGGGGATGAGAATGGCATCTGCCTCGTTGGGTTGTTCTTGATCCAGTGAGATCATGCATGTAAAGACTCTTCCAACGATCCTGAAGCTGTAATCTTGGTGGGGTGGTGGAGGGTTGTGTCATGAAGGAGGGTTTAGGGGGAAGATGGGGTGCTGCCCAGGTTATGGAAGGGTGATTGCACTGAGGGGTGGGCCAGGAGCAGGGCCCGGTTGCCCTGACCCAGGTATGGTCGGCACTGAGTGGGCAGGTGGGGGAGAAGGCTCACCCTCCTGACGATGGTGTGGTCAGCACTGAGTGGGTGGGTGGGGGAGAAGGCTCGCCACCCTGGCCCCAGTTTGGATGGCACTGAGTGGGCGGGTCGGGGAGAAGGCTCACCGGCCTGGCCCGGCTCTGGTCGGCACTGAGTGGGTAGGTGGGGGAGAAGGCTCGCCACCCTGGCCCCGGTTTGGACACCACTGAGTGGGTGGGTGGGTGGGTGGATGGGGGAGAAGGCTCACCGCCCTGGCCCGGGTCTGGTCAGCACTGAGTGGGTGGGTGGGGGAGAAGCCTCGCCACCCTGGCCCCGGTTTGGATGGCACTGAGTAGGCGGGTGGGGGAGAAGGCTCACCGCCCTGGCCAGGGTCTAGTCGGCACTGAGTGGGTGGGTGGGGGGAAGGCCCACCCCCCTGGCCCCAGTCTGGATGGCACTGAGTGGGTGGGTGGGGAGAACGCTCACCCACCTGGCCCCAGTGTGGATGGCACTGAGTGGGCAGGTAGGGGAGAAGGCTCGCCCCCCTGAGACCTGTGCTTGGCCTGGCAGATGGAAGCCATTGGGAAACTTTCAGACGACATGCGGCGGCACTTCCGTATGAAGCTTCGGAACCTGTTCACCAAGTTCATGCGCAAGTTTGGGTCTGTGCACTGAATAGCAGAGGAGTGGAGGGGTTTTCCGTCCCAGCAGGGTCCTGCAGAGAAGGGATCAGCCTGGGTGACAGGTCCCTCCCCTGTGACCTCTTGCTCTGGGTACTGCTCTCTGGCCAGGGCCCCTCACTGCCCTTCTTTGCCACCGTCAGATTTGAGCTAGTGAAGGGGCTGCTGCCTGAAGAGTACCATAAAGTCCTGGTAAACATCCGGAAAGCTGAGGCCCGGGCAAAGAGGCAACGTAACCTGAACCAGGCTGCTATGGAGGACGAGGAGGAAGATGAAGAGGCGGAGCCCACCCAGGGCAAAGGTGACAGGTGAGACCCACGGCAGGGCTTATGGCAACCTGGCCTCCCCCATCCTGGAGCCTGCTCAGGCAGTGCCCAGCAGGGCCCTGCAGAGAAGGGGCCAGGCTGGGTGACCAGATCCCTCCCCTGTGACCTCCTACCCGTGTCCCTCCTGGGAGCACTCTGACTTGGGGCGTCTCTGTCCTCAGCATCGAGGAGATTCTGGCTGACTCGGAGGATGAGGACGATGACGAGAAACAGGAAAGGAGCCGGGGCAAGGAGCAGCGGAAGCTGGCACGACAGAGGAGCAGAGCATGGCTGAAGGAGGGTGGTGGGGACGAGCCCCTCAACTTCCTAGACCCCAAGGTGGCCCAGCGAGTCCTAGGTAAGCAGAGTGCTGGCCTGTCAGCTCTGAGAACAGGCATGACTTGTGCCAGATTCTTGGGGGAAGCAGATGAGGGGCTTTCGTGGCAGGCCAGTGGGCACCCCTCACACACTGTACACTGTCCCAGGACACAGATTGGGCTTGTTGGTCATGATAAGGGTGTGCGTGGGCTGGGTGGGCCCTCCACCTCCTCACCCCACACTTTGCTGCTTCAGCCACTCAGCCCGGGCCAGGCCGGGGCAAGAGGAAGGACCACGGCTTCAAGGTGAGCGCCGACGGCCGGCTGATCATCCGGGAGGGGGACGATGGCGACCAGGTGGAGGAAGAGGACGGCAATAAAGGTGGGGCCGCCTGTCCATCCTGGCCTGCGCTGCTTCTGGCCTGGCCAGGCCTGCACTTGTTCATTCATTTCCTCTTTCATTCATTTATTCATTTACTCAGTGACCATTTGTTGGGGAAACAAAGGTGAAGACTGATATAAGGAGCTTCTAAGGCGACTTTCTCAAACTTCTTGAGTTTCTCAAACTTCTATGACCACACTAAGAAATCTGTTATGTTGCAACCCAGCCATTTAAACAGCGCATGTGTCATGCAAGCAAAATGTTCACAAAACAGTACTTCCTCTTACCATGTGTGATGTACTCTGTTGTCCTGTGTTCTGTTCTTCTTTCCTTCCTTTTTTGAAAATGCAAACTCTTCTGAGGCCCTGAAGGTCATGTAGAGGTAGAAAGACACCTTCCCAGTTTCCTGATTTCTTTGTTTTGTACTGTCCAGGACTTACCAGGTGTGATATCTTGGAGTTCTCTTTACCATTTCCCGCTCCGTTTCCATGTATCCATCCCTTGAATCATAAGAGCCTAGGCCTTCTAGAAAACACCTGTCTTCCCTTTTTGTTTGGTTCCCACTGCACGCTCTGGGCCCTGACTCGTGGAGGCCTCCTCACCAGTGGTCTCATCACTGCCCAGCACCCTCAGTGCCAGGGGCATTCAGGTGGGCAGTGCACCCAGGCAGCCCACTCCACATTTCTAGCCACTTGTGCGACTTCGTGCCATTCTGCACGTACAGGTGGGGGTTACTTGGACTTTGGAGCCAGGCTGCCTGCATGTGGATCTTGGCCACTAACTTACCAGATTTGTGACTTTGGACAATTATTTAACCTTTCTGTGCCTCAGTTTCCACACCTCCAACAAGGGCATAGTACTGCTACCTGCTTTGTAGGGTGGTCACGCAGGTGCAGTGGGGTCACAGTTGTACCTGTGCTGGGGTAAATGTACTGTTGCTGTTTCCTCCTCGGGTCTCTTCATTGCTCTGTTCTCACCCCTTAACCTTTCCAGGCTCCTCAGTTCCCTCTAGCCTGCGTATTCCTGCTACTGAGAATGCCCCTCCTCTTTTTTCTGCTTCTCCAAACCCTCCCCATTCTTCAAGACCTAGCTCAAGTCCATTGTAACCTTTCTGCGGCTCCCCAGCCTTCAGGCCTTATTCGCGGGAACTCCTGCCAAGCCCAGAGATTGCTCAGTCCTTGGCCCCTAGTCACATGCTGTTTTGACATCTTTTGGTTGTTGGCTGACTTTGCTTGAGTTTGTCTTCCCTCCAACTGCTTAGTCTCATACATTTTTCTGTCCCCACACAGTGTCCAGCTCATGTGGGGTGGGTGGGAGGTTTGCAAACAGGAGGATGAAGCCATCTGGAGGAAAGGGTGGGCTTTGGGAAAGCTGGAGGGCTCCCTGCATGCTCACAGGCCTCTCTTCCTTCCGGCCCCACCTTCCAGGTGAGAACGAGGAGATCGCTGACCTGATGGAAGACATGGGTGTCCGGAGTGTAAGTAATTCCTGCTGAGCGGAGGGTAGGGGCCTCAGACCTAAGCCTTCTTTTTACCATTCCCCACACCTTTCCCCTATTCCCTCTCTACCTGCCCTCTTCCTGAGTGCTCGGTGGGTCTTAAAGGATGTGCATGGCGGGCAGCCAGGGGTTGTAGGTGCATATGTGGAGGAGGGTATGTGATGGCTCTGGGGGCGGGGGGCTTGGGTCACTCTGAAGCACTCGATGGCACCTAACAACAACAGGCTGAGGGTTGGGGTGCCCAGGCAGGGTGAGGGGTGGGTTCGGTGCAGAGAGGCTAAGCAGTGGATACCCGCTCTGCAGTCAGGACCTGGCAGGAGCCTCCCCTCTGTACTTCCTAGCTGTATGATCTGGGACAGTTGTTTGCCCTCTCTGAGCCTTCATTTCTTCAGCTGTAATTAGCAGAGGGCCTTTCATGCTCGATGCAGGTGACTGCTGCCTTTACTGTTGTCACTAACCAGGATGGTCATGTGCCCTTATTCACTAATTTCCTGTTTGGCTCTGTACAGAAAAAATACCAGAAGCTTAAGCGTCGCCAAGAGGCTGATGACGAGGAGCTGGAGATGCTGCCTCAGTACCAAGGTGAGGCTTCCGGTCTTCTCTCTCAGGACATGCTGTCCCCTGTCTCCTGCACTAGGCAGGGAGTTCTGGAGAGGGTGGCAGAGCCGTGAGGTTGTACAACCTGGTTGCACTCAGTTGGCACCCACAAAGACTGGCTGGTATATTACCCAAGACTGCTTGGGGGAGAGGCGGCCTGGGGCAAAGAAGTGAGAAGCATGGGAGTTAGATTTATACATGGAACCTCCAGCCCTCCGAGGAGCCTGAGCCTTCTCCTCTGCCCCTCACCCAGGCCTCCCATGAGGCTTGCAGCGTGCCCCAGCCCTGAGTCAGGCTGGGTGTGGAGAAGCCACTTCGGCCTGTTTTAAGGGTGAAATTGGGAGGGCTGGGATTGGGCCTGGCTGAGAGGTTCCCTTAGCATTTATCTCTGGGCCTCCAGGCTGACCTCTCCCCAGAGTAGCTGCTCAATGCCACAGGCGGCCTTTATTCTTCATCTCCCCTCCTCCCTCCCAGGGCAGCCTCTGCAGGACCTTGGCTGTGCATCTGGAGGTCCAGGGGTTCCATGGGAACACCCTGATGCACAGCACCGATGTGTCCTTAGAGCTCTGGCATCCTAACCTGGCTAGAGAACCTCACAGCTCCTCCTTCTGGGGCCTCACACGCCGGGGCCCAGCTCACCTTCTCTGCTCTGAGGTGATGTGGTCCCGGAGAAGTACCAGACAAGGAGGCAGGAGGCCTGGGCATAGGACTATGTGCCCAGCTGCTGCTTAGCTGTGTGACATTGGCCTGGTCACACTATGAGCCTCTACTTCACCATCTTAGAGAGTCCTCCTGTGTCAGCACTGTAGGATTCCATCCACATCTGTGGGGATCCACGCTGGAAGTGACTAACCATGACCTTGGGCAGGCACCCTGCTCTCTAAGCCACAGTTTTCACATTTGTATGGTGGGATGCATACCTGTTTTTCTCTCTCTCAGTGTTGGTGGGAAGCACAAATGACACAAGGGGTAGGAAAGCCTGTGAAAAACTCTAAAGTGCCTCATTTTACAGATGAGGCTAAGAGGCTCCACAAAGTTGAGGTTGGGGCTGTTAAGTGGCACAGCTGGGAGTTGAACCTGGATCTGTGTGACCTCAAAGCCCATGTTCTTTCTCTGAGAACAAATGGAGCAGGTTTAGCTGTGAAGAGAGTGAGGTATTTTGTTAGTGGAGAATACGTATGTTCTGCAGGTCACTGATAGGTCTCTCAGGATTCTCGGTCGACCTGAGGAGCCCAGTGGGCTAATTGTCAAATCTCTGGACAGTCCCTCCTCGAGGAAGGTCTTTGTTCTTGGTTGGTAGGAGACAGAGCCAAGTTCGTGCCTCTCCCCACTTGTTCCCAGCCACTCTCTGAAGAGAAGGTACGCATCCCTTCTTCAGGTCGCAGGGTTGCAGGAGGCGGCTGCCCTGGCTCTGCCTGACTCAGGTCTCTGTTCTCCCTCTAGCTGGAGGCTCTGGCATCCATCGCCCTCTGGCCAAGAAAGCCACACCCGGGGCTGAATACAAGGCCAAGGTAGGAGCTAAAGGTGGGGGAGAGGGATCTCCTGGTGCTGCACAATGCTAGGAGGGCAAGGAAGAGGCCCTGCGGCCCAGGCAGAGCATCTGGGAAAGAGTAAGGGCAGCTGTGCCCGTCACTGTCCTCGAGAGGCACCTTTGTGGGTGAAGCCAGACCGAGGAAGGAGAAGGGGAGGGGGCATGCTGAGCTCTAGTTGGTACCTGAAGTTGGGGGCTTTTGTTGAATGGCCTTCCAGGGCTCTTTGGTGCCACCTATGGCAGAGAATGAAGGGAAGGGTAATGGCTCTGTCAAGTTGGGAGAGACTGGGGGGCAGGGGAGCAGGGGAACCCCACACTCCTAGCTGACTCTGTTTCTCTGGATGAGCAGAAAGCAAAAGGTGACATGAAGAAGAAAGGTCGGCTTGACCCCTATGCCTACATCCCCCTCAACAGAACCAAGCTCAACCGCAGGTACGCCTTTGTGCCGGGGCTAGAGGCTGGCGGTAGGGAGCTCAGTACTCCATGGAAGGGAGGGCCTCGTTCTCACTAAACTCTCAACTCAGTTGCTCAAGTCTCTTCCAGTTTTCTATTTTTACTTTTTAACATGCACCTACATATAGTTGGTGTGTACATATGACAAGAACCGCGTGTCTAGCATGGTATTGTGTCTCATAAACATTTCTCAAGATGCCCTGGTGGTGCAGTAGTTGAGCACTCAGCTGCTTAACAAAAGGTTGGCAGCTCTAACGCACCAACAGCTGCATGGGAGAAAAGACCTGGCGATCAGTTCTGATAGAAATTACAGACTAGGAAACCCCGTGGGGTAGTTCTGCTCTGTCCTGTTGGAATTGACTCAACGGCACCTGATAACAACAAACATTTCCCAGTATCTGTACTCCACACAGAAACCTGGTGGCGTAGTGGTTAAGTGCTACAGCTGCTAACCAAAGGGTCGGCAGTTCAGATCTGCCAGGTGCTCCTTGGAAACTTCATGGGGCAGTTCTACTCTGTCCTGTAGGGTCGCTATGAGTTGGAATCGACTCGATGGCACTGGGTTTGGTTTTTGGTTTTGGGTGCTCCACACAGTCATCATTTCTAACATCTTTGTGTAATTTGCTTTTCTAATTCTCCCTTATTGGAGCCCTGGTTCTGCAATGGTTAGGCACCTGGCTGCTAACCGCAAGGTTGGCAGTTCAAACCCACCCAGCAGCTCCACCAGAAATAAACCTGGAAATCTGCTTCTGTAAAGATGATAACCAAAAAAGACAATGGGGCAGTTTTACTCTATGACATGAGGTTGCTATGAGTTTGAATCGACTCAACGTCACCCAACAACAAATGCCTTATTAGTGGGAAATTAGTGTTGCTTCCAACTTTTGGCCATTAATAACTAGGGCTCTTAGGGGGCAGGTGTGAGGGTCACGTGGGATAGCATATTTTGGAGTGCTTTGGAACTAATATTACACAAATACAAGGAATTGATGTTCCAAACTCAATCACAGATGTGCTTTGCTGAAGAAGAGTTACCTTCAGATGGGAGGATGGGCAGATAGCGTGAGCTTTCACCATCTCTGTACATACACTTGGGGAGGTACTGGAAGGGAGGACGTTTCCTGGGGGATTGTGCCTGAAGCAGAACGGTGAAATCAGGAAGGAACTGTGTGGAAGCTGGGGCTGCCCACGTGGCTGCCTGGTCCACATGCTGCCCGGTGGGCAGTGCCTCCGCCTCCTACTCTCTGCTGGCGCTGGGGTGAGGCATCCTTTGACATTATGGGAAGGGCTGCTTGTTCTCAATGAGGTGTGACCCTTCTATTCCTTGTCCCTACAGGAAGAAGGTGAAGCTACAGGGACAATTCAAAGGCCTGGTGAAAGCTGCCCAGCGGGGGTCCCAGGCAGGACACAAACTCCGAAGAAAGGATCGCCGCAGGCCCTAAAGCCCCAGGGCTCCCGGGCTGCCCTGTGCTCCAGCCCGAGGCCCCTTTTCAGCCCCACGCTACCTTGACATCAGCTCCAGGTGCCTGAGACTGGCAGAGCATGGAGCCAGAATGACTTGTTGGAACAGGGCTTGGCTCCCAGATCAGTGCCCAGGCTTTTAGCTCCAGGTGGGAACTGCCTTGGAGTCTAGAGATGTGTGTGGCCTCAGCACTTCTGAGTGGACCCAATGGGGCACTGTGCTTCCTGCCCAGAGCAGCCTTGTGCAACAGATGGACAGTCCAAGGATTACCTAGCTCATCCCTCTCCAACTGCTTGTAGCCACACGTCACTGTCGGCTAGCTCTGGACTAGGGTGTGAGATTTACAACCAGACTCAGAATAAACCTGTACCAGCCCACACTGTCCCTGGATAATGTTTCATCACCCACCCCCTCCAGTGACAATAACAGTATTCAGTCATTGGCACCAGTGGCTTGACTCCTTGCTGTCCACCTCCCAGCAACCAACCCAGGGTGTATGTAGAGTGATGCCGTGTACACAGGCTGGACTTTAGAACTTGCCCAGAAGTGCCCACCTGTGTCAGAAGGCCTCCCTGCCTCCACTTTACAATTTCCCACTCAGGTAATGGCAGTTGGCAGGCCAGGAGGAGCAGAAGGTACTCCTTGAGCACCAGGGACTCATAATAGGAGGAGGAGGCTGCCGTGTACTTACTGCCCCAGGCTGCCCCTAGGCAACAAGTCCCTCTCCCAGCAGCTTCCTTCATTTATCCAACACAGTGTCTATGTCTACCGAGCCCTCCACGTGCCAAGCGCCGATTCATCCACCACCCTATTTCCTCACATTCTCTTTCCCAGACAGTGGATCAAGTTATGTTGCAAATGTGGTTCCCTGGCCCAGCTCTGCTCTTCGGTCTGGTCTGAGAAGGCAATGGTGCAGATCTCCTGCATTCCTGAGGCAGCTGCACCATCAGCCCCCATTTCCTGTTGTGTGTGCTTTCCCAGCAGACATCAGGAGGCAAGGACCCCTCGTCCCATATGAGGAACTGTGCTTTGTCCCCCAACACTCGATTGATAGCTTTTCTTATCTCAAACCCTCCCCATTTGAGATAAGATCCTACCCTCCCCCAACCCCCAATAGTGTCCACTCTGGTTTAATGCTCTGTTGTTGTTGTTAGGTGCTGTCGAGTCGGTTCCGACTCATAGCGACCCTATGCACAACAGAACAAAACACTGCCCGGTCCTGCTCCATCCTTACAATTGTTGTTATGCTTGAGTTTATTGATGCAGCCACTGTGTCAATCCACCTCGTTGAGGGTCTTCCTCTTTTCTGCTGACCCTGTATTCTGCCAAGCATGATGTCCTTCTCCAGGGACCGATCCCTCCTGACAACATGTCCAAAGTATGTAAGACGCAGTCTCGCCATCCTTGCCTCTAAGGAGCATTCTGGCCACACTACTTCCAAGACGGATTCGTTCGTTCTTTGACAGTCCACGGTATATTCAATATTCTTCGCCAACACCACAATTCAAAGGCGTCAATTCTTCTTCGGTCTTCCTTATTCGTTGTCCAGCTTTTACATGCATATGATGTGATTGAAAATACCATGGCTTGGGTCAGGCACACCTTAGTCTTCAGGGTGACATCTTTGCTCTTCAACACTTTGAAGAGGTCCTTTGCAGCAGATTTGCGCAATGCAATGCTCTAGGCTCTGATAAAGCTTCCAGGAGCCCCTGGGCACCTTCTGGCAGCCTGTCCCATGATACTGCTCCACTCATCCTCTAAGGGGGCTCAGGTCTTAACTGGATTCATTGCCCCCCAAAATTTGGACATTCTCTCCCTATGATTTTGCGCTAGGAAGCTGAGAAGTGCCACACTTCACCCAAAGGTGGCGCTGTGTACATGCCTTGGTCACAGCCTAGAACTGGAGCAGAAAAGAGATGGTCCAAAGAGGTGGCTGGCTATTTGCAAAGGAGGTATAACTATGATGCCCATTATTATGCTTCTGGACACGAGGTGGGTCAAATTAAGCCAATCCCAGCCCTTTCTTATTCCCCTCCTCAGGATATGCAACTGCATGCCCTAGGAGGCTTTGTGTAAAAGTGGGTCTGGGCATTAGCCAATGAACCAGTACTGATGTTTAAAAACAAAACACAAGAGTTTGAAGCCAACCGCTTATTAGAATGTGTTTTCCGAGGAGCTTTGTTTTCTTTCACAGGTGGGATGGGCAGGTGAGCTAGTATTAATGATGTGCCGAGCTCCATGTTCTTTTGGAAGTAGACTTCAAATGGATTTTATCTTGATGCAGAGGCAAGAATTAATCTTCTGCCCCAGAAACTTCAGGTGCTTGAAACGTCTGCTACGCAAGTCAAGGCTGTTTTTGTTTCCACAGTGGCGAAGGGGCAAGAGCACCACACCGCCAGGATCTTGGGAGTATCTGTCAGGGCAAGACTTGTTCAGTTGCAGGGCAAAGAGGAACGTCGAGAACCTCCACCAAGATCCTGATTTACTATTCTAACTTCATAATGCTTTTGGCAATGTCTGAATCGGAGATTTTTCAGACTTTCTTTCCTGGGGTCCATGTTCACTCTCAGGAGACAGACATCCCCTACCTAACTGCACCAAGACAGCAACATTGCATTAGCTGAGGGAGTGGTCAAGCATTGACTCGGTTCTGTGGTTTCTCACATTGGAGACTGGCAAACGCCATCTAATTATGACTCCCGATACTATGCTTCTGGACACAGATAGGCCAGGTTGAGCCAGTCCTATCCCTTCACTGGAGCCCTCATGGCACAGTGGTTAAGAACTTGGCTGCCAACCAAAAAGTGGGCGGTTTGAATCCACCAGCTGCTCCTTGGAAACCCTATGGGGCAGTTCTATTCTGTCCTATAGGGTCACTATGCCTTGGAATTGACGGCAACGGGGCTTTTTTTGTTTGCTTGTTTTTAATCCCTTCACTATTTCCCTTCTCTGCAAAGGTAACTTCTCATGAAGGTGGTGGCATGGTTGGTGGTGACTGTCCAGTCTTTTCATTCCTGGCAGTGGCAGTCTTTCTGGGTCTGGGGTCTCATTTGCAAGCCTGCCTCGGTACTTGCGTTTGATCAGTCCCAGGAAGGATGTTTTTTCTGTATGGTCTGCAACATGTCAGAAAATGTGAAGTTCAAGTCCGTTTCAGTCCTCGGAGTCCTTCCCCCATTCTTTTTCTTGGTTGCTTATGTCTTCAAAGAGTAACTTTAAAAATTAAAATGTATTCTCTATTTCACCATAAAAGTAATAAAGACTCAGAACGTTTGGAAAAAAACAGAAAAGTAAAGCAAGGAATAGAATTCCTCCACTTAGGTTCTCACTGTTAAGCCCACAGTTTTCATTCCTGTTTTTTCTACGTTGCTGTTGATGTTGTGTGCTGTTGCATCAATTCTGACTCATAGCGATCCTACAGGACAGAGGAACACTGCCCCACAGTGTTTCCTATCCTAGGTTGATATCTTTATAGGATATCGCCAGGTCTTTTCTCCCACTGAGCGGCTGGTGGGTTCAAACAGCCAAGTTTTTGGTTAGCAGCTAGAGGGGCCTTTTTTTTTTTTTTTAATAAAAAAATTAAGTTTTTTAATACAACTTTATAGTCTAAATTTTCACTTGACTATAACACACAGCTTTTATCCCCCCAATATAAATGCTTCATAAACATATTCGATGAACTGGTATAAACATCTGCCTGGCAAACGTAGCGGTTTATTTACAAAGGCTGTTTGAGTCCATCAGTATGTTGCTTCTTGCTGTACACAGGAATTTAATGTCATCACTGGATGCCAGATTGGGTGCCAAGCAATATTTAGAAAATGACATGATGACTACTCTTTGTTCTATTTTTGATATACATTATCATGGATAGATGACTGGGCCCCAGAAAATAACCCTGATTTGAGGCAATGTAAGCTGGCTCACCGTTTGCTGAAATTATGCTTAATGTAGCTGCGGGCATTAGACACACTTACCAAGCTGTTAGGCTGGTGGAGTCAGCCAGGGCCAGGGCGGCAGAGGCATGTTCTCTCCTCCCACACCAAGTCCTCTCGACAGGTAGTGGAAATGCCTAGGGCAGGATTTTGAGGCTGTAATCAATAATCAGTAAATATGAGTCATTAATGGAGCCCTGGTGGTGCAACCTTTAAGCCCTCAGCTGCTAAGCAAAAGGTTGGTGGTTTGAACCCACCAAGCAGCTCTACAGGAGAAAGGCCTGGCGATCTGCTCCTGTAAAGATTATCGCCAAGAAAAAAAAACTACTCTGTCATTTTGGGTTGCTATGAGTCAGTATCAACTTGATTACAGCTAACAACAACAACAGGACTGATTAAGCACGAGGGCAGGACGGAGGATGTGGTGGCTCACAGCCCCACATGCCCCATTCTGGGCTGGGGTCTGGCTACCAACTTTACAAGTCTAAATCAGGGTTGATCAGGTTCAGAGAGGAAAAACAGACTCACAAGAGGCCTAGTCAAAATGATAATTTGTAAGGAGGAACATAACTGCCATGGAGCCCAAGATAAACTCATGGTGACTATTCCGCACGTACTATCCCCTCGTATAGGATATCAAATCGGAGGTCTGCGCATGCATAAAAACTGAGTAAGTGGAAGTGATATGTTCATAATAGTGTCGTTGAGGTAGGACAGTTTTATCTCCATGGGGACAGCTGAGGCTGTTCTAGCAGCCTTTTGGGTCCCCGTCTGTTCCCCCCGAGTGCCACAGACCGGACAGATCCTTCCTCTCTGGTGTCTTCTAGACTCTTTGCAGCCACTTTCCTGCTGTTCAGAAGCTTTTCTGAGACTTAATTAGGCTCCTGCTTCTTTCACATGCAGGCATGCCTGGATTGAGTTTCCAAACCCAGCTCTTCCGGCTTTCACCAGGGAGACGTCCTGTTCCCGCCGGTGCCTGGACAGATAACTAATCCTGTCCATCATGTGTGGACTTGAAGGGTTTAATTTACAAAGGACAGCCAGATCCCCAAACTCCAGGGATGTCACCCTGTACCCCCAAGGTACCAATTCAAGAGCTGAAACAATTTTAAGTCAGAATTTCCAAGAGGATCTGAAACACTGACAACAGGCCGATGGATTTGTGAATGATGCCAAGAATAGGCTGTATAGTCCTCACAGGAGCCGTAGGTTCTGCGAGCACGTGAAAGGTACATTGACCAGAACTGCTGCTTTGCGTTAGATCTCGGACTGGGAAACCACTGAGTCTGAACTACATACACAGCCGATAACCAGGGACCAACCCTCAGTCATAAAGATGCTCACAAAAATGATGAGGTACAACATTACCCAAGCAGATCTTACACACTGTGGCTATTGATTGGGTCACTGTGATAACGCTTATCTAAAAATGCCTTCTGTAATCATTCCAGCAGCTCACTCAACTCCTTGCAAGTAGGTGGGGTACACCTCTAAAGCAAACACACATAATCACCAGCTAGCCAAGCTGGCGTGTAACATTTATTCTGAAGGAAATTCTTTCCTGCCCACATGAGGACAGTCACATGGGCCACGTGGCCCCCCTCCCCAGGACTTCACACAGGGCCTAGCGTCTGTTACGTGCACAGACATACCGGATCCCCGCCTACCAGACGGAATCTCCTGTGCAGGTGCAGAAGTAATTACAACTCTGGCTCTCACAGAGCTCCCCCATTCACCAGATGCTTTCACACCCACTATCTCCTTTGATTCCTGCAACAGTCACGTTATGATTATGGTTGTCGTCATGATTCTCATTTTACAGCTGAGAACCTAAAGGCAGCAAGAATAAGTGGTTTGCACAAAGTTAAGCAGGTCATGTAAGGTAGAGCCCCGGCCTCCAGGGTCCCAGCCCACGCTGCTGCAACTGCAGCCCTGGGGAGAAGAGCGTGTTGCAAAGAGGCTTGGCTGTGAATTTCAAAACCTGTGCAGTTGGGACACCAGTAGCTGTTCACCTTCCCGCTCATCAACTTCCAGGCTCTGTGCTCCCAAAGCCCTGTGACACTGGGAACTAAAACCAACTATCTGTTCATACCTCTGTGACTTCACTCTTGGTACTCAGTGGGAGTTGTGCCAGGACTGGCTTTGTTGACAGTGAAGGGCAAGGCAGGGCAAGGCTGCCTGCTAGGTATTCCTTCTTCTTCCCCTTTCAAGGAGAGGGAATGGAATCGGCCTGCAAGTCCTTCCTTTCTTCCTTTTGATCATTTTCTTCTTAACCAACCAGTAACCAGTTGCCATCAAGTTGATTCCGACTCATGGCAACCTCTCATATGCAGAGGAGAATTGCTCCACAGAGTTTTCAAGGCCGTAACCTTTCAGAAGCAGACTACCAGGCCTTTCTTCCGAGGCCCCTCTGAGTGGATGTGCACTGCCAAGCTTTCGGTTGATAGTTAGCTATTTGAGTGCTTAACTGTTTGCACCACCCAGTGATTCCTCATTTTCTTCTTACACATCCCTTATTCTCATTCATTCTCTTGGTCTCTCTTTCTCCCCCTCCCCCCCGCCACACACTTTCATTGAGAATTGATTCTAAATGAAGAACTTCCTTCCAAAATAACATTTCGTGAGGCATTCAGGATATCTTAGTGAGCAAAACAAACAGGATCCTTGGCTTCAGGAAGCTTAGGAGGAGGAAACAGATTAAATAAATAAATAAAAATAAAATACATGATAAGTGCTACCAAAGGATCCCATTTGGAGGAAGGGACCATTGGGGGATGCCTCTCGGAGTCAGTGACACTTGGCTGAGTCCTGAAGGGTGAGAAGGCCTTAGGGAGGTAAATAACCAAGGCTCCAAAATGTCTAGATACCTAGGCGTTGAGGGCAGCAATCCGGCTGGAAGGTGTGCTTGGTGTGCTAGACTTGTCTTAAAGCTGTTTGCAGAGCAGACTCACTGTTTTTACTTAGATTGTATGTTTCTGGGGCAGGGGGCGGGGGGTGCTGCTAAAGCTCCTTGAAGCCACTTTTGGGTCATGCTGCCATAGGCAAGAGTGGGAGAAAGAAGGTTCTAGACTAGGGAATAGCACATGCAGAGGCCCTGTAGCCGAAGACAGTTTGACGACTTCAAAGAACTGACTTGAGGCTGTCTGCCCAACCAGGGGAGCAAGGAGGACAGTGGGTCAGCCAAGCGCAGAAGAAGCTGAGGAGGCAAGGGTGCTACTTAAATTATCCTAACTCAAATGGGAGGGGGTGGGAAGGAGGGCATAGGGGACTGACCTGATCTGATTTGGGGATACAACAGTGAACAAAGAAAACAGAACCCCAGTCTTCATGGGGGATAGGGACAAACGAAATGAGTCATTTTAGCATGTTAGTAGCTTTATAAGGAACCCTGGTGGTGCAATGGTTACACACTTGGCTACTAACTGAATGGCTGGCAGTTTGAACCTACCCAGCAGCCCTGTGGGAGAAAGGCCTGGCGATTTGCTTCCATAAAGATTACAGCCAAGAAAACCCTAAGACTCAAACAAACTTGTATACCAACATTCATAGCAGCATTACTCACAATAGACAAAAGGTGAAAACAATCCAAGTGTCCATCAGTGGACGAATGGATAAACAAAATGTGGTACATACATACAATGGAATACTGTTCAGCCATGGGAAGGAATAAAGTTCTGACGTATGTTACAACATGGATAAAACTTGAAAACCTTATGCTAAGTGAAAGAAGCCAGACACAAAAGGACAAATACTGTTACGATCCCACTCATATGAAATATTTGGAATAGGCAGATTCAGAGACAGGCAGTACAGTAGAGGTTACCACGGGCTGGGGTGGGGGGAGGGGGAAGCTATTGCTTAATGGGTACAGAGTTTCTGTTTGGGATGATGAAAAAGTTCTGGAAATAGACAGTGGTGATGGCTGAACAACATTGCAAATGCACTTAATACCACTGAGTCGTATACTTTAAAATGGTTTAAACGGTTAAATTTTGTTATGTATCTTTTACTACAATTTAAAAAAGAAGTAAAACGTTGGTGCCCTTCATCCTGGGTACTCCCTAAACAACTCCTTTCCTTCTTCGGCAAACACGGGAAGTGATTTGACAGAACAAAGAATACTTTCTTAGGGATACCGTGGGGGTAAGGGGAGGGAGTGTGAGAAGTTGGAAAATTATTAGTGGTAGTAATAGTAATAAAAATAATTACCGTTATTATAATAGCTACTGTTGCCAAATGTCCCCTAAGGGGCAAAACTGCTCCTGGCTGAGAACCACCGAGTTAGGGTGACCATCCCCATTTGCCTGGGACTGGGATTTCCCAGGACACAAGACGTTCAGCACTAAAACCAGGAGAGTCCCAGGCAAAGTGGGATGGCAGATCACCCTAAGTCCAGAGCCCCACTTGCTAGCTGTGTGACTTGGGCAGATTATTTCTCTATGACTCCATTTCCTCTGAGATAATCTCCTCAGAGATAAAAATACCTAACTCATACATTTGTTGTGAGGATAAAGTGAACATATATGTAAAGCACAAAGCTCAGTACATACCAGAAAAAAACAAAAAAAAACCCAAACCTGTTGCTGTGGAGTCAATTCTAACTCATACTGACCCTACAGGACAGAACAGAAGTGCCCCATAGGGTTCCCAAGGCTATAATCTTTACAAAAGCAGATTGCCACATCTTTCTCCCATGGAGCAGCTGGTAGGTTCCAACTGCTGTCTTTCTAGTTAGCGGCTGATCACTTTAACCACTGCACCACCAGGGTTCAGTACACAGCAGGTAAGAAACACAGATAAATGTGAGGTATTATTATCTGAATTTTTATCTAATTGAACCTTGCAAGGTAGGTAGGTTTGTTCTTTTTAGGATATACCCGTTTTTATTTATTTGAATGTACAGTCCATCTATATCCAGAGATTTATGTAATAAAAGCCAAACATACAGTAAGCCTGCTAGAAAAGAAAACATGAAAGCATCATAGAGGAAGAGAGAAAGATGGAACCCCAAATCAAGGCTAATAGGTTTCTAGAAGTGTATATTCAGAATGCCTGGGTTAAGAAGTGGTACTTGGGACTCGGGAAGTTGATGAAAGGGTGGCAGTGGTGTCTTCCTGCCCTGATTAAAATAGCTCCTGAGTGAGGTGTTCTCATTACTGACACATTTTGTTTATCTATTGCACCTGGGTGGTGCAAACAGTTAATGGGGTTGGTTGCTAACCAAAATGTTAGGGGTTGGAGTCCACCCAGAGGTGCCTTGGAAGAATAGACCTGGCATTCAGGATCAGAGAGGTTTTTATGGAGGGAGGTTTTTATGGGTCAGCACACATCATTCCTATTCACATCTTACTGGCTAGAACTCAGTCACTTGGATACATTTAACTGCAAAGGAGGCTGGCAAATACATTCTAACTGTGCTCCCAGGGAAGAGGAAATGGATTTTTCTGAACTCTCTTTGCCACACCATCCTTAAGGTGTCAGCTTGCATCACTTTCTCCAGAATACCTTTCCTAACTCATTGCGACTGGGTTGTTTCTTCTTGGTTTAACCACCGCTACATTTGGTACCTGTCTTAGGTTGGGTTCTCTAGAGAAGCAAAACCAGTAAAGCCAATACAGGAGAGGTCAGCACAACTGGACTAAACCAAAAGCAAAGAAGTTTCCTGAATAAACCGAATGCTTCGAAGGCCAGCATAGCAGGGGTGGGGGTTTGGGGACCATGGTTTCAGGGGACATCTGGGTCAACTGGCACAATAAAATCTATTAAGAAAACATTCTGCATCCCACTTTGGAGAGTGGCGTCTGAGGTCTTAAACGCTAGCAAGTGGCCATCTAGGTGCATCAATTGGTCTCAACCCACCTGGAGCAAAGGAAAACGAAGAACACCAAAGACACAAGGTAATTACGAGCCCAAGAGACAGAAAGGGCCACATAAATCAGAGACGACATCAGCCTGAGAACAGAAGAACTAGATGGTGCCTGGCTACAGCCGATGACTGCCCTGACAGGGAACACAACAGAGAAACCCTGAAGAAGCAGGAGAGCAGTGGGATGCAGACCTCAAATTCTTGTAAAAAGATCAGACTTAATGGTTTGACTGAGACTAGATGGACCTCAGAGGTCATGGTCCTCAGACCTTCTCTTAGTCCAAGACAGGAACCATTCCCAAAGCCAACTCTTCAGACAGGGATTGGAGTGGACTATAAGATAGAAAATGATACTGGTGAGGAGTGAGCTTCTTGGATCAAGTAGACACATGAGACTATGTGGGCAGCTTCTGTCTGGAGGGGAGATGAGAAGGCAGAGGGGGACAGACGCTGGCTGAATGGACACAGAAATATAGGGTGGAGAGAAGGTGTATACTGCCTCATTGGGGGAGGGCAACTAGGAGTATATAGCAAGGTGTATATAAACTTTTATATGAGACTGACTTGATTTGTAAACTTTCGCATAGAGCACAATTAAAAAAAAACTCAGTGAAACATCTATCTACACACACACACATATATACAGAGAGATTTATACCAAGGAAATGGCTCATGTGGCTGTAGAGGCTGGTAAAGTCCTAAGTCCGTGGGTCAGGCTGGAGGCTTCTCATGACTCAACACAGCTGCAGGGGCTGGTGAACCCCAGATAGACAGATCAGACAACAGGTCTCTGGCTCACAGGCTGTGGAGGTTAACAAATCCCAAGATCGGCAGGAAAGCTGCGAGCTCAAGCCCCAAGAACTGGAGGTCAGAACAGGAGCCAGCTGCAGGATTCAGAGCAAGCAAAAGCCCTCAAACCTTGCCAGAAAGTTCACGCATATTGGATGCAGGCCCAAGGAAACTAACCCCCTTTCAGCTGATTGGCTACTCACAGCAGATCCCATCATGGAGGTGATCACATTATATTAGATTTCATCATGAAAGTGATTACATCTGATACAAAAGGTGCAAATTACATCGTGACTGCCAAACCACTGAGAATCATGGCCCAGCCAAGGTGACACACAACCTTCATGATCATAGTACCCAAACCTTTATAACCCCTAAGGTACAAAAAAAAACCCCAAAAACCCAAACTCATTGCCATCCGTTCGAATTTCGACTCATAGCAACCTCATGTACAACAGAAAGAAATATTGCCCCGTCCTGCACCATCACTGCTATGTTTGAGCCCATTGTTGCAGCCACTGTCAATCTATCTCACAGAGGGTCGTCTTCTTTTTCTCTGATCTCTACTACGCTTGCTGTCTTTCTCCAGTGACTGGTTCCACCTATCTAGGATAGGGTACAACAGTTGTTTGTTTACGCATTTTTCTGCAGAAGACTGTTTATTGGTTTGCTGTTGCTGCTGTTACAAATGACCACAAACTTAGTGGCTTAAAAGAACACAAATTTATTTTAGTTCTAGAGGTCAGAAGTCCAAAGTGGGTCTCACTGGGTTAAAACCACGTACGTCCCCAGAACTGCATTCCCTTCCGGAGGCTCTAGGGAAGAATCTGTTTCCTTGCCTTTCCCAGCTTCCAGAGGCTGCCCACATTCCTTGATTTGTGGCCCTTTCCTCACCTTTCAAAGCCAGCAATGACATCACTCCAATCTCTGCTTCTGTCACCATATCTCCTTTTCTGACACTGACCCTCCTGCCTTCCTCTAGTAAGGACCCTTGTGATTACACTGGGCCCTCTCAGATAATCCAGGATAATCTCCCCATCTCAAAATCCTGAATTTAATCCTATCAGCAAAATCCCTTTTATCATGTAAATGATCATATTCACAGGTTCCAGTGATTAGGTGTTGGGCACCTACATAGACTGTTAAGCTTTGTGAGGCCTGGCTCCACTGTTGATTGCTGTGCCCCAGAACCTGGCACAGTGCCTAGGTCTGTGTAGGCACCCGTCAGTGTGTTGGATGACAGAATGGATGGAGTTACGGCCTCTCAAGCTGAGCCCCAGGCTGTGGTGACCCTGCCAGGACCTCTCCCTCCCTGGAAGGCCTGGTCTGGGCATGCGGCCAGCAGCCCACTTGCTTGTCTCTCTTACTTCCCCACATCATTTGACTTATAGAGAATCCAGGAGGCATACATTGCCTTGGTCCTTCATGGCAAATTTAAATCAACTTTATCAAGGTATAATTTACATATAGTTAAACTAACTCATTTTAAGTATTAGTTGAGTTTTGACAATTGTATACACCCGTGTAACCACCACAATAAAAATATTGTGTGTTTATAGTTCAGTATGGTTTGTGGTTTTAGTGTAGTAGGGTTCTGAGTTTTAAGACCTGTATAGACTTATATAACCATGACCACAATCCGGATTCTGAACAGTTCCATCATCCCCCTGAACTCCTTTGTGCTCCCCTTTGTAGTCATACCCTCCTCTGCTCCCAGCCCCTGGAAACCACTCATTTGTTAGCTCAACCTATAGTTTTGTCCAAGGCAAATTTTAATCATGGTTGTAAGGAGTCCTGGTGGCACAACAGCTAAGCACTCGGCTGCTAACTGAAAGGTTTGTGGTTTGAACCTACGTAATGGCTCCTCAGGAGAAAGACCTGGTGATCTGCTCCCATAAAGATTAAAAAACAGCCTAGGAAACCCTATGGGCCAGTTCTATTCTGCCATATGGGGTTAACATGAGTCAAAAATCGACTCAACGGCACCTAACAACAATATCCACCACCGAGATGGTGACTGGAGCCCTGGTGGCACAGTGGTTACAAGATCAGCTGCTCACCAAAAGGTCAGCTGTTAAAATCCACCAGCTGCTCCTTGGAAACCCTATGGGCAGTTCTACTCTGTCCTATAGGGTTGCTATGAGTTGGAATTGACTCAACGACAACAGGTTAGACAGTAACTTCCTTAAACAAGCAAAAAAAAAAAAAATCCCTTTTATATTTTATCAATTTCCCCAACCTATATCTTTGTGTGTTATATCTTTAGCAAAAAGGAGGGAGACGGGTGACCAGAACAGAAGGGCTTTGGAACGGGAAGGATTACTGAGGAGCTTCATCAGGCCAATGGTCCCCGCTGCCTCTGGATAAGCATTCGCTGCCTCTGGATAAGCATTCGTTGTATGCTGAGGAATGACAACGACCCAGTTCACCATGGCCAGGAAAACCCTGTTATGAGTGAGGCAATTAGGTGAGCTGACATTTTCAATGTGTTGTTTTCAACATGACTTCGAAACTGAAAAAGATCAGTCTGCATTGGAAGCATGGCGAAGACTCGATTACCTCCTTTCGGCAAACAAAGAAAGAAAAAACAATTAAATACTAGATACCAAAGCAGCAAATTTACCCTTCATTGAGTCTGCACATCACTAAAGACTACTCCTGCTCCCCGGAACCTAACTCTAACACTGTCCTCAGGGTTCATGTGATGGGCCTTTCCATACATATTCCCAAATAATACAACAATTTTATAAAGAAAGGTCATCTCCCCATTTGTCAGATGAGAAACCTGAGGCACAGAAGGATGAAGTAACCCGGCCCACATGGGATTCCTAACCCAGTGTCCATCCCTCTTCACCATAGCTCTTGTCTCTAAGTGCTAACTAACTGGTTGCCGTGGAATCGATTCCGACTTATGCAGACCCCATGAGTATCAGAGCCGAACTGTGCTCCATAGGGTTCTCAATGGCTATGATCTTTCAAAAGTGGAACTCCAGGCCTTTCTTCTTAGGCAACTCTGGCTTGATTCAAACCGCCAATCTTTCAGTCAGTAGCCAAGTGCTCAACCATTTGTACCACCCAGGGACTCATGTCTCTAGGCAAGGTCCATGTGGAAAGCAAACCCCTTGGGGTATATTTTCAGGCAGTCTGAACTAATGCCGAAAACCCTGGAACTCTGTTCTTTCACGGGCGATTCTGAATCCGCTCCGTTGAACGGCTCTTTCCAGGCAGCTAGGCAGGCAGCCAGCGTGCCAGGCAAACGGCTCGCATTGCTTCCCTCTCTGATACCCTCTCATTACTTTTAATTGCACCTGAGCCTCTCTAGCATCTTGAATTTGAATCCTAATCCAGGGCATTTCTCCACCTCCCACAGGTCCAGCACAGCACTACCTTCCCCGAGCTCTCCAGAGAAGTGTCCCCAGAAAAGAGCTGATCTGCTGTGATAAATCCATCTCCATAATGAAGAGAATAATATCAGAGAAGTCCCAGCATATTTACATTGCAATCTTCACACAAAAGCAACATTACCCACCCAGTGCCGTTGATAACATTACAAAGGGTAAGATTTTGAAAAGAAAGCCATCTCAAAACTCCATTTCCTATAGTACTTAGAAAACCATTGGAATTACCCTGACAGGAAGACAAAAACCACTTCCAGGGATGCTGGTTAGAGAGAATAGCTACACCAGCCCCATTACGGTTTAAAGTCAAAGGAGCATACAACTTGCTTTTCTCTGCTTACAGGCAGGCATCATCTCACAGAGAGGGGGAAATTACTATTAGAACTCTACTGAAACCCATAAACCCTTCCCATATTTTCATCCCCCTTGAAATTCTCCAGTAAGTACCATGAGAATGAAAATGAGAACCCGTCTCTCTGGGGGAACGGCTTCCTACCCTCATCAGAAAAGTGTGGAAGGAGCTCTCCAAGGAGATGGAGGAGGGAGGCTGCTTGCTGGGAAAGAATCAGTCACCAAAACCTGCAAAACTAGTTGTGGCGACACACCTTGGGACTTGGGAGCCTCTGGGCTGACTTCAGGGGGGCCCTAAATGATCCCAGGTAAAGGTAGACATGGGGTAGAATTCAGGGGACCAGGCAAGTCCAAGGAAGTAATGCCTTCAGGGTATGTTTTAGTTAGTGGGCTACAAGGGGCAACCTTTATCCTTCATACATTATCTGTTTCCCTGGGGAATCGCTGGAAGTGAGCCAGGCCTCTGTGAGTAAACCACTGGACCCAATCCCACATTACATTTGTGTAATGCCTGACAAAGCCCGTTCCCATTATCTCATTTGATCCCGGAAAACAATCCTCAGAAGGCAGGGCAGGGATTATTTTTTCCATTTTACAACTGAAAACACTTGCAAGCTGATTTGCCAGCAGCCGCACACCCAGGATGTGGCAGGAACAAGGCTAGAATCTAGGTCTTTGTACAACCTGTTCAGGGTTCTTAATTTTTACTCTGCACAACAGCCAGATCAAAATATTCCCAGCCCCACCTAGTCCTCACAACCATTAGCTTAATGGGCAACTAGGAACTTACTAGGACAGAGTTTGTGTTTATACTATCCCACACCTTTGTACTGATGAAATGCAGCTCTGGCTGGCAAGCTCTCTGGGAAAAAAAATTATTTCATATCATTTCCTTGCACCAAAGACCAAAATTAACCCCGGATGAATTTGAAAGAATCAGGGCATTAGAAAAATCTAAGGAAAATAGAGCAGAATATTTAATAACTTTCTGGAGGCAAGGCGAGTCTAAATTTAACATTATAGGGATTGCAACTAGTGTCACATAACAAGATGTGTATAAATTTTTGAAGGAAATATTAACTTGAGCTGTAAACTTTCACCTAAAGCACAATTAAAAAAAAAAAAAACTGTACAGGGCAAACGAAAAACCTGAAGAAATGTTTGCAGCAAAATGTGAAAGAAAAGAGTTAACCTCTGGTATGCAGAGGGGTCAGGCAAACACATAAGAAAAACTCAGGAAAACTTGGTAGGGAAATGACAAGTTAACAAAAAAAGGAAGTACTGTTGGTGAACAAACATTTAGAAAACTGCTCTAACTAGAATCAAAGATATGAAAACTGAAAGGGGAAATCAATTTCATCTATTAAACCAGTAAAAAAAAAATCTTAAATAATAATATCCAACTACTACTTAAGGTGCAATGAATAATGATGGGAGGGTAAATTTACTCAACTCTTTTGGAAAGCAATTTGGTACATTCATCAGAAACCTTAAAATATCCATATCCTTTGACCTAAAACGCCACTTCTGGAAATATGTTTTAAAGAAAGACTCATTGATATGGAAAAAGTTTTACACACAGAAATATTAGTCACACGCTTATTTACAATGGTGACTTCAGGCAAACCCCAACCTAAACCCATTACTGTCCTGTCGGTTCCGGCTCATAGCCACCCTATAGGGCAGAGCAGAACTGCACCATAGGGTTTCCAAGGCTGCAAATCTTTGGAAGCAGACTGTCACATCCTTCTCCCGCAGAGCCGCTGGCTGGTAGGTTCCAACCTCCGACCCTTCGGTTAGCTGCTGAGCGCTTTAATCACTGCATCACCAGGGCTCCTTATCAGGCAAACAGCGAACGTTAAAGAAGCTGTTTAATAATTTATGGTACAGCCACTTGATGGAAACTTATGCAATCATTAAATGTTTTCAAAGTGCATGCAATAACACGAAAAACGCTTATGATGCAATGCGAAGTGAAAATGTACATAAAATTGTGAAATGTGGCTGTTTGTATAGTACGCTTTTATAGAAAAACCAGGAAACATTTTTAAAAATATGAGCCATGTTCGAGTCATGATCAGGAGATTTTTCCATCGTCCTATATGTCTATATGAATCCTCCCCCGCCCCACCCCCTTTTTTTTTCTTGAAATGAACAAAGTCAACTCTTCTTGAGTCAGGCTGTGCGTCCCTTACTCGCGACACCCCCGGAGACTGGAGGATGGGGCGGAGGGGGACGGCTTAGGACCCCTACCTCAGGTCGATCGGCCGCCAAGTTCCGCACCATCCACAGAGCCGTCCTCCCCTCCCGCCCACCTCCCCGAAACCGTACCCTCCACGGGGCCCGCCTCGCCCCCGCACCGGCCGGTGCCTGACCGCGCGCGGGGGGAAGCAGGGCGAGCCCAAGCGGGGCTGACACGTGGGGAGGCAGAAACGTCGGAGGAGGAGGAGCTTGGCGTGCGGGTGGCGGTGTCAGTGAGTGGGAGAAACCAACCCAGGCCGCCTCAGAGTCTCCGCTTTCCTCTGCTGCTCATCGGGGCGAGGAGAACGAACGCTCTCCCTGCGGTCGGGATCCCCTCCTAAGCAGGTTCCCAGGCCAGAGACGAGAAGGCTCCGGCCGCTACCCTGCGCCGCCCTGGACGCCCCGCGCCCCGGCGCCGCCTCGAGCGCCCCTCCCCGCCTCCGAGTGGTGGTACGGCCCGGCCCTACGTCACCCATTGTTTACAAATCAACCCGAGCCGGTAGGATTCCGGCTCCGGCGGCGGCCACGGGCGAACGGCGACCGCCCGGCGGGCCCGGCTTCTGCGTCGGCCTCGGCCCCGGCTTCTGCCGCAGGATCGCGGCTGGCTCTGCTGCGGCCCACTGAGCCCGGAGGGGAGCCGAGCCGCCAGCGACGCCCGTAGAGCTTCGAGCGCCCGGGCGGGGGGCCATGCCGTGCCGGAGGGAGGAGGAAGAGGAAGCCGGCGAGGAAGCGGAGGGGGAGGAAGAGGAAGAGGAGGAGGATAGCTTCCTCCTGCTGGAGCAGTCGGTGACGCTGGGCGGGTCGGGCGAGGTGGACCGGCTAGTGGCCCAGATCGGCGAGGCGCTGCAACTGGACGCTGCACAGGACAGCCCGGCCTCCCCGTGTGCGCCCCCGGCGCCGCCGCTGCAGCCCCCGCGGCCGCCGGCTGAGGTGCCGGCGGACAAAGCCCGGCCCCCGGCCCTGCCGCTGCTTCTGTCGCCCGCGCCCGCGTCGGCGGAGGCCGCGGGCCCAGGAGCCCTGCGCTGCACCCTTGGGGATCGCGGCCGCGTGCGGGGCCGGGCTGCGCCTTACTGCGTGGCGGAGCTCACCGCCGGCCCCAGCGCGCTGCCCGGGCCTTGCCGGCGAGGATGGCTCCGGGGCGCCGCCACCGCCAACCGCCTGCAGCAGCGACGCTGGCCCCAGGCCGGGACACGCGCCGGTAACGACGGCTCTCACGATGACCGGCTCCTGCAGCAGCTTGTGCTCTCGGGGAACCTCATCAAAGAGGCGGTGCGGAGGCTCCAGCGAGCCGTTGCTGCGGCCGCCGCTGTGGCAGCCACGGGCCCGGCGGGCGCCCCAGGGCCCGGGGGTGGCCTCAGCGGACCGGATCCCTTCCCACTGCAGCCCTCGGGCGCCCTACACTGACCGGACCCCCCTGGAGGAGGAATCCGAGGCCGCTGCGCAGACCCGACGGCGTCCTGCCCCCACCAGTCATGAATGAAGCCGCCGCTGCTGTTCTGGGAGCGACCGCCTAGGCAGCGGGGAGGCTCGTGGGGAGAGACCTTCAAACCAACCTTACTGGCTCCCTCGAGGCTGTCGGAGAAAACTTAAGAGTGGAGAAATTCAGGGGCCAGGGCACGCCTGTGCCGCCTGAAAATTTCCCCAGCCATCCCAGAGCCAAGGACCTGGGATTAACTGGGAGAACTGTGGCAGCTACTAGCATCCTCTTGTACCTGATTTAGCCCTTGGCGTCGCACGCTTGGATTGTATAAAGATAGGACTCCGAGGGGCGGGAATCGTGAGGGCTTTATAACGATACTTGAAAACTAATGACACACATACGTTTTCTCTGTATTTTCCGGTGGAGGAGCTTAGTGAAAATGGTGCTACAATTGCTGTGCAAAGATATTCTGGGGGGAAGAATATAAAAACTTGGTGATGGGTGGATTGGTATCACCCCCTTTCTCCCACCTAATTGGTGGCTGGTCGAGGTTGGAGCGGGAGGGAGGTGGAGACTTTTGAAGGTGGAGAGAATTGGAGTTGAATGCGGACTTTTAAATGACTTGACCTTGCCAGCAAACCAAGGTCACAGTTTGGTGTAAGTGGAAGGCTGTGAGGTTCCTGAGAGAGCTAACTCACCCGGGTGTGTTCTCTTTCTTTTGCTCCAAGAGCCCTGTCTATGCTACCGCTTGGAGTCTCCCGAGGACACAGGCATGGAGAGAGGGATGGGTGTGGGGAGAGTTATTTTTTCTGTCCTTTCTTCTTTCCAGAACTCCTCCTCCTGGGAGGCCACTCTTGGCCATGCCAGAGCTTTCTCAAAAGCAGTCATAAACACTCTTTTGAGTTGCTCTCCTGTCCTGCTTGCCCGCCTTTCTTATTCCACCCTTTCTGGTGTCTGTACAGGGTGGATGAGAGACCCTGGACACTTTCTGCTCTGCTTCGACCCTCTGTGGAGCCGTGGGCCTGAGCCTCCGTGGTTCTTCACTGGGCACAGTTTCCTTCAGCCGTGCCAGCTCTTCTTTGTGAGTGACTGAAACCGTTTTTAAAATGTGACTCTCCAAGAGGAGAAACCGCTGGCTTTACCGTTGTGAAACTTGAGGGCGCTTTAGAAAGGTGCCACCCCCAAACTTTAAGGTAGCTAAACCAATTTTTTTAAAAAGATTCAATGGCTTGATCATCCTTCAGATGTAGCTGTTGATGAACACTTCGCAGCGGAGTGTCTGAAATTGTGGTGGTCCTGATTTATAGGATTTCTTAATTAAAATGTCTGCGAATAAATTCGTTTTTCTGTTTTGGAACATGGTTTGGCTTTTTGGTGGAAAGTGGGGGAAAGAAAAGCACATATGGGATACCCTTAAGAAGAGTGTGCTTTGGAAGACGGGGGGAGGGGGTCCTCAGCAAATTGTTGGAGCCAACTCTGCAGAGCACAGAATACTAGCACAGATGCAGCACTTGAGGGCTTCTGGGTTGACAGTCCACGGGATCAAAAAATTAAGTCCTGTTTTTTAAAAGCCGCTAAGTGAACTTTGCTTCCTTTAGGGAAAAATAACATATTCCAGAAATGCTTTCTTGGGCTGGAGGGCAAAAAGACCAAGTAACTTGTGTCTGGAGGGAGGTGGACGGAATTGAGTTTTTTATCTGGATTTTTCTGTTAAGAGTGGGGAGGGCACAAGCAAAGCTAGCCTGTTTTATCCTTCTAGACTGACCCAGACCATGGCCTAGAGAAAGGAAAATGGTGTTGCAGTGAGTCATTTGATAGTTTCAGAAGGCAGCGCTTAGGTTAACGGAAGCCATCCTGCTCCTTATCCTTCCTTTAGCCCCATTTTCCCCAGACATAGAACCTTTACTCAACCCCTTCCTACTGTTCCCTTGTCCTCTTCAAGGAAACTTCTTGGTACAGCCCGGCACTGCTAACTAAGCCCCCCTTGAAGAACCTACTTCTGCTCAGCACCTCTTCCTTCACTGTCTGCCTACCCCCTGCCCCAGCCCACTCCCTTGCTAGGGCTGCAGGAGAAAGGTTAGTGCTCAGCGACTCAGGATGGGACTCAGCTCTGCTGTCCACCAGCTGTGTCATAGCGGGCAAGTCACTGTTTTGAGCTTCTTTCTTTTCTCATTTGTAAAACCATAATACTTAATGTAGTGATTGGGTCTCCCTTTACTCGTTTATAAAACTACAGTACTTAAAGAGGTGGTCGGGAGAGTTAAATGAGAACTTGAGGTGTCTGGGACACTTTACGTACTCAAAAAATGCTGGCTGTGAATTCTTGGTATCATCTCTGCCCTTTCCTCCTTCAGGGCCCATATCTGTCTCTTAAATGTGGCCCATTCACTCTCTCTTCTCGTCCACTCTTCTCTTCCACCATGAACACAGCTATCCCCAGCCTCTTCCTGAACTTCCAGAAGGATACCCTCACACACCTTCCAGAGAGTCTCTGCTTTCATCATCTGGATGGTGGCATTACTGTGCACTTGAAAGAGCCATAACTTACCATTCTGGGTGTGTTTCATCATTATAGCATAGTTCTATGTGCTATGAGATAGGCACTAGTATCTCCATATTATAGGTGAGAACACTGAGGCCCAGGAGGTTAAGTGATTTGCCTCAAGTCACTGTCTTAAGTGGGGGGAGCTGAGATTTGAATCCAGCTGTTTGCCTCTAGGATCTCCTGCTTCTCTCAGCCAGGTTTTCTGGTCATATTGTACCACCTGTTTCTTGGATTTATTAAAAGTTCTTAAGTGCATCCCACAAACCTCGACCCCAACACAGTAGCATCACCATTCTCAAGCTTTTTTGTGCAGTAGTCACATATATGCAAAACAGGATGAGGCAGGGTTCAAGAGGTCCTGATGTAACCCACCGGCAGGTCTGGGGCTGAAACTTTCACATAAGACAACACATCACACAAGAGGCACAGACAACAGATGGTACATATCCACTTTTAGAACCTTGGGTCCTCTGTAAGATGAAGGCATAGGGCCAGATGGTGAGGTCTCGCCCAGGGCAGACATCCTGTGGGTCTGCGGCATGGCCGACACTCAGGAATGAGGTTAGAATGATGACTTTGAACAGAGGCAAGATCTAAAGGAGCTGGAGAGAAAGGAAACCACTCGCGGCGCGTTATGGGCAGCCATTCTGGTAGGCACCCTTTACAAGACATACTTCGCTCTTCACAAAGGTGTATATACTGTTGCCATCGAGCCGATTCTGACTCATAGTGACCCTTTAGGACAGGGTAGAACTGCTCCATAGGGTTTCCAAGGAGTGGATGGTGGCTTCGAACTGCTAACCTTTTGATTAGCAGTCAAGCTTTTTACCACTGTGCCACCAGGGCTCCTTACAAAGGTAAGAGGTAGGAATTATTGGCAGTAGAGCCAGGATCTGAACTCACGGCTCTTCTCAAGTTGATCCTCTTGCCTCCTACCTGAGTCTACCCATATCTCCTTCCTTGTAGTCCAGCCCCTGCTACTGATCCAGCCACCTGAAAAGGCAGTAGAGAGCCTTATCTCACCTCATGGCCTGGGACAGTGTCTCTGTTTCAAGGAGGCAATGGCCATTTCTGAGGTGTTACAGCCTGGGCCAGCCCATTCATAGTACTCAACCTGGGAATGACTCTGATTGGGCTGTGCCTCACCCTGTGGAGTGGATGAGCACAGAACTGGGGGTGTGGGTGGAGGGCAGAGTTCAGACAGGGCCATCTTCTGAAAGGGCCAAGGCCCAGGTTTCCCTGATAGCATTCCGTGAGTATCTAGCTGAGAGGACTAGAATAATAGGGAAGTGGAGAGGAGAAGCTGGTTTGTGTATGTTTGAGGTGGCAGGTGGGGGACGGTTAGTGAGGAGTTTCATGCAGAAAGTTATAGGGATAGTAGCTAAGCAGATAGGACTTAGAGATCAGGGCTGAAATTAAAGATTTGGTAGTTAAAGCCAAGAGGGGTGGATGGAGCCTGGAAGATGCCATCACTTGAGAAGTAGTAATAAATATACATAGTGTTTCTTACCATGGGCCAGGGTCTGTTCTAAGCATTTTACAAAGATCAGCTCATCAGATATCTATGTGGGAGGAATCATGAACAGAAGGAAAGAGTAGAACCGAGAGAGGCCAAAGGAGACTGAAGGGTAACCTGGAAAGCTGGTGGTCCGACACAGAGCTATATCTATATTATCTCTTTATATCCTCAGTGGTCTGGCCATGGAAGTCCAGGGTATATAGAATCAGATCTTGCTCAATAACTTTCATTATCTTCTTTGAACCCTGAAGTTATTCAGCTTCCCTTTATCAGTACCATTAAGAAGTGTGTTTTGAACATCTGCAATGTGGGTTCCTCCCCTCCTAAACCCAGAAGAAGGAAAGTGCTGTTTATGGTGCATCTGGAGAAAGGTGATTCTGACTCCTGTGTCTGAGGAAGATGTTGATGAAAACCTAGACAACCATTTTTCACTAATATTAAGCTGTGGAATCCAATTTACCAGTTGTTGTTGAGTCAGCTTCAACTCATGGCAACCCCATGTGTGTCAGAGTAGAACTGTGCTCCATAGGGTTTTCAGTTCAGTGGCTGATTTTTTGGAAGTAGATTGCCAAGAATTTCTTGCAGGGTGCCTCTGGGTGACTGGAACCTCCAACCTTTCCATTGGCAGCTGAGTGCTTTAACCACTTCTGCCTCTCAGGGACTCTCGGCATCTAATTTAGACAGTAAAAAAGAAATGGCCAAGAGGTGGGGCAAAGGTTAGATGATAACCAGATTGTGATTTTTTTAACCCACCCAAATCAATAAGTCAAACTGCCCAAAAGGCCTATCAGTTGGGGATTGTGAATTTTACCTCCTATGAGTCAGTTATGAGTCAGTTGACAATTGATAAGGGGGAACAGCTAATCAGCTTCTTGGAATCAGTTTCAGTTTTGTTTCTATCCTAGAGTAGGCTACAGAGAACAGGGATTCGTTAACACAAAAACAACAGAAACACACCCAGCCAGCCCAGGCATGAAGGGTTATACAGGGTTGTTTCAACAGCCAATCTGTCAGGCCTAGGGCCTCAATGTGGCAGGACAGTTTGTGACACAGGGCACTGTCACGTAGGACAGCCACACCTACAATCCCCCTGATCCCTGCTCTTCAGTCCTGCTCGAACTAAGGCCCTCATCCCTTCCCAGGTTCCCCTGTCCTTCACAGCATCTTACCTTCAATTTCTCCCTTTGCAAATCCTCAATCCGCCTTCGGACAAGCACAGATGTCTCCTGGCTAAGAAAATCCTTCCTTTGGCTCTCTTTCCCCTTTTTAGCCCCTGTCCCTCCTTTCCCATATTCTTCCAACTTCTAAACACCATGATTCACTGATGCCCAAAGCACCCCTCTCCTAGAGCCTCCTGAAGTCTGTGGAAATGTTCCATTATTTACTCTGCAAATATTTACTGAATAATATCCAGGCATTCCTACTCAACACAACTATGTTTCAGGCAGCAGCCTAAGCATTTTTCAAGCATGAGCTCAATTAATCCAACAACTCTATGAGGTAGGGATATTTATTACTATTGGACTTTTTAAATGAGGAAAGTGAGGTTAGAGTCGTGAAATAACTTGCCCAGCGTCACACAGTTTTAAAGGAAGGAGCCAGGATCCCTCAAAAAGTTAAACATAGAGCCACCATTTAAAAAAAAAAACAAAAACCCATTGCTGCCATATGACCCAGCAATTCCATTTGTATGTACATGCCTGAGAGACCAGAAAGCAGCAATGCAAACAGACAGATGTACATGGGTGCTCATTGCAGCACTGTTCACAATAGCCAAAATGTGGAAACAACCTAAATATCCATCTAGGGATGACTGGATAAATACAATACGGTGCATACATACAATGGAATAGTACTCAGGCATAAAAAGAAACGAAGTCCTGATTGATGCTACAACATCGATGAAGCTCAGAAACCTTATGTTCAGTGAAATTAGCCAATCACAAAATATTGTATGATCTCACTTATATGAAGTAAGAAGAATAGGCAAATGTATAGAGACCAAAGTTTATTAGTGGTGACCAGGGGTGGAAGGGGGAAAGAGGAGTCTTTGTTTAGTGAGCTTTTCTTCTTTTTTTGTCTTAAATTTTATTTCGTTGTGCTTTAGGTGAAAGTTTACAGTGCAAATTAGTTTCTCATTCAAAAACTTGTACACAAATTGTTTTGTGACATTGGTTGTAAACCCCACAATGTGTCAGCACTCTCCTTTCCCGGTTTCCCTTTTCGCCCCCCTTCACCCATTCCCCCTGTCCCTTTGTCCAGTTTCCTGCCCCTTCCTATCTTCCCATCTTTGCTTTTGGGCAGGTGTTGCCCATTTGGTCTCCTGTACTTGACTGAACTAAGAAGCATGTTCCTCACATGTGTTATTGTTTGTGTTATCGACCTGTCTAATCCTTGGCTGAAAGGTAGACTTCGGGAGTGGCTTCAGTTCTGAGTTAGCAGGGTGTCCGGGGGCCATAGCCTTGGGGGTTCCTCCAGTCTCTGTCAGATCAGTAAGTCTGGTCATTTTTTCATGAATTTGAATTTTGTTCTGCATTTTTCTCCCTCTCTGTCCAGGACTCTCTATCAGGATCCCTGTCTGAATGGTCTGCTTAATGAGCTTATTTATGATGGTGAGAAATTTGGCAGTGATTAAAGGTGGTGATTGCACAGCATAATCAGTTTTTCAGGTGTGTAATTTAGTGATATTAATTACATTAGTCAATGTAATTAATATCACTAAATGTTGAATTGGCAAATATTGTACTCTAAATATTTTATATATATTTACAACAATAAAAAATAATAATAATAATAAAGGAAGGAGCCAGGACTGGACCCGCGCAATTTGGCTCTGAGCCTGAGTTTTAACAGCTATGAGGTACTGTACTGAGGCCTGCAGGTTTTCCCTTTGAAATGTGTCCTTGTCTTTTCCTCTCCCTTCCTGCCCAGGTTCTTATCGTCTGGTGCCTGGATGCTGTAACAGCCATCCAGCTGATCTGACTGACCAGAAATGTTCTCCTCCTTCCCAGTCCACCCCCCACACCGTTGCCTGATTAATCTGCCTAAAACATTCTCTGCATCTTGTCACTCCTCAGCCGTAAAAGAATATATATAATCACTTTGGGAAAAGAACACATTCACATGTGAGCCCCTGAGATAACCCTATAATGACAGTAAATAAAATGAGGAGTGCGAATAAAATGAACTTGAAGGTCTGTGAAGAAATTACATGACTTTCTCAATACAAATTATAGACAGGAGTGGACAGGCCAGGAAAACAGAATGTCAGCTGAGCACTGAATTGGAATTAAAAGGGGATGGGTTTTCTGACAGGAGATGGGGGAGGAAAGAGCTTGGCCCCAGGCTGTCCCCACCACAAACCCTACCCTTTGTTGGTGATATTCCCTTCTGCCCCTACTCCACCAGTTCCAACCTTGAGCTTCTTTCATGGCTTGGCTCAAGGGTGACCTCCATCAAGAAGCCTCACTGATTAAACCTTCTTTTCTTTTTTTTTTTTACAATGATTATCCTCCACGTGTCTGTCAGTTTGTCATCCTTTAGTGGCTTATGTGTTCCTGTGATACTGCCACTGATATTCAAATACCAGCAGGTCACCCATGGTAGACAGGTTTCACATGAGCTTCCAGACTAAGACAGACTAGGAAGAAAGGCCTGGCAGTCTACTTCTGAAAAGAATTAGCCAGTGAAACCTCTTTGAATAACAGGGGAACATAGTGTGATACAGTGCTGGAAGATGAGGCCTTCAGGTTGGAAGGCACTCAAAAGATGACTGGCAAAGAGCTGCCTCCTCAAAGTATAGTTGACCTGAATGACATGGATGGAGTCAAGCTTTTGGGGCCTTCATTTGCTAATGTGGCATGACTCAAAATGAGAAGAAACAGCTGCAAACACCCATTAATTATTGGAATGTGGAATGTATGAAATATGAATCTAGGAAAATTGGAAATCATCAAAAATGAAATGGCATGCATAAACATCGATATCTTAGGCATTAATGAGCTGAAATGGACTGGTATTGGCCATTTTGAATTGGGCTATCATATGGTCTGCTATGCCAGGAATGACAACTTGAAGAGGAATGGCGTTGCATTCATCTTCAAAAAGAACATTTCAAGATCTACCTTGAGGTACAATGCTGTCAGTGATAGGTTAATATCCATACGCCTACATGGAAGAGCAGTTAATACAATTATTATTCAAATTTATACACCAACCACTAAGGCCAAAGATGAAGAAACTGAAGATTTCTATCAACTTCTGCATCTGAAATTGATGGAACTTTGTTTTGATCATTTACTGTTGCTATAACAGAAATATGACAAGTGGATGGCTTTAACAAAGAGAAGTTTATTCTCTCACGGTCCTGTAGACTAGAAGTCGAAATTCAGGGCACTGGCTCCAAGGGAATGCTTTCTTTCTCTGGCTTCTCTGGAGGAAGGTCCTTGTCATCAGTATTCCCTTGGTATACTCAAAAGAGATTGGCTTAAGACACTATCTAATCTTGTAGATCTCATCAATATAACTGCATGAACCCATCTTATTACATCATAGTCATAGGATTTACAACACATAAGGAAATCACATCAGATGACAAAATGGTAGATAATCATACAATACTGGGAATCATGACCTAGCCAAGTTGACAGATGTTTTTGGGGGGCACAATTCAATCCATGACAAACATGCGATCAGGATGCATTGATAATTACTGCTGATTGGAAAGTGAAAGTTGGGAACAAAGAAGAAGGATCAGTAGTTAGAAAATATGGCCTTGGTGATAGAAACTATGCTGGAGGTCGCATGATAGAATTTTGCAAGACCAGTGACTTCACTGCAAATACCTTTTTTCAACAACATAAACGGCAACTATACACGTGGAGGAAACCCTAGTGGCATAGTGGTTAAGAGCTACGGCTGCTAACCGAAAGATTGGCAGTTAGAATCCACCAGGCGCTCCTTGGATACCCTATGGAGCAGTTCTACTCTGTCCTATAGGGTTGCTATGAGTTGGAATCGACTCAACTGCAACAGAATTTTTTTTTTTTTAATACATGTGGACCTCGCCAGATGGAATATACAGGAATCACATTGACTACATCTGTGGAAAGAGAAAAGCTCAATATCATCAGTCAGAACAAGGCCGGGGGCTGACTGCAGAACAGACCATTAATTGCTCATATGCAAGTTCAACTTGAAGCTAAAGAAAATTAGAACAAGTCCACAAGAGCCAAAGTATGACCTTGGGTATACCACACCTGAATTCAGAGACCAACTCAAGATTAGATTTGAGGATTGAAAACTAATGACCAAAGACCAGATCAGTTGTGGAATGACCTCAAGGACTTCATACATGCAGAAAGCAAGAAAAAATTTAAGTGGGAAAAAGAAACTGTCAACAACACACAAAAAAAGACATCAAAATGATTACACTAAACTCATACCTATCCATAATTACGCTGAATGTAAATGAACTAAATGCACCAATAAAGAGACAGAGAGTGGCAGAATGAATGAAAAAACATGATCCGTCTATATGCAGCCTACAAGAGACACACCTTAGATTTAGAGACACAAACGAACTAAAACTCAAAAGATGGAAAAATATATATACATCAAGCAAACAACAATCCAAAAAGAGCCCCCCCTAAAAAATCCAGTGCCATCGAGTCGATTCCGACTCATAGTGACCCTATAGGACAGAGTAGAACTGCCCCACAGAGTTTCCAAGGAGTGCCTGGTGGATTCGAACTGCTGACACTTTGGTTAGCAGCCATAGCACTTAACCACTACGCCACCAGGGTTTCCCCAAAAAAGAGCAGGAGTGGCAATATTAATTTCTGACAAAACAGACTTTATAGTAAAATCCCTCATAAAGGATAAGGAAAGACACTATATAATGATTAAAGGGACAGTATAACAGGAGGGGAAACACTGGTGGCATAGTGGTTAAGTGCTACGGCTGCTAACCAAAAGGTCGGCAGTTCAAATCCACCAGGCACTCCTCAGAAACTCTATGGGGCAGTTCTACTCTGACCTATAGGGTCGCTATGAGTTGGAATCGACTCGACGGCAATGGGTTTGGTTTTTGGTTTTTTTATACCAGGAGGATATAACTATATTAAATATTTCATTTATGCACCCGAAAACAGGGCTTCAATATACATAAAACAAACTCAAATAGCATTGAAAAGTGAGATAGCTCCAAAATAACAGTAGGAGGCTTCAACACACCACTTTTGATGAAGGACAGAACATCCAGAAAGAAGCGCAATAAGGACACAGAAGACCTAAATGCCACTATCAACCAACATGGCCTCATACACATATACAGAACACTCCACTTAACAGCAGCCAAGTATACTTTCTTTTCTCGCACACATGGAACATTCTCTAGAATAGACCACATATTAGGTCATAAAGCAAGCCTTAACAGACTCCAAAACATCAAGATATTACAAAGCATCTTCTTTGACCATGAGGCATAAAAGTAGAAATCAATAACAGAAAAAGAAGAAGGGAAAAGAAATCAAACACTTGGAAACTGAACAATACCCTGCTCAAAAACAACTGGGTTGTAGAAGACATTAAGGATGGAATTAAGAAATTCATAGAATCCAATGAGAATGAAAACACTTCCTATCAGAACCTTTGGGACACAGCCAAAGCAATGCTCAAGGGTCAATTTATATCAATAAATGCACACATACAAAAAGAAGAAAGGGCCAAAATCAAAGAATTATCCTTACAACTTGAACAAATAGAAAGAGAGCAACAAAAGAAACACTCAGGCACCTGAAGAAAGCAAATAATAAAAATTAGAGCAGAATTAAACGAAATAGAAAATACAAAAACAATTGAAAGAGTTAACAAGACCAAAAGCTGGTTCTTTGAAAAAATTAACAAAATTGATAAACCATTGGCCAAACTGACAAAAGAAAAACAGCAGAGGAAGCAAATAACCCAAATAAGGAATGAGATGGATGATATCACAACAGATCCAATTGAAATTAAAAGAATCATATCAGATTACTTTGAAAAAATGTACTCTAACAAATTTGAAAACCTAGAAGAAATGGGTGAATTTCTAGAAACACATTACCTACCTAAACTAACACAAACAGAGGTGGAACAACTAAACAAACCCATAACAAAAGAAGAGATTGAAAAGGTAATTAAAAGCTCCCAATTAAAAAAAAAAAAAAAAACCCTGGCCCAGAAGACTTCACTGGAGAGAGTTCTACCACACTTTCAGAGAAGAATTAACACCACTACTACTAAAGGTATTTCAGACCATAGAAAAAGATGGAATACTCCCAAACTCATTCTATCAAGCCAGCATAACCATGATACCGAAACCAGGTAAAGACATCACAAAAAAAAGAAAATTACAATCCTATATCCCTCATGAACTTAGATGCAAAAATCCTCAAAATTCTAGCCATGACCAAGTGGGATTCATACCAGGTATGCAGGGATGGTTCAAACATTAGAAAAACAATTAATGTAATCCATCATATAAACAAAACAAAAGACAAGAAACACATGATCTTATCAACTGATGTAGCAAAGGCATTTGACAAAGTCTAACACCCATTCATGATAAAAACTCTCAGTAAATAGGAAGAGAAGGAAAATTCCTCAACATAATAAAGGGCATTTATACAAAGTCAACAGCCACCATAATCCTAAATGGAGAGAGTCTGAAAGCATTCCTCTTGAGAATGGGAACCAGACAGGGATGCCCTTTATCACTACTCTTTTTCAACACTGTGATGGAGGTCCTAGCCAGAGCTAGAGAAATAAAGCGCATCCAGATTGGTAAGGAAGAAGTAAAAGTATCTCTATTTGCAGATGACATGATCTTATACACAGAAAACCCTGAAGAATCCTTAAGAAAATTACTGAAACTAATAGAAGAGTTCAGCAGAGAATCAGGATACAAGATAAACATGCAAAAATCAGTTGGATTCCTCTACACCAACAAAAAGAACATCGAAGAGGAAATCACCAAATCAATACCATTTACAGTAGCCCCCAAGAAGATAAAATACTTAGGAATAAATTTTACCACAGATGTGAAAAACCTGTACAAACAAAACTGCAAGACACTACGGCAAGAAACCAAAAGAGACCTACATAAGTGGAAAAATACATCTTGCTCATGGATAGGAAGACTCAACACTGCAAAAATGTCTATTTTACCCAAAGTGATGTATAGATACAATGCAATTCTGATCCAAATTGCAATGATATTTTTTAGTGAGATGGAGAAACAAATCACCAACTTCATATGGAAGGGAAAGAGGTCCCGGATAAGTAAAGCATTACCGAAAAAGAAGAACAAAATGGGGAGCCTCACATGACCTGATTTTAGAACCTGTTATACTGCCACAGCAGTTCTACTCTGTCCTATAGGGTCGCTATGAGTCGGAATCAACTCGACGGCAGTGGGTTTGGTTTATACTGCCACAGCAGTCAGAACATCCTGGTACTAGTGCAACTACAGATACGTAGACCAATGGAACAGAATTGAGAATCCAGACGTAAATCCATCCACATATGAGCAGCTGATATTTGACAAAGGCCCAAAGTCAGTGAAATGGGGAAAAGACAGTCTTTTTAACAAAAAAGTGCTGGCATAACTGGATATTTGTCTGCAAGAAAATGAAACGAGACCCATACCTCACACCATGCACAAAAACTAACTCAAAATGGATCAATGACCTAAACAAAAATTCTAAAACGATAAAGATCATGGAAGAAAAAATAGAGATAATGCTAGGAGCCATAATACATGGCATAAACAGTATATAAAAAATTGCTAACAATGCCCAAATACCAGAAGAGAAACTAGATAACTGGGAGCTCCTAAAAATCGAACACCTATGCTCAACCAAAGACTTCACCAAGAGAGTAAAAAGATTACCTACAGACTGGGAAAAAGTTTTTAGCTATGCCATTTCTGATCAGCATCTGATCTCTAAAATCGACATGATACTGCAAAAACCCAGTTAAAAAATGGGCAAAGGATATGAACAGGCACTTCACTAAAGAAGACATTCAGATAGCTAACAGATACATGAGGAAATGCTCACGATCATTAGCCATTAGAGAAATGCAAATCAAAACTACAATGAGAGTCCATCTCACTCCAACAAGGCTGGCATTGATCCAAAAAACACAAAATAATAAATGTTGGAGAGGTTGTGGAGAGACTGGAACACTTATAAACTGCTGGTGGGAATATAAAATGGTACAACCACTTTGGAAATGGATTTGGCTCCTACTTAAAAAGCTAGAAATAGAATTACCATACGATCCAGCAATCCCACTCTTTGGAATATATCCTAGAGAAATAAGAGCCTTTACATGAACAGATATATGCACACCCATGTTCACTGCAGCACTGTTTACAGTAGCAAAAAGATGGAAGCAACCAAGGTGCCCATCAATGGGTGAATGGATAAATAAATTATGGTATATTCACACAATGGAATACTACGCATACTTAAAGAACAATGATGCATCTGTGAAATATTTCATAACGTGGAGGAACCTGGAAGGCATTATGCTGAGTGAAATTAGTCAGTTGTATGAGACCACTGTTATAAGAACTCAAGAAATAGTTTAAGCAGAGAAGAAAATATTCTTTGATGGTTACAAGAGTGGGGAGGGAGGGACAGAGACAGGTATTCACTAATTAGAGTAGACAAGAACTATATTAGGTGAAGGGAAAGACAACACACAATACAGGAGAGGTCAGCACAACTGGACTAAACCAAAAGCAAAGAAGTTTCCCAAATAAACCTAATGCTATGAAGGCTAGCATAGCAGGGGCAGGGGATTGGGGACCATGGTTTCAGGGGACATCTAAGTCAATTGGCGTAATAAAATTACGAAAACACTCTGCATCCCACTTTGGTGAGGGGCGCCTGGGGTTTTAAACGCTAGCAAGTGGCCATCTAACATATATCAATTGGTCTCAACGCACCTGGAGCAAAGGAAAATGAAGAACACCAAGGATACAAGGTAATTATGAGCCGGAGAGACTGAAAGGGCTGCATAAATCAGAGACTATATTAGCCTGAGACCACAAGAAGTAGATGGTGCATGGCTACAACTGATAACTGCCTTAACAGGGAACACAACAGAGAACCCCTGAAGGAGCAGGAGAGCAGTAGGATGGAGACCTCAAATTCTCATAAAAAGACCAGACTTAATGGTCTGACTGAGACTAGAAGGACCGCAGAGGTCACGGTCCCCAGACGTTCTGTTAGCCCCAGACAGGAACAATTCCAAACCCAACTCTTCAGACACGGCTTGGACTGAACTATAAGATAGAAAATGGTACTGGTAAGCAGTGGGCTTCTTGCATCAAGTAGACACATTAGACTATGTGGGCAGCTCCTCTCTGGAGTGGAGATGAGAAGGCAGAGGGGGACAGAGGCTGGCTGATTGGACATGGAAATAGAGGGAGGAGAGAAGGAGTGTGCTGTTTCATTATGAAGCCTCTGTCAAGACTTCCCCCTGCTCCGGTAGTTCCCTGCCCCCTTAGCAGCCCGCCAAGCCAAGTTTCTAATTGCTGTTTGGCCCAACCATGCTGCAGCCATAACCACAGCTTGAATTTGGTGCGAGAATTCCACGCATGCATGAACCAGGATTTTGGACCGCGCACAGGACCTGAAGAGCTGCGTCCACCGTCTGTCTTTGGACCTGAACATCACCGACAAGATTCAACATCCGGACCTCCAAATGTGGGCATAGGAGGGCTAAAGACAGAGAGTAGCGGGCACCAAACCCAACACCCAGATGCAATGGGAAATAAAAAGCTCCCCAACGCCTTCGGACAAAAAGCACATGGCCTTATAGTTGCTAGACCCCGCGTTGCTCCTTGTCTGTGAAGACAATGAATTTCCACTTTCTGTTTCCCTTGCAACTGGTGGTGTGGCATTTGTCTTATTTTGATCAGCTAATAAATAGGACAGGACAAGAACCCTCATTCTGTTACAGTTAGGGGGAGAGTAACTAGGAGTATATAGCAAGGCATATATAAATATTTGTATGAGAGACTGACTTGATTTATAAATTTTCATTTAAAGCACAACAAAAAAAAAAAAAAAGAAGAAAGCATAAGGTCATTAAAAAGAAAGGAAAGAAAGAAAAGACCAAAAGAGATGTCAGAAACTTGCTCTTGAACATCAAGTAGCTAAAGTGAACAGAAGGAATGATGAAGTAAAAGAGCTGAACAGATTTCAATGGGTGGCTTGAGAAGACAAAGTAAAACATTATAATGACATATGCAAAGACCTAGAGTTAGAAAACCAAAAGGGAAGAAGAACAAGCTCAGCGTTTGTCAAACCGAAAGAAGTGAAGAAAAAATGAAATCTTGACTTGCAATATTGAAGGATCCTATGGGCAAAATACTGAATGATGCAGGAAGTATCAAAACAAGATGGAAGGAATACACAGAGTCTCTCTACCAAAAAGAATTGATGTATGTTCAATCATTTTGTAACCAAATGCCACTTGGGTTCTTGTCCTGTCCTATTGGCCGATTGAAATAAGATGGACACTAACTGTAAGGGAAACAGAAAGTGGCAAGTTTATTGTCTGCACATACAAGGAGCTACGTGGGATCTAGCAACCATAAGGCCAGGTGCTCCCCATCTGAGGGGGCTGGGGAGCTTTTTGTTTCCAGTGGCTTCAGGGATTTGGTTTGGTACCCCGAAGTTTCTGCCCTTAGCCCTCCCATGCCCATATTTGGAGGTCCGTATATTAAATCATCTTCCGTCGGATGTGCATGTAGTGGGACCTCTCACTTATAATATGGAATTGAGTGACATCATGGGCTGGAAAATATCATTCTTTCCGGCGACAATCGGGTCCTGCGTCGTTTGAAGGACGTGATCCCTTCAATCTGTGCGTGGTTCAAGGTGTAGCTTGGGCCAGTTCAATGGATGGAGCCACCACCTGCTGCAACTTCCTGAAAAATGTGCTGGAAACAAGATCATGATTAGCAAGACAAAGAAAGGGGCGGGCGTTGACTGGGGTTTTTAATTTCAGGAGGTAGCATGCGATCAGGAACCAATTGTACTGAAGGACGAAGTCCAACTGCACTGAAGATGTTGGCAAAAAACCAAGGCGCCAGGAATTTACAGAATATCAACTGAGATGTTCCAACCAATGGATGCAGAGCTGAAAGTGCTCACTCATCTATGCCAAGAAATTTGGAAGACAGGTACTTGGCCAACCAACTGGAAGAGATCCATATTTATGCCTATTCCAAAGAAAGGTGATCCAACCGAATGCGGAAATTATCGAACAACGCTATTAATATCACGCACAGGTAAAGTTTTGCTAAAGATCATTCAAAAGTGGTTGCACAGTACATCAACAGGTAACTGCCAGAAATCCAAGCCGAATTCGGAAGAGGATGTGGAACGAGAGATATCATTGCTGATGTCAGATGGATCCTGGCTGAAAGCAGAGAATACCAGAAAAATGTTTACCTATATTTTATTGACTATACAACTGCATTCAATTGTGTGGATCATAACAAATTATGGTTAACATCGTGAAGAATGGGAACTCCGGACCACTTAATTGTGCTCATGAGGAACCTGTACTTGGATCCAGAAGTAGTTCTTGAAACAGAACCAGGGAATACTGCGTGGTTTAAAGTTAGGAAAGGTGTGTGTCTGGGTTGTATCCTTTCATCATATTTATTCAATCTGTATGCTGAGCAAGTAATCTGAGAAGCTGGACTATATGAAGAAGCACGGGGCCTCAGGATTGGAGGAAGGCTCATTAACAACCTGTGTTATGCAGATAACACAATCTTGTTTGCTCAAAGTGAAGAGAACTTGAAGCACTTACTGATGAAGATCAAAGACTACAGACTTCAGTATGGATTACGCCTCAATATAAAGAAAACAAAAATCCTCACAACTGGACCAATAAGCAACATCATGATAAACGGAGGAAATACTGAAGTCATCAATTATTTCATTTTACTTGGATCCACAATTAACACCCACAGAAGCAGCAGTCAAGAAATCAAACGACTGGCAGTGGACAAATCTACTGCAAAAGACTTCTTTAAAATGTTAAAAAGCAAAGATGCCATTTTAAGGACTAAGGTGAGCCTGACCCAAGCCATGGTGTTTTCAATCACCTCATATGCATGCGAAAGCTGGACGATGAATAAGGAAGACTGAAGAATTGACGCCTTTGAATTGTGGCGCTGGCGAAGAAGATTGAATATACCATGGACTGCCAAAAGAAGGAACAAATACGTCTTGGAAGTACAGCCAGAATGCTCCTTGGAAGCGAGGATGGTCAGACTTTTCGCACATACTTTGGACATGTTATCAGAAGGGACCAATCCCTGGAGAAGGAGATCATGTTTGGTAAAGTGAAGGGTCAGCGAAAAAGAGGAAGACCCTCGATAAGATGGATTGACATGGTGGCTACAACAACGGGCTCAAGCATAATAACAATCCTGAGGATGGCGCAGGAGTGGGCAGTGTTTCCTTCTGTTGTTCATAGGGTTGCTATGAGTTGGGACCAACTCGAGGGCACTTAACAACAAGAAGAATGATTAAGGGGTCCCTGGGTGCTCAGTTAATGTGCTCAGCTGCTAACTGACAGTTTGGAGGTTCGAGTCCACCCAGAGTCGCTACAGAAGAAAGGGCTGGAGATCCACTTCTGAAAAATCAGCCACCGAAAACCTTATGGAGCCCTGTCCTACTCTGACACACATGGGGTTGCTGTGAGTCAGAATCGACTGGACAGCAAATAGTGGTGGTAGAACAACAACTACCTTGCCCTTGTTGTGTTGTCAGTTGCCATGGAGTCAGTTCCAACTTACAGAGACCCCGTGAGTGTAGAGGAGAACTGCTCCGCAGGGTTTTCAAGGCTGTGTCCTTTTGGAAACAGATTGCCAGGCATATCTTCTGAGGCACCTCTGGGTGGGTTGGAATCACCGACCTTGCAGCTAATAGTTGGGGGCTTAACTGTGCACCACCCAGGGACTCTGTCTACACTTCCCTTAACACTTACCTACACAACAGGGGTGCATGACTGAGAAACCGATCTTACCTTTAGAGAACACAAAAATTTATGCCTTTTAAAAAACAGGTCGAAGTTGTTAAAAGGCAGGATTTTTTACTAAAGAGTCAAAGAAATGGCCTTTATGCAATAGCTTTTAGGAATGATGTTATGTTGTAGAAATTATTTATTTTTTGCTATTTGCTTCCCATATACTATCTGATTTAATCTTCATGCACTTTTTCAAGGTGGGCTCTTACCCCCATTTTGCAGATGAGTTAACTGAGGTTATAGAGGTTATGGAGTCTGTCCCAAATCACACAGCTAATAATGGAGGGCTGCCTGTAGGGCCCATGTTCTTGTCTATTTTGTCTTCTGAGAAACGCTGTTATGGGCAGGTCACTTGCTCTCCCTTCAGCGATGGATGGACAACCAGGAGAAAGAGCCACATGGAAGAGTTTTTGCTGCCTTTGCCTGCACCAGCTTTCACAGTGTTTAAATGGAGTGACCTCCAAGAGGAGAGCTCTCTGGGCTTCCAGCTCCTCATCGCTAAATGAGGTAGTAGCACTAGACTGCCGAAGGCTGAGCTCTCCCGGGGCTGACATTCTGTGACTCCTTAGCATCGGTGGAATAGGTAGGGTGCTCACTGAGTGAGTTAGTAATTTGGTTGCCACGGTAACTTTTATCTGATTGGAAGGGATCACAGAGTTTGACACAGACTTGGCGGGGTAGGAGAGTGGCGTCTGATCTTCACTCCATGTTTCTGCTTCTGAGCTGGAAAGAGGAAGAACAAAAGGGGATAAAAGCTGAATTCAAATATTATAGCATTTATGCCTTATTCAGAGTAAAATCTTGGGATGGCAGACTCTGGCGCTCCCCCTGAGGTCTGACATTCTTTTCTCCAGATCACCTCTGTTATTTGCCGATTTCTGTGTTTTAATTTATTTTTCATTGAGCTTAGCTTTTGTCTTTTTTTTTTCAGTCTCACCCAGGCTGTTTTCTGTGGTCAGCTGTCTTTATAGGATGCTGGATTTTTGTAAGAAAACGGTTATGGTATACCTGGCTTTCCTTAGCTCAGCCTAGGGACCTGGGGCACAGTTTTCCAGGGTTTCAATGACAGGCCTGCCAATTGCAGAGGTGTGGTTCAGACCCCTAGTGTATGTGTGGAGTTTTGCCGGGAACAATATTGGACCCTGTCTGATGATATTTAGAGAGGCCAGCTGGGCTACGGGGAACAAGCCTGAACTGGGAGGCCATAGACCTCATTTCTAGATTCTGCAGGCCTCCCACTTCACGACCTTGGTGGGTGGCTCTGCTCTGTCCCCTTCACTGGACTATTTTCCACCCACAAAATAGGATAATAACTTTTAAAAATTATATATGTAAATCCTGGCTTATTCCAAAAAGGATTTGGGGTAAATAGTAAGACCTTGCAGGAAATTTTAAAAAGATGGCTATGAGATTATCAAACCCAAACCAAACCCAGTGCTGTCGAGTTGGTTCTGACTCATAGCGACCCTATAGGACAGAGTAGAAGTGCCCCATAGAGTTTCCAGTGAGCACTTGGTGGATTCGAGCTGCTGGCCCTTTGGTTGGCAGCCACAGCACTTAACCACTACACCACCAGGATTTCCAAACCCACTGCCATCAAGTCGATTCCGACTCATAGCGACCCTATAGGACAGGGTAGAACTGCCAGACAGGGTTATAGTACATTTAAAGTGCCTGGTGCATAGCAAGCGTTAATTTTCTCCAGACTTCCTTTTTTAAGGAGGAAGAGTTCCTGCGTGGCACAAATGGTTAATACTTTCGGCTGCTAACTGAAAGTTCGGAGCTTCAAGTCCACCCAGAGGTGCCTTAGCAGAAATGCTCCCAAAAGATAAGCCATTGAAAACCCTATGGAGCACAATTCTACTGACATGCGTGGGGTCACAATGAGCTGGAAATGAATCTATGGCAACTGGTTTTTGTACTGAGTGAGGACAAGGTTGATTCTAGTCTTAACCGACCATTCTTATTACAAGAAAAAGCTAGTACAGTCGATTCAGTGGCATCAAATCATGGCCAGTTTGGGGATAGAGAGAAGGCCCTGGATGGTTCCTAATTCTCTGACCCCTTAGAGATCCTACCCCAACCGGGAGCAGGCCCGAGGGCCCCAGGGCTACTCCAGTGTCAGGGGAAGTCAACACCTGACCAGTTTCCCTTCATGCCCAGTGCCCAGAGGTTGCTGCTCACTGGACTGTCTGAGCAGGCCCTCCTTCCTCAGTTTGTATTAGAGCCTCTGTCACTACCCTTCTCTTGCCGGGCATCACTGGACTGATCCCCCTGTGCCTTTCTGGGCAGTAATGGCAGATTACCCAATAAGCAAGGTAAGCACAGGCTTACTTGTGCTTCCTTACTAATCTGTAGTGAACCATTTCACATGGGTTTCACCACATCACTGAGTAATTTGTCCCTGTCAGGGATTGTACATTTGAAAAGGCTTTGATTCTGTAGGAATGTGCTGTAGGGTTGGGAGAGAAACAGATGCCAGTTGTACCTAGAAGCAGAATCTTTGATGTGGTGAAACCCATGTGAAATTGTTCACCACAGATGATCCGTAAGCAAGGTAAGCACCATGCTTACCTTACCTATTGGACAATCCGCCCCTGCTCGGCAGCTGTGGGAAAAGGCTGGCTCAGTGTGTTCTGGAGGTATTCCTCAGAGGCCACTGGGGGTCTGTGGTGTATTTGCAAGCAAATGGGAAGGTACAGACCACGGCACTGAGTCAAAGGGGAGTTAGAAAATCAGGGCTTTTCAGTAATAAACTCAAAAATAATAGAGCACTCAATCTAGAAGGCCCTCTGGGGATCATGGCACACCTTCATTTCATGAGAAATGGAAGACCCGGTTGCTTGGTTACTTAGCCACAGCCCTGGGAAGGAAGGAGTAGTAAGGAGGGTGGGCTAGGGACTAGACACTGTTCATCTCCAGTATGTGCCAATCACCATGTACCCTTTATCTCATCATCCCTGTTGTACAGATGAGGAAACTGAAACCCACAGAGGTTGGGCAACTTGTCCAAGTTTCCTCATTTAGCTAGTGGACTTGAGCCCTGGGATCCTTTCTGTTGCCCAGGCCAACCCAGTCCTTGATGTGTCGCTCCTCCCCTTCCTTGAAGGAACAGACGGAAATAACTCAAAACTGGAGGGATAGATATGTCACTGCTTAAGAAGAGAACCGTAGCCACATGCCAAGGGCAAAGAAAGGGGAGTCCTTTTAATTCACTCCCAGCCAGTTTTCCCACCACTAAAGCCTGCATCCTGAGCAGCCGCCAACCAAATACTACTCCAGCCTTAAGGGCCACCTCATGGAACAAGTTCATTAATGACCACCAAACCAAACCGAAACCAGCTGCCATGGAGTTGATTCCAATTCATGAAGACTCCATGTGTATCAGAGTAGAACTGAACTCAATAGGGTTTTCAAGGCTGTAACCTTTCCGAAGCAGATTGTCAGGCCTTTATTTGGGAGGGGCCTCTGTGTGGGTTCCAACATCCTTTTGGTTAGTAGTCAAGCACTTAATGTTTGCACCACCCAGGGAATCCTTTAATGACTGCACTAGTAAGAAAAAAACGATATGTTTCCCAGTCTGCGATGACTGATCTGATGTCCCTTGCTAACATAGTCAGAAAAAAAAAAATCATAAATCATCTCCATTACTAAACAGTAATCCAAATGGCTCTGAGGTTTGGGTGAATGGGATTGGTCCAAAGCCTGACCTCACTTTCATTGAATTTCATGCCAGGACCAATACACACCCAGCACAGACCTTGTCTAACTAGTGAGATCCTCAGTCACAAAGACGCTGTAATTACCATCTCAAAGCCAGGCTGACAGGGATTTCAGGTGTTTTCATGTTTATGGAGATCAGAGAAATGTGTTCTGTACATCTTTTCCACTGAGCGGAAGGATAAAACCAAGCAAAAACCCAACACATTTATTCAAAACGTATTTAAGATAAAATCCTATAATGAGGATAGCCACAATTCCAGACACTCCAGTGCCAAGTGTAGATATGTGAATAGCCACATCCAGATGATGGACAAGCCATTGACTCCTACAAAGCTAAAGCAAGAACTAGAAGGTTTTAGCTCCCTTGGAGTGAGTGCGCAGCGTGCTCCAAGCACTTCACCACGGTTCACAAAGGCAAAGCCTGCTGCCTCTCCATTCGGAGAGTAGCATTTTCTACTCGGTTTACTTCACTTACAAAGGCGAGTGGGCATGGCTGGCGGTGGGGTAGAGGGAGGAAATCAACTCCTATCCAGGAAATTGCAGCTGTTATTGCAAAAAGCCCCGGAGAGCCCATTATAAGCTGCAGTGAGAGGCTGTCCCTGGAGCGCCTGTCACGTGGCGTCTCCCCAGCCCCCAGCCCGGGCCCCCAGGAACGCCCGCGCCACCCGCTTGAGTAGGAGAGGAGAGCCAAGGGACAGAGGTGGGATCTGGGGCCACGTCTCAGGACAGTGTCCGTGACAGCCCAGAGCGTGGCCAGGGGCGGCAGCCGTCAGTGGGAAGCACAGGCTCCGGGCACAGCCCAGCCTCTTCACACCCGCGGTGGCGGCGGCGCGCGTGTCCTCAGGAGACTCCAGCAATTGCAAAACACCGAGCACTTCTCGGAGTATAGGCAGAGCCCGGCGACTCTTCTACCCTGCTGGAGCCTGGCACCTCTATGTGCGACCAGAAAACTGACCTTGACCCGGAGGAGGGGCGGGGCGGCTGTTAAAAGCCGCTTTAGAGAGGACCGATGGGTCACTCCGCGCCTCACTCTACCTTTCCACCACCCAGCACCTCCTGTCCGGGTCCTACTCTCCTGTCCCCAGGCTAGGAGTACAGCCTTCCCCGACGGCTCTGAAAACAGCAGCCGGCCTCAAAGAAGGGGCAGAGAAAAAGGCTACTCCTATTCAACTCTCAAAGTTTCCTTTCATGGTACGTGCGTTTTATATTAAGAAAGAGCACTTCAAAAGACATGAGGTCCTTTTTTAAACGTAAAATTTCAGGCCTGGCAGTTTGAGGTGCTCCCTGGAATTATCAATGTCTATTTGTGTTTCCCTCCCTCAAAATGGATCAGGGACCAGCCCTGAAACGGTTGATCAAGTAACTGGGATCGCCCTCCAGCCTGAGCCCAGTGAGGCCGCTGGACTCGCGACAAGGGCGTCCGGGCCCCGGTCCTGGACAGCGTCCTTCCCGAGCTCTGCTGTCCTGAGTAGGGTGGACTGTAGTCACATGGCCACCAGGCTGTAGGGCCCTGAGAAGCTAGCTGCAAGGAACTGCACGCTGCGCCACCAGTACGTGTCTTATTAGGACTGGGGGTGCGAAATGTAATCTGCCTTGAATAGGGCCAAGACCTGTATTTCAAAGAGAGGGGCGCTTGTCCCCAGCTCCCCGCGGAAACCTTCGCGATTTTCCTATTCCTCGTCTTCATTAGCTTATATTTTCTGCTTTCAAAGGCGCGAGTTCTCCGTTAGTCTCGAGCAGGGCTGCAGTCCCGTGGGTACCCCCGACGCCTAGTCTGAGGCTGGCGCTGTGGGTACCCTGGGCTTGTTAGCTGCTGGGGACAAGAACTCTGTCTGCAGTTCTGAGCGGCGCGCTCCTCCTGGACGCGCCAGGGTCACTACAGGCTGCGCGAGAGCTGCGGGGGAGCACAGGTCCCGGGAGCCGGCGTTGGGGAAGCTTTGCATATAAATGCAGCCGTCGCGAGCGAAGCCTCCGCACTGCCTCCTTGATGAGGTTTCCCGAGAGTAGGAGCTGCTGCAGGAGACGGTGAGAGTCGTCGTCGCTGGTGCGGCCTTTGGCCCGGGGCCCGAGTCGCTGTCGTAGACGGCGGGAGGCGGCTGCACCCCGGAGCCATCCTCGCCGGCACCGCCCGGACAGCTGCCGCGAGGCGCCCGGCTTGCCGGATCCGGGAGTTCCTTCAAAGCCGGGCTGAGGGGGTAGTAGTGACAGCGCCGTGGGGCCGGGGGCAAACTCGGCCACTAAGTAGGGCTCAGCCCAGTCCCGCACGCTGCCGCAGTCCCCGAAGGTGCTATACAGGGCTCCTAGGTTCGTGGCCTCGACCGATGAGGGCGGCAGATGCAGCGGCAGCGCCGGGGGCCGGGCCCTGTACGCCGGCACCTCAGCCAGGGGCAGCGGTGGCTGCAGAGGCTGCCACGGCGGTGCGCACAAGGAGGCCGGGCTGTCCTGCGCCGGGTCCAGCTGCAGCGCCTCGCCGATCTGGGCCACTAGCCGGTCCACCTCGGCCGATCCGCCCAGCCTCGCTGGCTGCTCCAGCAGGAGAAAGCTATCCTCCTCCTCTTTTTCCTCCCCCTCCGCTTCCTCGCCGGCTTTCTCTTCTTCCTCCCTGCGGCACGGCATGGCCCCCGGCCCGGGCACCCGGAGCTCTGCGGGCGTCGTTGGCGGCCCGGCTCCCGTTAGGGTTCGGTGGGCCGCAGCAGAGCCGGGAGTGATCCTGACGCCAAAGCCAGGGCCGGGGATGCGGAGGACTAGGAAGCCGGAGCCCGCCAGGCGCTCGCTGCGCGCCTGCAGTCGCGGGAGCCAGAATTCTACCCGCTGTTAGATTTGTAAACAATGGGTGACGTAGCGCCCGGCCCTACCACAGCGCGGGGACTGGGGGTGGTGTGTCATTCGAGGGCAGGGGTCCTGCAGGTCTGGGGTTCAGGTTGAAGCCCTGCTGCCTCTGAGCTCAGGATGGCCGAGTGCGGTGTGCGGGAGTGCACTGGGGAGCTGATCCTGGCTTTCTTAGCCAGCAGTGATAGGCATTTCCAGAAGCTGGACACCGACGCGGACACCATTGGTTTCTTCCACACACAAGCACATACACTTAGACACACACCAACACACACCCCTTCTCTCGGCGCAACAAATATTGTTTTAACCTTCGCGCTTTCGTGATCCTGGGTGCTGGTGCTTGGAGAGTGATGACGAGAAGTGCTGGAGAGGCAAAGATGGAGAGGTGGGGGAGCCAGTCAGAGGGCCTGGCTAGAGGTTAGGAAAACAAGGCTGACTGGGATGGAAGGTAGGAAGGGACACTTTGGTGCAAGTGGTAATGGCGGAGTTGGAATTGGCAAAGACAGGCCACACATTAAGGTGATTAGTGTTTCTTGATCAGGCGGATGGGCGTGGGGGGCCTGGACTAGGGCTGGAGTTGCTGAAGACAGAGGAGAAGGTTGACGGGCTTGGGGGGGGCCGTGAGCTAGAAAGGCTTCTTTTAAGAAAAATTCCGCAGCCCAGTAGGGAGGATCCCTGCTGAGGTGCTAGCAGGAGGGGAAAATGGAAAGCTGTTTGGTTAAAAATGGAGATGTGGGTTAGCTTAACCTTTGTAGATATTATGGTTGGCTTAGTGGTAAACCAAGACTTCATTTTTAACCAAAGGAGCAGAAAATGATCCTTTAGTGTCATGTTGCTTGGGGATTTTGGACTGTTATTCAAAATTCCAAGCCCTCCAGGCCTAACTTTCAGACACTGCATTTATAGGTAAGCTTTTGGTGGACCTGCCTTTAAAAGCCAACCAGGCCATCACCAACTGAATTATGGTGATGGCTGCACCATTAAGTAAATTCACTAAAAATAATTGAAAGTTCTCTTCAGATGACTGAATTTTACTGCATATAAATTACATTTTGGAAAAGTTGTTTAGGAAGCCTGCTTGGCTGCTAACCAAAAGGTTGGAGGTTTGAGTCCACCCAGAGGCATCTCATAAGAAAGGACTGGAGATCTATTTCCAAAAAATCAGCCACTGAAAATCCTACGGAACACAGTTCTGTCTGATACACGTGGGGTCGGTGTGAATTGGAATCTACTCAACAGCAACTGGTTTTAAAGTTGTTTTAAAAATTAGCCACAAAGCACACACCCACAAACACACAGAATCCAACAAGGAGAGTTCGGACTCTGTGCAAGGCAACAGGGTGCTTGTTACTTTATCGATAACAGAGGGGGATGCTTTAGAAAGGGGATGCAAGAGGGAAAGATTGGGGGCCAGGGATCCAGATAACAAGTAGAAATCGAGGGTATTGGTGAGTGGTGCTGAGGATGACACTTAGAGTAATAATCCTTTAGGAAGTGGTGGAATGGAATGAAATCCTGGACAACTTCAGTATTTTCTCCATTTATCATGATGTTGCTCATTGGTCCAGTTGTGAGGATTTTTGTTTTCTTTATGTTGAGGTGGAATCCATGCTGAAGGCTGTGGTCTTTGATCTTCATCAGTAAGTGCTTCATGTCCTCTTCACTTTCAGTAAACAAGGTTGTGTCATTTGCGTATTTCAGTTTGTTAATGAGTCTTTCTCCAAACGGGATGCCCTGTTCTTTTTCACATAGTCTAGCTTCTCAGATTATCTGCTCAACATACAGATTGAATAAGTGCGGTGAAAGGATACAACACTTTCATACTGTTCCTGGTTTTAAACCAGGCAGTATTCAGCTTGTTCTGTTTGAAGACTGCCTCTTGGTCTATGCACAGGTTCCACATGAGCACAGTTAAGCGTTCTGGAATTCCCATTCTTCACAGTGTTGCCCATAAATTGCTATGATCCACACAGTCATATGTCTTTGCATAGTCAATAAAACACAGGTAAACATCTTTCTGGTATTCTCTGCTTTCGGCCAGTATTCATCTGACATCAGCAATGATATCCCTTGTTCCATGTACTCTTGTGAATCCTGGCAAATTTCTGGCAGTTCCCTGTTTATATACTGCTGCAGCCCTTTTTGAATGATCTTCAGCAAAATTTTACTTGTGCATGATATTGCTTGATAATTTCTGCGTTCTGTTGAATCGTGTTTCTTTGGAATGGGTGACCTTTATTAGGTTGTAAATGTTTCCTTCCATTCCTGATTTTTCGAGTGTTTTTATCGTGAAAAGACCAACAACTTATTTTAAATTGTTCATTTGAGAATGTGGTCAAAGCAGCCATTTATTAGCTATACTATTCTGAACCTGATTCTTTAAAATTTTAAGATGAAAATAAATAGGAGCAGTTTCTAATCTCTGTTTTTATTCTTTGGTTCAGGATTTATAAGCTTCAAGCGTTTTTCTGGGGTTGAAAATGGTATGACTGCTGCCTTAGTCATCTAGCGCTGCCATAACAGAAATACCACAAGTGGATGGCTTTAACAAAAAGAAATTCATTTTCTCACAGCCTAGTAGGTTACAAGTCCAAATTCAGGGCGTCAGCTCCAGGGGAAGGCTTTCTTAGTGGTATGAGGTCCTCAACTCTGGTTGCTTCTCTTTCGTTTAATCTCCAAAATGTGGTGCAGGCCACATCCCAGGGAAACTCCCTTTACATTGGATCAGAGAAGTGACCGAATAAGAGTGGTGTTACAATCCTACCCTGATCCTCTTAACATAAAATTAGAATCACAAAATGGAGGACAACCACACAATACTGGGAATCATGGCCTAACCAAGTTGATACTCACATTTTTGGGGGGACATAATTCAACCCATTACCCAAAAAACCCAGTGCCGTGGTGTTGATTCCAACTCACTGCGACTCTATAGGACAGAGTAGAACTGCCCCATAGAGTTTCCAAGGAGCGCCTGGAGGATTCGAACTGGCGACCGTTTGGTTAGCAGCTGTAGTACTTGACCACTATGCCACCAGGGTTTCCTAATCCATGACAGCTTATAAAATAAACAGTATCACCTGTGAGTACTGTGCTCCTTTGAAAAATCATCTGTGTGAGACCAAACTTGTCAACATATACTCTAAAGAAAGATGAGAAGGTAAGGAGAGGGGGGCAGGGAAATTTGATTAATGGAAACAGAATAACCAGAATGGAAATAATGATAATTTCGATACACTATGAAAAATGGGAAACCCTGGTGGCCTAGTGGTTAAGTGCTACAGCTGCTAACCAAGGGGTCGGCAGTTCGAATCTGCCAGGCTTTTCTTGGAAACCCTACGGGGCAGTTCTACTCTGTCCTATAGGGTTGCTATGAGTCGGAATCAACTTGACAGCACTGGGTTTGGTTCGGTTGGTTTTGTGAAAAATGTAACCAATGTCACTGAGCAATTTATATAGAAATTGTTAAGTGGGAACCTAATTTGCTGTGTAAACATTCACCAAAAACACAATAAAATATTATATAAAGAAAATCATCACATGAATCAATCTGAATCTTTTACTTTTGACGAACTTCTTTTTGGAATTTCATTCTGGGTAGAGCATTGTTTTACAAATTGTGGGGTCCCGAAAGCTACCGTTTCCCAACAAAGGTGATCCAGCCGAATGTGGAAATTATAGAACAATATCATTAATATCACACGCAAGCAAAATTTTGCTGAAGAGCATTCAAAAACGGCTGCAACAGTATATCGACAGGGAACTGCCAGAAATTCAGGCTGGTTTCGGAGGAGGACGTGGAACCAGGGATATCATTGCTGATGTCAGATGGATCCTGGCTGAAAGCAGAGAATATGAGAAGGATGTTTACCTGTGTTTTATTGACTATGCAAAGACATTCGACTGTGTGGATCATAACAAATTATGGATAAATTGTGAAGAATGGGAATTCCAGAACACTTAATTGTGCTCATGAAGAACCTTTACATAGATCCAGAGGCAGTTGTTCAAACGGAACGAGGGGATACTGATGGGTTTAAAGTCAGGACAGGTGTGTGTCAGGGTTGTATTCTTTCACCATACCTACTCGATCTGTAGGCTGAGCAAATAATCTGAGAAGATGGACTATATGAAGAAGAATGGCGCATCAGGATTGGAGGAAGACTTATTAACAACCTGCGTTACGCAGATGACACAACCTTGCTGGCTGAAAGTGAAGAGGACTTGAAGCAATTACTAATGAAGATCAAAGACCACAGCCTTCAGTATGGATTGCACCTCAACATAAAGAAAACAAAAATCCTCACAACTGGACCAATGAGCAACATCATGATAAACGGAGAAAAGATTGAAGTTGTCAAGGATTTCATTTTACTTGGATCCACAATCAACGGCCATGGAAGCAGCAGTCAAGAAATCAAAAGATGCGTTGCACTGGGTAAATCTGCTACAAAGGACCTCTTTAAAGTGTCGAAGAGCAAAGATGCCACCTTGAAGACTAAGGTGTGCCTGACCCAAGCCATGGTATTTTCAATCACATCATATGCGTGTGAAAGCGGGACAGTGAATGAGGAAGACCAAAGAAGAATTGACGCCTTTGAATTGTGGTGTTGGCAAAGAATATTGAATATACCAAGGACTGCCAAAAGTATGAACAAATCTGTCTTGGAAGAAGTACAACCAGAATGCTCCTTAGGAGCAAGAATGGCGAGACTGCGTCTTACATACTTTGGACATGTTGTCAGGAGGGATCAGTCCCTGGAGAAGGACATCATGCTTGGCAGAATACAGGGTTAGCGGAAAAGAGGAAGACCCTCAACGAGGTGGACTGACACAGTGGCTGCAACAATGAGCTCAAGCATAACAACGATGTAAGGATGGAGCAGGACCGGGCAGTGTTTTGTTCTGTTGTGCATAGGGTTGCTATGAGTTGGAACCAACTCGATGGCACCTAACAACAGCAACAACACCTGTGTTGTGTGTTGCCCTTCCTTTCACCTAGAATATTTCTTGCCTGCTATCTAATTAGTGAATACCTCTCTCTCTCCCTTCCCACCCTCATAACCATCAAAGAATATTTTCTTCTGTGTTTAAACTTTCTTGAGTTCTTAAAATAGTGGTCTCATACAATATTTGTCTTTTTGCAACTGACTAATTTCACTCAGCGTAATGCCTTCCAGATTTCTCCATGTTATGAGATGTTTCACGGATTCATCATTGTTCTTCATTGTTGTGTAGTATTCTATGTGTGAATATACCATAATATATCCATTCACCCATCGATGGGCACCTAGATTGTTTCCATCTTTTTGCTATTGTAAACAGTGCTGCAATGAACATGGGTGTGCATATATCCATTCATGTGGTGGCTCTTATTTCTCTAGGATATATTCCAAAGAGTGGGATTGCTGCATCGTATGGTAGTTCTATTTCTAGCTTTTGAAGTAGGAGCCAAATCCATTTCCAAAGTGGTTGTACCATTTTATATTCCCACCAGCAGTTTATAAGTGTTCCAGTCTCTCCACAACCTCTCCAACATTTATTATTTTGTGTTTTTTGGATTAATGCCAGCCTTGTTGGAGTGAGATGGACTCTCATTGTAGTTTTGATTTGCGTTTCTCTAATGGCTAATGATCGTGAGCATTTCCTCATGTATCTGTTAGCTATCTGAATGTCTTCTTTAGTGAAGTGCCTGTTCATATCCTTTGTTCATTTTTTAATTGGGTTATTTTTCTTTTTGTTGTTGAGTTTTTGCAGTATCATGTAGATTTTGGAGATCAGGCACTGATTGGAAATGTCATAGCTAAAAACTTTTTCCCAGTCTGTAGGTAGTCTTTTTACTCTTGGTGAAGTCTTTGGATGAGCATAGGTGTTTGATTTTTAGGAGCTCTGTTATCTAGTTTCTCTTCTGGTGTTTGTACATTGTTAGTAATGTTTTATATACTGTTTATGCCATGCATTAGGGCTCCTGGTGTTGTCTCTATTTTTTCTTCCATGATCTTTATTGTTTTAGATTTTATATTTAGGTCTTTGATCCATTTTGCGTTAGTTTTTGCACATGGTGTGAAGTATGGGTCTTGTTTAATTTTTTTTTTTGCAGATGGATATCCAGTTATGCCAGCACCGTTTGTTAAAGAGACTGTCTTTTTCCCATTTAACTGACTTTGGGCCTTTGTCAAATATCAGCTGCTCATATGTGGATGGATTTATGTCTGGATTCTCAATTCTGTTCCTTTGGTCTATGTATCTGTTGTTGTACCAGTACCAGGCTGTTTTGACTACCATGGTGTATATATAATAGGTTCTAAAATCAGGTATGGCACTAGAAAAAAAAAAAAATCAGGTCGTGTGAGGCCTCCCACTTTGTTCTTCTTTTTTGGTAATGCTTTCCTTATCTGGGGCCCCTTCCCCTTTCATATGAAGTTGGTGATTTGTTTCTCCATCTCATTAAAAAATGTCATTGGAATTTGGATCAGGATTGCATTGTATCTATAGATTGCTTCAGGTAGAATAGAAATTTTCACAATTGTTTTTGGGTTTTGGATTTTGAGTCTTCCTACCCATGAGCAAGGTATGTTTTTCCACTTATGTAGGTCTCTTTTGAGTTCTTGCGGTAGTGTCTTGTAGTTTTCTTTTGCATAGGTCTTTTATGTCTCTGGTTAGATTTATTTGTATGTTTTTGTCTTCTTGGGGGCTATTGTAAATGGTATTGATTTGACGATTTCCTCTTCAATGTTCTGTTTGGAATCCAACTGAATTTTATATGTTTATCTTGTGTCCTAAATTCTTCCATTAGTTCCAGTAGTTTTCCTGAGGATTCTTCAGGGTTTTTCTGTGTGTAAGATCATGTCATCTGCAAATAGAGATAATTTTATTTCTTCCTTACCAATCTGGGTGACCCTTATTTCTTCATCTAGCCTAGTTGCACTGGCTAGGACCTCCAGCACAATGTAGAATAAGAGTGGTGATAAAGGGCATTCTTGTCTGGCTCCCTTTCTCAAGAGGAATACTTTCAGACTCTCTTCATTTAGGATGATGGTGGCTGTTGACTTTGTATAAATGCCCTTTATTATGTTGAGCAATTTTCCTTCTATTCCTTTTTTGCTGAGCGTTTTTATCATGAATGGGTGTTAGACTTTGTCAAATGCCTTTTCTGCATCAATTGATAAGATTATGTGGTTCTTGTCTTTTGTTTTATTTATATGATGGATTACACTGATTGTTTTTGCAAAGTTAAACCATTCCTGCATACCTGGTATGAATCCCTCTTGGTTATGGTGAATTATTTTTTTGATATATTGTTGCAGTCTATTGGCTAGAATTTTGTTGAGGATTTTTTGCATCTAAGTTCAAGAGGGTTATTGATCTGTAATTTTCTTTTTTTTGGTGTTTTTACCTGGTTTTGGTATCAGGGTTATGCTGGCTTCATAGAATGAGTTTGGGAGTATTCCGTCCTTTCTATGCTCTGAAATACCTTTAGTAGTAGTAGTGTTAACTCTCTGAAAGTTTGGTAGAATTCTCCAGTGAAGCAGCCTGGGCCAGGGCTTATTTTTGCTGGGAGTTTTAAAATTTTTCTATCTCTTCTTTCGTTATGGGTTTATTTAGTTGTTCTACCTCTGTTTGTGTTAGTTTAGGTAGGTAGTATGTTTCTAGAAATTTGTCCATGTCCTCTAGGTTTTCAAATTTGCTAGAGTACAATTTTTCATAGTAACCTGATATGATTCTTTTAATTTCGGTTGGGTCTGTTGTGATACCGCCCATTTCATTTCTTATTTGGGTTATTTGCTTCCTCTCCTGTTTTTCAGACTCTCTCCATTTAGGATGATGGTGGTTTGGACAATGGTTTATCGATTTTATTGGTATTTTCAAAGGACCAGCTTTTGGTCTTGTTAACTCTTTGAACTGTCTTTCTGTTTTCTGTTTCATTTAATTCTGCTCTAATTTTTATAGTTTGCTTTCTTCTGGTGCCTGAGTGTTTCTTTTGTTGCTCTCTCTTTGTTCAAGTTGTAGGGATAATTCTTTGATTCTGGCCCTTTCTTCTTTTTGGGTGTGTGCATTTATTGATATAAATGGACCTCTGAGCACTGCTTTGTCTGTGTCCCAAAGTTTCTGATAGGAAGTGTTTTCATTCTCACTGGATTCTACAAATTTCTTTTTTTCCGTCCTTAATTTTTTCTATAACCCAGTGGTTTTTGAGCAAGGTGTTCAGTTTCCAAGTGTTTGATTTCTTTTCCCTTCTTTTTATGTTATTGATTTCTACTTTCATGGCTTTATGGTCAGAGAAGATTCTTTGAAATATTTTGATGGTTTGGATTCTGTTAAGGGTTGCCTTATGACCTAATATGTGGTCTATTCTGGAGAATGTTTCAAGTGCTTTGGAAAAAAAAAGTATACATGGCAGCTGTTGGGTGGACTGTTTTGTGCATGTCTGTGAGGTCAAGTTTGCTGACTGTGGCATCTTCCGTCTCTTTACTGAGCTTCTTTCTAGATGTTCTGACTTTCACCGAAAGTGGGGTGTTGAAGTCTCCAACTATTTTTGTGGAGCTGTCTATTTCGGTTTTCAATGCTGTTAGAGTTTGTTTTGTGTATCTGGAAGTCCTGTTTTTGGGTGTGTAAATATTTATTATGGTTGTATCCTCCTTGTATATTGACCCTTTAATTATTACATAGTGCCCTTCCTTATCCTTTGTACTATAGACACTATATGTGCAAAATTTCTCTCCATACCAAAACACCTCCCCTTGAGAACGGGAATAGTGGCAGAAAAAAGATCTGTCCAGACTTCAGCTCACATGACTGTGGAAATAACACTTGACACAGCAGGTTCACAATGTTCCAGCCACACCTGAACATCACATATGTGTTACTGCTTTGAAACTTACTATCAGCATCTGGGGCCTCCTGGTTTGAGGTCTAGAGTATTTTAGATTAGGGAGCCAGGAAGATTTCAATTCAGAATTGTTTTGGTCTGTTTTCAGGCCTTCCGACTTACTGCGAGACTCATGACCCGGATCCTCCTCCATGCCTTTCTCAGATCCAGCTGCCATGCCAGGTTTAGTTGCTTGGGGCCCTGCCAGACTTTTAGAGACTTTGGTTCTTGTCTCTGTTGTAGCCCAGGTGGCATGACTGCTTTGCACTCCAGCTACCAGTCTTTGAGCTTTCTGTGAATAGAATCCATGACCTTTTCAGGTCTGTAGCCCCAGTGCTGAGCTCAGTGTCTTGACACATGGGGAGTTCCAATCATAAATGCTCCATAAGTTGGTGTGCTTCCACCTCTCCTCTTTGCCAGCCTTTTGATGCCTCTTGGCGATGGCCTGGCTTTTCCCTGACTTGTTGTTCTCCTAGCTGGGAAAATGGCCACCAGAGTTTTTGTTCATGGAGTTCTAGCACTAAACTTGGCCATTTTTAGAATTGGGCCTCTTCCCTTCATGTCACTGGTTTTCTTCTCCTACTCTCTGGTACTGTGGCCAGCCTTGAAGAGGATTCCACAGGGAAGCAGAAGATGGACAGGCTTGTTTTGTTTTTTTCTTCTGCATATGAAAGTTAGATATTAGAGTCCTTGGTATATCTGAAAGAGATGTAATAGTTGAACTTTGGCTTATCCAAGAATAAGTGGGTGCCCACGTACAGAAGGAGGCCCTGGGAACAAAAAATTGGGAATACTTTGTAGTAAATACTTGTCTTTTAATTTTTTTTTTTTTCCTATTTGGGAATAATTCCCCACCGGGAGACCTGTGGTGGGAGACAGTAGTCTCCTCCCAATAGAAGGTCGGAGCCACGTGACCCAGGCCCAGCCAATCATAAGTTCTCCCTCACCCATACCCCTGCCTCAGGAGGTGACACAGAGACCCAAGGACAGAGGGAAATCAGTAGAAGGAAGACTGTGCTGAGAGTCAAGCGGCACTAAATGGCCTAATCGTGGCTGAGTTTCCAGCTCCCTAGGCCCTTTCCTCCCTGCCAGTTTTCAATCTAATATCTTTCCAACAAATCCAGTTTTTGTTTATGTTAGCCAAAGTCCTTTTCCATTGCTTGCAACCCTAACTGATGTAAGCCTAAATGCCCAATTGGAGAGAGCAGTGTAATAAGCAAAGGAACACGTATAATATGGAATATTATGCAACAGTTAAAAATGATAATGCAACTGTTCATGTACTACACAGAACGATCTCCAAGATACACATTTGAGGGCAATATGTACAATATGTCAGCATTTAGCTAAAAATTAAGACAAAATTATGTTTTTCCCTATGTAGCTGTGATGCCATTAGGATGAAAATGCCACAAGAGAAGAACTTTGTTTTGTATATGCCTATGTCTGCAGGTCTAGAAGAGTGCCTGGCACATAGTAGGATCTGAATAAGCATTTGTTGAATGAATGTATTGCATAGAAAAATATTTGGAAGAACACATCAAACTGAAAACAGTGGTTTCTTAGAGGAGGGTAGGTAGACAAGAGGGATTTATCTGCATTATTTGAAAAAAAAATTCACTGTGGTGAAAATATACACACCAAAACATATTCCATCTATTTGAATTTTTGAAGCAAATATCTTTATGTATTACTCGTGTATAAACAATATAAAAAGAAAAGACCTGAGTAATAATGGGATGAGAAAACCATTAAAATGATGATTTCCAAGTCTTTATGATGACAAATACAAGTTACCTGGGAAAAAAGGGGGAAAGATTGGGTATTCCAGGTGGGTATGTAATATTTTGGTGGGACTGTTGGCAGTTTGGACAAGAGAACAAACAATTAAACTTTTAGCCTTAAAAAAAAAAAAAAAAAGATAGGTATCCTCATCCTATCCCTAATCAGGCTCAGGGCTGAGGAAAAGCTCAGAAATGCTTATTGTGCACATGAAGCATTTATATTTTGTTGTGGACATCAGAATGTCTTACTTTAATTTAGGCAGAGGGGACAGCAAGAACAAAAGTGTGAAGTAGAAAGATGCACTTGGGAACTACAAGTCGTTTGCATTGTTGGAGGGTGCGAGGGGTGTTGGGGGGCTGGTAGGGGATGAGGTTGTGAGGGCAGGGGCAGACCCTCCTCTTTTTTTTTTTTCCCTTCGGCCTTGTTCCTTCTTTCACTTCCCTCGTAATTTTTCTCTCTGCCTTCTTCCTCCATTGAGGCTAGGACCTGGGAACACAAAGACGATTAAAGCTCCACTTCTCCCCCCAAAGCTCAAAGTCTGATGGGGGAAGTGGGTAGATTTACAATGATGTTCATGGCACGCTCTAGTTCATGCCCTTGCACTTAAACCATTCCCTACAGCCCCAACCTTCTTCACTTCTCTACACTTTTGAATTCCTAGGGGTTTGTTCTCAATTTTAATGTTTAGCCCTCCATAATTTTAAACTCTACCACCCATCTGTTCATGTGTTGTACTGTGGTGGCTTGCATGTTGCTATGATGCTGGAAGTTATGCCACTATTTCCAAGTCTTTATTATGACAAATACAAGTTAGCTGTATTTCAAATACCAGTGGGGTCACCCATGGTGCACAGGTTTTAGCCGAGCTTCCAGACTAAGACAGACTAGGAAGAAAGGCCTGGAAATCTACTTCCAAAAATTAGCCAGTGAAAATTTTATGGCTCACAATAGTACATTGTCTCACTCACTTGCTTTGGACGTGTCATCAGGAGGAATCAATCTCTGTAGAAGGACATCAAGTTGAGCAAAATAAAGGGCTGACAAGGATGTGGGAGACCTTCGGTGAGATAGATTTTCACAATAATCATAGCAATGGACTTGAACATATTGGTAATTGTGAGGATGATGCAGGACTGGGCAATGTTTCATTTTGTTGTCCACTTGATGGCAGTTAACAACGACCATTTCAAACTGTCTTCTATTGTGTGTGATTTATGTGTGTTCATTTTGTCTCCCCGTGTTAACTGTAAACTCTTTTAGGGCTAAGACCACTTTTCTTTGTGACCTTTTGTTCCACCAGGTTGTTGGAAACAAGATGACTTTCTGGACTTTCTTGAATTCCATGCTTATCATCAGACTGACAACCTGTACCTAGATAGAGTAAGGATGATTTCAGGGGAGCCCTGATGCCCTTGTAGAAGCAAAGTGTACAGGCTTATCAGCTGAGTGGGTATTTTTACAGCACGCAGCAATGATATTTGCTTTTAATCAGAAGTCACAGCAGTATAGCTGGTTTTGAGGAGAAACGCTCCCCACTCCAAAGTAACTGATTAAACTGTAACGACTATGTTGTAATGTATAGTTGTATCAAGCAGCAATGAAGGTAGATGTATTACCTGAGAAGAGAGTTTAGCTTTTTTTTTGATTGTGGTTTACCTTTTTAACATTCTTCACATGTATGATGAGTTTAGCATTTTTGATATTTTTCATATCATCATTTATTTAACCTTGTATGTGCCAAAAAGGAGCCGTAGTGGCATAGTGGTTAAGTGCTGGGCTGTTAACCGAAAGGTTGGCGGTTTGACCCTACCCACTCCGTGGGCTAACAATGTGGCAGCTTGCTTCTGTAAAGATTTAGAGCCTAGGAAACCCTATGGGGCAATTCTACTCTGTCCTATAGGGTTGCTATGAGTTGGAATTGACTCGATGGCAGTGGGTTTGGTTTTATGTGGCAAACACTGTCCTGCTAAGCAGCTTTTCAGAGATTGTCTCATTTAATCTTCACAATAACTCTGTGAGAACTATTATTATTCTCATTTTACAGAAGAGGAAATAAAACCAGAAAGTTAAGTAACTTTCTCAGGATCCCACAGCTAGGAAATGGAGCCAGGGTTTGAACCTGGGTTCACTAACTTCAGAAGCCATGCTCTTAACTACTGTGATATAAAAAAAAAAAATTCATGTTTTATATAAAAATGGGATTCTTCATCATAACAGGTGAACCTGGTTGAATGTTAATATTTTAACATTTTGAATGTTTCTTCTTTAATGAAGTCATCAGTTTATTTCAATTGATCAATCATTCATGTGCTGGGTGCCATGGGGCTGGGAGAAAAACTTGTTCATACATTGGGGAAAGGAAAGGATTTAAGTCTTGAGTTCCCTGCTTAGTGCACACAGCAGTTACAGAGCCAGGATTTCCTAAGGCTGCCTGGGTTCAATGAAAAATTTCACTGATATGTCTTTGTTGAATTTGTATTTCTTTTCATGTATTTGCTCAATAAAAACAATTTGTTAGCCATAAAACTAAATGCAGTTTTGTTTTGACACTTCTATTGAACTTTTTTCTTTTACTTCTATTGAACTTTTAATATGAATTCATGAATATTAATTGAAAATCTATTAGAACAGTTAGAAAATTGATTTGAATAATATAATCTGAACCGAAAAAACCAAACCCATTGCCTTCGAGTTGATTCCAGTTCATAGCAACCCTACAGGACAAGCACTGCTCCATAGAGTTTCCAAGGAGTGGCTGGTGGATTCAAACTGCTGACCTTTTAGTTAGCAGCCAGATGCTTGACCACCATGCCACAATATAGTCTGAGGACTTGTTTATTCATTTGTTCAAAAAACATTTATTAAATGTTCACTGTGTGGCAGGAAAGGAGCCCTGGTGGTACAGTGGTTAAGTGCTTGGCTGCTAACGGAAAGGTTGGTGGTTGGAATCCACCAGCTGCTCTGCAGCAGAAAAATGTAGCAGTCTGCTCCTGTAAAGATTACAGCTTTGGGAATCCTATGGGGGCAGTTCTACCCTGTCCTATAGAGTCACTATGAGTTGGAATCAACTCGATGGCAATAGATTTGGTTGTTTCAGTATGTGCCAGGCACTGTAGGGAGCCTCTCTGTGGCAGAAAGCCTAGCTGGGATGCCTCACATGAAACAAATAGTCACACCAAGAATTAGATGATTGTAAGTTATGATTAGAACTATGAAGGAAGAGTACAAAGTGCTATGTGAAAGTTTAGTGGCAGAACTAATTTATACAGTGGGGGTCACAGAAGGCTTCTGAGCCAATGACACTTAAACTGTGACCTGAAAGATGGGAAGGTGAAAAGTGGACCAGGCAGAAAAAGCAACGTGTGCAAAGCCCCCAAGACAGGAAAGAGTTTGTTGAGAAACTGAAACACAGGTGGGTAGAGGGGTGAAGCCTAGTGGAAAAGAGGGAGAGTGCTGGGAGAACGTCAGGTGACAGGATGACGGGGAACAATAGAAAAGGCATCTCTAGAAACGTTGGGCATAGAAAAACAATACAGAAAATTAATGCTTTAATTTTACAGTGTACGTACATCTGTTGCCTAATTGATCCCCACCAGAAGCCTATGTGGCAGAGAGGGCAAGGATAATTCTTGTTATTTCTATCACTGTGAATAAAAGCTCAGTCAGGGACAGTTACGCAGCTTTTGGTTCCATAGTTCAGACCAGAGCGGCCAATTTTGTGGGTTCTCTGGGAAGCCAAAAGGGAGCGGGGGGATCAGGCAGAAGTGGCCTGCCGCTATGCCGCGTGACTTGGGACAAGTTCCCCTATCTGAAGAAGGAAGGCTTTGGACTACATGTAGCAATAAGTACTTCTTGGGTAAGTAGCCCTGGTGGTACAGAGCTCGGCTGCTAACTCAGAAGTCTGAGGTTTGAACTCACCCAGCGGCTCCAAGGTAGAAAAGATCTGGAGATCTACTCCCATAAAGATTTACAGCCTATGAAACCCTATGGGGCAGTTCTACTTTGTCCTATAGGGTCGCTCTGAGTCGGAATTGACTCCTTGGGGCACACAACAACTTCTTGGGTATCCACCCACTCTGTGCCTGCTCTTCTAAGTATCTGTCAAGACAGAAAGAGGGGCTTGCATTTTAGAGAGTGATTCTTAAAGTCACTTTCATTTCGATAGCTCTGTAATTCTGCGAGTTACACATCAAGAAACAATTTGAGCATTATGGGGATTTCTGACTTGTACCTAAACGTCCGTGGGATTCGAAGGGTTAATCAAAATGAGAAACTACACCTCCCGGCAGACATCGGGGCTGGGTCGTCCTTTCTTTTCCGCCATGTCTCGGGAAGACCAATGGCGGTTAAGTATTTGAATAAACCAATAATATCGGGAAATTGTTCAGGTTGAGGCGGGGCGGTAAAGTCATCCAATAACTTGGAAGAGGGGAACATCCCAGCCAATCCAGTGGCGTGGAGGGTGGGACCTGGTGTGAGGGCGGAGAAAGAGATTTGCTGACTAAGATGGCGACGGAGGCGCAGAGCGAAGGGGAGGTGCCGGTCCGAGAGCCAGGCCGGAGGTGAGCCGACTTCTTGGTCCAGCTGCCTAGGAAACGAGGCTGTGGGCTGGTCGACTGTGCCCTGCCTTTGAGTCACTGTGACCCAGTGGGGCCGGGCTTGGTTGTTCCTCCCACGGCGTTTTGCACCGTCGCGCCTGCGGGGGCAGAGGCGCGGAGGTCCGGCCCGGACCCCGCCTGTCCCTGCTGATGCCCTCGGGACACTGGCCAACCGATCTGTCGGTGGCGGCAACGCTGGTCGCCTTTGCGCTGAGATTCAGCTTGACAGTGTGGACACTGGAGCTAAGAGCTGTTGCGGAATTCCCCGACGTCCCACGGCGCTCGGAGAGAACGCTGCTATCAAACCAAAACCAAACCCATTGCGGTCCAGCCTATTCCGACTCATAGCGACCCTATAGGACAGAGTAGAAGTGCCCCATACGTTTCCAAGGAGCGTCGGGTGGATTCGAACTGCCCACCTTTTGGTTAGCGGCCGTAGCTCTTAACCACTACGCCACTTTAATCTGCTCTGAAACAGTTTATGTGGTTAAGCCCGAGCAAGGATTTGAGTGTCAATCAGAAATTGGCTTGAGTTGACCTAACCCCGTATTAGGTGTGTGTCTTTGGTCGAATTTTTAAACTTCTGTTTCAGTTTCTTCATTTGTACAATGGACATAATGATGACTACTCCAAAATGTCAGGATTAAATGAGACAGTCCACTCCAAGCTTCTAGTACCCATAAATACATTGTCATCAAGTGATTCCAACACATGAGGACCCTATAGGACAGAGTAGAACGGCCCCATAGAGTTTTCAAGGTTGTAATCTTTATAGAAGCAGCCTGCCATATCTTTCTCCCAACTGGCATGTAGTAACCACAGATAGATTTTCTTTTTTCCTTATAGAACAATTGAAAAACATATCTCAGAGGTCTGTAATCCAGGAAATGATGACTTTATAATGGAGCATTCTCTTTTCCTGGAATTAACTTTTTAGGTGGTCTTGTCAGTCAGGACATTGTACTTAATTGATTACAAATACTTTTTTGTAAAATTCAACAGCGAGTTTCTTGGTGTGGTTTGTAATGAATAAGAGACTCCAAGAGTCTTGGAAGTCGTTTGTGAGCCGGCACTGGACTCCTTCCTGAGCGGTGATGGGGTGGTTGAATGTGTTATTTCATATTTTATTGGAAGTTTCCACACTTGGAGCTCTGTCCATAAATGGCTGGCCATTTTTGCCGGGAAACTGTAGAGGGGATTTATAAATTAGATCATCCCTCCTCTGGCTCTAAAGTCTTGAATTGTAATAAAAATCTGAGGACAAATGAAATACTATCTTGTAGCAGGAGTAGTTTGAGTTCCTTTAAAGGAAATTGCCAGTTGAATTTAAATTTTGTGTGAGACTGTCATTTACATGAGTAAATAACTCTTCTGATGGTTGTAAGCCTTTAATTTCAGGAGTTCTGAAAAACTTGATTTTGACAGTTTTTGCCAGTGTTGTTGCTTTTACAGAGGAGTGGGTTTCCTGACTTTCTTAAACTCTGCTGTTGTGGAAGCAGAACTCTCGTGATCTTTGTCTTAATCGGCTTCCATCAGGATCCGTTCTTGTATGCACATTTATGGGATTTCTTACTGTTGGTTTTCCTCAAATTTCTGATGATACATGATTGACTTCATTAGAATTCTATTGATTTGCCTAAATACCTGATTTGGTTTTTTTCTGCAGCTGTGTAGAGTTTTTTCCCTCCAAGAGTTTTTCTCTCCAGTGGGAGAACTGACTAGAGGCTCTGTGAAAGTTCACGGGGTTATTGAGTGGAAGGAAGGCTTCACTTCAGAGGGAGCAGGTAGGCAGACCTCAGATTGCAAGGAAAGAAGGATTTTACTCAAGTGGAGTTCTTTAGTCTTTATTGTATTCCATTTCTAGATGGAGCTGCCTCCCTCCCTGCTACCTTTATCTCCAGTCCCAAGATTTTCACCCTGGTGCCCCCCCTCCACTCCATAAATTTTCCACTCTGTTTAGGGCAGCATTTTTAAAACAGTGTAAGAAATACATGTATATGTGTGTTTGTGTCTATGTGAAAAAAAGTTTCATGAAACATTTACCTTTATTTCATGCAGTATACGTATGTAGTTGATGTTTTTCTTTTCTTGTCTCTTACTATTCCATTAAAAATTTTTTGTTAACAACCCACTAAACTAACTTAGTGACACACTAAGTGGATCATGACTTGAAATTTGAAAACACTGCTTTGGAGATCAGTCTCAGGAATGACTAATTCTGCCACATGCTCTATATAAACCCAAGCCCATTGCCATTGAGTTGATTCCAACTCATTGCCACCCTAAAGGCAGAGTAGAACTGCCCTATAGGGTTTCCAAGGCTGTAATCTTTACAAAAGCAGACTGCCACATTTTTCTTCTGTGGAGCAGCTGGTGGGTTCAAACCACTGACCTTTTGGTTAGCAGCGGAGAGCTTAACAACTGTGCCACCAGGGCTCGTTATGGTCCATGTATATAGAGAGAATAAGTAACCCTGATTGCTGCCCTGCAAACCTTTCTCAAGAAACCTGGCAACTCCGAGCCTAGAGTCTTTTGGATGCTGTACTGGTAAGAATGGTGTTCATCACCTCTACAACTTTCTTTCCTGAGATCGTTTTACTTTTGATCCTCTCTGCTTTCTATTTTGCAGAAAGTCATCAAAGTCCCAGTCTGTCGATGTATTCCTTTCTGATTTGTAAGGCTGCGAGAGATTTGTTCTTTTTCATGTATCTTTACTGTCATTAGGATCATAGGATGGAAAAGGGGTTTAATCAGCTATCTTGAATTGATAATCTAAGTCATCCTTTTTTTTTTTTTTATTACATATACAAATTTTAAGTTCAGTTTAAGTTGAGGCAGCCTTTCCCTATTCAGAAATTTGATTTATATTAAAATATATAGTTTCTAAGAGTATTTTAATATTTTGACATTAGCAAGTTAAAATTTTAAAGGTCTTTGAAAGTATATTTTGGACATAGAAAAAATATTATAAATAGTTGTTGAGGAATTAGCATGTTCAGGTGGAAGAGAGAGACCAAGGCTTGAATCTTGGCTCTGCTACTTTTAGATATGAGACCTTGGGCATGTTACCTTTTTGAATCCATTTCCTCATTTGCAGTAATAATGTCCTTTACCATGTTGTACGGATTAAATGAGATAATGTATGTAGATTTCCTTTCATAGTTTCTTGTACATACTGGGTCTCTAATAAATGTTTTTCATCCTTTTGCATTCAGGATAGCTACAGAAAATTTTTAGCCCATAATGTTTACTTAAACTTTCTACACTGGAAAGGGTAGAAAATAATATTATTGAAATAAAACCCATTGCTATCGAGTCGATTCTGACTCATGGCCACCCTATAAGGACAAAGTAGAACTGTCCCATAGGATTTCCAAGGAGTGGCTGGTTGATTCGACCTGCCCGCCTTTTGGTTAGCAGCCGAACGTTTAACTGCTGTGCCATCATAGTATTTAAACCATAAAAGAAACCAAAAGTGGTAACAAATAGACTTTTATTTATAAGAAATGCTGGTATTTGAGGAAATGAAATTTTATTTGGGACAGAGAAGTAGATACATTTATCTGTGGACATAAGAGGTGCAAACAACTGCAATACCATTAATCGCATCTTAAAAATTAACAATAGTTCATTAATATCCAGTCAGGATGACACTTGAAGTTCTGTGACTATCTTTCACACGCCTTAAGTGTGTACCTTGTTTAATTTTCCTAAACTGAATGCGCACGAGTAATCAGATCAAGAAACAGAACATTACCGGCAGATTCAGTTCAAGTGATTCAGTAGAGAAATATAAAGAAAAAAGTAAAAATTATCTCTCTAGGAAGATGGTAGGATTTATTTAAGCCAAGCAGGATTTCTTTGCTTCCTAGGATCTACGTGTATGTTGTAGAGTACTTTGTTTTGGGTGTCATACAGGTATTCGGAGAAGACATTTGCACTGGCAGGGCCTGCATCTGCGATATACGTGTATCCGTTGTGTAAGTAGATAGGGGCAGACAGCTGTAGACTCTGCTGTTGGGTGGTGATATGTGTAATTAAATTTGATTTTATTTCCAAAATATTTTAGAAAAACTTTAGGGGCTAACGGGTGCTATTATAGGGAGGAAGTTACAGGGAAGAGGGAAAAACAAGGAGGTGGGGACAACAGCTGTCTGCTGAACTACAGAGATGTTTAACAAGGTTAGAATTGGTGGGATTTACTTTGTTGCTGCCGTGGTAGTATGTGCCATGTTGTTTGCGGTCGACCCTGTATGTGACTGTCTTCCTTGTTATTATCTTGAGAAATCGAGAACTCATGTTTTGCTGGGCAAAAATATTAAGCACAGATGCTATAAAAAAAAAGTTATCTGTAAATTCTCCTTCAATTTGTGTTTATCAGACTGTTTTAAACAGGTATGTCTTTTAACTTTCTACTTAATAAATGCTAGTGCACACTTTGGATTAGGAAAAATGATATTACTCTAAAAAATATTTAAAAATATCCATCTATGTGTAAGATTATACGCTGCGTGTTCTGGGATTAGGGGGATTTAGAAGAGTCAGTCTGATCTAGGGTTTGAAAGTTATTTGTTTAATTAATTGAACCCTAAAAATGGAATTTTGTTGATTGTAGAGATGGAAGAGATTAGGTTTTAAAGTCTCATTTTTGGGGTGCAGTTTGTTGTTTGACTGGTAGGGATCATTTTTTGTCTTTTTAAAACCTCTGTTATCTCTTTTTAATTTAATATTTGACATATAGGAATATATGCAAAAAAGAATAGATGCAATATATTTTATTTAAAAAAAAGAGATATTTGATTTAACATCAGAACCGACTTACACTGGAGTGGTCGAAATAGAACCCCGTTGTAAGTTGGTAACTATCTGTATTTATGTAACAGTACCCATAAAAAATCCCATGGCTGCCGAGTCGATTCCAACTCATAGTGACCCTACAGGACAGAGTAGAACTGCCCCATAGAGTTTCCAAGGATCACCTGGTGGATATGAACGGTGAACTTTTTGGTTAGCAACTGTAGCTCTTAACCGCTACGCCACCAGGGCTTCTTTGTATAACACTGTCTGGATGATAACCAAACCAAGCCCACTGCCCTGAGTTGATTTTGACTGATAGCAACCCTACAGGTCATTTAAAGGGGGGCGTTTTAAAAAGATATGTGCACAGTGAAAAGCAGCACAGAGGTAAGGAAAATGAAGACTGAGATTTGATGCTATAAATGCCCAAGCTGAGTACACCTTATTTGTCTGGTTGTTTTTCTATGGTTTGGCCCTTTGGCGTTATTTTTATATATTATTTCCCTTAATGAGTTTACTCTCGCAGATTAACTGTCAACTTTGGATTTGTAGATGGTTCTATATCTGTTTGTAGTCATAATGTGTTTTCTAAGAGTCAGGCTCTTATTTCTAACTTCCTTTTAAACATGTTCAAGTTATTTCAAATTCTGCTTTGGTTAATATGATTAGTGGCACAGGATTGTCCATTTATCTTGTATGACCTAATACAAGTCTCTAGATTTTTTCCTCTTTCGTCATATGATGAAGAGGTTTTACTGGAATCTGAAGGTCCCTTCTCAGTTGTAACACTTAATATTTCTTATTTAAAATACATCCTGTCCATGATTTGATTTCCTTTCTTGGTTTCCCAATTTCTTCCAGTGAGTACCTCAGAAGATCTCAGATGGAGTTCTGGTTTGGAAATACTACAGCAAAAAAACATGATTGGAATACAAGTAATTTCTTTTTTAGCCCTCACTACAGCCCCATAGGAGCCCTGGTGGCACAGTGGTTAAGAGTTTGGCTGCTGACCAAAAGGTTGGCAGTTCAAATTCACCAGGTACGCCTTGGAAACCATGTGGAGCAGTTCTACTCTGTCCTATAGGGTTGATAGGAGTCGTAATGACTGTGGTTTGGTTTTAGCTTTGGAAGGGAGGGAGCAGTGATACTTGTGCTGTTCTTTACAGTGCTGAAGGAGGAAAGAATTAGTAGCTTATGTTGAAAAGTAAGATCTGGATAAGAAAAAAAAAAAGCTATAAATAATTGTGGTAAGGGGTGGGTGAAATGAATAGTTGATATTTGCTGATCTATGCTCTTCAAACATCCCATCTTTCTTTGGCTCTAACCTATGTAGAATTTGTGAGACTAAAGAATGTCGGAGGAGATTGCTGGCTTGTTGTGTAGAAGGTTCTCAGCAAATGGCAGTGTTTTTAAATTGTTATTGTCAGTCCCGAAACTATTTTATCTATTAGTCAGGTCTGGGGAAAATGACTGCATCCAGGCTCACAAGAAGCCAGTTGATAAGGCAAACACGTATTTGATAATTTGTGTTTGTGTGCCATTGAGTTGTTTCTGACTCATAGGAATCCTATAGGACAGAGTAGAACTGCTCCACAGGGTTTCCTAGAATGTAATCTTTACTGGAGCATATCGTCAGGTCTTTTCTCCTGTGGAGCTGCTGGTATATTTGAACTTCTGACCTTCCGGTTAGCAACACACACACAGAGAGACACAGACACAGACACACAGACACACACACACAGAGTCAAGCTGTTAGCACATTTTGTCCTTGGGAGAAACACATTACAATTGATTAGTTTATTGCTTTCTTTGTTATCAGCACTTCCTTTATTAAGATATACCCTCTGGTCACCTTGAATGAACCCTCTCAGCTGCAGTTTTATTAACCATCTTTTAGGATTTTTTTTTTGTTTGTTTCTATAGATGCCAGAGCCTCTTTATTTTGTGTTGATGTTTTGTTAATTTTATCTGGTATATCAGCCAGAGTTCAATCAAGAGACAGAAACTAAACAGTAATTTGAATAGAGAACATTTTCTCACTCTCCCTTTTTTAAATTGTGCTTTAGGTGAAAATTTACAGCTCAAATTAGTTTCTCATACAAGAAGTTTATACACATGTTGCTAGGTGACTGTAGTTGCTATCCCTATAATGTGACACACAGTCCTCCTTCCCATCCCGGATTTCCCGTGTCCATTCAGCCAGCTCCTGTCCCCTTCTGCCTTCTCATCTCGCCTGTGGACAGGAGGTGCCCATCTAGTCTTATATATCTTACTTGAACTAAGAAGTACAGTCTTCACAAGTATCATTTTATGTCTTATAGTCCTGTCTATTCTTTGTTGGAAGAGTTGGCCCCGGGAATGGTTTTAGTTCTTTGCTAACAGAGAGTCCAGGGGCCATGTCTTCTGGGGGTTCCTCAAGTCTCAGTAAGACGATCAAGTCTGATCTTTTTACTAGAATTTGAGTTCTGCACCCGACTTTTCTCCTGCTCTGTCAGGGACTCTCTGTTGTGTTTCCTATCAGGACAGTCCTTGGTGGTAGCCAGGCACTATGTAGATCTTTGAACAGAGAACATTTGATACAAAGAGTTGGAGAACCAAAGGCTACAAGCTATGTGTGTTGTGATTGGTAGGTTTGGCCGAACAGATGTTCACATTTGTAAGAAAAACCAAGACTTGCTTGTGAAAAACTAACAAGCATTGGAAAAGTGGTATGGAAGGGAAAAGCACAGAGATAAGACAAAAAATGGAAAATATAAAGAAAAGTGGGTGAGCTTCTAGTAGAGGTTGCCAGTCACAGCCACGGGGCAGGGCTTGGAGGCAGTGGTGACAGTGAGCTGAGCAAGAAGTGATCCTGGAGGACAGAGACTATCCCAGGAATACCCAGAATGACAACTCCGTCCTCCGAAGATGAAGATAGGGAAGGGAGGGCTTAGATTCACAGTAGGGGCAAACAGTGTTGTACATTTATATTAGATAGGATTCTTTTGGTTATATGTGACAGAAACTTAAACTAGTTTAAGCAAAGAGACACTTATTATTGATTTGCTCAAGAAAACGGAAGAGTCCAGTGGTTAGATCAAACATTGCTAAATCTGTATTCAAAATCTCAGATCTCAAAGTGTCACTAGGCATCTGCTTCTTGTTCTTAGACCTGATTTCCTCTGCGTTCACTTCATATGAAGGCAGGTTGTCCCCGAATGGTGGCAGTAATGACCACCAGCAGCTGCACTCTTACTTTCTACCAGTTTAGCAATCTTGCTGTTGTTGTTGGGTGCTGTGGAGCTGATTCTGAATCACAGTGATCATATGTGACAGAGAAGAACTGCCCCATAGGGTTTTCTAGGCTTCAGTCTTTATGGGAGCAAATCACCAGGCCTTTCTCCTGTAAAGCTCCTGGGTGGGTTCAAACTACCAGCCTTCTGGTTAGCAGCTGAGTGCTTAACCATTGCACCATCAGGGCTTCTTTTAGTATCTTAGTATCTAGCAAAAGTCTTGGAATTGAGTCTCCTTGGCCTGGTTTGACCAAAAAAAAAAAAAAAGCCCTTATTTAAGTTCTACTTATTTTTTCTCTCATTTTTTTTCCAAATCCTACTCACCTTTAAGACCTAGCTGAAATCTCATTTTGTTTAAGGGTGAACCGCTTTTTCCTACTTCTGAATTCTTAGAGCCTTTATTGTTTGTTTCATGCATTTGAGGGTTAATGATCTTGTATCATTTTTTTTGGTTGTGATTTTAGCTCCTATTTTAAATCTTGTGGTCTGTTTTAGTGCTCAGTAAACTTTAAGCTCCTGGAGGCTGGAGGCTTAAACTTTAGTTTCTTGTCCCTAGACCTTACTGTACCTTAAAATTACAAAAACTTAGCAGATTGTGGTTGATTTTAACTGGCACATGAGACACATAGTAGCACCCTCTTCTGCTAGTTGATGAGATTTATTATGGCTAGGTTCATAGAATGTTGCGTATTTCTGGTTGACGAAAAGTATAGAAACTTTTCTAAAGAGTCTTCAGTATGTGAACTTGTGTAGTTAATGAACAAGTCATGTGTCACAGCAAGAGCATCAGCTGTTTCTTGGATAGTATCACTCCGGACTTTGGAACAAATAGATTTAGAAGTAGTCTTTTGGAGTCTAATCTGATCATATATAGAAGTACTTCTTTGTTTTAATTGCCTGAGGTTCATGACATTTAAAGTCTGTAGTAAAAGAGAGGCTTCTGAAGCTGTGATGATACTTTTTTGAGGGGTGAACTGCTTTTGGATAATGGTAAGAGAGACACTGTATTGTCAGTGAAATATCCTATAGAACTTTCTCCACAGACTAGGAAATTTTGATGTTACTTGCTTACTGAATACAAGTAACTTTCTTTCTGTTGTACACCAGCCTGGTAGAGAAAAATTAAGGGAAGTGTCAGCAACAGAATTAATACCAATTCTTGTGATACCCAAAAGGATAAAAATTGACAAATAAATAAGTCAGTACATTGGCATTGATACTTTGAGGTGGTATAATTACTTTTTTAAAGTTATAAGAAATTATTATTAATTGTGATTTAGATGAAAGTTTACAGAGCAAATTAGTTTCTCATTAAACAGTTAATAATACAAATTGTTTTGTGACATTGATTGCCAGCCCTGGGATGTGTCCACACTCTCCATTTCTCCACCCCAGGGTCCCCGTTTCCATTCATCCAGTTTTCTTGTCTCTTCCTGCCTTCTCATCTTTGCTTTTGGGGTGATGTGCCCATTAGTCTTGTATATATGATTGAACTATGAAGCAGGATGGTCACGTGTGTTATTGCTGGCCCTACGTATCTGTCTAATCTTTGGCTGAAGGGTAAACCTCAGGAGTGACTTGAGTACTGAGTTAAAAATGTGTCCAGGGCCATACTCTTGGGCTTTCTCCAATCCCTGTCAGACCAGCAAGCCTGTTTTTTTTTTTCTCTATGAGTTTGAATTTTGTTCTACGTTTTTCTCCCACTCTGTCCAGGGTCCTCTATTGTGATCCCTGCCAGAGCAGTTGATGTTGGTAACTAGGCACCATCTAGTAGTCTTTTTGACTAAGAACTTTACATTGTCATTTCATAGGGCAAAACCTTGTATTGTTCTCTTAGGTCAGATTTCTAAAAATGTTTAGGTGAAGAAGGTAAGGAATCAAGAATTCTTTGATTTCTAAATAGTTTGCCCATTTAATTCAGACCAAGTTGCTCTGATAGTTTAAAACTAGTAAAAGTTGAGATAAAATATAATGCCTGTGTTTTATAGGAACCAAATACACTTTTGTAGGCTACTGGAGTCTAAATTACAGGTAAGAGGTCCATATTACAAAACCTTGGATAAGCTGCTCCTAAGGGCAGACATTAGGTGAAATGTTTCAAAAGTTTTATCTAAGAAATTAGATATTGTTCCCTGAAATTTTGTGGTACTACTTACTGACTTTGAATTGTTTCTGGTATAGAAAAACTGCCAGCTCGGGCAGTTTTGTCCTCTCTTTATGTATTTTTATGTATAGCTTTCATGATACCAGTTTAAATTTGGTATGTAGAAAGGAGGGAAGAATACAGCCTTTTGTTTAACACTTGTGTGTGTTTATCTTAACAACTCTGCAAAAAATGACGCAATTAAAGTCATGCTTCAGAGTCTTTTAGGTTTGAAAAAAGCAATAAGAGAGAATATTCAGCCATTAAAAGGAACGCAGTTTTGATACATACTGCGACATGGATGAAACTTTATGCTGAGTGAAATTATGCTGAGTGAAACATTATGCTGAGTGAAATAAGTCAGACAAAAAGGACAAATTTTATATGATCCCACTTACGGAAATATCTAGACTATGAAATGCATAGAGAAAAGTTTATTAGAAGTTTCCAGGGGCTAGGCAGAGGAGGGAATGGGAGTTATTGCTGAAGGGGTACTGAGTTTCTACTGGGGTTAAGTAAAACTTTTGGAGATGGGTAGCGGTGATGGTAGCACAACGTGGTGAAACTAATTAATGTCACCAAATCGTACACTTGAGTACTCAAAAATGGTTCAAATGGTAAATGTTTTGTTATATATGTATGTATATTTATAAAAGTTTTGTATATATATATTTTATCACAATAAAAAAAGGCAATAAGGGAGTACATACTTCTCTTAGAATGTTAAGTCAGATTTAGACAACTTTAAATATAGCTCATGTTTCGATAAATGTTGCCAAGGTTGTGGTTCTTGGAGAACAAATCAAGTTGAGCAATTCCTCAGGGAGGAAATGTTTAGTTTTCTGAGTCTGCAGTTTTGGTAGTAGTCAGCCAAATGATACATCTGCAGGGTACAAGTTTTTTTTCACTGCCTTGAATTTTGCAGATTCATGAGTTCACTATGCTTCAAAAGCACTTACATTTCATTTTTCTATAATTGATTTTTCAGCTAAGTATTGTTTCCATTCCTCCACTAAGCATATCACTTTATATGTAGAGTTCCTTCTAGTGGTAAAAGTAATAATTGCAGACTGTTAGTGGGTTGTAAAAATTAACTTTTTTGAGGGGTAGGAGTTCTTGCCTATGTTAATGTTTGGGATAGTTGACAAGTAGATGCATTTAAAACTGGAGCCCTTGCCGTCTTTGCCAACATGCCTAGCTGCTAATTCTCTTGCTTCTGGCTGGCTGTGAAAAACTTATGATGAGGAAATTAACCTTTTGTGTGTACTTTGATTTTTCATGATAGTCAGGTCAAGTTGTAACAAGATTCAGGTCAAAACTACCTGGTATCTTAAGATTTTTTTGATTATACATGCAAGTATGTGGAATAATATAACAAGTATATAGAATAATAAACACTCTTTGCCCATCAGTCAGCTTTAACACATCTTAACATTTTACCATAATTACTTCAAATCCCCCCTTTTCCCCATAGCTCAAAGATTTCTCACAAGAACAGTGCTTGTACCCCTGAAAATCCCTGCTTGCCTCCTCTTAATTGGCCATCTAAGGTAACCATTATCTCAACTTTTATGGTAAATACATCTTTGCTTCTCTCTATAATTTTACCACTGGGTGATGTAAACGATTAAGTACTCGACTTCTAGCTGAAAGGTTGGTGGTTCAAACCTACTCAGAAGCACCTCGGAAGACAGGCCTGGAGATCTTTTTCCAAAAGGTCACAGCTCGGAGAGCCCTATGGAGATTTCTCCTCTGCACACATGGGGTTGCCATGAGTTAGAGTTGACTCTGTGGCAACTGACACTACCACCACCACCGTTTTTAAAGATTTGTTTTATTTATTTATTTTTGTTGTTAAGAATATGCACAACAGGACGTATATCAATTCAGTAATTTCCACCTGTACAATTCAGTGACACTAATTACATTCTTCAAGTTGTGCAGCCATTGTCACTCTCGTTTTCTGAATTGTTTCTCCACTGTTAAACCACTGCCCCCTAAGTTTCCTGTGTAATATTTTGAGTTGCTGTTGCCAGTTTGATCTCATGTAGATAGTTCTTAAAAGAGCACAATGCTCCAGGCAGACATTCCTTACTAGTTAAGCTAAGCTATTGTTTGGTTTTAAGAAGACTTCAGGGGATATCTTTGGTTTAAGGTTGAAGGTTAGAGATGATCTCAGGGCAGTATTTTTGGTGGTTCATACAGTTGCCATGAAATCCAAAAAGTCTGGATTCCATGAGAATTTGAAATTCATTTCTGCATTTCCTTCCTTTTGATCAGGATTCTTCTGTACTATCTTTGATCAAAACATTCAGTAATGGTAGCCAGGCACTATCCGGTTCTTCTGGTCTCATGGCAAAGGGGGTGGTTGTTCATGGAGACAATTAGCCACATGTTCCATATCCTCCTCCTATTTTGAATCTTCTTCTTCCCCTGTTGCTCCAGGTGAGTGAAGACCAGTTGTTGTACCTTAGATGGCTGCTTGCAAGCTTCTCAGACCCCAGGCACTACACAATGAACTAGGAAATAGAACAGAAGCACTAAACATATTAGGCCAATTAACGGGAATGTCCCATGAAACCATGACCCTAAAACCTCCAAGGAACCAAATCCCATGAGCTGTTGGTTGTATATAAGCAGCCTCAGCAGCTTTTTTTTGGTCATTGTAGATGTATCCATCACACAACTTTTGCCAGTTCAACTTTTTACAGATGTACAACTTGAGGACTGTGTTTGCATTAATTGACTGTGCAACCGTGCCCTTAATCAATGTGATTTTTCCATCACTGGCTGGTGACTGACTTTTGTGTGTAGACTTTGTATCCTGCAACTTTGCTAAATTTATTTATTAACTCTAATAGTTACTTGTAGATTCTTTAAGGTTTTATACATATCAGATTATCTCATCTGCAAACAGAGATACTTTTACTTCTCCCTTTTCAGTTTGAGTGCCTTTTTTCCCCCCTAATTTCTTTGGCTAGAACTTCGAGTATTATGTTGGATAGAAGCGGTAAAAGTCGGTATTGGTAATATTCTTTATGTCTTATTTAAAAATTATTTCCCCACCTTAAGTTTAAGAATATATTACTTTTTATCACCTTTTATGAAGTTTATTGTTTTGTTGTTTACCTTTCGATTAATAATTCACCTGCAGTTGATCTTTGTGTATAGTATGAGATGGGTGTCAATTTTAATGTTTTCCTTATAGAAATCCAAGTGTCCCAGCACCACTTAGTGGAAAGATCATCTTTTCCCCACTGATTTGTGGTGTCACTTTTATCCTGAACTAAGTGAAGAAGGTAGAAAGAAGGAAATAATAAAGATAATAGCAGAAGTTAAGAAAATAAATAACAAACAATAGAGAGATTTATCAAAGCCAGTTGTTAAAGCCTTGATAAAACTAATAAAATCGATAAACCTTTGATAAAGCTTATAAATAAAAAAAGAAAACACAAGTTAACCAATATCAGGAACAAAGAGAGGGGTCTTATTACAGAACCTAGAGGCATTAGAAAAAGATCGTAAGGAATATTATAAACAACTTTGAGGTGAAATAGACAAATTCTTAGAGATATACAACTTACCAAAATTAACACAAGAAGAATTAGAAATTTTGAATAGTCTTATAACACAAAATAAATTGAATATATGATTAAAAACTTTCCCACAAAGAAAACTTTAGGTCTAGATGGTTTCGTAAGCCAATTCAATCAAACATTTAAGGAAGAAATAATACCAATCTTCCATGAACTTTTCTAGAAAACAGAAAAATAAGACACAGTTCCCAGTGAACTTTATAAGGCCAGCACAATCTTGATACAAAACCTAATGAAGATATTACAAGAAAGGAAAGTTTCAGGCCAGTCTCACTTATGAATATATATGGAGAAGACACATCATAACAAACTTGAGTTTATTCCTGAAATGCAAGATTGGTTTAACATTAGAAAATTAATCAGTGTAATTGACCACTTTAACAAAATAGAGAAAAAAATCATATGATTATTGTTAATAGGTACACAGGAAGTATTTGATAAATCACTGACTCATGATTTAAAATAAATAAATACATTCTTAGCAAACTAGGAGTAAAAAGATCTTGCCTGTAAAAATGGTGTGGCGGTGGGTCTGCCTCCTCTAACTTCACAAAGGGGAAGGAGACTCAAGATCAACAGCCCAAGGCTGATTCCTATGAGATGGTGGTCAGGCATGCCTCTTCTCTCTGTCGTGTTTTCCAATGCTGATACCAACTGTCCTGCCCATGACACTCTCTACTTCTCTGCTGGGTTCGATAATTCATTGGGATGGCCACACAACTTATAGAGCATACTCATGATTATGGGGTTTGTTAGGGAAGTAACAGGTTAAAATTCAGGTTCAGGAACACTCAGGCATACAGTTCTTCCATCAGGACAGCTTCTTCCCAGCCATGCTCACAAGCATGCCTCTCCCAGGCTCTCAATCTCTGCCCAAAGACACACAACTTTCTCGATCTGTGGGCCAGGAAGCCCACTGCACTGTCTTCTACTCTTGGGTCTCTGCTGCCAAGTCTCTGCTGCCAGGCCTCTTCTGCCACCACTTCTCACCATCTTTAGGTTACAGTTCTCTCTGTCTTCTGGTCCCAGGAGCCCCCTAGCATAGGGATCCCGGAGTCCAAAAGACATGGCAGTCCTGGCCATTCTTCCCTGGCGGTAGTGGGATTCTTCTGTCTTTCCCGCCCCTGGGGTTGCTCATTTCAAGCCCAGTGGAATGGCAAAACTGACCAATCCCTTTTGTGGGCTACAATTACCCTATCACACAGTCGTGTACAATCACCTGGGTGGGAGTTATAAGACCATGGTGAGAAAGGTCACACAAAAGCAATTATTATACTGCATTGTCTGAACCTGATAATTTTTGCCAAGATGATGGGTAGGGGAAGTTATTTTACTGTTTTTTTTTTTTTTTTGCTTTATCCTGATAGGAGTCCTGGTGGTACAGTAGTTAAGAACTTAGTTGTTAACCAAAAGGTCGGCAATTTGAATCCACAGGCAATTCTGCTCTGTCTTATAGGGTCGCTATGAGCAGAATTGACTTGATGGCAATGGGTTTTTTATTTACCCTAATAACTTGTGAGGTTGAGCTTCTTTTCATGTGTTTATTAGTTACACAGGCCCCCTCTTCTATGAATTACTTGATCATATCCTTTGTCCAATTTTCTGTTTAGTTGAATGACATCAATATTTAGGCATACTGATAAATTCTGAATACTAATTCTTTGTTAGCTATATGCATGGCAGATGTCTCTTATGGCTTGTCTTTTATTTCATTATTATTTTTTAAGTTTTAAGTTTATGAGTGGGTAGTGTGTTCACTTGACTCAAAAATTCAGAAAATACAAAACAACATATAATGAAAAGTTCCTCTCCCACTCCTTTTCCTCTTTTACCCAGTTCCCTTCTCTAGAGGCATTGTGACTTGCATTTTTGTTTATAAATTTTGTTGTACAGAAGTTTTAAATTTTAATGTAGTTAAATGTAATAATCTTTTTTATGGATTGTGCTTTTTGCATTTTGATTAAGAAACAGTTCCTCTGCCTCATTGATTTATTCTTCTACACTGTTTTCTAAAAGTTTTAAAGTTTGGTTTTTCATCTTTACATCTTTATTCTGTCTGGAATTTATTTTTTGTGTATGATGTGAGGTAGGGATTGCCCCTCCTTCCATATTGTAAAACTACTTGTCCTTGTGATTATTTCATGTAATACAACTCTCATTGGAAACGGGAATCTGCCATTGAGCTTCATCTACACATTGGCAAATACAATTAGTTGGTCCAGTTTTTAATTTCTGTTTTTGTTCCTACTTGTAGATGGTGTTCAGAGTCCTTATAACTGCTGCCTTTCAGGCTCCATAATGTGCCCTTGTGTCCTCTAACACGTGTGGAATTTGTGTAGGGTGTGCTGGGGCAGGGAGAGGAGGATTTCTTTCTAACAACAAACAAGGAGAAAGCTTTTTTCTCTGTCTCTTCGATGTACCAATGCCTCATCAGAAGCTCTCAGCACTTATGTAAGAAATTAATTTTTTTCTTTAACTTGAGCAAACTTAGTTTGTTTTAAAATAAGATATTGTAGAGTAGGAAGTTGTTTTTGCTTAAATATGGTGTTTTTTCTCTAGTCATAGTCAGGGATAAGCAATACTAAAACAAAATCTTTTTAGCTTTGTATTGTGGCATTGTGTACTCTTTGGAAAGGGATTAATGGGCTTCATGACATGGCGATAACTTTAAAAAATAACCCACTGTATCTTTCTTTTCCATTTCTCATCTTCCTTACTACTTTGTTTAATAACCCTTTCCCTCTCTTAGATACTATCTTACTAAATGCTGTTCACTAAGGAAAAATGAGGAAGCAATAAAAAGAACTAGCTGAAAGAAATTAAAGTGGAGCAAAACAAAAGAGGGAATGAACAGGGGAGGAAGGGGAGAAAAAAACAGAGGAAAAGAAAGAGATTGCTGAAGTGTTACTTGTGTGTTAGGACTCCCAAGGAATTTTTTTTGTATTCTTTGTAAATAGCTAGGGGCAGCCTTGACCTCTTGACTCTTCCATCTATGCCCCACTTGTTTAGGAGGGAGCAGTTTGGAAGTGATGGCCAGATAGGAGGGATTCTGTTGAGAAACGAGGCTTTGTGCTTCTGGCTCCTTTCTCACCTGTGTGTTTGTCCAGCTTAGTGCAGAAGAGTTAACTGTGATGTAAGTTTTAGAATCTTAACTGAGTCTTATTCTGCACATTAATAAAATAAAGGTGTGTAGGTTTTATGTCTATATATGTTTTTACTTCAGAAATATAATAGATACTGTTCGTATATATTTATATTTTAGAGTTAATTTATTCTGAAATAAGATTTGCTGTTCAGAATTAATAGTGATGTGAATTCCATAAAATGATTTAGACTAGATAAATTACAAGACATTTCAGTGCTAACACATTTCATGATTTCTGGCTCCATCCATAGAGTAATAATTTTTCACTGGTGTTGATGATAAGCAATAGTTTTATGTTGACTCTTTTTCCTGACTGAAATAAGCTGACATTTTAAAAAAGTGGCTGTTGTCAACCTTTTAGGATGAAATCGCTTCTAATTCTAATTGGTTTATTTTGTAATCATTGGCATCTTTAAGTTTATACAGGAAAAATACCCTATCCTAGCCTGTAGAAAGGCTGAAGAGACAAACATTTTAACTTATTTTTCTTTAGTGACTGGCTTGAGAACACACATTCATAGTTTTAAAATTTTATGTGAATTCTCATGGTGCATTGTCATTTTAGAGAAAAAAAGGAATCTAGTAAACACCAACAGAAGATTGGGCTGTTGATTAAAATTGTGTAATATTTTTCAAGAAAGTGGTGATGAACTTTAAAGTTTACCCATGCCTTGTTTTCATTATACCGTTATTAAAAATTATCCATGTATCTGTTGGCAAAACGTGTTATACGTTAGTTACATTTCCCCAAAACCAAATCCACTGCTGCCGAGTTGATTCCGATTCATAGCAACTTCATAGGGGTTCCAAGCCTGTAAATCTTTACAGAAGCAGCCTGTCGCATCTTTTTCCCACAGAGCTCTTGGTGGTTTTGAACCACAGACCTTTCTGTTAGCAGTTGAGCGCTTTAAACACTGTCCCACCAGGGCTCCTATTTATATTTAGAGGTGTCATTTTTCCTGGAATAGTGCTTTGGTATCTAGGATGTAGCAGAAGACTTTTAAGTTGTGATTGTGTAAATGTTGTATGAGTTAGAGGAACTTTAACTTTGCCTGACTGAGATGTGATGACTTGTCCCTTCTGACTTTTGTTGTATTCGTTGGTTACATAATAAATGATTGCTTATATAATAAGAATTAGAACAAGCCATTAGAGTTAATCGATAAAGAATAAAAACAAGTGATGTGTCTGTTACAAGAGATGGAATAATAATAATACATGTAATAATACATAAAAAGTAAAAAGGGGTATAGTAGTCAGGCATTGGGAAGCAAAGAATGGGGAAGAAAATATTTCTGAGAATCGAAGAAACTTTGCCAGGAGTATAGCCCAACATAACGTAGGAGTGGAAAACCAGCTAAGATCAAGGGCCAGTGGAACATATCTGCTCAAGTATCACTTAGTGATAGGAGAGTTAAAGTAGAAGCAAAATACAGAATTTTTCCAAGTGCCCTAGAGAGGACTCTAAGCAAAGGTTGAACTTAGGTGATGGGTCATAGGTGTCCAGAATTGAAGGATTTTAAAATAAAACCTATTTCTGGACCTGAGCAAGGTGAATCAATATCTACCATACATACCTGTAAGAAGTGAGGAGCCCTGGTGATGTAGTGCTTAAAGCGCTTGGCTGCTAACCTAAAGGCTGGTGGTTCAAATCTACCAGCCGTTCCACGGAAGAAAGATGTGACAGTTTTTCTGTAAAGATTTATAGCCTTGGAAACCCTATGGGGCAGTTCTGCTCTGTCCTATAGGGTCACTGTGAGTCGAAATCACCTTGACGGCAGTGGGTTTTTGGTTTAAGAAGAAGTACTGGCTTTTTGGTTATGAGGCACAGAATCCAAGGGCAGCTAGCTGAATTAAAGGGGGCTGATTTTAAGGAAACATCTGCCTTGTATGGACCCACGAACCAAAGAACCCTATGGGTAGAGTAGACTATCTCCAAAATATCTATTACACTTCTTAGCTATAGTTTGAGCCGTTATATAGTCTCACGCTTACTGTAAAGTGGTTTCTGTGGTGTTTGAGACTGGCTGGCAGGGAGTGCTGTCAGCATTTGAGCACGGCATGGGAAGTGCTGGCTGTATTCCGAGCAAGGCCTTAATTTAATGATTACCCGTTGCTGTGTTACGGGCCACAGCTGCGGGTCTGAAGTCTTACCAGGTATTTAACAATAATCATTTAGGATTTGACTGTTTTTATAGGAAATGTGATCTGTGTGACTACCAATTCGAATACACTATTGGACCTGGTAGCCTGTTAGTGATTTATATCTTCTTAGGGTGTGTGCCTACAGTTAAGAGGCAAATTCAGGGCGTATCATAGAGGTTATTTGGTGTCTTTTCATCAAACTAAACTCCTAAGTATCTTTTATCAAGGTGGCTATGAACCTAAAAAGCAACAAACCCAAACTGGCTTCTTTTCTGCAGTCAGCAGATTAAGATTTAGGTTTTTCAGGAGACCATAGAAAGCATGAGTAATTGTACGGCTGAAAGGGCATGAGAAACACATACAAAAATAATCCACTTAAAGATTCTTCCCGTGCTTCATTTTTTTCAGAGATGCCGTCTGCAGTTTTGTTATCTGCAATGGCTCTTCCCTTCGAGGTCAGCCCGTTATCTTCAACCCGGACTTCTTTGTGGAGAAGCTCCGACATGAGAAACCTGAGGTGTTCACCGAGTTGGTGGTCAGCAATATCACAAGGCTGATTGATTTACCTGGAACTGAGTTGGCTCAGCTGATGGGAGAAGTGGACCTAAAGTTGCCGGGTGGGGCTGGCCCAGCATCAGGCTTCTTCCGGTCTCTAATGTCTCTTAAACGAAAAGGTAGGAGACTGTGAAAGTGAGTGGGTCTCAGCTACTCCCTGGGCTTCACTCTTAAAAATCTGCACATTCTTAATTGAGGGGTCACTATTAGTCATAAAGTGTTTTGGATCAATTTTCTCATTTTCATAAGTAGCAAAACCTTAAGTAATAGTAATCAAAATTATAAAAACAGTCTAAATAAAGAAATCACTAAACTAAAGCAAGTATATTCAGCCCCCAAGAGATGAAATGATTTGGTGGTTATCAAAGGCACCTTTATTTTCATGTTTCTATTAATAGTGTAATGAAATAGTATTTAAAAAAAAGTTAACACAGCTGCAGAGCACAGTAAATAAAGCTTGAACATCTTTGAATTGCAGTAGTTCTCAAATATTTTCAATCCATGGAATGATTCGGTAAGGCAGATCCCTACAGATCACCCCCCCAAAAAAAAGCCTTCCCAGGGAAATAAAGAAATTGTAGCATTGCTTTTTAAAAAATATTTTATTGTGTTTTAGGTGAACGTTTACACAGTAAATTAGAGCCCCATTCAACAGTTCACACACAAATTGTTCTGTGACATTGGTTACAGTCCCTGCAGTGTGTTGGCACTCTTATTATTTTCCACCACACCTGCCTCATTTCCTTCTGTCCAGTTTCCCTGTCTCTCCTTGCCATCTCATCTTTGCTTTTGAGTAAATGTTGACACTTTGGTCTCATACAGTTGATTGTTTAAAGGAGCATATTCCTCACCAGTGGTATTGTTTATTTTATAGGCCAATCTATTATTTGGCTGAAAGGTGAGTGGCTTCAGTTCCAGGCTGAAAGGGTATCTTAGAGTGATAGTCTCAGAGGTTCCTCTAGTCTCTATCAGTCTAGTAAGCCTGGTCTTTTTATGAATTTGAATTTTGTTCTGATTTTTCTCACGTTCTAATTGGGACCACCTGTGTGTCCCTGGTCAGAGCAGTTGGTGGTGGTAGCCAGGAACTATCTAGTTCTTCTGATCTCAGGCTGAAAGAGCCTGTGGTTCGTGTGGGCCGTTAGTCCTGTGGCCTGATTTCTTCCTTGAGTCTTTGGTTTCATTTACTCTCCTTTGCTCCAGATGGGAAGAGACCAATAGTTGTGTAGTACTGCTTTTGATATTATTTTATTTTATGAAATATAAAGAAATCATTAAGGTAGGAAAAAAAGTTTAAGTATTATAACAGATCAGACCCTGTATCAACTCTAGTGAATAACCTGTGATGCTTTGACGCTCACAGCTCTTAATTTCTGATTTTTGTTAGTTTTAAATTAAATATCAACATACTAGGCGTTGTGACTTAAACAAGAAGAGGGTCTTTGCCTTCAAGGAACCTATAGTCTAATGTTAAACTTGGAGAGAGTTGGTTGAAAGTTCTTCTGATTGCTTTTTCTGGTACCCTTCCAGCTTTAAGGTTTTTGTTTACTGACCTTGTGCAAACATTTGCCGAAATGTAGAACAGGATGCCTGAGTCGATTTCAGTGTGATGAATTTGTACTATTTGTGCAAAATGTAGCCCTGTCCTATCATATGTTTTTTCAGAAAAAGGAGTGGTGTTTGGATCCCCACTGACAGAGGAAGGCATTGCCCAGATATACCAACTGATTGAATATCTACACAAAAGTAAGACTACTTGAAGTTTTGTTGTTCTTTGTTTAATGCAGGTGGTCTGCTTTCTATTGAGAGTGAACCGTCCTGAGGTAGGAAAATAGGTACCAGTCACCCATCAACAAAGAAACTAACCAGCAATAATTTCAGGTGGCATGCTTCTAAATATATTTTCTTTTAAAGTTCACTTCATGTGTGATTTGCTTTATACTCTCCAAGATGTACATAAATTAGAAAGTGTCTGTGAAATCGCATTTTCTCCTTAACTCAGAAAGATAGTTTTTTGAAAAAACACGTCATCCCTAAAGAATCATTACAGTTACTCAAGGGAGCATGATGTATCACCAAAGATACTTTTTATCTCCAGAATGTTATAATTAATATGCATTTTTCATTTAATTCCAGCTTCATGATTTGGTTGTCATGCTGTCTGTGTCATTGTACCAAGTGCTTGGCACAGCTGAGTATATGTGAAATACGTGGTACCAAAATATAACAAAGTATTTTCTGGATAAATTCAACACAACCACTTATTTATGGCTTATCTATGTGGGACATTATGCTACTAGAGCAGAGGTTGCAAAGCTGGCAGCCCAAGGGCTTGAGTCATCTATATTCATGTTTTGTTTGGTTTATAAAGGGTTAAATTAGACATAAAATTAGTTATCAGTGTTTTAAAATGGGGAGAGTCCAGGTGTTCAGCTTATTTGGATAACAAAGATCTGCGAGCAGCCTTGGGCCCCACTGCCACCCTAGAGCACAGGTACGGACTCTCTAGTTCGCTATGGTTTCCGTTCATTGATTTCCTAGTACCTCCCTGCTCTCCAGGCATTTGAACTTGGACCCCTGAATAAGAGAGTTTTACCAAGATGAATAGGTACCTAAGCTGAAAACATGAGCTCTTTCTTTTCTTACGGATCAGGCCAAAACTGTACCTCCCACCTTTTTTTTTTATAATCCCTCTTAGCCTGGCTTAGAGCCTGGTTTGGGGAAAGAATAGTTTAGTTGGAAATAGTTTAGTTCTGCGAATCTTAGACTAAAGGTGATCTAACAGGTTAGGGTTCTAATTCCTGGAGCAGTGCAGAGGCTCTAGATTCATTTTGGTTTAGGAAAACAGTTTACAGGTGCAACAAACCTCTACAGATGAACTCAGCCCCTCCAAACAAAGCCAGGGACTACCAAGAGAAAGGTGTCTAGGGAAATTTGGCTTTTCTTTTAACTTATTTTTCAAGCTCATTCCAACCATTGATGAGGTTAAATTCAGTTTCCATATATACGTCACAGGCTGATTGAATCCTGGGAGGATCACCTTTTAGTCTGGGAGATCTCCAGGTGCTCAGGATCAGATACGTCTCCTCAGGGGGCTAGTTGGTTCTAAACAACTCTGGGAATAAGGGCAAAAACCTCCCTCAAAGTTTTTGTAAAGGGTTTTTAAAATGTCTTTTAGACTACTTATTTTAATAATAATAATTTGTCTTTTTGCCTTTTTTTTTTTTTTTTTTTTGCTGTGCTATAAGCAGACTTGCGAGTAGAGGGTTTATTTCGAGTACCAGGGAATAGTGTCCGGCAACAGATTTTAAGGGATGCTCTCAATAATGGAGCTGATATTGACTTGGAGTCAGGGGAGTTTCACTCAAATGATGTTGCCACCTTGTTGAAGATGTTTCTAGGAGAGTTACCGGAGCCCCTGCTGACACATAAACATTTCCATGCACACCTCAAAATTGCTGGTGAGTATAGAAATTGAGAAGTGTATATAAATACATTTCTTTCAATTTAGTAGAGTCCTTTGGAATTTTCTGTTGCTTAACCCACAGCAGTACTTCTACTAATATTGATTAAAACTTTATGTTATTTTGGATTTTTTTTTTGGGTACGCGTAAGTACTGGCCAATTAAGTGTGACTTAGTCAAATATTTTTCCTTCTTAATAAGCTTTTTAAAAAAATTTTATTGTGCTGAAAGTTTACAGAGCAAATTGGTTTCTCATTCAGACATTTATACACAAATTGTTTTGTGACATTGGTTGCAATTTCCACGCTGTGTCAGCGTTCTTCTCCTTTCCCTTTCCACCCTGGGTTCCTATTTGTCCAGTTTTCCTGTCGCTTCCTGCCTACTCGTCTTTGGTTTTGGGCAGGTGTTGCCCATTTGGTCTCATATACTTGATTGAACTAAGAACCACATTCTCATATGTGTGTTACTGTTTTTTAGGTCTGTCTAATCTTTTTTTTTTTTTTTTTAATCTTTGGCTGAAAGGTGGACTTTGGGAGTGGCTTCAGTTCTGAGTTAGCAGGGTGTCCCGGGGCCACAGTCTCAGGGGCTCCTCTAGTCTCTGTCAGACCAGTAAATCTGGTCTTTATTTTTGTGAATTTGAATTTTGTTGTACTTTTTTTCTCATGCTCTGTCTGGGACCCTCTACTGTGATCTCTGTCAGAGTGGTTGGTGGTGATAGCCAGGCGCCATCTAGTTTTTCTGGTCTCAGACTGGTGGAGGCTGTGGTTCATGTGGGCCATTAGTCCACTGGATTAATATTTTCCTTGTGTCTTTGGTTTTCTTCATTTTCCTTTGCTCCGGATGGGATGGGACCAATAGATGTATCATAGATGGCCACTCGCAAGCTTTTAAGAACCCAGACGCCACTCACCAAAGTAGCACGTAAAACATTTTCTTTATGAACTATGGTATGTCATTTGACCTAGATGTCCCTCGAGACCATGGCCCCCAGCCCTCAGCCCAGTTACTCAGTCCCTCAAGGTGTTTGGATGTGTCTAGGAAACGTCTATGACTTTGCCTTTGTCGAGTTGTGCTAACTTCCCCTGTATTGTTTTTGTCTCCCTTCACCAAAGTTAACACTTGTCTGCTATCCTGTGTTTTCCCCTCCCTTGTAACCATCAAAGATTGTTTTTTTTTTTCTGTGTGTAAACGGTTTCTTGGGTTTTTATAATAATGGTCTCATACAATATTTGTCCTTTTGTGATTGACTTATTTCACTCAGCCTAATGCCCTCCAGGGAATCCCTGGTGGTGTAGTGGTTAAGTGCTATGGCTGCTAACCAAAAGGTCGGCAGTTCGAATCCACCAGGCGCTCCTCGGAAATTCTATGGGACAGTTCTACTCTGTCCTATGGGGTTGCTATGAGTCGGAATCGACTTGACGGCAACAGGTTTGGTTTTTTTGGTTTTAATGCCCTCTAGATTCATCCATGTCATGAGATGTTTCGCCAGTCATCATTGTTCTTTATCGTAGTATTCCATTGTGTGTATGTACCATTATTCGTTTATCCATTCATCTGTTGATGGGCACTTAGGTTAAATAAGCTTCTTTGAAGTTAAGGTCTCTGTTTTATTTATTTTTGTATTCCTGATGGAGCCTAAAATAATGCTTTGAGTATTGTAGTTGCTCAATAAATGTGTGCTGTTCATTGGATTGATACACATACATGAGACGGTTACAAGTTTGTCATGTTAGCCTTGGTTTGGGACTATTGCCAAGTATTACCATGTGTCAGTTGAGTTCGTTCATCTCTACTTTTGGAAATTAGATTTTTTTTTTCTTTTTTAACTGTTTCAACGTTTTTTACATGTACAATTCAATTCCATTAATTACGTTCATCGTCTTGTGCAACCATTATCACTTTCTGTTTGCAAACTGAGAATTTGTTTTTTAAAAATAATTTTTATTTGTTTTCTGAACACAGGGCTCAAAATCAAAAGGTTCAAAAGAATATACAGTGAAAAGTTTCCCTTCCAACCCTGTTTCCCAGCACTAAGTTCTCCTTCCCAGAGACAACCAATGTTATTGGTTTCTAATACATTCTTCCATGGAATTTTATGTACTTAGAAACAGGTACTTATCTGTATTCCTTTTCCCCCTTTTTTTTATGTAATGGTAGGGCATTATTATATGCATGGCTTTGTGGTTTGCTTTTTTTTACTTAATGTATCTTGGTGATTGTTCCATTTTTCAGCTCAAATAGTTACCTCATTGTCTTTTATGCCTATATGGCAGGGAATTCACTCTTAAATTATACAACTGTTGTGCTGCTTTAGGCTCTAAGTACACACAGCGTCAGAATCCATACTGCTTTTACTTAGTTGTCTGCTCTTGAGCATTTCCTTTCCTCTTCCTTTTCATTTTAGGAAAAAAATATACAGTTTTTTTCTTTTGAAAACTTTTTATTGACTTGAAACAAAATAACAAAAAAAACCAACTAGCTTTGAATGCTAAAATCTAGTAAAATCAGACTTTTTAGCACTTGGAATAGCAATCCAGATGATATGAATGAGTAAATGTTGCTAGAATGTGATATAATTTTACTATTATTTTTGGGAAAAATTAAGTTGTTAGATCTTTGTTTGGAACAAGTTTGGACAATACTGATAAAGTGTTTTTATAAATGCTGACGTGGCAAATTCTCGCTCTGTTTACTTTCATGTCGAGCTCATTCCATGCAGTATTTGAACTCCTCCCTTCTCTCACCTTGTGATTCACTGTACTTTGAGATCATATTGAGGTGGGGCACAGTTGTGGCATTTGATTTTCCATTCTGATATCTGGGAGGAATTTTTGTTTTCAATTTCATATTAACAGGGAACATTTTCTAGAACTATCACCTGACTTGCCTAAACCTGGAACTGTTATTGAGGTTAATCAGCTTAGACAGCACACTGTCATCATTTTCAGGTTTATATAAAATTATACACAAATGTTTATTAGTGTCCTTTGAAATTCGGATTACCCAGAAACTGTTTTTACTGATAACCTGTATAGCCTGTTAGGTGAGAAACAGTAATTCTGGCTTTAGGGGCTGCCTGGAACCATCCTGTTATCAGGGCATGATTCATTGTCATTTTTCTTTCAGCAGTAAAATATTCGGGTGAGAAAAGTGTAGAGGGTGGCATTATTAAGGTAAAAAAGGTCATTAGTATTGTGTTTCTAAAGCAAAGCATCACCCTTATCTTAAATAACGTGTGGTAAAGTCAGATGTGGATATGTAAATCATAGCCAGTTCAGGGAATCTAGTCCACGTGTTAGAAATGCATGGCTTTTTGACTTTTTTCATTTTATGTATAGAATATAACTCACATATCATAAAATTTACGATTTTAAAGTGTACGTTTCTGTGGTTTTTAGTATGCAGCTGTCCCCTGGTATCCATGGGGGATTGGTTCCAGGACCCTGTGGATACCAAACTCTGTGGATGCTCAAGTGCCTTATATAAAATGGCGTAGTATTTGCATATAACCTACGCACATCCTCCCATATAACCTACGCACATCCTCCCGTATATTTTAAATCTCTAGGTTACTTATGGAACCCCTGGTAGCGTAGTGGTTATGTATGATGGCTGCTAACCAAAAGGTCAGCAGTTTGAATCCACCAGATGCTCCTAGGAAACTATGGGGCAGTTCTACCCTGTCCTATAGGGTCGATATGAGTCAGAATAGACCTAGGGCAGTGGGTTTAGGTTACCTGTAATACCTAATATAATGTAAATGCCATGTAAATAGTTGTTAATGCTTACACTTAACACTTGATGCTGTCTCAGTCTTTGCAAGCATTTTTGCCATGAATTTCAGCTTTTTTCTACTTTATTGTGAGTGCTGGATTTATTCTTACCGACCTTACCCTTATGGCCCACTTTGTCAAGCAACATGCCACTTTTCAAAAGATCTCAGATTTTTATTTTCTCCTTTGAGGGGTTGCTTTGACCATGTAATTGCTTTTTAGGAGCCATTTTCTCACAGAAACAAAGGGTGCACACAACACAAGTAGCAAACAAACAGAATTGAGGCGAACAGTACCCAGACAAGTGCTGGAGATGTACTGAGGATCTCTGAAATGGCGGGAGGCTACAGCAGGGGTTGGCTACATCTCCTGGATTCTGTGTAGTGCCAGACCCACAGCAAATTGAAGTTTTGCTTTTTAGAACATTCCCCCCCACCGCCCAAATAATTTCCATCCGTGCTTGGTTGAATCCACAGGTGCGGAACTGAGGATATGAAGGGCCGACTGTATTCACAGGATTGTGCAACGATCATCACTATCTAATTCCAGAACATTCATCACCTCAAAAAGAAATCTCTTACACATTAGCAGTCCCTCCTCATTTCTTCCTACCCCAACCCCCTGGCAACCATTAATCTACTTTCTGGCTCTATGGATTTGCCTGATTTAGATATTTAACATAAATGGTATCGTACAATATATGGTCTTTTGTGTCTGACTTCTTTAACTTAGCATGATTTCAAGGTTCATCCACATTGTAGTATGTATCAGTACTTCATCCCTTTTTATGGTGGAATAACATTGCATTGTGTAAATATACCACATTTTGTTTATCCATTTATCAGTAGATGAACGTTTGAGTTGTTCCCACTTTTTGGCTCTTGTGAGTAATGCCGCTGTGAATGTTTGAGTGCAAGTTTTTGTGTGGATATGTTTTCGTCTTTCTTGGATGTATACCTAGGAGTAGAATTGCTGGATCATATGGGAACTGTATGTTTACATTTTTGAGGAACTGCCAGGCTATTTTCCATAGAAGCTGCACCATTTTACGTTCCCACCAGTCATGTAGGAGGGTTCAATTTTCTCCATATTTTCATTCTCTCCACCACTTGTTATTTTCAGTTTTTTTTTTTTTTAAGTTACAGCCATCCTAGTGGTTGTGAAGAGCCCTGGTGGCACAGTGGTTAAGAGCTCTGCTGCTGACCAAAAGGTTGACAGTTCGAATCTACCAGCCGCTCCTTGAAAACCCTGTGGTGCAGTTCTGCTCTGTCCTGTAGGGCTGCTGTGAGTTGGAATTGACTCCACTGCAGCGGGTTTGTTTTTTTTTAATGGTTGCGAAGTGGTATCGTTGTGGTTTGGATTTACATTCCTCTACTGACTAATGATGTTGGACATCTTTTCATGTGCTTATTGGCCATTTGTTTAGTTTCTTTGGAGAAATGTCTGTTTAAAACCTTTGTACGTTTATAAATTGAGTTATTTTTGTCTTTTAATTTTTGAATTGTGTTGACGTTGTTTTGCTATAATCTTCAATTTTATGTTTTTTCTTTTTCTGATGGGAGCTGAGGGGAGGATAATAGTAGGCACATTGATTTTTTTTCTTTTCCCCTAGTTATTTTCTTCCTCCTTTGCAATAACTGCTTTTGTTCTCAAGATTTGATGCAGTTTGATGATAAAGGCAATAAGACCAATATACCGGATAAGGAGCGGCAAATTGAGGCTCTTCAGTTGCTCTTCCTCATTCTCCCTCCACCTAATCGTAACTTGCTGAAGTTATTGCTTGATCTCCTGTACCAGACAGCAAAGAAACAAGACAAGAATAAGATGTCTGCCTATAACCTTGCTCTTATGTTTGCACCCCATGTCCTGTGGCCAAAAAATGTGAGTATTGAGAGAGACTAAGGGAAGAGTAAAGACTACTTGGCTTTCTTGGGCTGGGCCTCATCCTGTGGCCACACCTTGGTGAGGTTATCAAGGGTCCAAGGTCTAGTGTTTAGCTTTATGAGGTTAGGAACTTATTTATTAGTTCATTCAAGAGTCATCAAACCCGAGAGGGCCAATTCTTATTAACTTCACTTGTAAGCTAGTCCTATAAGCTGAATGGCAACTTATTAGTGGAAACTCTTAGTGAAGAACTATGGCTACTAACTAAACAAAATACTCATTTTGGCTGGTTAATGTGCATTCCTTCTTAATTGGAAAGCCTTCCTAGAAAATCAAATTAATTTCTGAAAATCGTGTGGCAAGTGTAAATTCAGAATAGAGAGAGCTTTATAATAAGATGACTCAGAGTAATCCTGCTTTGTCCTAACTTTTGTATTTCCAACAGATATAGTCTTTTTGGATAAAGTTGAATGTGTTTCTTATTACTAAGACCATGGTCTACTTAGGGACTTACACAAGAAATAAAGTCCCTTGAACTAATTCTTGATCTGGAGGCACGTAACTTCATATTCCTGCCCATTCATAATACAGGTTTTACTGTATGATAGAACTGGGAGCCAGGGTTCCTGGGTTGGAAGCTACAAGCCAGTTATGTGACCTGTGCCCTTTACTCTTTCTGCTTAGGCTCCTCCTCTATAAACTGGGCATAATAGTACCTTTACTACTTATTTCACAAAGTTGGGAAGATAATTGAAATAGGTTATGGTGACTTCTACAGATTTTTGAGATCGTAAGAAACGAGAAAAGGAAGATAAAGGAGAGAGAGGCTGTGTGGAACAATTTACCTAACAAGTAGCTAGGGAAAAAAGAATATAAAGTTCTAGGCCAGGGGTGAGAGCCTCTGGCCAAAGAAAGGCAGGTGGGGGAAGAGAGGACACATTGACACTTGTCCATATTAAGGAGATCAAGCCTCCTAATGAAGGTATTTTAGAACCAGCTAACCAAGACATGGAAAAGGAGTGAGTAAACTGTGGCTACAAAAAGAAGCATTTAAGGGGCTTTGGTAAAAGCAGATAGATAACAAAGATAATGCTGAGGAAGAGAGCTTTGGGATAGTAGAGATACTGTAACCCGTTGCTGTCAAGTGGATTCAGACTCATACTGACCCTCTAGGACAGAGTAGAACTGCTCCACAGGGTTTCCAAGGAGCGCCTGGTGGATTTGAACTGCCAACCTTTTGGTTTGCAGCTGAACTCTTAATCACTGCCACCAGGGTTTCCAGAGTTACTGTAGTGCTTCAAAAGGAGGCAGGAGAAAGAAGGGAATCAGTGAAAATTTGACCAGGGTTTTTAGAAAAAGATGTTACCTTTGGTATCAGTTGGTACCAGTAATTCTCTTTCGTCTTTGGAGATCTTTGGAGAAAAGTGAGTTATCTGAGGAGATAATGTCTTGTTGGCTCGAACAGATTCTGTTCTTCCTGCCTGTTTCGAATCCGAAACTAGATCTTATTTAGTAGCTTTGCTTGCATGTCCAATTTTCAAGCAGAATTAGTAAATGAAGATTGGTTCTTAAGGATTTCCTGGTCACTCCAGGGATACATGCTCTTCCTAGATTATGTCATATCCTGTGGAAACCTGTTAAACTGAAAAGCCTTTCCAGAATTAAAAGTTCTATTAAAGGCACCTTTGTTAGGGATATAAACTATTACACATTTTGAAAGAATAAGCCTATTGTTAAGTAAATGAAATATCTGCCTTCTACTGCCCAGCTCTTAATGCTGCCTCCCTTTTTTTTCCATTTCTCCTCCTCTGAATAGGTCACTGCAAATGACCTTCAAGAGAACATCACAAAGTTAAACAATGGGATGGCTTTTATGATTAAACACTCGCAGAAACTTTTTAAGGTAAGTAAGGTGTGGGATTTGGGTAGTAACAGAACAAGGAAGATGGAGCAAGGCGAGGTCCTAAGCAGGGCTGTGAAGATAACTAGATAACAAAGGGGCTGACTGGGACTTTAAATAGGTTGGGCAGTGCCAAAACCCAGGAAGAACAACCAAGGTGGGGAAGAATAGGAAGGAACCTTGAGACTGAGTAGGGCTCTGCCCTCTGTAAATTGGCTCTACACTCTGAGTCATCCTTCCTTTTTCTTGAAAGGCAGCACCTTTTGGCAGCTGAGTAGTTTTATCAGCCTGCTTCCTACCAGAAGAATTTTGAGGATCTGATGGTCTCTTCATTTTGTATTCTTGTCCCTTTCAGTCCAAACTGGCAGTGTTTTTGGTGAAATAATTTCCTCAAGAACTCTCTGGGTCTTCTGTGGATTTCAGTAGGATTCACTCCATTAGATAAAAGCCACATATATAGATCTTTTGAAAATAAACCCTTTTCTGCCTCGGCCTCTTGCTGAGATGGCTGTGATGCCGGTTGCCATCAAGTTGGCTCCGACTCATGGTGACCCTGCGTACAACAGAATGAAATTTGCTCGAGTCCATTGTTGAGGCCGCTGTGTATTTCGACTGCCTTCCAACCTAGGGGGCTCATCTTTCAGCACTATATTGAACAGTATTATGTTGTGTTCTTTGAGGTTTTCATTGGCTAATTTTTTAAAATAGTTCTGTCTTACTCTAGAAGCTCCGCTGAAACCTGTCCACCATGGGTGACCCTGCTGATATTTGAAATACCAGTGACACAGCCTTTAGCATCATAATGACATCCATGCCACCATGGTATGGCAAACTGACAAATGGGGTGGTGGGGATGGCTGTGAGGCACACTCTCAGCTTCTTCAAAGGGTCCTTTGTGTGACTGAATACTCTGACCTTTTGGTCTTTCTAAGGTTTTAGCAGAAGTTGTACAGCCACATCCTTGGCCTTTTCTTTAGAGCATGTTTTCCTGACAGTGAATCTCTTAATTTTATCATCTTTTGCCATCTGTAGAGGCGGAAAATTTTCACACCATCCAGCCTTGATTCTTTTTTGCTTAACATTTCTTCCCGCACTTTATTTTTTTCCTGTTGCATCATAGAGGCTTGATTCTTCAAGCCCAGCAGGAGAGTCTTTCTAGTATGTGCTGGCAAAACAGAACTATGTATATATGTATGTATCATAACCTAATCTGAGTTGTGACATTGCATCACCTTGATATGTAATATAACCTAATCACAAGAGTGACATTCAGTCACCAATATTCTGTTGGTTAGTCACAAGTCCCATTCACACTCAAGCCTCAAGCTGGAGGGGATTATACAGGATGTGAACATGGGAGTTACCTTAGGACCTAGAAAGCGATCTAGAGTCCAGAGTTTAGAAATGAAAGATCAGAATCTTTGGCTTAATAGGTTGGAAAACAAAGGGTCAGAGATGCATTAAGAGCCAAGTTGCCCAGGCCAAAGATTCTGGTCAATAAGAGGTCAGAATCTAGTAAGTGAATTGGTCACCAGAAGAAAGGATGGTTTTTAATGATAAGCAAAGAGCTTGCAGACCAGAGTTCTTGTATATTTCCTGTTTAAGGGAAGAACTAGTTCCAAAGCGTGGATTTATAAGTAGAGAAGAGCTGTGGGTATGGAAAGTAAAGCAGTACCTGGCAGTAGTTGTGAATCAAAATGAGGGATTCTTAGGGGCAATTCCTAATAGGCAGTTCCTTCACTTGAGTGCTGTTATTACCATTGATTTAGGGTTAACTTTTCATAGCCACCAACCACAAGTTAAAAGAGAGGTGGGATCTCAGAGATCAATCAATCAGCAGTATTCCGTTTTACGGTTTCACATCACAATTTCTAAGCTTTCCACCTTCTGATCTACGAGTGGAGGCCTTTCTCCCTTGCCCGTTGCTCAGTATACACAATTCAAGTATTCAGTGGTGTTGTGCTTCATTTGTGTATTCTCTCCTTGAGAGTACAGCTCATACAGACCTTGGAGATAAAACACAAGTGTAATCTCCTATATGTATTTCAGCTTGGTACAAGTTCTAGTTATTAGACTGTATCAAACATTCTCTATTTTTACTTTTTCTGTCTCTTCTATAGATTTCATCTTTTAGCACCTCACCTTGGGATTTTGATTCTTGCTTCTACCGTTTCTTTGTTTTCAGGCTACATTGAATACTCTGAGCCTCCGTTGATCCCTAAGGGAGAGAGAAACTTTTTTCTGGAGACTTTTTTTGGCCTCCAGTCTCATCTCTTTGGATTTGGGCCCTAACCATTGTCCTTGTGGCCACCTGTTTCACCACTTTAGCGGATTTAATTCTTCTCTGAGCTCTTCCCTGATCAGAAGTAGTCGATCGTTCTAAGTGCTGTATCACTTATTTCAGGTTCCTGTTTTACCCTAGATTTGTCCTTCCTGTGCTTTTTTGGAACCTTCTTCTTCTTGTTCTCAGGGCTTCTTTGGGTAGACTTTTTACCTGAATTCTCAGATTCTGTGTTGGCTTATCTGTTTTTTTTTTTCCCCCTGCACTACCGTTTTTCCTAAAATTCCCCTTAATTCTTTATAGTCCTCTACTATTATCAGCTAACTCACTAACCCATCTAACTCACTCTGTTTTTATCTCTTCCCCAGCATGAGTCAGCATATCCTTTCCTTGGGATTTATATAAAAAATAGTTAAGGCCAATTCCCATACAATTTGGAAAATCCTTTTGTTGTTTTCCCTTTGAATTGTAAAATACGCAAGACCCTCAGATTTTCATTTAAACCCATTTGTCTCTGGCTCTCTTTGTGGATATCCTTTCAGTTCATGGTGTGTTTTTGGCCAGTGGCTTGTATGTGTTTAATGTAGTTTATAGAAGAGGTGGCATGAGTTCTGTCATATTCTTGTCTGGAGAAAATTTCTTTTGGTACTGAGCTCTGCTGTATAGTTTTCTAAGTTAAAAGTTAAACTATAGCTATTGTAATATCTTTATCACAGGATACTTTTTAAAACTTATTGTGAAAATTTTCAAATTAGATAAAAATTGAAAGAGCACAATAGTGAACACTGATATAATTCACTCTCAGATTCAACAAATGTTATCATTTTGCCATGTTTACTTTATCTCTTTATATACATTCATACTTTTTTTTTGCTGAACCATTGAAAGTAAGTTGTAGATATCACGATACTTCACCCCTAAATATTTAAGCATTCATCTCCTATGAATAAGGATATTCTTCTAATAGTCACAGTACCATGATCACAAATAACAAAATCAACAAGAATTTAATATAATCTACCACGCAGTGCTCTCTAGATTTCCTGAACTGTCCCAAGAAGGCCTTTTATAGCGCTTCTTCTTCGTATAAGCTAATCAAGGTTTACGTGCTACTTTGGATGCTTGGTCTGGAACAGTTTTGCGTCTGGAACAATCATGCTTTTTCCTGTGCCGCTGATTTTTTGAAACTTTCAGGCCAAATGTGTTGTAGGGTGTCCCACGTTCTGAATTAGTCTTACCGTTTTCTCAAGGTCATTTATCTTGTTCCTCTGTCCCCTCTCGTGTAGTTTCTGTAAAGGAGAAGTTAAGTCTGGAGGCTCAATTCAGGTCAAGCATTTTGGGCAAAGGTAATTCACAGGTGATGTTTGTGTGCGTCACAGTGTAGCACACTGTGTCGGCACAGAGAACGTCAGATTGTCCCTGTTCTCAGGGATGCTCGTTTTGCCAACTGCCAGATTTCTCCATTATAAAGGTACCTTTTTCTCTTCACAATTAATAAATAGCCTGGAGGGCAATTACCTAATGTAATGGCTTTAGCATCCATGGAAATCCTGTTAGGAATCAATCATGACGTTGGGCATTGCAAAATAATGATTTTTTAAAAAATTCTGTCATTTAATCTTTATTAGGTGACATTGAGAATAGCTTTCCTCTTCTGTCTCTTTTTTATGAGTGGCACTGTAGACTCATGGATTTTTATTTATTCAAAAGGCTAGTCAATTTCACATATTAATTTTGGTATTCAAATTGTCCCAAATTTGGCCAGTGATAGCCCCTGCAAGCTGGCTAGTGTATCTTTTTGACAAGACTTCATTAGTCATAGAGTGCTTCTTTTCTTTCTGGCATAAGACGTCCCCAGCTCACTTTGTACTTGCTTAACCCTAGAACTGGAATCAGTTATTTTCCTCCAAGGAGCCCTGGTTTCTTTGAGTGACATTAGGTGTACTCATTCCTACTGAGGTGTTATTTCTCCTAGGCTCTTTCAGGGCAAGGAAGTAGATTAAAAAAAAAAAAAACCCATTAGTTCATGTTAATATTTCCAATTTGGATTTAACATTACGGGGCTTTTTCTTGACTTCTTTTACTTTATATTTGTATCTCTTTTTTTTTTTTCTTATACTGAAGATTACAGATTTTAATAGCATTTATATATATTATTTGCTTTATCCTACAATATACGTAAATTAGTTTCAAAATGATACAACTGTCACCACTAAGAGTAAACCTACATAAACCTATTGACTGAAGCTTAAAATTTCCCTGCAGTTCCTTTTCCCTTGAATATATCCCTTTGCTATGATTTACTCACCCTATATTTGTGAAAGGAAACCCTGGTGGCGTAGTGGTTAAATGCTACGGCTGCTAACCAAAAGGTCAGCAGTTCAGATCTATCAGATGCTCCTTGGAAACTCTATGGGGCAGTTCTACTCTGTCCTATAGGGTCACTAAGAGTCAGAATCGACTCGATGACAGTAGGTTTATATTTGTGAAAGGAAACCCTGGTGGTGTAGTGGTTAAGTGCTATGGGTGCTAACCAAGAGGTTGGCAGTTTGAATCCACCAGGTGCTCCTTAAGAAACTCTATGGGGCAGCTCTCCTGCATCCTGTAGGGTTGCTGTGAGTCGGAATGGACTCAACGGTGAGTTTTTTTTATTTGTGAAGGAGTCCTTGGGTGATGTAAATGGTTAACATGCAGTAACGCCCAGAGGAATGTTCTCCTTAGAACAATTGATTATGCGAGATTAAAAGGGCCACATTTGCCCAAAAGCAAAAACGAGAAGGCAGGAAGGGATAGAAAATCAGGACGAAAGGAAATGGGGAATCTAGTGGGGAGAGTGGAATGAAACCAATGTAATGGAACACTTTATGCACAAACTGTTGAATAGGAAACGAATTTGCTCTGTGTGCTTTCACCTAATGCACGATAAAATAAATAAATAAATGGTTAACATGCTTGGCTGCTAACCGAAAGGGTGGAGGTTTGAGTCCACCCAGAGGCACTTTTGAAGAAAGGCCTGGCAATCTACTTCTGAAAAATCAATCAGCTATTGAAAACTCTGTGTAGCACAGTTCTATTCTGACACTCATGGGGTTGCCATGAGTCAGAATCAGTTTGACGGCAGCTGGTTAACTGATTATAAGAGTCCTTGGGGTGGTTTTGTCACATATAAACATTACCACAAATATCTCTATTTTTGTTCCTGGCTTGTTTGAGTATCCAAACCAAACCTGTTGCTGTGGAGTTGATTCCGACTCGTATCAACCCTATAGGACAGAGTAGAGCTGCCCCTTAGGGTTTCCAGGGAGCAGAGGTGTCTTTTCACAAATAGTTTTTTTGTTCTTTTTTCTGTGATTTGCTAAGATCTTTTTGGTGGTAAGAATGAGGAAGCTATGGAATAAGGCATTTTGAGGATCTTTTGTTTTTCCAAAGTAATTTACCAGTAAAATCATTTGAGAACCACTGTTCTTGCAGTCTGGAATTTTAGGTACTACTAACTTTTGGGTCTTGGTTTTCTTTTATGTCTTGTCCAGGCTCCTGCTTACATTCGGGAATGTGCCAGGTTGCACTATTTGGGCTCCAGAACTCAAGCATCAAAGGTAAGAAAAGGAAATTGCTCTCAGCCCAAACAATGAAACAGTTCATTAAAATTAGTAAAGTTTTAAAACCAAGTATGAAATTAAAGTAAATCCATGTAGTTATAGCTCAAAATTATCTAGTCATTTGAGATAAGGAAGGAGAGTGAGAAGAAGAAAGTTATATGTTGAAATCAAAATGCCTCTTTGCACAGTATTGTTGTCTGCTTTCAGAGGTGTTCCACTGGTGAGTGGGATCTTCTGTGTGTGAGTGATGGCATAGACTGTAGATTTCAGGGTTTTCCATAAAGGCTTTATGTATTCTTTGTTTATTTTTATTGTGCTTTAGGTGAAAGTTTACAGCTCAAGTTAGTTTCTCATACAAAAATGTATACATATATTGTTATGTGACCCTAGTTGCTATCCCTATAATGTAATAGCACGCTCCCCCTCCCCACCCCAGGTTTCCAGTGTTCATTCACCTAGCTCCTATCCCTTTCTGCCTTCTCATCCCACCTCTGGACGGGAGCTGCCCATTTAATCTCCTGTATCTTCTTGAACTAAGAAGCACACTCGTCATGAGTATTATTTTATGTCTTATAGTGCAATCTAATCTGTGTCTGAAGACTTGGTTTCAGGAATGGTTTTAGTTCTGGTTTAACAGAGAGTTCAGAGGCCATGTCCTCTGAGGTTCCTTTAGTCTGAGTCAGACTATTAAGTCTGGTGTTTTTACGTGAATCTGAATTCTGCACCACGCTTTTAGCCTGCTCCATCCGGGACTCTGTTGTGTTCCTTGTCAGGGCCGTCATTGGTCATAGCCAGGCATCATCCAGTTTTTCTAGTCTCAGGCTGATGTAGTCTCTGGTTTATGTGGCCCTTTTTGTCTCTTGGGTTAATATTTTCCTTGTGTCTTTGGTATTCTTCATTTTCCTTTACTCTAGATGGGCTGGGACCAGTTGATACGTCTTAGATGGCCGCTTGCTAGTTTTTAAGACCCCAGTCACCACTTAACAAAATGGGATGCACAACATTTTCTTAATAAATTTTCTAATGGCGATTGATCTAGTTGTCCCCTGAACTCATGGTTCCAAAACCCCCGTCCCTGCTACTCTGGCCTTCAAAGTGTTCGGTTGTATTCAGGAAGCTTCTTTGCTTTTGGTTTAATGCAGTTGTGCTGATCTCCCCTGTATTGTGTGTAGCCCTCCCCTTCACCTAAGATAATACTTTTCTACTATCTAGTTAGTGAATTCTCCTCTCCCTTCCTTCCCACCCTCTTAGCCATCAAAGAATGTTTTCTTCTGTTTTTAAACTTTTTCTTGAGTTCTTATAATAGTAGTCTCATATAACATTTGTCCTTTTGCGACTAATTTCACTCAGTATAATGCCTTCCAGATTCATCCATGTTGTGAGATGTTACACGGATTCATCATTGTTCTTTATTGCTGCATAGTATTCCATTGTGTGAATATACCATAATTTGTTTATCCATTTGTCTGTTGATGGGCACCGAGGTTGTTTCAGTCTTTTTGCTATTGTGAACAGTGCTGCATTGAACATGGGTGTGCATGTATCTATTTGTGTGATGGCTCTTATTTCTCTAGGATATATTCCAAGGAGTGGGATTGCTGGATCATGTGGTAGCTCTACTTCTAGCTTTTTAAGTAAGCACCAAATCAAATTCCAAAGTGATCGTACCGTTTTACGTTCCCGGCAGCAGTGTATAAGTGTTCCAGTCTCCCCACAACCTCTCCAACATTTATTATTTTGTGTTTTTTGGATTAATGTTTGCCTTGTTGGGGTGAGATGGACTCTCATTGTAGTTTTGATTTGCATTTCTCTAATGGCTAATGATAGTGATCATTTCGTCACGTACCTGTTAGCCGCCTGAATGTCTTCTTTGGTCAAGTGCCCGTTCATATCCTTTGCTCATTTCTTAATTGGGTTATTTGTCTTTTTGTTGTTGAAGTTTTGCAGTATCTTATAGATTTTGGAGATTAGACCCTTATTGGATATGTTGTAGCCAAAATTTTTTTCCCAGTCTATAGGTTGCCTTTGTACTTTTTTGGTGCAATCTTTTGATAAGCATAAGTGTTTGATTTTTAGGAGGTTCCAGTTATCTAGTTTCTTTTCTGGTGTTAGTTATGTTTTATATTCTGTTTATGCCATGTAACAGGGCTTCTACTGTTGTCGCTATTTTTTCTTCCATGATCTTTATAGTTTTAGATTTTATGTTTAGGTCTTTGATCCGTTTTGAGTTCGTTTTTGTGCATGGTGTGAGGTCGGGGTCTTGTTTTATATTTTGCAGGTGGATATCCAGTTATGCCGGCAGCATTTGTTAAAGAGAATGTCTTTTCCCCATTTAATGGACTTTGGGCCTTTGTCAAATATCAGCTGCTCATAGGTGAATGAATTTATGTCTGGATTCTCAATTCTGTTCCATTGGCCTATGTATCTGTTGTTGTACCAGTACCAGGCTGTTTTGACTACCATAGCAGTATAATAGGTTCTAAAATCAGGTTCTCAAATCCCCCACATGTCTGTCAGTTTGTCGTACTGTCGGGCTTATGTGTTGCTGTGATGTTGGAAGCTATGCCAGTGGTATTCACATATCAGCAGGGTCACTCATGGTGGATAGGTTTCAGCTGAGCTTCCAGACTAAGACTAGGAAGAAGGATCCAACAGTCTACTTCTGAAAAGAATTAGCGAGTGAAAACCTTATGAATAGCAGTGGAATATTGTCTGATATAGTGCCAAAAGATGAGCCCCTCTGGTTGGAAGACACACAAAATATGACTGGGGAAGAGCTGCCTCCTCAAAGTAGAATCAACCTTAATGACATGGATACAGTCAAGCTTTCAGGACCTCATTGCTGATGTGGCACAACTCAAAATGAGAAGAAACAGCTGTAAACATCCATTAATAATTGGAACGTGGAATGTATGAAGTATGAATCTAGGAAAATTGGAAATTTTCAAAAATGAAATGGAACGTATACATATCCTAGGCATTAGGGAGCTGAAATGGACTGGTATTGGTACTTTGATGTGGACAATCATATGGTCTGCTATGTCGGGAATGAAAACTTGAAGAGGAATGGCATTGCATTCATCATCAAAAAGAATATATCAAGATCTATCCTGAAGTACAATGCTGTCAGTGATAGGATAATATCCATACGCCTATAAGGAAGACCAGTTAATATGACTATTTACACACCAACTACTAAGGCCAAAGTTGAAGAAATTGAAGATTTTTACCAGCTTCTGCAGTCTGAAATTGATTGAACATGCAGTCTGGGTGCATTGATAATTACTGGTGATTGGAATGCAAAAGTTGGAAACAAAGAAGAAGGATTGTAAGTTGGAAAATATGGCCTCAGTGATAGTAACAGTGCCTGAGGTCGCATGATACAGTTTTGTGAGACCAACAACTTCTTCATTGCAGATACCAGTTTTCAACAACATAAGCAGTGGCTATTCACATGGATCTCGCCAGATGGAGTACATAGGAATCAAATTGACTATTTGTGGAAAGAGATGATGGAAAAGCTCAATATCATCATCAGTCAGAACAAGGCCAGGGGCCGACTGCAGATCAGAACATCAATTACTTATTTGCAAGTTCAGGTCGAAACTGAAGAAAGTTAGAACAAGTCCATGAGAGCCAAAGTACGATCTTGAGTATATCCCACCTGAATTTAGAGACCATCTCAAGAATGGATTTGATGTGTTGAAAACTAATGACCAAAGACCAGATGAGTTGTAGAATGACATCAAGGACATCATACATTAAGAAAGCAGGAGGTCATTAAAAAGACAGGAAAGAAAGAAAAGACCTAAACGGATGTTGGAAGAGACTCTGAAATGTGCTCTTGAACATCGAGTAGCTAAAGCAAAAGGAAAAAAATGATGAAGTAAAAGAGTTGAACAGAAGATTTCAAAGGGAGGCTCAAGAAGACAAAGTATTATGATGACATGTACAAAGACCTGGAGATAGAAAACCAAAAGGGAAGAATATGCTCAGCATTTCTCAAGCTGAAAGAACTGAAGAAAAAATTCAGGCCTTGAGCAGCAATACTGAAGGATTCTACTGGGAAAGTATTAAATGGTGGAGGAAGCATCAAAAGAAGATGGAAGGAAAACACAGAGTCACTGTGCCAAAAAGAATTGGTCAATGTACAGACATTTCAGGAGGTAACATATAATCAAGAACCGATAGTACTGAAGGAAGAAGTCTAAGCTGCACTGAAGGCATTGACAAAAAACAAGGCTCTGAGAATTGACAGAATACCAATTGAGATGTTTCAACAAACGGATGCAGTGCTGTAAGTGCTTACTTGTCTATGCCAAGAAATATGGAAGACAGCTACCTGGCCAACTGACTGGAAGAGATCCATATTTATACCTATTGCCAAGAAAGGTGATCCAACCGAATGTGGAAATTATTGAACAATATCATTAATATCACATGCAAGCAATATTTTGCTGAAGATCATTCAAAAGTGGCTGCAGCAGTATACCCACAGTGAACTGCCAGAAACTCAAGCTGAATTTAGAAGAGGATGTGGAATTAGGGATATCATTGCTGATGTCAGATGGATCCTGGCTGAAAGCAGAGACTACCAGAAAGATGTTTACCAGTGTTTTATTGACTATGCTAAGTCATTAGACTGTGTGGATCGTAACAGATTTTATAGATAACATTGTGGAGAAGGGGAATCCAGAACACTTAATTGTGCTCATAAGGAATCTACACGGATCAAGAGGCAGTCGTTTGAACAGAACGAGGCGATACTGCATGGTTCACAGTCAGGAAAGGTGTTTGTCGGGGTTGTACCTTTTCACCATAGATATTCAATCTGTATGCTGAGCAAATAATCTGAGAAGCTGGACTATACGAAGAAGAATGGGGCATCAGGATTGGAGGAAGACTCATTAACAGCCTGTGTCATGCAGATGACACAACCTTTCTTGCTGAAAATGAAGAAAACTTGAAGCATTTGCTGATGAAGCTCAAAGCCTGCATCCTTCCATATGGATCATACCTCAACATAAAACAAAAATGCTCACAACTGGGCCAATAAGCAACATCATGATAAAAGGAGAAAAGATTGAAGTTGTCAAGGATTTCATTTTACTTGGATCCACAATCAACAGCCATGGAAGTGGCAGTCAAGAAATTAAAAGACACATTGCATTGGGCAAGCCTGCTGCAAAAGACCTCTTTAAAGTGTTGAAAAGCAAAGATGTCACCTTGAGGACTAAGATGTGCCTGATCCAGGCCATGGTGTTTTCAGTCTCTTCATATACATGTGAAAGCTGACAATGAATAAGGAAGACCGAAGAAGAATTGATGACTTTAAATTGTGGTGTTGGCAAAGGATATTGAATATACCATGGACTGCCAAAAGAACGAACAAATCTGTCTTGGAAGAAGTACAACCAGAGTGTTTCTTAGAAGCAAGGATGGTGAGACTATGTCTCACATACTTTGGACATGTTATCAGGAGGAATCAGTCCCTTAAGAAGGACATCATTCTTGGTAAAGTAGAGGGTCAACGAAGAAGAGGAAGACCCTCAACGAGATGGATTGACATAGTGGCTGCAACAACGGGCTCAACATAGCAACAATTGTATGGATGGTGTGTAGGGTTGGTATGAGTTGAAACCGACTCTATGGCTCCTAACAACAACAACAACAACAACAACAACAACAACAACAACAAAACCAGGTAATGTGAGGCTTCCCACTTTGTTCTTCTTCTTCAGTAATGCTTTACTTATCTGAGGCCTCTTCCTTTTCCATATGAAGTTGGTGATTTGTTTCTCCATCTCATGAAAAAAATGTCATTGGAATTTGGATCGGGATTGCATTGTATCTGTAGATTGCTTTGGGTAGAACTGACATTTTCACAATGTTGAGTCTTCCTATCCATTAGCAAGGTATGTTTTTCCACTTATGTGGGTCTCTTTTGGTTTCTTGCAGTAGTGTCTTGTAGTTTTCTTTGTATAGGTGTTTTACATCTCTGGTTAGATTTATTACTAAGTATTTTATCTTCTTGGGGGCTACTGTAAATGGTATTGATTTGATGAATTTCCTCTTCGAAATCTTCATTGTTGGTGTAGAGGAATCCAGCTAATTTTTGTATGTTTATCTTGTATCTGGATACTTTGCTGAAATCTTCTATTAGTTCCAGTTTTCTTATGGATTCTTTGGGGTTTTCTGTGTATAAAATCATATCATCTGCAAATAGGGATGCTTTTACTTCTTCCTTACCAATTTGGATGCCCTTTATTTCTTTTTCTAGCCTAATTGCTCGGGCTAGGACCTTCAGCACAATGTTGAGTAAGAGTGGTGATAAAGGGCATCTTTGTCTGGTTCTGTTCTCTAGGGGAATGCTTTCAGACTCTCTGCATTTAGAATGATGTTGGGTGTTGGCTTTGTATAAATGCCCTTTATTATGTTGAGGAATTTCCCTTCTGTTCCTATTTTGCTGAGAGTTTTTATCATGAATGGGTGTTAGGACTTTGTCAAATGTGTTTTCTGCATCAATTGATAAGACCATGTGGTTCTTGTCTTTTGTTTTATTTATGTGGTGGATTACATTGATTTTTTCCCCTAATGTTGAACCTCCCCTGCATACCCGGTAGGAATCCCACTTGGTCATGGTGAATTATTTTTTTGATATGTTGTTGAATACTATTGGCTAGAATTTTTTTGAGGATTTTTATGTCTATGTTCATGAGGGATATTGGTCTGTAAATTTCTTTTTTTGTGGTGCCCTTACCTGGTTTGGAAACCCTGGTGGCATAGTGGTTAAGTGCTACGGATGCTACCCAAAAGGTCGGCAGTTCAAATCCATCAGGTGCTCCTTGGAAACTCTGTGGGGCAGTTTCTCTCTGTCGTATGGGGTTGCTATGAGTCAGAGTCAACTTGATGGCAATGGGTTTGATTTTGGTTTGGTTTAGGTATCAGGGTTATGAATTTGGGAGAATGCCATCCTTTTCTATGCTCTGCAATACCTTTAGTAGTAATGGTGTTAACTCTTTGAAAGTTTGGTAGAATTTTCCAGTGAAGCCGTCAGGGCCCGGGCTTCTTTTTGTTGGGAGTTTTTTGATTACTCCTTCAATGGCTTCTTTTGTTATGGGTTTATTTAGTTGTTCTATCTCTGTTTATGTTAGTTTAGGTAGGTAGTATATTTCTAGAAATTTGTACATTTCCTCTAGATTTTCAAATTTGTTGTATAATTTTTTACAGTAATCTGTTATGATTCTTTTAATTTCAGTTGGGTCTGTTGTGATATCACCTGTCTCATTTCTTATTCGGGTTATTTGCTTCCTCTCTTGTTTTTCTTTTGTCAGTTTGGCCAATGATTTATCAATTTTGTTGTCTTTTTAAAGAGCCAACTCTTGGTCTTGTTAACTCTTTCAATTGTTTTTCTGTTCTCTATTTCATTTAATTCTGCTCTAGATTTTATTTTATTTATTTATTTTTTTTTCTAGATTTTATTATTTCCTTCCTTCCGGTGCCCATGGGCTTCTTTTGTTGCTCTCTATTTGTTTGAGTTGTAGGGTTAATGTTTTGATTTTGACCCTTTCTTCTTTTTGTATGTGTACATTTATTGCTATAAATTGACCTCGGAGCACTGCTTTCACTGTGTCCCAAAGGTTCTGGTAGGACGTGTTTTCATTCTCATTTGATTCTGTGAATTTCTTTATCCCATCCTTAATTTCTTCTATAACCCAGTCATTTTTGAGCAAGGTGTTGTTTAGTTTCCATGTGTTTTTATTTTTTCCTTGCTTTTTCAGTTACTGATTTCTACTTTTATGGCTTTATGGTCAGAGAAAATGCTTTGTAATATTTCAATGTTTTATACTGTTAAGGCTTACTTTGTGGCCTAATATGTGGTCTATTCTGGAGAATGTTTCATGTGCATTGGAAAAGAAAGTATACTTGGCTGCTGTTGGGTGGAGAGTTCTGTATATGTTTATGAGATCAAGTTGGTTGATTGTGGCGTTTAGATCTTCTGTGTCTATTGAGCTTCTTTCTGGATATTGTGTCCTTCACTGAAAATGGTGTGTTGAAATCTCCTACTGTTATTGTGGAGTTATTTCTCTTATCAATGCTATTAGAGTTTGTTTTATGTATTTTGGAGCCTTGTCGTTGGGAGTGTAAATATTTATTATGGTTATGTCCTCCTGGTGTATTGATCCTTTAATCATTATATAGTGTCCTTCCTTATCATTTTGGTGGATTTTGCTTTAAAGTCTATTTTGTCAGAGATTAATATTGGTATTCCTGCTCTTTTTTTGATTGTTGTTTACTTGATATATTTTTTTTCCATCCTTTGAGTTTTAGCTTGTTTGTGTCTTTAAGTCTAGGGCACATCTCTTGTTGGCAGCATGTAGACAGATCATGTTCTTTTATCCATTCTGCGACTCTCTGTCTCTTTATTGGTGCGTTGAGAGGAATGAGTTTAGTGCTGTCATTTGTGTGTGTGTGTATGTGTGTTGTTGTTGACAGTTTCTTTGTTTCACTTAATTTTCTGTGCTGAGTCGTTTTTCTTTATGTATTTTCTTTTCATCTTTTTTATTGTTGTTGATTTTGTATATGCTGATACTTTGTTGGAAACCCTGGTGGCGTAGTGGTTAAGTGCTTCGGCTGCTAACCAAGAGGTCAGCAGTTCAAATCCACCAGGCGCTTCTTGGAAACTGTATGGGGCAGTTCTACTCTGTCCTATAGGGTCGCTATGAGTCGGAATCGACTTGACAGCAGTGGGTTTAGTTTTTTTTGGTTTGGATTCTTTTTTTTTTTTTTTCTCAATGCGTAGAGTTATTAGTCTCCTTTGTGGTTACCTTAGTATTTACCTCTATTTTTCTAAGTCTAAGGCAATCTTTTATTTTTTGATAATGCATTGAGTTCCTCTTCTTATGAAAGTCCTGTGACTACATTATTTAGTCCCTCTTTTTTGTTTTAATGTTGTCATCTTTTACGTATTGACGTCTCTTTTTCCCTATTTTCAGTGCTTTAGTTTTGATTTATTTTTGTAACTTCCCTATCTGGGTTGATATCTCGTTGTTCTGTCTTCTAGTGCCCGGTTGTTAATTGATGTTATTGATTTTCTAAATGGGGGACTCCCTTTATTATTTCTTGTAATTTTGGTTTGGTTTTTACAAATTCCCTAAACTTCCGTTTATCTGGAAATGCCCTAATTTCATCATATTTGAGAGACAGTTTTGCTGGATATATAATTCTTGGCTGGCAGTTGTTTTCCCTCAAGTCTTTATTTATGTCATCCCATTGCCTTCTTGCCTGCGTGGTTTCTACTGAGTTGTCAGAGCTTAGTCTTATTGACTCTCCTTTGTAGATGTCTTTTCATTTATCCCTAGCTGCTTTTAAAATTCTCTATTTTTGGTTTTGGCAAGTTTGATTATAATATGTCTTGGGGACTCTTTTTTGGGATCTACCCTGTGTGACATGGAATTAGCTTCTTGGATAGATACCTTCTCATCTTTCACAATATTAGGGAAGTTTTCTGCCAGCAAATCTTCAACAATTTTCTCTGTATTTTCTGTTACCCTCCCCTGTTCTGGTACTCCAGTCACTTGTAGGTTGTTCCTCTTGATAGAGTCCCATGTAATTCTTAGGGTTTCTTCATTTTTAAAAATTCTTTTATCTGATTTTTCCTCAAATAAGTTGGTGTCAAGTGCTTTATCTTCAATCTCTGACTTCCATTGTCTTAATTCTGCTCCTATGACTTTCTGTTGAGTTGTCTAATTCTGAAATTTTATTGTTAATCTTCCAGATTTCTGTTTGCTGGCTCTCTATGGATTCTTGTAGCCTGTTAAATTTGTCATTATGCTCTTGTATAACCTTCTTAAGTTCCTCTGTTGCTTTATCTCTATGTTCCTTTGCTTGGTCTGTGTTTTGCCTGATCTCTTTAAGAGCTCTGTGTATTGATCTTTTGAATTCTACCTCCAGTAAATCCAAGAAGGTCTCTTAGTCTGGGAGGTTCCTTGGTTTTTTGTTTTGGTAGCTTGCTGAAGCCCTCATTGTCTGCCTCTTTATATGATTTGATATTGACCGTTGTCTCTGAGCCGTCAGTAAGTTATTACATTTGCTTACTGTATTCTAGCTTCTTGTTTTGTTTTGTCTTGATATGCCCAGATATGCTGGTCATGTGAGCTACTCTGATTATTGTTGTCTTTGAAGCTCTCATATCCTGTCACCAGGTGGTTAGAGCTGTTACTAGGTATGCGAGCCTAGGAGTTTGTTACTTTTCTTGTATGGATTCAGCTCAGGTGTCTAGGTCATTGGTCACTGAGTGTGTGGTGCAGGCTCTCACCTACAGTCCTAGAGAGGCAGGGGTGATTGTTGTAGGCACAGGTATCTGGCTACAGTAGGGGGTCATGTGCTGAGGAAGGCAGGGGGCTGACGGCTGCCCCTGAGTGCCTGGGTAGGTGTGTCCCTGTTCTCTAGAGTGTGTAGGTGGGTGGGTTTTGCAGCCGGACTATGGGCATCCCATGCTGTTGGCTGTAAGGACTGGGAGGCACCTTTTATTCCCAGACCCCTATCACAGGTGGCTAGGTGGACTGGGTGGAGCCATCAGTGCTCAGGCCCCTGATGTGGGTAGGTTAGAATCCTGCTTAATGGGCAGGGCGGTGTCAAATGTCACGAATCTGGTGCTCCCCCTTAGCTCTTGTGGTTGAAAATAGGCTTCAGGTACATACCCTGTTGTACTATGCTAATGAGGGCCTACACTGTTGAAATGGGCCCACACAGGCCTAGGCAGAAGTGAAAGGCATTCAAAGTCCGTGGACTCCCTATGCCTGTGCTTAGGTAAAGAGGCTGTGTCTGCTCTGAGTTCCTGGCTTAGGGGAGATGGCAGATTATTTTTACCTGTTTGTTAATTTGTTCCCTTTCCAAAGCCAAGAGAATGACTCAGGGCACGTGCTGGATCCTAATTCTGGCCCAGGGGTCGTAGCAATGGCTGAAGCTGGAATGGGACCCAGAGCAGAGTGGAGAGGAGGCAGGTGATTGAGAGAGAGGTACTTCTCAAGGGGGGGAAGGGTTTTTTTGATCCACATAGTAGGTTAGACACTTGTACTTATCCTTCGCCGATTCAGTGCTGTTTTTCCCTGGTTCTGGAGGTTTGAGCAGACTCTCTACCACTCGCTTTCTTCTGATGTGGAAAACACATCCCAAGCACTACTGCTTGCCTCAGCCCATGAGCACCGGCTGATCCAGGTTGCAGGGTGCCGGCCAGGTCAGGTCTGGGAAATCCTCACTGCTTCTGAACTGTCTCTCCCTCCCTTTTCTGCTCAGTCTGACTCCTCGACTTTGTGTTTGATGTTCAGGGCTCCTAGATTGTTATATATGGTTGATTCCCTTGTTTTTTTTTTGGTTGTTTTAAGAGGGGCCACAGGATACATCTGACCGCTCTGCCATCTTGGCCCTGCCTCTCCACCTTTATACATTCTTATTGCATATAATAAAACAAAAAATCCAAAAAAAAAAAAAGGAGTCCTGGCGGCATAGTGGTTAAGAGCTTTGCTGCTAACCAAAAGGTCGGCAGTTTGAATCCACCATCTGCTCCTTGGAAACCTGATGGGGCAGTTCTACTCCGTCCTATAGGGTCACTATGAGTCATGTTAAACAATCTTTAAATAGCAAATTATTAAACATTTTACAGTAATAGAAGTATACTTCTATGTAATGTATTCTTACTTCAGGTTCAGTTGGTAAGATAGAACTCTATCAGATGGCTGAAAGACTTGAAACCACGTGAGCTTAGAGAGGGAAATATGTGATGCTGATTAACAGAATAGAATACATATTTTTGTCACACTGAGCTTTAAAAGTGAGTTTTTAAAAATATATTGAAAAAATTAATGTAAATGTCTTTAAAAATTTTTGTTGTGGTTAAAATATCCAGAGCAAAACATATTTCTACGCGTACAATTTGGTAACATTGAGTACATTGTTTAAGTTGTGCAACCATTCTTGATATCCTTTTCCAAATCATTCCACCACCATTAACATAAAACTCAGTGCCCCCTAAGCAAAAGCAAAGGTGAGAAGTTTAACAAAAATTGCACAATCACTTTCTGACTGTTTCTGTTTAGCCTGTCTTGGTTAGAAACTTAAGCTTCTAATTATACTAATTTTTCTGTTCCTTTAGTTAGTTTCTACGTTTCATTCAGAAAATATTTGGTATGACCAGGAAAAGAGTATTTGATCTCAATGTGTTTAACTAGAGTTTCTCTTTCTTAGAGAGTTGTGGTTTATGTTCCTTTACCACTTGCCATATAATTGTTACCTCCTGTTGTCACGTGTGGGAAAGAGCACCAGCCAAGAACCAGTGCTCTTGGGCTCCAGGATGGGTTTGTCACTTCAGTATCTAGATGACTTTCAGCTTATTAACTTCAATTTTTTCTTCTGTCAAATGGAAAGGATGATGTTTTCCCTCAGAAGATAGCAGTGAGAATTATATGAGATTAAAGGATGCTTTGAAAACTGAACTGTTATACAAGCATAACTCTTGCCAATATTCTGAATGAATTTAGGGTTCTCTGGGCAGGCCATGGGAGTGGGGCTATTAATGTAACTGATAATTAAAGGTTCCTCTTTATCTGATCAAAGCATTAAGATTATTCTTGTTCCTGGGTATAGGAATATGCCATGGCCCCTCGCCCCCCCTCATTTATTTGCACTAAGCTTTTGTGGGAACGTGAAAGCAAAGCTGGCAGGATGTATTAACTTGCTTTTCTTTTAAATTTTCTTTAGGATGACCTTGATTTGATAACTTCATGCCATACCAAGTCCTTACAGCTGGAGACCCAACAGCGCACGGAAGAGGCACTGAAAGAGCTATTCCAACATGTCCACAATATGCCAGAGTCAGCAAAGAAGAAGCAGCTTATTAGACAGGTGACCACATGCAGGGAAATAGTGATGGGGCTTTCGGAATGTGAGTGTGGTTTTAGAATCACTAGGGACTATTTTAAGTATCTCATTTAATTTTTAGCTCTTATTGGGCCAAGTTGTGGCTCAGCCAATAAAGCAAGCTTGTCTATGGAACTTCAATGGCAATCTTTGTAGTACTACCCTACTAGAGAAAAGAGAAGAGGCTCTTCATTTCTAGAGTTAAACAAAAGGATCAAAGTTTGCTTAGAGCTTCTCTAATTTTGGTCATGTACCAAGTTTGCTGACAGAGAACCAGTAGTTATCAATGTATTGTTCCAAAGTTTAAACCCTTAAGGTTTTCTTGGCAAATAATGTAATCTCTCTGAATTTTAATTTTTTTTTTTTGTTTGTAAAATCATAATAGTACTGTCCATGTTTCATGAGTGTAAAGATTACAGGTGAACTTATTAGAAGTATCAGAGATACAGTAATTAGAAGTATTAGAGAGAGCATACTTCACAAGTGATGTGTGCTTTTCAATATGCATTTTTTAAAAGGATCTGGATACATATTGCTAAACAGCTTTCCAGAAAGTTTTACCAGTTAATACTCCTACCAGTTGGATATGAGAGGGCCCACCTTATTGCACCCTTGCCAGGATTATCAGGAATGGTTGGTTTTTACTTGTATTTTTTATTTACTGAGCTGAGCTGTTTAGAGGTGACTAGATTTCCTATCTGCTGAGAAATTAACTTTTAGAACCTCAGAGTACCTGTATATTAAAAAAAATGTCACTTCTTTAACCTGTAGAACTGAACCTGGACTGATACAAATTTACAAAATGACAATTGAGAAAACTAAAAAGGACAGTTAGAAAGGGAAGAAGAGTAGAATTAAGTATTATATTATTACTAATTTTAAGTGGGGAGATGAGTGGCTAATCATAGTATTGAATGAGACTGTACAGTGCTTGGTTCTTCCCTTTTTCTACCTTAGATGCCTCCAGAGAGCTGATTTGATAGAACTGACAAGTCTGCATTCTGCTATATTTCCTCTGAGGATGATGCTGGCAGGTCATCCTGATAGACATCCATTTAAGGAGCTTTAGTAATTTTTTTAATCCTGTGTAATTTTTGTTAAATTATTCCCTATCTTAAAAAGGTTGTGCTAATAACTCTCTATGTCCAAGATACTTTATGCACAAAACCTTGATTACCATCTAGAGATCTTTGGCAAATTACAGAAGCTCTCCAAGTCTCAATTTTCATGTCCGTAAAATAGGAATAATAATCCACCCTCAATGCATATGAAATAATGAATGTGAAGTACAGGATCCCTCAGAGTAATTTACTAAATTTTGACTTCTCTTTGGCAGCACCATTTCTGCCTTTGGGATTTGCTTGCAGCCTCACTAATCCACGTATACATATGCCCACTTTTTCATGGACTTTTCTGGACTTAGCTATTGGTTGTCACAGAGTGCTGTCTCTTGATGGGGGAATAATAATGTTTTTCTCTGTTTTTTAGTTTAATAAGCACTCTGCGACCCAAACGCCAGGGCGAGAATCTCCTATTCCCCGAGTACAGAAGAGGACCCACTCCCGTTCCTTCAGCGGGCTTATTAAGGTAGGGACACTGTGCTGTCATGTTAGCGTTAATTGTGAGGCAATGGAACAGTCTGACTTCTCTTATGAATAACAAGGTTTTTTTCTTTTCTTTGTGATCCTATGAATGGTTCCTTTGTAAGGGGTTAGGCATAGAATTTGGAAAAGCTTTTATTTTTCAAAGCATTTTGCTGTGTTTCAAATCAGAGAAACTTTTAAATCAGGGACTCTGTGATTAGAGAAGTGAGAAGTAAAAGAAATAAAGGTCTGTTCTTTTCTTTTGGGGCTGAAAACAGGATCCTTATTACTGAGCAGTGTAACAAGTCTCTTTTTCTGACCTGCTTTGCACTACAGACTTCATTGTGTAAATCTCTAAACTTGTGGAGAAGTGAAGAAGTTGAGAGATTGTTAGAAAAATGGATTTTCCAATAGATTAGTGAGTTTTCAGTATCTCAGATTTTTGTGAACTTAGTATTTTTATCAGTTGTATTCTCTTCCCTTGTATCAAATTCATTAATAATCTTGTCTTTAAAACAGACCAAAAACCCACACTTCTATGCTGTTACTGCCATCACTCTTTGTAGATTCAGTTTATGGGCCTTAATGTTCTGAACTTGTAGTTGAAGAATATTGCCATCAGGTGGCAGTAGATACCTTGATTATGGAGTTCAAATTTATAGGCATAAACTAAGGCAAGGTTCTGGTTAACTTGGAGAGGATCAGCACTATTCTGGGTTCTACTTTTTTTTTTTTTTTTAACTTTATTAAAATCTATATATCCAACAACATTGTAAGGAGCCCTTTGTTTAAAATTAAAAATTTTTGCTCAGAAAATTAATAACCTTGTAATTTTTTTTCTTTAAGCAGCAACTGTTTAGCAGTTGCAGCTTCATCTAACCCTAATTTTGGTCCTAGTCATAATTTATATAAGTTTAGAATTCACTCTCAATCCCAATCTGCTGAAGTCAGTATGGGATATTAGGCTTGCGTTACATCCAAATTTCCTTTGCAGAACCCTATAAGTATATTCACCTGCTTAGGTGTGGCTAGTAAACACTCTTGGTTCATCCTCTTTTTTCCTTCTTGGTTGAAAAAGTCTGTCATTCCCACTGACTGTCGGGTCATAGAGATAATTGAAGAAAAGAAAAATTATAGTCAAATGTTTCTTTAGGCGTTAGTCAGATAAATGTGTCTTTACCTGAAGTTAGGTGACTGTAGTTTTCTGTTTTTAATGAGCTAGTCTCCTGGCTTTAGCTATATTGCTAGTTGTTGCTTGAAATGCAAATTTAATAGTATCCTCTTGGCAGCTGCCCATTTTTTTGCTAAGAGAATTTAGAACATTAGAATTTATAAAAGAGCTTGTAATTTTATCAGGATAAGACATTTTAGAATAAGTTTAAACACAAATGTTTGCAAATTTTGTGAAACGGGAGTAAAGTGTTTTCATTATAAATGAAGAGATTTTTGTGCTAATAATAGATGTAAGGTATTTTTTCTCAGTAGGTCTGTAAAGGAGTAATGAAATGTCTTTTAAAAAGCTCAGTGGATAAATTATACATGTAGAAATTGTTGAGATGGAATATATTTTGTTATATATATGTTCATCACAATTTAAAAAACAGAGAAAGTTGAGTGGAAGCTTTATGACAAGTCCTGTGGCTCTTGTCATCCCCAGTTTGGCTTACTCTGAGGTGATCGCTGACTTTTGAGAGGACGATGGTACTGGTCTTATTTTTCCAACATTTCTGTGTTTTAACTATTTGATTTCTATCGAGCTTTGATCCCTTTTTAGGTTACATTTTTTTTTTTTCCTCCAGAGTTCATCTTATGTAAATAATTTATTGCATCATAGTATTCATAATAATGCTCTGATATTTATGTTGTAGATTTTAATGTTCTAGTTTTGACATGTTCTTTTTTTGGAATTCAAATTTATTCTCCAAGGGGAAAAAGGGGTAGCTTTCTCCAAAGATGGTAGAATTGTCACTGTCAGCTGTTACAGTAGGTTACATCAGCTCCTAAGCTGTTCAGTGATGAAAGGACTTCAGTCTTGCTCTGAATGTCAGTATAGTCATGTGACCCTCTTAAGGCCTGTGCCGCCTTGTGGCTATATTAGGAACTCTTATAGAACCTCTCCAAATTATCCAGTCCTGTGTGATGACATGGCAGGGAAGTAAAATCTTAAAGTGGACTCAGCCTAAGTATCCGTAGTGGGGAGGCGAGGAAGGGAAACTTTTAACAGTTGCCAGAGACAGTACATCTTTGGGGAAAAAATTAGACTGGTAAGTAACTGGAGTTTGTTATGGTCTCAGAGGCACACTGTAATTGGCCTATATTAGCTAGTTTAAGTCAGCTATAAAGTTGCTTCTGCCATTTCAGCCTTTTTAAATGTAGAGGAAAAGTAATCACCTAAAGAAAGGCAATGACTTCAATTGTTTTTTTTTTTGAACATGCTTTTAGCTTTCCCGTATAAGATGGCCTGGGAGGGTACATACAGAATTTATCAGAAAGCTGAAAATTTTTTAACCTAAGAAACTGTAGTTTTGAAGGCCAGTATAGTTATAATATAGATACAGTAGATGTCTATAAATAAAATATTTTCTCTTCCTAAATCAGCGGAAGGTCCTGGGGAATCAGCTGATGTCAGAAAAGAAAAACAAGTACTCTACTCCAGAATCTGTGGCCATTGGTGAATTGAATAGAGTCAGCAAAGAAAATGTGAACTCAGTAAGACACTGTTCTTCAGCCTTTCTGTCTATATGTGTATGTTCGTAGACTTTCTGTCTGTATGTGTATGTTTGGGTTTGGTTTGGTTTTGGTTAATATAAACTGTCATCTGTTTTACTGTGTTTCTCTGGGCCCTGCAACTATGCCTTTTTTTTCCTATTAATCCTTTCCTTTATGTTGTCTTCTCTCTGTGGGTTTTCAGTGATTTATTCAACAAATACAGGACTAAGCCCAGATGATAAATACAGCGAAATACTCCATAAACAAAGCGCTGAAGGGAGCAATTAATTCTAACTGAAGACTCCACAGGGCCGGTAACATTTGAGCCAGGCCTTGGTGCTGCATCACCTGTGGGATAGTCCTTCAAGGTGTCCCAGGTGTGGTTACTTCATTAAGCTAGCAGTAAAGTCAGTTAAGAGAAAGACGTCAGTCTCAGTAAAATTCTTCACATTAAATTTGAACAAGTAAGTAATTCCTCTGATAGTAAATCTGCCTTTGGGAACGACAGAATTCTTAAGCCACTGTAAAATTTTCTTTTACAGTTATTTTCTGGATCTCCAGCTGTCAGGATGACACCAACAAGATTGAAATGGTCTGAGGGGAAGAAAGAGGGGAAAAAAGGTACTAATGGTACTTGTTCTCCATTCTTACTGAATGTAGCTCATTGCTACATCTAGCCAGTCAGCATTTTTTGAATTTGCAGTGTGGTATAGTTGTAGTCAGAACTTACAGACAAATTATAAGGCTGTTGAGTTGATTTAGCAGATGGTTATTGAGCATGTACTCAGCACTGCTCCAAGTGCTGAGGATAGAGCTGTGAGCTCAGGCCCAGATGGTCCCAGTGTCCTTGGACAGACAGGACACACATGTAAAATATCTTAAGACTACTTATTTAAGTAAACTCAAAGCAAGTATAAACTAATTTGTGTAAACCGTAGAAGGGCTGAGAGAATGCTCAGTAAACCTGGAATAGTTAAGCTCCTTTTCTGTGTAGACTTTAGCCTTGTGTATTCAATGAAGCTTTCCGGATAAACAGCTCATGCAGAAGGGCACTGGAAAGCACATCATACAACATGTTTTTGAGGCTGTTGAGGACAAGAAGGATTATTTAATGTTGGGACTGTTGGTTGCCTCAGGCTTTTCTGGTAAAGAGGCAGCGGCAGCTGTGCTCCCTGTGAAGAAGCTGCGTTGCCGCTCTCCTGTGAAGAAGCTGTGTGGTTCACTGGAAAGACCAGAGATTTATAGTTAGACCTGATTTGAGTCATCATTTCTCTAACCTGGTAAAACCACTGACTCCTTCTCAGCCCAAGTTTCCTTTGCTGAAAATGAGGATGATAATTATAACTACTTCACAAACGTCTATGAGGCACAATCAGAATAATGTTTTGGAAACACATTATAATTGTTAAGGCTAATAGATGAGACTTGGTCTTGTTATATATGGCTTACATAACAGATGAAGTCATCTCTGGTTTGATATGCTCGTTTTTACCTCTGAGACATGAGCACAGTTACTATTCAAGACATCAGGAAAAGAAAGAGAACAAAAGCCTAATCCTCATGGATAAGTCTGTATTTTTTTCTAGAAAATTAGATTTCACTGTAGTCTCCTTACTTATCCTTGAATGAATTATCTTTTCATTCCGCTTTGTTTCTGACTTCTAGGCTGAGTTGTCTGATTGAGGCACATTCAGTGTCTGATTTATGTGTGTCTAAATATTTATGCCTCCATGTCCATGAGTTAAAGCCAAGGATAAATTATTTCTGAAGGATATATTGTTTTGTATCAATTACATCTTTTGTCACTTTCATTTTTGAAGGTAATCAAGAAATAGTGTCCTTCTATGTTGACAACTATGCTTTGGAAAGAAAGAAACGGATTAAAAAAAATAAGCCAGCTTAGCATTTCACTAAGAATTTTTAGAGCAGGGATTCTTGACCTGTTATCTCTGGGCCTCCTAAGGGATCTATAAAATTCTTAATAGTGTTGATACAGTCTTATAGGTAGGTGCATTTTTTTGGATGAGAGAATGTATAGCTTTTGTTAGATTCTCAAAAATGTCAGTGATTCAGAAAAATAGAGGCCCACAGATAACGAATGCCCTCTGATTGGATCAGTCAGTGGCATTTCCGCTTTCCTCTCCCTGGTTGCACTCTGTCTTGAGATGCCTTCCTTGGCAGTCGTAGTGTGACATTGTTCTTGTCCTCCTTCCTCTTTAACTCTTTCCCTCTTTGCAGTAGCTTACTCTTGTCTGCCTATCCCACTACCTCTTCCTGTTTTTCAGTGCTTTATCTTAAGTTCTCTGCCTTTGCTTTTTTTTTTCTTAGCAGCTTGGTCTGCTTCCGTGGCTGAGTTCTGCTGTCTGTATGGTGACTGCTCCTAAGCCTGTGTCACCAGGGCGGAACTCTCTTCTCATCTCTCAGCCTGCAGATGCAGTTGGCATGTATTTATTTCACACAACAATGAATGTAACCCTATATTTCTTTAATGGTGATGGTGATGTTCCTAAAAGTCATATTCTTTGAAGAAGATAATGTAATTTTATTATCATCATCAATAGCATAATCCAAAAAGATACTTAGCACAGAGTTTCTCAACCTCAACTTTATTGGCATTTTGGGTCAGATGATTCTTTGTTGTGGGGAGCTGTCCTATGCCTTGTAGGATATTTAGGTGCATCCCCTACCCTCTAGATGCCAGTAGTACCCTTCCCCCAGTTGTGACAACCAAAAATGCCTCCAGTATTGTCAAATGTCGCGGGGTGAGGGGGAGGAGAAAGGGGAGAGAAAATATTTCCCAACTGAGAGCCACCTACTTATTAACTAGCCATTATTTGCAATAGTCAAAACCATCCTTTCCTTCAAAGGCCATCTTAAACCCCACCTCCTCTTTGAAACCTGGCCTAACCGTATATAATTAGTTTTTTTTCCCTGAACTCTTATTGACTCAACTAAAATGTTGATATTTAATAGGATTTTTTGTAGTTATTTCACATGTTTTTTCTCATCTCTGTAGCAGTTTCCTCTTCTGGGAGACAAATACCAGACTTAAGAATGTATTTGTGGCCTCCTGTCTCTTTCTTGCCTTCCTTCCAATGATGACAGTGCCTTTTCTTGTCTTCATTCCAGTGATGACAGCGTCTTGTATCTAGCGTACATTCACTGGTGAGAGAGGTAGTCGTGGTGAGGACATGAGCCCTGCACTCAATCAGGCTTGGGTTTCAATCCCAGCTTTGCTGCTCAGTAGCTGTGTATTTTAGGGCAGGTTAACTTGTATAGGCTTCAGATTCTTCATCTGTAAAATGGTAAGAGTATTACCTACTACACAGGTTGTTGTGAGGATAAAAAAATTAGAGCAGCCCTTGACACAAAATATGCACTTAATAGGTGATAGCTGTTATTATCGTTAAGATGATTTAATGAATGGAGATAGGATCAAGTGGATGGATTGTGTTTACTGGTAACCCATTGTTGTCCAGTTGATTCACAGTGACCCTACAGGACAGAGTAGAACTACCCCATAGACTTTCCAAGGCTGTAATCTTAACTCCACATTTTTCTTCTATGGAGTGGCTGGTGGGTTTGAACCACCGACCTTTTGGTTGGCTGTTGAACACTTTAACCACTGCGCCAGAGTCATAAATTCTTAAACTCTTTAACCCTCATGGTTTGGAACAAATATTAGGTGTACATTCTGTAATTTTCAGGTGGGATGTGTGCAGAAAGAAATAATTGTAAATGTGCTTAATGCTGTTGTTTCTCTTCCAACCTAGGGTTCCTCTGAAGGATCCAGAGTTGCCCTGTCCTCCACCCAGGAGTTTTCTCTTTAGTGGGCCAAGTGTCACTACCACTCACAGCGATGCTTGGACTTGCAGCTTGCTTGCTGCATTGTGAATCGTGAAAGCCAGCTAACACCTGACTGATACCTCTAATCCTACTCACTGGATGTTTGTAAACTGTGCCTTCTGAGCGAATGCTATGAACTTTTTTTTTTTTTTAATAGGGGGAAACCACTAACCAGCCAGCCAGCTTAGACAGCACAATAAATGGGCAGAATCAGGCGGGCTCCAGTGCTCATTCAGTGTGTTGTTTAGGCAGATTCTATTTTTTAAAAATATGAAATGTGTATTTAGCTGCCAGTGATTCTTTTTAAGTACTGCCAATCCTAGCGGGTTTTAATCCTAGTGGATTGATGTTATTTTTAACTGATATTTTAGGTGGCTTTTCTCTGTTTTGAAATGTTGGCGGGTATTTTGGTTGTTTTTGTTTGTTGTTTTGTAAGCCATTTTCTGGGCAGGGGAATAGGTAGTCTAAAGGTCTAAGTGGTCTCTAAGCCAGATGTCTTTCACCTTTTTTTACCCTAAACTTTGGGAAAACTCTTTATCTCATGAGGTGTATTCCTTAATACTTTATTTGTGTCCAAAGAATTTATACCTTTTCTGGAAATTTTCAGTTATTTCTTGATCTGAGATTGAAGGGCAGTGAACCTGTAATATAATATTGAAAAAGGAGGATTCAGAATGATAAAATAGTTTAACAAATTTCAGTTATTAAACTCTGCCTCCTTCTCTCCCTCCCTCCTTCCCTTTCTTCCCATCAGTTCTCTCTCTCCCTTTCTTTCTTTTCTTAGTGATGCCAAAATAACCGTGTGGTTGCTGAGCTTGTTTCCTTCATTGAGTTCCTCTCGCCTAAAACATCTCTGGTGCCAGTGTAATACTTCTGACCTTTATTCTTTCTGTGCCAAATCACTGTGACTCAGGAGAAGTCACTGACAGCTTAATAGAGGTTTGCTGAAATTTTTGTATGTAGTGGAAGCTCTGGAGTGTGACTGGGATGGGGCTGGCTGGCCTTATGTCACAGAATGACTCTTCATGGGTGGAATTCTGTTCCATCCTTCCAAGGGATCAGGTGTGCAGGCTAGACCATCTCCTGAGAAGCAAGTTGGAGCCAGAGGAAAGAAGTGAGCATCAGTCTTTGCAGGGTTGGTAGAATTTAAAGAAGAGAATTTATTTGGAAGCAGTTGTGGCTTATCATCAGTGTTGAAGGAGTAATTGCTGCACTGCCCCTCTGCTTATCAGGATGGCACAGATGTCATTTGGAGATGGTGCCAGAACTCTGGCTGGGTTGGGGATGTACACATATGTTTGAGGTGAGCCATGGCTTTGATCAAGTATAAAATGTCTCCTGCCCAGAGAGTAGCATGGCAGGTGAGAATGTTCAGGTGTGTGCCTGGCTCTGTTCAGCTATATAACCGTCCTCACCCTGTGTACTGGAGCTGAGTCAGGTCTCTGTGGGAAAGCAGTTGCCCAGCAAAGTATGGTTCGGTGATCTATTTTAAACTACTAAAAATGCTGTGTTACTACAGAGGCGAAAGATGACTCTGGGGGAGCAGAGTTTGGCTTTGTGTCTGTGTGTCATCCCTCTCTTCCATGCTTTCTGTTTCTTTTGCTGCTGTACCAGCAGTAGTGAAATGTAAAATGTGAGCTTCTGAGTGGATAAAGTATGAACAATAGATGGCTAGGCACATACAACTGCTCAGAAGCCCTTTTCTTTAGAGCAGTTTGATGTCATTCTTAAAAATACTTACTATCAAATTCATTTGTGTAGATTTCTATTTTTCTTTTATTAAGAGAAGCAAAAAAACAAAATTCCTCCTACCAGATGTCAGTGACTTTAAACACTGAAGTCACTTTTTGGTATCACCAAATCGAAGCTAAATATCCTTCAACTTGGTACTTCCTTTCTTTGGTTAAGTGTGTTCTTTCCTGAAGTGGGGTGATGCTCTGTTAAAGAAGGTCTGGCATCAGATAGAACAGAGCACTGACCTGACACCTCCTTGTCATCGAATCAGTTTTGTGGTACTGTTAGAGGGAGGTAGCCGAAATCTAGGAGACACTCTTTGGATGAATGGAGTCAGTAACCGAGGGTAGTGTTCCTGGGGCTAGGGTGATGAGAGAGATGTTTATCACATGCACATGGTTTTACATAGCTGGTCCCCTTGGGTAGTGTATATATGTATTTTGGTATGTGTGTTTTGTTTCAGTAATTTATTGAATATTATTTCCCTTGCTTTAAGGGTATTTTATAGGTCATTTTCCTTATAGAAGCTGTGATCTAGTTGCAATCCAAATTTAAGGAGTAAGCAGCATAACCCTCTGCCTTATAATATGAAACCATTCTAATCCTGTAGTATCTTCTGGCAAACAGATACCCGTTATCATTTGCCACCAGAAGATACTGCCTCCATTCAGACTTGGAGGGTAGGTACTATTTTTGAGCCAGTACTTAAAAACTTTTAATCTGTGTTTTAAAAATGTTTTGTTTATTTTTCATGTTGGAACAATCTCTTTGAAAGTGCCTCTTTTGTGCTTTTAAAATTTTCTTTCTTTCTGGGACCAATTGCAATGGGCTTTAATATGAGGCAATACAGGGAACCAAGCATAAAAACGCAGACCACTTCCTGGCTTCAGATCTGTGTTGGGTGAGCCACACTGGTTGAATCAGTGAAAAGCCAAGGCACTGGAGTTTCTAACCTGTTACAATGATGGACTTTTGCTCTGGGACCAATGAATCTGGTTTGATGAAGCCCACTGCAGCAGTGAACGGATTAGGAAGTATTGATTGTACCTGAGTGCCAAAACGTGTTAAAGGAGCAGATACTTAGCAAATCATAAATGGGAAGGAATGCTCTTTACCCTGAATGTCTTTCTGTGGTCAGTGAGGTATGACAAGGGAATGCCCTTGGGAAATGGGGTCAGTGCAGGGCTGTGGAATGCAGAGACTACTGGGTGTTCCTGAGATGACTATTCCCTTGGCCTGTAAGAAAGCCAGTTGATCCCAGAATGTTACAGGAGAACCATCCTCTCATGAGTAGGAATGTTTCTGTTCAGCTTGCCACACAGGAGCCTGCATTAGGATACAGTTTAAAATACTGCCTTCTAGGAGAATTTGTGATCACTGGGACTGTGCCCCACAGTGAACTGTCTATGTATAACTGGGGAAGCCATCTCTGGGAATGGACTTCTCTAGACCTTTCTGCTTACTTCATACAGGACCTTACACAGTTGATTGAAATTTATGGCTCCCATTCTGAGATCTTTTCTAAATAAAACTCGTTTCCCCAGGAGAGAGCTGTATCCTTGCCCTCCTCCACCCTGAAGCCTTCATACTGAAGATAGGACTAGCATCAAAGGCGGATACCAGCATTTGCAGGATTGACGTAGAACTTGGAGATTTGGGTTCCTAAGATCCATAAGCTTTTTTAACGAGTGGCAATTGACCCATTCTAAAACTCGCTATAGAAAGCTGGCTTTCCTAGGCAGTTAATGCTGAGCCCATTCTAACAGTGTAGAGTTGATGGAGGGGCTAGTGAGGAGGCGGAGTGCATAATAGCCTGAGTGCTTGGGTTACCATGGAAACGAGCAAAGCCACAGCCATTGAGCACTCCCCTAGATATGCTGGAGACCAGCAGAACCAGTCAGAAACAACATTCCCTCACCTCAGAGTCGCTTCTTCATAGCAAGGGTTGCCTTTATACTGACTCTGAGCTCAGTCAACAAGAGAAACAAGGTTTAAGTGCTTCACCATTTTTTTATTTTTGTTTGACTATATATCATATATATATATGTAACTGTAAAGACGCACCATATGTATTATCTTCTATATTCATGTAATATTCTGAAATTAAATTTCTTTTATTTCATATCAATAGGCTTTGACTGGTTTCTGAGTTCCATGTTTTCAGTGATGGATTATTCTGAAGAGGAGAGAGATTACCTCTTGTTCTGAGGAATGAGAGGCCTCTAAAAAGGCTCGCTTTAGCTGTCTTCCACCTAGGTGGGTGGGTTCAAGGGGTGTGGGTTTTTGGGCTGATAGCAAGTGGGATTAGAACCTAAAGGAATTCTGAGCTTCCTGATTTCCCATGACTGAGTATATGTCTTGGGCTAGGTTCTCTAGAGAAGCAAAACTAATAAAGCATATAAATATATAGAGAGAGATTTATATTAAGGAAATGGCTCATGCGGTTGTAGAGGCTGGAATGTCCCAAGTCCATGGGTCAGGCTGGAGGTTTTTCACGATTCACATAGCTTCAGGGGCTGGCGAACCCAAGATCGGCAAGTCAGACAGTAGGGCTCTGGCTCACAGGCTGCAAAGACCGATGAATCCCAAGATTGGCAGGCAAGGCGGCAGATAAGCTGCTAGCTCAAGTTCCACAAACCAGAAGTCAGATGAACAGGAGCCAACTACAGGATCCAGGGTGAGCAAAAGCCCACTGGCCTTGCCAGAAAGTTCATCTATATTGGATGCAGACCACACCCCCAAGGAAGTGCCCTTTCGACTGATTGGCTGTTTACAGCAGATCCCATCATGGAGGTTATCACATTATATCAAATCTTATCATGGAGGTGATCACATGATTATATGACTGCCAGACTACATCATAACTGCCAAACCACTGAGAATCATGGCCCAGCAAAGTTGACACACAACCTTAACCATCATAGTCCACTGCTTGTCAACCTGGCACCTGTACACATCTTAAACCACACATAATCTCTCGATAAAGACAATTATAGAGTCATACTTGTGCCTAACATGATACAGCCAACAACACGTGCAACAGAAAACGGACTAGCCCTGTTTACATCTTACATTTTATAAGTGAAGAAAACAAAAATATTTGATGCCCACAATACAAAGCAGAGATACTCAAATAATTACAGTCCTTTTTCCTACAGCTGGTCACATTATTTTAACTGGTGTTTAGAACTACCTTTTTCTACCACTGATTCCGTATTCTCTTTGCCCTCAGCAAGCACCTCAGCTGGTCATGGTTCTTTGCCTGGTGGGATGACCCAAACCTTCATTCCTGAAGGGTCTGGGCAACTAGTAGTCATGTTGGAATTGTGTTGCTGTAGTTTTCCGTTGACTTCAATCACAGGGTATGGTAGTACTAAGAGACACCCTAAGGGATCGCCTGCATTCCAGACATACTCTTATTTACCTCCATTATATAGTATCAATCCGATTTCCTCTTGGTTTTGTAATCAGGATCAATCACATCAGCCGATATAGTAACTCCCTTCTTTGCCTGTTGATCCAGAGGCATAAGGAGCCCAAAGTGGCCAGGTGGCATCCCTAACTTCCAGTTCAATGGAATCAGTGACATGTCTCCAGGTGGGAGCATTCCTCACTTTGGGACTAAGACCTCTTGACCTGCAGAGCATAGGGATGTGGAAAAAGGAAGCAAAAACTTTGCAAATGGGCCACTAGGGGTAATAGTGGTGCTACCCTAATTTCCACTCCTTGATTCCTGGACCCATGAATTCTGGGTATGGGAGAAACAGCACAATATATTGGATGCTGGTTTACAGCATATATAGCCTCCTGGAGAACATTGCCCCAACCCTGCAAGGTATTGTCACCTAGCTGGCACCGTAATTATGTCTTTAGAAGGCCATACCATTGTTAAGTCAGCTGCTTCAGGATGTTGGGGAACATAGTGAGACCAGTGAATTTCATTAGCATGGGCCCATTGCTGCACTTCTTTTGCTGTGAAGTGAGTCCCTTGATCTGGGGCGATGCCCTGTGGGATACCATGATGGTTTATAAGGCATTCTGTAAGTCCACAGATGGTAGTTTTGGCAGAAGCATTGAGCGCAGGGAAGACAAATCCATACCCAGAGTTAAGTGTCTATTCCAGTAACAAAATGGTATCCTTTCCATGATGGAAGTGGTCCAATGTAATTAACCTGCCACCAGGTCCTGGCTAATCATCTTGAGGAATGGTGCCACATCGGGGACTCAGTGTTGGTCTCCGCTGCTGGCAGATTGAGCACTCAGCAGTGGCTGTAGCCAAGTCAGCCTTGATGAGTTGAAGTCCATGTTGCTGAGCCCATGCATAACTGCCATCCCTGTCACCATGGCCACTTTGTTCTTGAGCTCATTGGGCAATGACAGGAGTGGCTGCAGGAAGAGATGACCGGTTTCCACAGAACGTGTCATTGTATCCGCTTGATGGTTAAAATCCTCCTCTGCTGAGATCACCTTTTGGTGAGCATTTATATGAGACAAGACACAAATATCTTCACTTCTTTGGCTCATTCAGAGAGGTCTACCCACACACCTCTTCCCCATATCTTCTTGTCTCCAATTTTCTGATCATGTTCATTCCAAATCCCTGACCACCCAGCCAAACCCTTGGCCACAGTCTATGAAGCAGTATACAGTCACACATCTGGCTATTTCTCTTTCTAAGCAAAGTGAACAACCAGGTACACTGCTTGAAGTTCTGCCCATTGGGAGGATTTCTCTTCACCACTCTCCTTCACGGAGGTACCAGAAAGGAGCTGTAGTTCTGCCAGTGTCCACTTTGGAGTGGTGCCTGCATATTGCACAGAACCATCTGTAAACCAGTTTTCTCTTCCTCACTCAGCTGCTCATAAGACACTCCCCATAAAGCCATAGGTGCAGACTGGGAGATGGAAGGTAATGTGACAGGAGTGGAGACCATGGACATTTGGACCACTTCCTCATGCAAACTACTTGTGCCTTCAGGTCCTACTCAGGCCTGATCTCGTATATACCACTTTCATTTAAGGATGGAGTGCTGCTGTGCACATCCAGCTTTACGACTCTGTGGGTCCAGCAACATCCAGTTCATTATGGGAAGCTCAGGCTGCATAGTGACTTGGTGGGCCATGGTTAAGCATTCAGTATCTACTAAAGCCCAGTAACAAGCCAAAAATGGTTTCTCAAAAGGAGAGTAGTTATCTGCTGAGGATGGCAGGGCTTTGCTCCAGAATCCCAAGGTTCTGCACTGTGATTCACCAGCAGGAGCCTGCCAAAGACTCCAAACATCATCTCTATCTACCGCTGACACTTCAAGCACCATTGGATCAGCTGGATCATATAGACCAAGTGGCAGAGCTGCTTGCACGGCAGCTTGAACCTGTTTCAGAGCCTTCTCTTGGTCTTAGTCCCACTCAAAACTAGCAGCTTTTTGAATTGCTTTATAAAGACTGGAGTAGCACACCCAGATGAGGGATATGTTGCCTCCCAACTCCAAAGAGGTCCACTAGGTAGTGCCTCCTTTTTAGTTGTGGGTGGGGCCAGATGCAATAACTTCCTCTTCACTTTAGAAGGAATATCTCGACATGCCCCACACCACTGAATCCCTAGAAATTTCACTGAGGTGGAAGGTGCTTGAATTTTTGTTGGATTAACCCTCTAGCATGCAAATATTCTACTAATAAGTCCAGAGTCATTGACAGTTCTTCCTTACTAGGTCCAATCAGCATAGTGTCATCAATGTAGTGGACCAGTGTGATATCTTATGGAAGGGAAAGACAATCAAGGTCCCTGCAGATTAAATTATGATATAGGGCTGGTGACTTGATATAGCTCTGAGATAGGACACTGAAGGTGTATTGTTGGCCTTGCCAGCTGAAGGCAAACTGTTTATGGTGGGCCTTTGAAATAGGTATGGATAAAAAAGCATTAGCCAGATCAACAACTGCACACCAGGTACCAGATATATTAACAAGCAATGAAACTACATCTGCAACAGCAGTTGCAATTGGAGTCACCACCTGGTTAAGTTTTTGATAATCCACTGTCATTCTCCAAGATCCATCTTTTTTTTTTTTGCTCAGGTCAAATCTGTGTGTTAAATGGAGGATGTGGTAGAATCATCACCCCTGCATCCTTCAAGTCCTTGATGGTGGCAGTAATTTCTGCAATTCCTCCAGGAATGTGGTATTGCTTTTTGTTTACTATTGTCCTAGATAGGGGCAGTTCTAATGGCTCCCACTTTGTTTTTCCTACCATAATCGCTCTTACTCCATTTGTCAGGGATCCGGTGTGGGGAGTTCTGCCAATTACTGAGTATTCCAATTATGCATTTCTGAACTGGGGAAATCACTACAGGATGGGCTAGGGAACCCACTGGACCTACTGTGAGACTGACATGAGCTAAGACTCCATTAATAACCTGACCTCCGTATGCCCCATTCTGACTGATGGGATACAGTAACATTTTGGGTTTCCTGGAATTAGTGTCAGTTCAGAGCCAACATCCAGCAATCCCTGAAAAGTCTGATTATTTCCTTTTCCCTAGTGAACAGTCACTCTCATAAAAGGCCATAGATCCTTTTGGGGAAGGATGGGGGAAAGATGAACAGTATACACTTTTGGCAGTATAGTGAGGTCCTTCAAGGGGAACCAGCCTCCCCTTCATTCAAGGGGTAGTGGGTCTGTAAACTCACTCAAGTCTGGGAATTGATGGAGGGGCCATGACTATTCTGGCAATTTGAGTTAGACTGCTGTTCACCTGACCTAGAATTCTTCCATTTGTACAGATCAAGTAAATATTTAGTAGATTTCCTATCTATTTCACTCCTAGGGACACCATGACTAGGTAGCCAACACCATAAGCCAACACAAGTCAGACTATTCTGAATACTGTTTTGACTCCGCTGTCCATTATGGTAACCACCATTACAGTAACCACACCCACCTCGTCTTTGTTGATTGAGTGTCGACACATGGCCCCTACCACTATGGGGTCCAATCAACCCCATTGTAGTTAGATGTCTTAATTCAGTTAGAGCAGTTACCATTGACAAATCTGACTTTCATAAAATATCAATCACAGCAGTCTTTAAGGATGCTGGGACTCCCTTCACAAATTTGTTCTTCGCCGTTGTGGTAAAAGGTGTGTCCTCTTGGCACTCCATGTGTGGGTCTGTGCGTCTAACCTAATAAATCCACTCTAACATGCCAATTTCCCTAAGCCTTTGGGTACCTTCTACAGTATACCAAAGCAGGTCTGGTACTTCAATTTGATTTAGCGTAGGCCACCGTGTAATCCATGCTTCAGCAACCCAGCCAAATAAACTATTAGATCCTTTCCTAACCTCTTGAGCTGAAATGTTGAGTTAAGAATCTGTGCTTAGTGGGCCCATATCAATAAACTCAGGCTGATCCATCTTTATGTTCCTTGTATCATTATCCCACACCCTAAATAGCCATTCCCCCACATATTCCCTAGGTTTCTGTTTGTACATATTAGAAAATTCAAGCAGTTCTTTTGGAGTGTAGCATACCTCCTCCTGGGTCACACTTTGTACTTCACCTTTTGGTGCTAGCTGGGACTTAAGTCTAGATTTTTTATAGGTCTAGAAGCCAAAATGTGTGGTGGGGATGTGTTTTGAGAACATTCAGCATTGTCTTGTAAGGCATCTGCCTTAGGCAGTGCTCCAGGAAATGACTCAGACAAATGCTCTTTAGACACAGCTGGGTTAATCTCATCAGATGGGGGTGGAGGGGCTGATGGTTTTACTGGGGAGAGTGGCTTAGCAGAAAAAGATGGAGTAATCTCTTCAGATGGGAGTGAGAGGGCTAGTTCTGATGGCAGGAGTGATTCAACAGAATTTAAGGGCTCAGTGTCCCCAGCTACCTGATTATCTGCCTATATGTCTCCATCCCAAGTTTTAAGAGCACCTTTCTTCCCAATCAATGCCCTCACTTTAACTTTAGACACCACTTGAGGTTGGAAATTCAGTTGGCATTATAATTCAGCCAGTCTTACAATAAGACTCTGGGTTTGGTTTTCAGCAATATCAGCTCTGTTACTACAAGAAATAAGGCTTTCTTTCAAGGCTCAAGTGGAAAGTTTAAGGTCATTTAGTGGCGCTTGAGCTTTGACTCTGAGCTCGTCTTTTTCTTTCACCACTTAGTCTAGCTAAAGTAAGACCAGCCAACTAGCTTCCTTATACTTCTCATTATGACAAAATTGTAGAAAGGTATCAAACATGCAATCACCTAGAGCCTCTCCTTTTACCAACACCTGATCTATTGGTGGTGATATTTTTTGTATTTGTATTGCCACCTCACACCATGGATTAGCAGTGCCTTCTTTACTGCTGGAAGCAGAGTCATCAACATCTTTAAGACTAACCAGACTTAAAAACCAATTTAGAAAACTCATCCTTGCAATTTTGTTTCTCTAGAACCACTCCCGGTAGCAAATGTCTGGACTGGGTTCTCTAGAGAAGCAAAACCTGTAAACCATATAAACATATATAGAGAGAGATTTCTGTTAAGGAAATGGCTTACACAGTTTAGAGGCTGGAATGTCCCAAGTCCGTGGGTCAGGCTAGAGGATTCTAGTGATTCAAGTAGCTGCAGGGGGTGATGAACTCAAGATCAGCAAGTCAGACAGCAGAGCTCTGGCTCACAGGCTGCAAAGAACGATGAATCCCAAGATTGTCAAGCAAGACGGCAGATAAGCTGCTAGCTCAAGTCCCAAGAACTAGATGTCAGACGAACAGGAGCCAGCTGCAGGATTGAGAGTGAGCAAAAGCCCACAGGCCTTGCCAGAGAGTCTACCTATATTGGATGGAGGCCACATCCCCAAGGAAGTGCCCTTTCAACTGATAGGCTGTTTACAACAGATCCCATTATGGAGGTTATTACATTATATCAAATCTCATCATGAAGGTGATCACGTCATTTTACGAATGCCAAACTACATCATAACTGCCAAACCACTGAGAATCACGGCCCAACAAAGTTGACACGCAACCTTAATGATCACAGTACAGAATGGTTTGCCCGGATTCAAGTTTCTCTCATAATCTTAATTTCCTCATTTAAAAATAAGGAGTGATAGTTACAGTACCAGTAAAAGCCAAGGTGACAGTCTCATCTGGGGCAGCAAGCATTTAGACAACTCTCATTAAAAATGTTGTTTTTGCTGCTTACTACCTATGTGACCTTGAGTGTGTCCCTGAACCTCTCTGTCCCCTCATTTGTAAAGCAGGGATAACGGTATCTATCTCAACAGTGCCATTCTTTCAATGGGTTAACAGATACAAGTGCCTAGCCTGAGAGTTTTAACCTGGGGTTCCAGGTTGTGCTTTAGGACAGTAGTTTACCCCTGTAATTCTATGTAAAACTTTGTGTACATTTCCATTTTTCTATGGGAGAGATTTCATAACTTTCACAGGACTTTCTGAGGAGTCCTTGACTACCACAATACTGCTAACTGCCAGCTGTGCACAGTGCCTGGCAGATGGCAAGTGTTCATTAAATGTTAGTTCTTCCGCTCTCTCTGCCAATGATGAATTTTATAATCAGCAGTTTATTGATACTGACATAGTTATTTTTTATAATGAAGGAATTACTTAAATCCTGAATAAAAACAAAACCCTGCAGTTGACTTTACTCCCTTATCTACCCATGTGCTCCTCTTTTGCCATGTTAGCTCCCTAGGCGCTGCCCAGAATTGTCTGTCCCTCTCTCCCCCTCCCCCAAGGACCAACTTTATATTATTTACTGTAAAGGTCTCTTCCCTGAAAGTAAAGCATGGAGAGATTCTTACAGAGAGTATGCAGTTAACTGGGCAATAGCCAAAGAAAAGAAAATGGGGTGGAGGGAAGAAAAGAACTACTTTGAAAAATCGAAGGAGGACCAAAATGCCTGGTACAATACTTAACACATAATCATAAATAGTTATTGAATTATAGAAAAGAATTAAGAAGTAAATAAAATATAGTGCTATCGAAGACAGGCATTAAACAGTGGAAACAGAAGATAAAACAGAAAACTGGGGAGAATTTTCCTCTTAGTCTCCCCCTCCTTCCTGGTGAGTTGCATAGCTTTTGTCCTCTGTGGAAGGCTGGCCCACTTATTGTTCTCATCCCTAGGTTAGAGGTGTGCAAGGGGTAGAATTGGTAAAGAAGGCTGAACCCCAACCTAGAGGGCTGTGCTGTGGAGTACACCATACTTGTTTAGAGGCTTCTTTAAGGCCCAGTTTGACCTCTTGATTTCTGCCATAAGAACGGGAGACCAAAAATCAGGGTTTAGCAGTGGCTAAAGTCTGAGTCCAAGAGGGTCATTCAGCCCCCCAGATCCCAAGGCCCACCTTCTACCTTGGAACCAGGATTGGGATTAGTGGGAGGAGCAATTGTTGCCATTGCTAGCTTTCCCGTTTTATTCTCATAATAAGCCTTTTATTTTTAAAAAATTTTCAGTGCCTTGGTTTTGAGGAATGCTTAATTCAGTCGAACCAGATCTGTGGACAAAAGAGAAAGGAAACAGACTGTCTAAATATTGTAAGCCTAGAAGCCATTCCTCAACACCATCGCACAGAAGTAGGAGTGCTGATAAAAGCTCCTCCTGCCCGTGTACTTTCCAGTTTTCCATCGCTGGAAGAGGAATACAGCCGGGCCTCCAAGGACGTCACATCTCTTATGAATGAAAAACTAATGCCACAATTTATCGAGCAATTGCCAAGTTTTGTGCTAGCCTATTAGTTCCTTGTCTAATTTGTACATCTCTGTGGAATCTCTATGAGTCGGAATCGACTTGAGGGCAAGAGGTTTGGGTTTTTTTTTGGGATATTGTTATCTCCAATTTTATAATAGAAGAAGAAACAGGAACAGATTAGTAATGTATCCATTGTCTGCTAAAAATTGGCAGAGCCAGGATTAGCCAGGACAGCCTACGGTCTTATCAGGGGCTACACACCCCAATGCTTATAGGAGCCAGGAAGATAATGGAAGGTGACGACCACTTCAAGAAATTTAAAAACACCATGGGAGCCAAATACAACTCCTCTGGGGCCTGGATTTGTCCTACAAGCCCCACCTGGCATCCACTGTATGACGTTGTGCTGCTTGTCTTCTGGTTGGTTCCGGGACTGCTCAGGACATACTAAAGAGCTTCTTAGTGCTGGTTCTAGGATGACATCAAGAAGTGTACCTTCTAGGAGGATGATAGGTGGTGTCCAGATGCAGATGTTCCAAGGAAGGTGTCCACTGAAACAACCCTCCCTGCCCCAGGGATCTGTGGAGGGAGTGTCTATCCTCATTTCTTTGCCCTTCCATATGCCAGAGCTACACTGGCTAATATTTAGGTGGCTGTCAGCCACATGTGACTATTGAGTAACTTGAAATGTGGCTAGTCTGAACTGAGGTATGCTGTAGGTGTGAAATATACACCAGAATTTCAAGACTTAGTATGAAAAAAAGAAAGTAAAAAATCTCAATAATTTCTTATATTGCTTATATGTCAAAAATGATAATATCTTAGATACATTGGGTCAAATAAAATATATTAACAAAATTAATTATACCTGTTCTTTTACTTTTTTTTTTTTACTGGCTACTAGAAAATGTAAAATATTACATCTGTGGTTCACTTTATATGTCTTTTTTTTTAAAATACTTTATTGTGTTTTAGGTGACAGTTTGCACAGCAAATTAGGTTCCCATTTAACAATTTTTACACAAAGTGTTCTGTGACATTGGTAACAATTTTCACAATGTGTCAGCATTCTCATTGTTTCTGTTCTGTTTGTTCCGTTTTCATTGATCTAGTTTGCCCTTCCCCTCTTTGCCTTCTTATCTCTGCTTCTGGGTAAATATTGACTACTTGGTCAATATTGTTTAAGGGAACACATTACTGTCTTAGGCTGGATTCTCTAGAGAAGCAAAACCAGTAATGCGTATAAATATTTGTGTATATATATATAGAGAGAGAGAGAGATTTATATCAAGGAAACAGCTCACACGATTGTAGAGGCTGGAATGTCCCAAGTCCGTGGATCAGGATAGAGGCCTCTCCTAATTCACACAGCACAGGGGCTGGCAAACCCAAGATCAGCAGGCGGGAAAGCAGGGCTTCTGCTCACAGGCTGTGAAGGTCAATGAATCCCAAGATTGGTAGGCAAGACTGCAAGGCTTCTCCTGATTCACGTATTTGCAAAGGCTAGTGAACTCAAGGTTGGAGAGCAGGACTCTTGCTCACAGGCTGTGAAGACTGACGAATCCCAAGATCAGCAGGTAAATTGCTAGCTCAAGTACCAAGAACGGGAAGTCAGATGAACAAGAGGCAGCTGCAGGGTCCAGAACAAGCCAAAAGCCTTGGCAAGGCAAGCAGGAAGGAAGTAGGTGGTGGAGGACAGATAGATGAAGGCTGAAGGGGTGGTGAGCTGCCACAGGTCCCACCCCTGCTGGTACCACTCAGTAGATTCCATCATGGGGGTGATCACATTTCAAACTTCAACAGGGAAGCGATCACAACATTATACAACTGCCAAAACACTGAGAATCATGGCCCAGCCAAGCTGACACACAATCCTAACCATCACAATTACTCATGGGTGAATTGATTATTTTATAATCCAATCTATTATTTGGCTGAAAGGTGACCTCTAGGAGTAGCTTCAGTGCCAAATTCGAAGGGTATCTTAGGGCATTAGTCTTGGGGGTTCCTCTATTGGTCCGGTAGGTCTGACCCTAGGAATTTGAATTTTGTTCTACATTTTTCTCCCATTCTCTCCAGGACCTTCTATTGAGTCCCTGGTCAGAACGGTCCATAGTGGTAGTCGGGCACCATCTAGTTCTGGTCTCAGGTTGGAAGATGCTGTGTTTTCTGTGGCCTATTAGTCCTGTGGACTAGTTTCTTCTTTGAATCTTTGGTTTATTTCTTTCATTCTCTTTTGCTCCAGATGAGTAGAGACCAATAGTTGTATATTAGATGACTGCTTCCAAGCTTTTAAGACTCTAAGTGCTACTCACCAAACTAAGGTGTAGAACATTACCTTTAGAACTATGTTACGCTGATTGACTAAGTTGTCCCACGAGACTATGGTCCTAAGACTTTTAACCCAGCAAACCAATTCTGAGAGTTGTTTGGATGTGTCTAGGAAGTCTCTGTAACTGTGGACCCTATGTTCACTTTATATTTCTATTGGCAGTGTCATTCCTGGGTCTCTAAGCTTGGACTGTCCTTTCTCCACCAGAAGCTACTCCTCAACTGAGTCATCAGAACCTGTGGCTGCATCTCCTTTCCTCCTGTCCTGAGACCACCCTGGAGAGGGGAGAGGAGGTCAGAGGAGGAGCAGTGAAAGGTTTATCTATTGGATGTGCTTGGATTAGCTCCTAGCCCAGCCATGGCTGGCCATGAGAATGCATGACCCAGCTCACTGCGCTGGTCCTCACCCCTGGGCTGCAGACCTAGGGGGCTGTGGAGCCACTGCAAGGGGACTTCAAATCAATGCACACCAAGCCCTGCCTGCCTTTCATAGAGGAACTACTGGTATTCAAGTGTTTGTTGATGTGGTGATTGATACAGATATTTTTAAAGTTAGTGAATCTGTAATAGATTGTATATGTGTATGATATATTTTCCATATGGGTGAAAGTACAGCTATGAAGTATGGAAATCTGAAATTTGTGGGTGTTAAGAAGGAATCTCATTCCCAAATGTAAGGAGCTAGTGATACAGTTCACTCAAAGCAAAAGAGAAGAAGGCAGTGTTGGTCAGAGGGAGTCAGACAATCAAAAATGTAACACACTCCCAAACCCCTACGACCCACCATCCTGGGCATAAAGACCCATTAGTCTTGCTGTTCATCTTTGAGGCCTATGGCCAGGGCCCTCTGCCTCTCCCTGATGAAGATCTACTGGGATTTACTGGAAACGCAATAATCCATTAACCAAATAAACTCATTGCCATCAAGTTGAGTAGCCAGGCCTAATTAAGTACTTTAAAGCAACTGAAATTTACCATTAATGAGAAGTCTTGTACTGCCCACCACCCATCTGTCAATTTGTCATACTGTGGTGGATTGTTTGTTGCTATGACGCTGGAAGCTATGTCACCAGCAGGGTCACCCATGGTGGACAGGTTTCAGCAGAGTTTCTAGACTAGGAAGAAAGGCCTGGTGATCTACTTCCAAAAGTTAGCCAATGAAAACCTCACAGATAACAACAGAATATTGTCCCATATAATGCTAAAGAAATGAGCCCCCTGGGTTGGAAGGCACCCAAAATATACAGTGGCCACAACAATGGACTTGAGCACATCAATGACTGCAAAGATGATGCAGGACCAGGTGACATTTTGCTCTGTTGTATATGGGGTGGCCATGAGTTGGAGCCAACTCGATGGCAACTAACAACTTGTACTGCAGCGGCTTCTTTCACACTTCTTCAGTATTGTGTTGACTGAACCTGGAAGAGGAGGAGGAGAATGGAGAGGAAAGGCATGACCCTCTACCTGGTCTCCACTTCCTTCTTCCATGGGAGCATGAACGCCTCTTTCAACGTGAGGAGGAATCAAGAAGCCATCTGGTGTAGAGGAAAAGGGGATATATCTAGTCTGAAGCAAATTCTCAGCAGGGACATATAATCGGAGATGGTCAGCCCTCAGAGATAATCAAGCCCAGTGGTTTGAAACTGGTTTGTGATGCCCTTGCCAGGATCACTGAGGAGGGGAAGGGGGTCAGACAGGACAGTGCAAGACTTCTTGCACCTGCTTCAGTTAGAGAGAGCAGCTGTCTGTGATTTGGTTTGGAATGAGACTTTGCTTGAATAAGAGGCCTGAAAACCACTAAACTAGCTCACAAATGATGAAATGGACAGAAACGGAGATTCAGAAAGATGGCAACCCAGGCCTGAGATGACACATCAGTGAGTGGCAGTGTGGGTACTTGAATCCATCTCTCTTTTTAAATCAACCCTATTAAGTGTACAGTTTGATGCATTTGGCAGATGTATACATCCCTGTAACCACCACCCCACTTAAGATATACAACGTTTTTATCACTCCAGAAAGTTCTCTCATGCAACTTAGCACTCAATTCCTTCTGCCCTGCCCCAGGCTACCACTGAATTCATTTATATCACTGGAGATTATTTTTGTCATCAAATACATTTCCTAACATGCAATCTGGAGTGGTGTCTATGTCTCTTCTCACTCCCTGGCTGCCATAAATACCTGAATTGTTCTGATGTGGAGGAGAAAGGAGGATCCTTGTTTTGCTTTTCTGGGACCAATAGCAAGAAATGATTTTTTGAAGGTAGGAACTGTTCCTCACGTTTTTTAGTCTCAATAGCTAGTACACTCACTGCCTGGCACATAGCAGACTCTTAGTAAATGTGCTGAGCTGAATTAGATCTGCCTAATAATGGAGTGATTGTCTGTCAGGGAAGCTGTTCATTTTTTTCCTGGACTAGAACATGTGTTGAGATTGAGGGTCCCTGTCTTAGGCTGGGCTCTCTAGAGAAGCAAAACCAGTAAAACATACATATATCTCAAAAAAACGGCTCACGCGGTTTTTAGAGGCTGTAACATTCCAAGTCCCTAGGGCAAGAAAGAGGCTTGTCCTGACTCATATAGCCACAGGGGCTGGTGAGCCCAAGACTGGCAGGCCAGAGAACAGGGCTGTTGCTTATAGGCTGTGAAGATCAACAAATCTCATGATCAGCAGGCAAAAACCCCAGGTAAGCTGCTAACTCAAGCCCCAAGAACCGAAGGTCAGACAGGAGCCAGCTGCAGGATCTAGAACAAGCAAAAGCCCCCAGCAAGGAAAGCAGGAAGGACTAGGGATTGGAGGGCAGAGAGATGAAGGCTGAGGGGGTGGTGAGCTGCCACAGACCCTGCGCCTGTTGGTACCACTCACTGCAGATTCCATCATGGGGGTGATCATGTATCAAATCGCAAGAGGGAAGTTATCACAACATTATACGAATGCCAAAACACTGAGAATCATGGCCCAACCAAGTTGACACACATTCTTAACCTTCACAGTGCCCATCACTAAAGAACACAGGTGAATTTGAGCCTGTGACCTGAATGATACACGTAAGGGCAGGAACCACATCTAATCATCTCGGTTCTGCCTTTGTGACGCAGTGCAGTGGCAGAGACAGCAGATTCTAATATGATGTGGTAGGTGATAAGCTAGAGCTGACTGCCATGGAAACAGAGGGGAGGGGCAGAGGATCCAATCCAAAGATTTGGGGAAGTAAAAGACACACCTTGAAGGATAGTTAGAAATAGCCTGTGGAAAGGAAGTTTTGGGCAGGGAAAACAGCATAAGTAAAGGCATAGCAAGATGAGAGACCAGGAGAATGTGAGGTAACTGCTCTGAGCAGGAGGATGAATTAGAGGTTGTTCCTGAATTTGCCGTCATCATAAGTAATAGGCTTGTTGAATGGCCATGAGTGCCCATAGGTGTCCACAAAAATTTGTGGTGTGCATCAGCATGGCCTGGTTTCCGGCATCCTGGGAACAGAAATGGAAATAAATGGATGGTTGGCTTGAAATACTGTTGGGCATCGCCCTGCAGGATGAAGAAAGGCAGAGGGGCAAGGAAATCACTGGGATTAGTGGAGCCCCAGAAAATATCAAGTGTGAGCATAATAGGAACTCGACTGGTGGAAGTGTTATATTGATTCCACCAGTTTGGAAAATTGGCAGTATCTACTAAAGCTAAATATCTACCCTATAACCCAGTGATCCCACTCCTGTGTCCATAAACCCCTTGCTGTCGAGTCGGTTCCCATTCATAGAGACCCTATAGGACAGAGTAGAACTGCCCCGCAGGGTTTCCAAGTAGCGGCTGGTGGATTCAAACTGCCAACCTTTTCGTTAGCTGCCATGCTCTTAACCACTGTGCCACCAGGGCTCCCTTGTGTCTATACCCAACAGAAATATGTTCACCAAGAGACTTGTACTGGAACTACCCCAAAGCCCAACCATTAGAATGGATAAATACATGGTAGATGTGCAGAATAATGGCCCCCAAAGATTCACATCCTGTGAATATGTTATGTCACATGGCAAGGGGGATTTAAAGTTGCAGATGTAATTCAGGTCATTAATCAGCTGGCCTTAAAACGTGGAGATTATCCTGGATTATTAGTGTGGGCCCACTGTAATCACAAGGGTTCTTAAATGGGGAAGAGGGAGGTAGAAGAGTCAGAACCAGGGAGGTGGCAGCATAAGGAAGACTCAACTGGCCATTGCTGGCATTAGAAATGGAAGGGGACCATGTACCAAGGACTGCAGGCAGCCTCTAGAAGCTGGAAAAGGCAAGGAAATGGACTCTTCCCTAGAGCCTCCAGAAGGAACACAGCCCTGTGAACATCTTGATTTTAGCCCTATGTTATGGATTGAATTGTGTCCCCGCAAAATGTGTGTCAACTTGGCTAGGCCATGATTCCCAGTATTGTGTGGTTGTCCTCCATTTTGTGCTCTGATATAATTTTCCTTTGTGTTGTAAATCTTAACCTCTATGACGTTAATGAGGCAGAATTAGAGACAATTATGTTAATGAGGCAGGACTCAACCTACAAAGATTAGTTGTATCTCGAGTCAATCTCTTTTGGGATATAAAAGAAAGAAGTGAGCGGAGAGACAGGGGGGACCTCGTACCACCAAGAAATAAGCTCCAGGAGCAGAGTGCATCCTTTGGACCTGGGGTCCCTGCACTGAGAAGCTCCTAGACCAGGGAAAGATTGATGACAAAGACTTTCCCCCAGAGCCGACAGAAAGAGAAAGCCTTCCCCTGGAGCTGGCACCCTGAGCCTGGACTTCTAGCCTCCTAAACTGTGAAAGAATAAGCTTCGGTTTGTTAAAGCCATCCACTTGCGGTATTTCTGTTACAGCAGCCCTAGATAACTAAGATACCCAGCGAGACCCATTTTGGCCTCTGACTTCCAGAACTGTAAGATAATCAATTGGCATTGTTTTAAACCACTAAATTTGTGGTAATTTGTTAGAGCAATAATAGGAAACTAATACCGTGGTGTATTCACACAGTGGAATACTACACAGCAATGAGAACAAATGATAACCTAAAATTACATGCAACAATATGGATGAAACACACAACGCTGAGCTAAAGAAGCCAGACACAAAAATGCATATGGTATGATTTCACTTCTATAAATACAAAAGTGGGCAGAAGTAATCTATGCTGTTAGGAAATAGGAGAGTGATTACTCTTGGGGTTTGAAGTTTGGGAAGCACTGCCATAGACAACGGAGTGGATGAAAAGATGAGGGTTTCCCTACAAATGGAAGTGGAGGTGGGAGGGGAAGGGAAGAGGAGCAGAGCAGAGGGCAGGAAGCTGGGAGGAGTGGGATTGGCTGAGTGTGAGTGTCTGTAGAGCAGAGACTCTCAAACTTTAGCAGCATCAGAATCGCCTAGAGGGCTTGTTGAAACATTGCTGGGCCTTAACCCCTGAAGTTTCTGACTCAGCAGGTCTGCAGCCCAAGACTCTGCATTTCTAACAAGTTCCCAGGTGATGTTGAGACTGCTGGTCCAGGGACCACACAGAGCCGCTGATGCAGAGGTAGCAGTCAGGCGAGCAGTTTGTGCCCCAGTTGTGGGTGTGGAAAGCAGGGAGGCTGGAGGGGCAGGAAGGTGGCTCACTACCGGAAGAGGAGGAGCAGCTGTGTGGACAGGGAGACACTGCGCAGAAAGCAGAGATGGCCTTGCCTGGCAAGGAGCCAGCTGGTGCCTGGTGCCGTGTGCACAATCTGCTGCGGGGGTGGGGGCGGCCGGGAGGACTGCAGCTGGAGCTGGTCGTCCACAATTAGGGAGGCTGATTACCCTGGCCACAGCACCTGCAGCTTAGCAGTAATGCAGGAAAAGTAAATCAAAACACTCTGACAGTGCCCAGGGAGGCCACCAGCTCTAGTTTTCCTGCCTTCTTCATCAGCTTTGAGGGGAAGAAACCCAACTTCTACTGAGCACTCAGGCATTTTATATACCTTATCACATCGGATCTTTATAATCTTGGGATGTAGGTATCATTAATCCAGTTTAAGGACGGGGAAAGTCAGGCAACTAAGGACCTGAGAGGTGAAGGAACTTGCTCATTGTTACCTAGGAAGACCTAGAATGTAATCAACTGTCCGGATGACTTGTCTGATTATATCACCCGGCTGTACCCCGTTCCTCATATTATCATTTCATCATGCAATCAATATAACGTCAACTTGTAATCAGTATAAACAATTGTTAAAGAAGTATTCTACTTTCTTTGTTTTTTGTACTAAAACAACAAAACAACCCATTGCTATCAAGTTGATTCCAACTCATAGCCACCCTATAGGACAGAGTAGAACTGCCCCATAGAGATTCCAAGGAGCGCCTGGTGGATTCCAGCTGCCAATCTTTTGGTTAGCAGCCGTAGCTCTTAACCACTACGCCACCAGGGTTTCCTTTTTTTTTTTTTTTTTAACTACGTCGTCAAAATCCAGGGTGTATTTTATACTTACAGCACATCTCAATTCATACAAGTCCCATTTCAAGTGTGTAACAGCCACATGTTGCTACCCTGCTGGACAGAGCTGGCTTCGGGTATGAGAATGTCCAGGCGCACGAACCTGTCATTACCATTTCGGCCACTAGATGGTGCAGGTGACCGTCTCGGAGTTAAAGCATTAGGAGTCAGAGATTGGGTGGGTGGGTTCCTTCTCTTAAATCTCCCCGTTTTTTGATTTATTTGTTTAAATTTTAGCCCGAAGTGAGCTTCAAAGGGAGCCCTGGTGGCACAGGTGTTAAGAACTATGGCTGCTTAACCAAAAGATCTGCAGTTCAAAGCCATCAGCCACTCCTCGGAAACCCTATGGGGCAGTTCTACTCTCCTGTAGGGTGCTATGAGTTGGAATGGACACAATGAGGTTTTTTTTGGCGATTGAAAGATTCCAAATCATAACTAACTTACTCTAAAAATAAACACATGTAGCTGGGACTGTGTGAGTCAGGGTCCAACTGTATAACTGAGAGCTTTCTAAATTAACATTCACATAGAATACAATGTTTACTAAACAGTAAGTAATAAAAATTGTTAATTAGGATTTACACATATTAAAAGCCAATGGTAGCTGTAGCAATTGTTTAGAACTTAGATCAACAAAAAATGTTTTCAGTGAGGAGTATTTTCTTACTGACATTATTTAGAATTGCAGGTACATGGTGATAATAAAAAGCAGACCAACTATTACTTATTTTTTAAAATTCTCGACAGGCAATCAACCCCCTTATTGCCTGCACCCAAGGGAGATCTTTCCCACCACCCTACCCATGGTCCTCCACTGGTCCCTGATATCATGGAGTTTCCATTCTTTTTCAAGGATAAGGAAACTGAGCCTAGTGAGGCAAAATGCCTCTGTTCATGTCACATGGATGCTAATGGCAGACCTAGAACTACAAGTCAGGTATGCTGGATTCTCTGTCCAGTGCTCTTTTCATTTTGTCACTCTGTGAAGTGGTGGCAGTTGCATCCATCTCTTGTTTCTCATGTCTCTGTGTACAAAACACCCTGAGTCTGAGAATGTGGCCGACAGCCCAGTCCCTGCTGTGGTATTGACAGGCTGAGCATAGGGCTGGGCCAGAGTAGGCCCTCAGAAAATTATTGAGCAAATGAGGAAAGGAAGGAAAGACAATGCTCTCCAGACATTTTAGGGGCTCACCATTCCTGGAGGTGGGGGGACCAGTCAGCCAGCCATCTGGTGGCAGATTGATTACACTGGACCCCTTCCATCATGGA